>NW_024543086.1:26717500-27317500 GCF_018167655.1 Microtus oregoni | reverse complement strand
TAAGTGTCTTTTGGCCATTTGAAGTTCTTCTGTTGAGAATTCTCTGTTCAGATCAGTGCCCCACTTTATAATTGGGTTGATTAGCCTTTTACGGTCTAGTTTCTTGAGTTCTTTATATATTTTGGAGATCAAACCTTTGTCAGTAGCAGGGTTGGTGAAGATCTTCTCCCAGTCAGTGGGTTGTCTTTTTGTCTTAGTGACAGTGTCCTTTGCTTTACAGAAGCTTCTCAGCCTCAGGGAGTCCCATTTATTCAATGATGCCCTTAGTGTCTGTGCTGCTGGGGTTATACATAGGAAGTGGTCTCCTGTGCCCATGTGCTGTAGAGTACCTATCCAGCCAATTGGGTTTTAATTAATTCCAGATGTAGTCAGGTTGTTAACCAAGAATAGCCATCACTAATCCGTGCCTTGTCAACTTGATACACAATCATATTTCCTTATGGTTTACCTTCATCTACAGATGAAAATAATAACCAGGTCATAATTACACCTGATGTAACTTTCACTTGTACAACTGTAAGCACATGATAAATTTTAGAGTAGGTGGTAATGTCCCTTGAGGAACATTCTTTTAACACTAAAACTCAAATATGATAAATACTGATATTCTCTTAATTGATGTTATATTGCATGATAAATATAATGAGGAAAAAACATGAATATCTGTAAAAACACATCCTAACAAACTATGACAGAGACAGTTATGCTATTATCCTCATTTCTGCAGCTGGTCACGTCGCCTTAGCTGGTGTTTATAACTCCCTTCCTCTGCTACCCATTCTGTACTTTCTTTTACCCTCAGCAAGCACTTCAGAACGTCCTGGCTCTTTTCCTGGAGGAGTGAACCATACACTCAATCCTCCTGGGGCTGTTCCGTTTGTCATCCTGCCTGGATTAGGCTGCTGTAGTCCCCCATTAACTTTAATCACAAGACATGGTAGCACCAAGAGACACCCTAAAGGATCTTCTGCACTCCAGACATGATCTCTCTTACCTGCCTTGTAGAGAAGCAATCCCATTTCCCCACGGTAATCTAGATCAGTCTCCTTTGCTAGCACTGTTATTCCTTTCTTTGCCTGTTAGCTTAAGGACATCAGAAGCCCAGCGTGGCCATGGGGAAATCTGAGCTTCCAGTTCAGTGAACGTTTATTCTGTCTTCTGGCTTGAGTGCTCCCTGCTCTGAAACCAAAACTTTTAGGCCAGCAGAACTTAAGGTCTCAGGAACAGAAAGCAGTTTTACCAGTGGGTCACTAGGGGTAATAGTGAACAGAACTATGCACTTTTCCAGCCCTTGATTCCTGGACCCATGATGGATCCTGGCTATGGGAGAACCCATAACATAAATATATTGGATGTTGATTCAAGACATATACCGCCTTTCAGAAAGCACTGCTCCAGCCCTCCAGACTGCTGCCACCTAACTGGCTCTTTAATTCTGTCTTCAAAGGGCTATTTTATCTTTCTATCTGGCCAGATGTTTCAGGATAGCGGAGAAGTAAGATAGTAAGACCAGTGCACTTCATGATCATGGAATCATTGTCATACTTCTCTGGCTGTAATGTGAGTTCCTTGGTCAGAAACAATGCTGTGTAGAGCTCTATAAACCAGTGGTTGGTAGTTTTGGCAGAGAAGCATTACTTGCAGGAAAGGCAAATCCATAACTAGAATAAGTATCTACTCCAGTAAGGACAAAGCCTTGTCCTGTCCACAGAGGAAGTGGTCCAATGTAGTCAACCTGCTGCCAGATTGCTGGCTGGCCACCTAGGGGAATGGTGCCGTATCTGGGGCTCAGTGTTGGTCTCTGCTGTTGGTAGATCTAGCACTAAGCAGCAGTTGTAGTCAGAGCAGCCTGGGTGAGTGGAACTCTATGTTGTGGGGCCCATGTAGAGCCCCCATCTGCATCACCATGGCCACTTTGTGGGTCCATTGGGCAATGACAGGGAAGGTCGGGGAGAGAGGCTGACTGCTCACAGAATGAGTTATCCTATATGCTTGAGTACTGAGCTCTTCCTCTGCTGGTCACCTTTGGTATGGGACAAGATACATGGGACACAGGTATCTTCGCATTCTTTCCCCATTTGCAGAGATCTATCCATATACTTCTTCCCCAGATGTCTTTCTCATCAATTTTCTACATTCTGACCATCCAGCCTATGAGTCAGTGAACAATTTCATATCTGTCCATTTCTCCTCTCCCCCCAAAAAAAGCCTGTATGTCATGTGTACTGTCTGAGGTTCAGCCCACTGTGAAGATTTCCCATCACTATTGCCTTTTGGGATTGTCCCAGAAAGAGACTGTAATTCTACAGTTTTCCAATTCTGGGTGATGCCTACATAACATGTAGAACCATCTGTAAGCCAAGTCCTTAGTCTTCCCTTCCTCAGTCAGCTGATTATAGGACCATACTGATCATCTGACCATGCAGCTACTGGTGCATGCTGGGTAATCCATGGCAGGGTAATGGGAGTAAACAACCCAGGCATTTCTACAACTTCTTCACACAACTTGTTCATGCCTGCAGGGTCTGCCTGGGCCCAGTCACATCTATACCACTTCCATTTGATAATAAATTGCTGCTGTGAATATCCAACTTTATGGCTTCGTGGATCAGATAACACCCAGCTCATGATAGGCAGCTCAGGTCACATGGTAACTTGATGACGCATGGTCAGGTATTCATTTTCCTCCAAGGCTCAATGTCAGGCCAAGATCTGTCTTTCAAAGGGAGAATAGTTGTCTGCAGATGAAGGTAGAGCCTTGCTCCAAAATCCGGAAAGTCTCTTCTGTGATCCACCTATAGGACTTACAAACAGCATCCCTATTCGACATAGACACTCTGTTTACCATTGGGCCTGCTGCATCGTATGGTCCAAATGTGGAGCAGCCTGCAGATCAGCCTAGACCTGTTGAAGAGCCTTCTTCTGTTTCAGGTTCCACTCAAACTGTAATAGTCCCCACTTCATGCATTAGGAAACTAATGTGAGAATCCTGACAACTTCTACGAATATCTCTCTCAATTATACATTGTGGGACTGGGGAAATAACCACAGGGTGATTTTGGAAACTCACTGTGCCTTCTGAGAGTTGGACTTCAGCCCACCCTCCTGATCTCCATATGCCCCTTACTTTAGTTGAGGGCCACAATATTTCTTGGGGTCTTCCAGAACCAGTGCCAATTCAGAGTTAATATCCAACAGACCCCAGAAAGCCTCTTGTTTTTTTCCTCTAATTCTCAGTTCCCCTTGTAAAAGGCCATGCGTCCCTCTGGGGCAGGACTGGAGAAAGGCTAACAGTAAAACATTTAGGTATTTTAGTAAGGTCTTCCTCAGGGAAACCTGGGTATCTTTCACTCAAGAGGTTCTGGATTTGCAAACTGGCTCAAGTCTGGAAACTGATTCACAGGCTGAGATCGCCTTTGCCACGATCCAGTGTAGCCTTTCTTTCGTTTGTTTGAGAATTTTTCCACTTATGCAGATGAAACAAAAATTTAGTAGACTTCTCATAGTGTTATTCTATTTGTATTTTAATAAATAAAGCTTGCCTGAAATTCAGAGAATAAAACAACTGCACTGATCAGCCTTACAGACCAGGCAATGGTGATACACCCCCTTAATCCCAGTAGTCACACTAGTTTGCCATAGAGACCTGGTGGTATTGGTGCACACCTTCAATCCCAGCACTAGAGAGGAATATAAGACAGGAGGATACCGCTCTCACACGCTGTCTCATTCTGAGATTCCTGGAGGCAGGATCACCATTTCAGACTGAGGTAGAGGTAAGAGCCAGTGGCTGGCTGTTTTCCTTTTCTAACCTTCAGGTTGAACCCCAATTTCTGTCTCTGGGTTTCTACTAATCATGCTACCACTTCTTATCTATTTCATGCCTAGAAACACCATAATTGATTAACCTGTTGGTTTTCAAACCTGTGGGTCACACCTCTTTGGGGGTTAAATGATCTTTTCACAGGGGTCACCTAAGACTATATGCATATCAGATATTTGCATTATGATTTATAATACTAACAAGATTTCAGTTATGAAGTAGCAATAAAAATAATTTTATGGCTGGGGATCACCACAGCATGAGGAACTGTATTAAGGGGTCATAACATTAGGAAGGTTGAGAACCACTGGATTAGGGAGTACCAAAGGTTCATACACATCATACTATCATGAAATCACTTTGTGTATGCTGACCATTGTAGTAATATGGGCGGCGGGGCTGCATCCCCAGCACCCCGGCTGCCTGCTCGGCTAGCTTATGCCTCGAAATAACAACACAAAAACTGTATTCATTTAATCACTGCTTGGCCTATTTCTATCTAGCCTCTTCTAGGCTAATTCTCACATATTAATTTAGCCCATTTCTAATCATCTGTGTAGTGCCCCTAGGTACGCTTACTGGGAAGATTCTAGCCTATGTCCATCCTGGGTCGGAGCTTCATAGCGTGCGTCTGCCCAGGAGCCAGGAGCATGGCGTCTCTCTGAGGCATCTGCTCCCGAGAGGAGAGCTGTCGAGTCTGATCTCACTTCCTCTTCCTCCCAGCGTTCTGTTCTGTTTACTCCTCCCACCTATCTTCTAACCAATAAAATGGGCCAAGGCAGTTCCTTTATTAGCCAATGACCTTCCTCCATCAAACCATTATGGGCCATTCCATTATGAACATCCATTTGTCTATGATGCCCATTGTGATAACCAGGATCACCTTGCTTTTTGTAACTTAGTGCTGCCACCTCACCCCTCTGCCTCAGAGCCCAAGCCCCTTTCATTTAAGTCATCCACCTGAGCAGCAGCATCTCCAACCCTAAGGTCTGGCACAAGAAAAAGAAAGACAACAAAGCTCTTCAAATGTGCTGGTGACTCTCTCACCATTTGTGTCTTTAGGATTAGTGAAGGGCTGGGTTTCCCATCGCGGAGGATTAGGTTTTACACAGTGTACCTACTCTAGCATTCCAATGTCCCTAAACATTCAAAATCCCTTCAGCAACACCAAGTCAAGGGATGTCAGGCATCTCCAACTCTCTTTCAGTATGCCACTTTTGGACAAATGCTTCAACCAACAATTCAAATAAGCTCTTGATACCTTTTTTAAGTGTGCAAACTTTCATATTAAACCTAGAATCTCCACCCAGTGGGCCCATGTCAATAAACTCAGCCTGATCTAGCTTTATGTTCCTTCCACCATTATCCCATGCTCTTAAAATCCATTCCCACACTTGTTGCCCAGACTTCTGATTGAACGAATTAGCAAACTCATTAAGCTCTTGAATAGTGTAGTGTACTTCCCTATATACTGCACTTTCTACTCCTGCTCTATGAGCCTGCTTTGCCTCAAGTCTGGTTACAGGTCTAGAGGCAACTATTGGTGGGTCTGAGGGACATCAGTATTGTCTTGCCTATCATCCACTTCTGGTACCAAAATCTGTATTAGTCAGTATTTTCTAGAGAAACTGAACTGATAGAGAATATATATCATGTATTATAAAGGGGATTTATTAGAATGGCTTATAGGCCGTGGTCTAGCTGGTCCCACAATGTCTGCTTACTAGTAGAAAGTCCAAGAATCTAGCAGTTGCTCAGTCCATGAGGCTGGATGTCTCATCTGGTCTCAGTAGACACCAGAACTCAAAAGCAGTTGGGTGTGATGTCAATGAACAGACTTGCCAGAGATAGCGTGCAGGTGAGAGCAAGCTTCCTTCTTCCATGTCCTTCTGCTCGCAGAAGGTGTGAACCAGATTTAAGATGGATTTTCCCAATTCAAAAGGTCTGGATTAAAAGTTGGTCTTCCCACATTTACAAACAAACAAACAAACAAACAAACAAAGAAAACCTCAGACAGACAGCCCTTCAGGCCTTTAGTCCCAGAACTAGAGAGGCAGGGATTGGTGGATCTCTGTGAGTTTCAGGCCAGCCTGGTCTACAGAGGGATTTCTAGGACAGACTCCAAAGATACAGAGAGAAATCCTGTCTTAAAAGAGAGAAAGAAACCCTCACAGGTGTGCCCATTCTCTTTCAGATGTAGTCAAGTTGACAACGAAGAATAACTGTTACGACCCCCATATGACAAAAGGCAGTGTATAACTTGGGAGAGGAGACAGGTGGATTCCTTGGGCTCCCTGGCCAGTCAGTCAAGACAAAGCAGCAGGCTCTAGGTTCAGTGAAAAACCCCATTTCAATAAATAATCTGGAGAACAGCAGAAGAGGACACAGAAGACATCCTCTGGAGCACACACATGTGCTCATGTGTGCGTCTGCACGTACAAATGTACACACAGACACACAGAAAAGTCCGGGGAGGCAGTTCAGCTGGGATTTGATTCACAAGATCCTGTGTTTAAAATAAAAGACAGATATGGTGGTATTGCTTTGAAATCCCAGTGCAAGAGTGGGTGGTGATGGTGGAGACAGGAGAATCCCTGGTTAGTCAGCCTCGTCCAGTCCGTGGATCTGAGACCAGTGAGAGGCCCCATCTAAACACATAAGCTGGGGAATATATGAGGAAGAATCTGGCACTGACCATATGTATGTGACATATAGGAACGCACCCGTCCCAAGGTTCTATACACAAGAGAAGTAAAAATACCGCAGTCAGAGACAGTCACTGATTCGCCACACTATCGGCTCGGTGATTTCTGTGAGTGTCATGACCTTTATTTAATCAACCTGATCTTATACTTAAAGTAGAAATAATCCTAAGAACTAAGGCACAAGGATTCAGTGGCGAATAAGATGGAGGGGTGCGTTAGAGAGACAGTTTGGGTAGCACCTGGCACAAGATGGCCCTTAATTGCTATTGTTGTCATTTGTTGCAAAGGTTAAACTCCGTTTGTGGATCTTCAAAAGGGCAGGGATGTGTGAAATACAATTTAGGAGGATTCCATTAAAATGATTTCATTTTAAAAGAAGGAGTTGTATAATGAGAACATTTTTGATTATCTAGAAAATTAGCTTTGGTGGGGATCTCAATCATCTGGGGTTTCTGAGCCTGAACACGTGACTATAGCTGCACTCTCCCTACAGCTCAGCAGCTGCTTCCTCTTGCTTCTTACTTTTTGGGGGACTGAGGAAATCCCTCTGCACTATCAATCAACCCAGATTGATGCACAGTTCTTCTGGAATTTCATCAGAGAGCATTTCCCCTAATAACCCTGTGTTTGGAATTTGGTGTATTAGCACAGACAGGAAGAACATTTTTCAATAGTTAAGTCCATGACTTATCCAAAACTCACCCATGACTCGTGACTTATTCCAGCTTGCCATGGCTTGTTCCTGCTTGGAATGGTTTTTTTTTTTTTTCTTCAAGTTTTTAAATGCACGACAAAACCACAAAAAAAGTCTGCTAATAAATAAATCGGATGGCTCTGTGCTCCCTCACACTGTGGGTTGATGGTGCCCAGCAGGTAGTCATCTGTGCCATCTTTAGCAGTGTCTTCCCCAATCCCTATCACCTCCAAAGCTGAAGGTTGGTTCCTGCTATTTGAACCTAAAAATAAAATAGCATCTTTTGCTTCATTTTTTTGTCTGTCTTATTTAGCACAGAATTCTGATTGTGTGAGATTGTTGCATCGAATCCTAGGTCTTACTTCTCATCACCGTGTAGATTTTCATGGTTGGCAGACTTCACAAGTTTATCCCTCTCAATCCTGGTGAGTGTCTGAGACCCATCCTGCTGGAGCATTATGGGTACCATTCTAAAGAGACCGCCTACGTGCCTTCTTTTGTACATTTAAGATGGGAATTGCAGGGGCATGGAATGATGTATATATTCAACTTCAGCAGATACCATAAAAAGATTTTTTTAATGACTTTCAAGCTTAGCCATGGTACAGGACACAGATATCTGTATCATTGCTTCAGACAGACCATGAACGCAGTGTAGATGACATGCTTGAGGGCTGACTGGCTCCCTGTCATCCCTTTGCTACCCAGAGCTCAAAATGGGTTATTTCCATTCACTTTTAAACATATGCAATGCAAAAGGGGGAAGGGGATTACAGAAGCAGAAAACAACCAAGACTCTAAGTTGTACAACTTGTTTTCTGAAAGCCATATAATAATTATGACATCCATCTCGGAAAACTTGGGCAAATGGTGGTTAGCTGTGTATTCTATTTCCCAGGTAGGAGCCACTTTGGGCTGTTACTTCAAAGTAGAAGCAAGAGTTAAAAGTATATGAATTATTCTTTAGGTGACAGCTGTATTGTAGGCTGTTAGGGATGAGACTAAGTTAGGGCTCCATCGTGAAGATTTGGGCTTAATTGGGGTTAATGCTGACAGAAAATAACATGTATTTTTTAAACAGACTTCATAGTTAATTATTTGAATGAATTAAGATTTGAGTAGATAATACATTTGTATTGTTCAAAAATTAAGCAAAAAAACAAAAACAAAAACCATAGTAGCTGGGTCTGGTTTTTCAGGGCTATCATTCCAGCTATGCAAAAATCCTTGACAGAAAGAACATAAATCCAGGCCTTTCCAGCTCATAAAATGAGTTCAAGACCACAGTTGGCAAGTTAGGGATGCCTTGTCTCTAGATAAAACATGAAAGCTGAAGGGGTGGGCATACAGCTCAGTGGTAGAGCGCATGACCAGGTGTAATCCCCAGTATCACCTAAGACACCACATGAAAGGCGAACACTTAGGTTCTACTTTCATGGTCTTCTTCCCTTCCCTTATTCCCTCTCTCCATAGCAACCAGGAACATTTGCTCCAGCATCTACCCCCTGGCAAATTCAGGTTGTTCTGTGTCAGTGTACAGGGTTTCATTTGTAAATGAGCCATGCTGTATTTATCCAATGCCCGACTGGTAGACTGTTAGGTTGTCTCCAATATTTTGCTTTTGAAAATGATAGCACAACGGAGACGACCAACACATGTCTCATGTAATATAAAATTAATTTATTGAAATAGTTGGTCAAGTCTCGAAAAACCAAAAAAAAAAAAAAAAGAAATAGTTGGTCAAGGACTAAATATAATTGTAACTTTGGCAGATGTTGACAAATTTCTTTTCAAAGGAAATTGATATTTACCCTGTAAGAGAGAGTTTATTTCTCCAGGGTTGATACCAATATAGTTCCCAGTTGACCTATTAAACAGTTTCTACTAAATACAGTTTGCACCAACATATATTTTAATTTGGACATTTTTATTATCAGTGAGTTGTAACATTATTTTGTATAGAACTAAGAGTTATCATAAATTCCTGTTTTTGAAAGGAAAGTTTTTAGCCAGTACATTTTTATCATATTGAAGATATTTTCCCATGTATATTTTAATTTTGCTGTCAAATATATAATTTGTGTAGACAGAATATCTGTATCACCTGGTCCTACAGCTTTTCAGTTCCAAAGAAACACACAGAGATTTATAACAATAATAAAATGTTTGGCCTGTTAACTCAGGATTATTGTTAACTAGCTCTTACAACTTACATTAATCCATAATTCTTGTCTATGTTAGCCACGTGGCTTGGTTCCTTTTCTCAGTTTGGCGTGTTACTTTCTCCGCATCTGGCTGATGACTGACTCTGCCTTTCCTCTTCTCAGAATTTTCTTAGTCTGTTTTTCTCACCTATACTTCCTGCCTAGCTACTTACCAATCAGCATTTTTTTAAAGCAATATGAGTGACATATCTTTACAGTGTAAAAGGGCATTTCCCACAGAAACCATGGCTTTTGACTTTTGAGTTATAACTCAAAAATCTTTACCTTAAATTTACAGAATAATTCTCTCCCGTTAGTATACTTCATTATTTGCTTATGTGTTTATTTTATTTTATTTTTTTGAGAACTCACTATGTTGCCCAAGCAAGACTCATAGACTCACTTTCCCAGGTGCTAAAATTGCAGGTATGGTTACCACGCTTGACGTGCACTCTTATCTAGACAGGATCTCATGTTTTCCAGGCTGATCTTTAGCTCTCTGTGTAGCCAAATACAATCTTGAACTTCTGACTTTTACATCACAAGTGCTGAGTAACCAGGCACACATCACCACCCTGGTTTATCAGTGATCAAACCTAGGACCTAAAGCATGTTAAATGAGCACCCTACCGACTGAGCCACATCCCCAGTCCCTGGCCTGCACACGACCAACTGAGCCACATCTCCAATCCCTGGCTTGCACACTACCGACTGAGCCACATCCCCAGCCCCTAGCTTGCACACTACCAACTCAGCCACATCCTTAGTCCCTGGCTTGCACACTACCAACTCAGCCACATTCTCAGCCCCTAGCCTGCACACGACCACCTGAGCCACATCTCCAATTCCTGGCTTGCACACTACCAACTCAGCCACATCCTTAGCTCCTGGCTTGCACACTACCAACTGAGTCACATCCTCAGCCCCTGGTGTGCACACTACCGACTGAGCCACATCCCCAGCCCTTGACTTGCACTGTCAATTATTTAGGATTTTTCTTGGGGTATGCTATGAGAGCTGACCCCAATCCCTCAGATAGTGAACTGCTGTCCCAGAATGGCTCCGAGTCCCCTTGTGCATCTTTTGTTTCTGTATCCACACCCTCCCCCTTCTGTCTTCTAAACATCAGTTCTGTCATAGCTAGAGATCCCTTTCCTCCCTTTCATATCTTGTTTCTTAAATTTTGTCATTATTAAATATATTAGTGTCTGATGATGATGGTCACTGCCCTGCTTTACCTCATGCAGCATCTCTGGAAAGCTACGTCTCCCTGGAAGATAGGCACCCCATCTATACTTGAATTGCAGAGATTTATGACATCTCTGTTGTATCATCCTCAGCACCCAGGGGTTCAACAGATACTGCTTAGAAGACCCCAAATATGGAGCTTAGCTGCTGCCACCCGTCCCTGACTCTATGGGTCCCAGTAGCATCTCCAGAATAGGAAACAAGTTCCATAACCACAGGCAGGAAGTACTGGCCATTGTTTCCTGAGAAGGCTTTGCCCACCTAGTAGCTTCAGCTTGAGTGTGGTGCCCTACTTTGAGTCCCGGCCCTACCATAATCCAGCCACGGCTTTGAGCAAGCCATCGCTTCGTCTCACTGTCTCCACTTAAAAACTGGTGCTGGCTACTTGATCTCTGTAACAGCCCTGAGATTCTTCTATTTGCACCAGCCACATTTGCAGCCAGAGCTCAGACAGATCACATAAAAATCAGGAAAGATTAAGGGAAAAAAATTCTAACTCTAGTGTTCCCTAGCCTTGCCAGTGAGCCAAAACTATACGAGTCACATGATGATTTGTTAAAATGCAGATTCCAGGGTCTTGTGTGGGCATTCTAATGTATTCATGGAGAATTTTGATGACCATCCTCCACCAGGTGCTAGTGGTTCTGAGGCATGAGAGGATTTCAGAACAGCAACTTCTAAGGAGTCTCATAAATACGTTGCATAGAGACATGTTCATAAAGAGTAGACAAACTAAATGCTTATCTTTAGAATGATCCAAGGCTGGAAGAAAAGCAGACGGGTAGAAAAACTTTAAAAAATCTGTTTCTCTGTATATTTGGATTTATAATATACGAAAGTAAAAATGTTATTAACTAAAGCCACAGGGAAAATTGGATTTAGTGTGTAAATACTGAGGTCAGAATGATCTCAGAGATGAGCTATGGAGCAGGAGCTGCTAATGACCCCAGGTTTATAGACCAAGCTCTTCAAACAAAACTGTGGATGTATGACCAGATACCTACAGGAACAATCTGGGGACTCAAAGATTATTTTGACTATGATTTAAGAGCTTGCACTCTCATGGAAGTAGGGTGTGGAAGAACTGCCCACATCCTGGAAGACAGGAAGCAGAGTAGAATACAAACAGGAAAAGATGACATACCTCCTCCAGTCAAGCCTGGCCTGCTGTAGTTTCACCCGTTCCCAATAGCCTGTTCAAACCGTTGATGAGGACTTAGTGCTGGTGATCCCGTTATGTCTGGAAACCGCTCATTGGCCCTCCCAGGGATATGCCTCATGAACCTAGGTACATCCCAGTCCAGTCATGTTGACCAGAACCATCCACCACAGTAGCCTAAATCTAAGTCAGCAAGGATGGGAGCAGAAAAAGCCCCAGAATGCCAGGGGAAGCAGGGTCCCAGGGGGAAGGGGCTCGGAATAAGCCATTTAGATGGTTTACGCTAATCAGATTTTGAGAATATCTGCTCTAGAAGAGAAGACAGAGGATGAGTGGGGCAGAGGCATTTAGGTTTACAGATGTGGTGTCATTCACCCAGTGTTGGCAAGGGGCAAACTGTAAAGCTCCTATACCAGATAGAAGGGAAATGTGGTCCCCTGGACTCTATAGAGCCAGTAGTTCAAGACACAGTAGGATAATTGGCGCTTTTATTTTAGTTGATTTTCATGTGCAGTTGTTGTCCATTGATATTGATATAAAAGTTCAACCTTTTCTTCCTCCTTTCCTTCTTTTAAAAGTTTAATATTTTATTAGCATGTACTATTCCTGCAAATGCATGAGTTTCATTATGGCATTTCCATCCATGGGCAAACAGAAACCTGCAGTCACACACATTTCCTGAGCAGCTGAACTCTACAGCCTCATACTCTACTCTCCAGCTTCCTATCTGATTTCTGTCCCAGCCCAACACCATAGACAGATGAAGCTCACTGTCTTCCTTTATATGCAGTAAAGTAAAGAGGGAGAATTATCTTTTCTTTTGATTTTTTTTATTGTGACAAAGTTAACCTAAAAATTGTCACCTTAGTTGTTTTCAGTGCAGTGGGTCAGTGATGTCAACTGCGTTCCAGACATGGCACATGTTCTGGTCCACTCTGCTGCTGTGACTAAACTCTCCCACCAAAAGCAATTTAGGGGAGGAAAGGGCTTGTTTGGCTTGATTTCTTCAGTGATGAACCAGGTTACGGTTCATCACTGAAGAAAGTTGGAGCATGTGCAGGTGCATATGAAGCCCGAGAACAGCCTCAGACATCACTCCTCCCTAGGTAGCATCCTTCTTGTTTTTGAGACCTGGTCCCTCACTTGGGCTTAGCCAACTCAGCTAATCAGGCTGGCCTGTGAGCCCCAGAGACTCTCCTGTCCTGGTGTCCTCAGCCCTGGGATTACAAGGACACAGCACCACACTGAGTGCTGGTGATTGACCTCTGGTACTTTGTTCAGCACGTCCTGAGTCATCCCCTTAACTCTCAGACGTTTCTTCATGATATGTCTGAAGAAGAAGAAAAAAAAGAAACAGAACTGTGATCCCACATCCTCACAAGGGCAGAAACATCTTCACTGTAAACCTAACGCTTATCTTTAGTCTTTCACCCCGATTCTCAAAGTCCAAGACTTTCAGGGTTGCCTGTTTTTATCAGAAACTGGGTTTGTGATTCAGGTATCCATGATCTTCAGGCTTATAGATATTAAGCTCTTAACTATCAAGAGATGGAGTTATCTCTAGAGAGAGAGGATGAGGAAGAGGAGGAGACATTTAGATGAAGAGCAGAGTGATTGGAGATGTGGGGGAAGATGACTTTAGGTCCAGACACGAAATTGGAAGTACCTTTGACCAACACCACCATCTTCATGTCATCTGCATCCCACTGAGATGTTAGTCTATAAGCTGCAGCCCCGAGAGAATGGCACACATATCCTCAATCAACGTTCAATACTCTCTGAGCTAGGTACCTTTTTATTCTCTTCAGAAGATGAGTAGCATGAAGATCATCAAGAGGAACAGATGGCACAACTAGCTATTTAGCAGAATCACTGAATTGTAGAATTGTTAAAGCACAGGGCTCAAGCTCACCTCCCACTTGCAATGCTGACTATAGAGCTGGATGGATAGGATTAAAGTTCAAGGCAAGATTAGAAAGTGAAGTTGTATGGTCCTGTATAATATGAATGTCTTATGTAACCTATCATGCAATGACCTCAGAGCCGATAAAATACACAGCGTCCTTATTTCTACGCTCTAAAGAAACTGGTCCAGCAACACAAGAATGACAGAGGAAAAGGTAGACGTGGGGTGCGTCAGGATGGTTGCTATGCCTAGCGAGTTCTTTCAAGGGTACCATCTGAGTGGGGCTTATTTGCTATATTTGTCAGTCAGACAGAAGCAAGCACGCGTGGTTCATTTTCAGCTACTGAGTTAGAAAGCGGGCGTAGACATCAGCGCTCAGCGAGCTGTTCTAAATGGGATCGCGTCATCTCCAGAGAGAGGCAGATCGACAATGACCTGGTTTCTGAGATCCACCCCCATGCTGCAAATACAGCTCCAAAATAATTGCTACCGCATCATACGGTTAGGGCTGTTTTTCCTTAACAAAACCTCAAGAAACCAGAGACGCCTTTCTTCTTTTTGTCTTTGGAATGACTTCTTGTTAAATTCCATCAAAAACAATATTACGAGATTCTCAAGGCCCTCCATAGAAAGTGCTAAAAATAGGAAAACTGGAGGTGGGAGACACCGAGTGAAGTACATTCACAGTTCTGTAAACTCAGAGATAGGGACAGAGGGAAAGGAAGAGGAAGAAAGAAAACTAAATGGAAGTGCAGAAAAATGTTGACAGAGGGCCAAGGAGACAGTTCAGTCGGTCTAGTGCTTGTCCTGAGCATGAGGAACTGAGTTCATCCCCAGGATTCACGTAAAAAGCTGGATACAGTGGTTTGCCCTGGGGAGACTGGGGAGGTAGAGACAGGTGGACCCCTGAGGCTCGCTGCCTAGCCAGCCTAGCTACCTACTTGATGAGCCCCAGGCCAAAGGAGGTAGTGGAATTCCTGAGCCTGTCCTCTGCCTCCATGTATACCTGCACACACATGAATACACACACACACACACACACACACACACACACACACACACACGAAAAGGTGACAGTTGAAAAGCTTGCTGACAAGCCGTCTTGTAAAGCAGTCTGCTGAGAATGCCATCTTGTGTCATCTCTTAGATTCTGTACCATTAATAGCCTTGTTTTTTTTTTTTTCCATTTAAGGCAAACTTCTTTCCTATGGATACCATGTGTCTTACAACTAATAATTATTGACTTTATGCTTGAGCTGTAACTTGAAAACTCATAGCTCAATTCTCCTTTGGCAATTCTAAGAGTGTATAGTGTGAACGTTTCCTGGCTTTCCCTGAAGCCTTCAACGCTGTTCCATTTCCGAATGTGCTTAACTCAAATTGCTTCAGCCACCCATCTGAAGCTTGTTTTATTACATTTTGAATTGTTTGGGAACTAAGTGAGGTATTTCTGACCAGCGGGGAACATTTATTGGGCATTGACCTATGGGAAGGTCCTGTTTGGGCGGCTTGGTCAGCATAATCTTATTTAAACCTTGTGTCAACACTGCGTGGCCGAGACTATCATCATTTCCATCTTCTATTCTGGAACAGAAGACACAGGCACGGAGTGGTGGAGCAGGGTATCTAGGGTAAATACAATGCTTGGAGTCACAGCTCAACTACAATGACAGCAGTGACCATGCACAGCCAGGTGCCTCTGATTGCCCACTGTTACATAACACCGGGGCAGTTTCTAGAGGTTTTCATTTCAACATGTCTGTTCCTTCTTTGAAATTTTTATTGCTATTTTCAAAAAAAATGTTTCTCCTTCCATTGAGATGGAAAAAACAAATGAAGTTTTTAAGCATGTGTGTGTATGTGTATACATGTGTGTGCAGGCCAGAGGTCAACCTTAGGTTTTCTTCTTCAGAGCCCTGCCCACAGTGTTTTTTTCAGACAGGGTCTCTCACTGGCTAAGAATTTACCAAGTCAGGTAGCCTGCCTGTCTGCGTGTCTCTGACTCTTCAGCATGGGGATTATTAGGGTGCTGAATTCTGAGGATGAACTCAGGTCCTCTTGTTTGCAAGTCATGCCCTTTACTGACTGAGTCCCTGTCCCAGCCAAGATTCTGTATTGTCTGGGTGTATCTCCCGACACTATTTGCTGAGCTCATACAGGAACTTCCACTCTGTGACTGTGTGTTCACCTTTCTGTTCTCCTAGACATGCAACCTCTCTGTTTCGCAGAAGGAGCTGAGGCTTGGGCATAAGCAGCAGCCTACCCAAGGACCTACTTGGGGTAGAGGCAGCATTCAGAGTGACCCACAATGGGCTTTCCCCCTTCTTGACCTGAGAAGGGGACAATGCTGAGAGAGGTATCTGCTTGTTATAAGGTATAGGATTAGGAGCAGAGAATCTGTGTGTTCTTGACCATCTGTGTCTTAATAACAGGCTCCTTTCTTCCAACGGTTAAGCTCACAAACAGGCCCCAACTCATCAGATACTAATGGTCACAGCATCAATGTGTCAACCTTGGATGGTCTTTTACCAATGTCTTATCTCACAAGCATTTGGAGAAATGAGTCTTCCACTTGTGTGGCTGGCTCAGACTATAAAATAATCTAACACACATCACAAGACTTCAGCCGCATCTTAAAGGGAGCCCTTGGTCCAACTGCAAATGCAGACACGCCTCACCATCCTCCTCTAGCAGAGAGGTGAGTGGGTGTTGGGCACTGGGACACATGCGTGTGGTAGGAACCCTGGCTTGCCATCTTGGTACCTGAGAGGCAGACGCAGGAGGTCCGTGAATTTGCAGCCATTCTTGGCTACATATTGAGACTCTGTCTGAAAACAAGAGAAAAAGAAGTGTGGGTGAAGAGGTGACATCGTCCCTTACTGCAGTGATGTCTGGGGACACCCATAAGCACTGGCCACAGAATGCTGACTTTCCCAGCTAGAAATGCATTCTCTCAGTTCTAGAGGACAGAAGTCCAAAAGTCAACATGAGGATGGGACATGCTCCTTCCAGGCTCTCCGGTGAGGTACCTGGAACACTTCCTCACCTTCTCCAGCTTCTGCTTCTGGTAGCTCCTAGTTCTCTTGGCTTGTAGCTTCCTCCCTCTTAAATATCTTCGTGTTTACATGGGCTTCTTTCCCCATGTATCTTTTCTTATAAAGCTGAGACCGTTATGCTTAAGGTTGATTATATACCCTAGGTAATGTTTCCGTCAAGATCCTCAGATAATAACATCTTCAACAACCCTGTTTAGCACCTGCTGACGCTATTGAGCATATGGAAGTCACGGGAGCCACAGTGGTGCTCTTTCCGCACCATCTCCTAGCAGGCTCCCAGTGGCAGCACTTGCAGGGAAGTATACCCTTGGGAATCTGGGAACACGTGCTACTTCAGGTTCCGTCTGCCAGTGGAGTAGGGAGTGGGCTTGTGTTCCACAGGGAGGCACAATGCTCATGTGTCTAGTGTTAAACCTTGTGAGAGCCCCACCCTCTGGTGGCTATATTCTGGCTGGCATCTTGTGAGAAAACCCCACCCTCGGGTGGCTATATTCTGGCTGGCGTCTTGTGAGAGAGCCCTACCCTCGGGTGGCTATATTCTGGCTGGTGTCTTGTGAGAGAGCCCCACCCTCGGGTGGCTATATTCTGGCTGGTGTCTTGTGAGAGAGCCCCACCCTCGGGTGGCTATATTCTGGCTGGCATCTTGTGAGAGAGCCCCACCCTCGGGTGGCTATATTCTGGCTGGTGTCTTGTGAGAGAGCCCCACCCTCGGGTGGCTATATTCTGGCGGGCATCTTGTGAGAAAATCCCACCCTTGGGTGGCTATATTCTGGCTGGCATCTTGTGAGAGAGCCTCACCCTTGGGTGGCTATATTCTGGCGGGCGTCTTGTGAGAGAGCCTCACCCTTGGGTGGCTATATTCTGGCGGGCGTCTTGGGAGAGAGCCTCACCCTTGGGTGGCTATATTCTGGCGGGCGTCTTGTGCCTCCCACTTGCGGTTGCCTGCGTGGCTCTCAAGTCATGCTGGAATATATCATGCACACTTATCGGTCTCCTGGGATTTTTCGCAGCCACCTTTTTATGTACTCGTGCTGATGAGCATGGCTGTTGTACAGACAGATAATCACTGGTTAAGTCATTTGCTCAGGCACAGAACCAGTGAACTTCAGAACTGAAGTGAGCTAGTTCTAGAAGCTTTGCCCTCGACCACCATGCCCTTCACTTCTCATTATAAAACATATTTTCAGAGCAAAAATGAAAAAATAACCAGAGATGAATAAATATCCCATTGAACATATACCAACACCCCCCAGCCCTGGCTGGGTAATCCTTGATTTGATGTATAGTCCACTTCTCTGAGACCTCTGCACCCCACCCCCAGCCCTGGCTGGGTAATCTTTGTTTTGATGTAAAGTCCACTTCTCTGAGACCTCTGCTGTGTGTTTGCATCTATTTATGTCTTCATCTGTAATTACAATTTTTTTCCTGCAGATGCTATCCAATTCTATGCAGTAGGTCAAATTTTTCAATTAATATGTTTTGATGAGCTTCCAGATCTGTGTTTTTGCCTTCATTCTCTAGGGCTGCTGGGAAAACCTCCATGTTCATGTAGCATAGTTTACTCAATCATTTCCCTCTGCTGGAGCTGCTTTGGTCAGCTGAGGGTTATTAGTCAGGTGTCGGTGTTAAACATCTTAATGAATCCTTATTTCCCTTCTGTAAGTTGTAAATAGAATTCCCCAGTCAAAATATTGACACTTTCTTGATACTTCAAGTTCTCTATGGTCAACTGATTAGATGTTAATTTGCCTTTTTTTCGGAGAGGCTTCATGGTAGATTGTGGACTGAGGAGTGAGAAAGACTGTTTCACACCCTGTATCCAGTTAACATACTCACCGTGAGCCTTTTCATATTAAGTGACCTCTCTAAGCCTATTTCCGAGATCCCCATGAGAGTTGTGAGATCTCATGACCTGTAAGTCCTTGGAGAATTGGATACTTTGACTTAGGGAAGCTATTGGCACTGAGTTCCACACGTTCTAGAATGTGCCGTATTTAGATTCTTTCTTTATGTTTTCTGGATGTACAAATTCCTTATGTTTCAGTCTTGGGACCTGACAAAGTCTTCATATCCCATCACTTCTACATTGTGATGGTGTGTCTGGGACTTAGCATCCTAAACTCAAATGAGTTCTCTGCTATAACTCAGCTGGGACATCTTACACAAGTTAATAAACTTTCCCCACTGATTAAATGCTGTTGGGGGGCTGGTGAGATGGATCAACAAGAGCTTTGTTGCCTTTGCAGGGGACATGGTTTGGTTTCAGCATCCAAATGATAGCTCCCAGCCACCTGTAACTCCATTTCCAGGGCATCTGACACCCTGTCTTGGCCTTCTCAACCCCCTGGCATTCACATGGTACACAGACATGTATGCACGCACTCACATTAAAGCAAACATATCTTTTTGCTAGTCAGCAGCTGGAGAGATGGCTCAGCAATTAAGAGCACTTGTGATTCTTGGAGAGGGGGTTCAGTTCCTAGCACCCACATGATGGCTCCTAAGCGTATCTCCAGTCCTGGGAGATTGATGCCCTCTTCTGACTTCCATGGATGCCAGGCATACACAGGCAAATACATAAGATAAAGTAAATACAGCTAAAAGGTTTTTCTTTTTCTAAAGAGATCTGCTATTTAGCTTGAGCCCTCCATGGGAATGTGAGTGGAAATTATTGGAATATTCAGGCAAAGAACATGGTGTCCAGCAGGAAATGGCCATTTTAGGAAAGTCTGAACAAGGAAAATGTTTCTTGAAATCAGGATGCCAAGCTCTAATTTCAGTTGCTGAGAAACAGGGAGCTCTGTTTGAGATGACCTTCCAGCAGGAATGGTGCTTCTTCATCAGAATGTGATGAAGGAGAAAGAATGGCATTTGAGTAGTGTGTCATCCTCCAGAGGAGGGTTTATAGCTGTTACCTCACCCTGCTATAAACACACAAGAAGGATCATGAAATCCTTCTGGTAACATGGGGAAATTAAGACTTTGGCAGACACAGACTGGTCAGTCTCCCACAGCTTGCCACCAACCCTGAGTCCCCTGAACATAGGAAGCCCAGCCCTGGCTCAGTACAGGCACTTGCAGTGGTCCGCAGTGTGTGGATCTGGAATTACCGTCCCTGTACATCTTCTCAAATGGAGAATTCTGGCCTTCAGTTTCCTTCTGTGAAAAATTCTATCCTATGACATTGCTACCATTTGAATGTAATCAGTTTGGGTCCAGAGTAAATTCAGTAGAATGAAAGCAGAGATTTTCTATCATTTCTGTCCTTTCCCGAGTCTGAAGTTGGGGCTAGGGGCACAGTTACCTTGTAACTAACTTCACTCCCACTGTTTTTCTCTTCTCCCTCTTCTCTGTCTGTCTCCACTCCACTTTAACCCTCTGGGTGCTTGAAGTTTTCTTTCTCGTTCTGCCTCCTTTCCTGGTTTTCTCTTTCTTATGCTTATCCCTCTCTTCTTGTGTTTTTGGCATCTGTTCCTCCTCTCTCAAATCCTCCTCACTTCTCTACCACTCTTGCCTGTCTTACAAATTTGCTCAGAATCTTCACAGAGACAATAAATATTAACCATGAGTCTTTTTGTTTCCGATCACAGTGCATGTACTTGGTGGGAATAATCAACTCAAATTAAGCTGACAGTAGCTAAGAGCACACAGGATGAAATTTGCTATTGATTAAAAATCCATAGATGACTGGAATCTTCTTTGCTAATTTTGTATTTCTGCACAATTCAGACTCAAGAGAATTTGACTTGGTAGAAATAACTACAAAAAAAAAATCCCAAGTGGCAAAAATCATAAATTAGTTGAATTTGCTGTGCTCCAAAATTGATCAATAAATCAAATCTTCATAAAATTTACAAAGAATTGAGTCTAGTGAAAACAGTTTCCAAAATAAAAAAGGGGGAAGGGACAATGTAACTATGCCTTGCAAGATATTGATCTATGAGGCAAATCAGCTTAATAGAATTTACTATAAATTTAATCATTGTCAGCATAATTCTGACTTTAATATTTGCATTCACAACTCAGAGTAAAAAATGTGAGCCTGGAGCTAGAGAGATAACATGATGATTAAGCATGCTTGATAATCTTCTAGAGGACAGAATGGCTGTTCTTATCACCCATTGTTGAGTGGTTCATAATTGTCAGTAACTCCAGTTCCAGATCCAAAGACTTATTCTGTCTTCAACAGGCACCCACATACACATGTACACACACACACACACACACACACACACACACACACAAATATACACGTAATTTTTAAAGTGTGCGCCTAGAAACTACAAGATGGCTCAGTGGGTAATGGCACCTGCTTGGTTTTCATCACTGGAACCCACATATTGGATGGAGAGAACCCACTCCTGAAAACTGTAGTTTGATCTCTGTATGAGTTTTATGACATACACTCAGGTATACTGATGTGTGTACACAAACAACACAATAAATAAATAGATAAATAGTTAAATAAATTAATAGGTGTGGTTGGAGGCTGCTCATTCATTCCTGGCCTCCCAGACCCAAAATAATCATACAAACTATATTAATTGCAATACTGTTTGGCCAATAGCTTAAGTGTATTTCTAGCTAACTCTTATATCCTAAATTAACCCATTTTCATTATTTTATATTTTACCATGAGGCTCGTGGTTTACCAGTAAAGTTCTATCATCTGTCTCCTTCGGTGGCTACATAGCATCTCCTCAACTCTGCCTACTCTCACTATATCTTTTTCAGCCTGGCTATATTCTGTTAAGCCTTTGGCTGAAAGCAGCTTCTATATTAACCAGTGGCAATAAGACATATTCATATCATACAGAGGGGAATCCTACATCAGCTCCCTTTTCTGTCTAATTAAAAGGAAGGTTTTAACATTAACATAGTAAAATTATATAAAACAAAACAGTTATCAACCAAGAATTCCAGTTACAATATTTATATCTACTTTATCATTTATCATAACTAAGGAAAATTATAATTATAACTATCTATTCTTCAACTCCATCAAAGACTCCAGAAGAATATAATATTACCTAAGTAAACAGAAAGTACATTATAAACAACTTCCAAAACTCTGAAATTGACAGAGACATCTCACTGCCTGGACAGTCACCCAAAGTTCTTCTATATGTTGGAGCATCCATCTTCAGCCTACAGGACAATAGTATCTGGCAGACATTTCTATAAAGCAGGAAATTTCAAAGGCAGTTGTGCCTATATTGGCAGTTTGTCAGTCACTTTCTTCTGTGTCCTGCATAATGTCTGACAGACTCTTTCATGAAGTAGGAACCCTGAAGGATCGTCTCACCTTCTTTAGGCAACTTCAGCAGTCATTTTTCTGTGAGTCGGCATGTTCAGTTTGTACAGCGCACCATCAAGCAGTCCAGGCAAGAGCAGTTTCTTACCTAAATAGCTAACAGACTTCATAAGGAGCCTCTTTGATGCCCATCATCCTCTTGAAGTAGATTGATGCTGCCAGGAGCAGATGTGTCTCATTGTCATAAAAAGTCCTAAGTTCTTAAACATTTTAAGTGCCATATTCTGTTAGTCTTTGAAAGGTTTGAAGAATAACTATCCATCTGAAATATATCTCTGTACATCTAGAAAACCTAACTAACATGGCTACAAGCTTGACTATTATAGATAACTATCTATTAATCTGTATTTCTTAATTATACATTACATTTTTAAATAAGTTGTGCAAACACAATACCTTAATCAAGAGCAGAAATATACATATAACAAAATTGACCTTAAATTTTTATCAATAGACCAAGATCCATACCAATGCAAAGTATTCATCTCTATAGCATATCTTCCTTTAAATGAACACAAACATTTATAAACAGTATTTGGGAAGTTGGGTATAGTTCTTTCCAAACTACTTTCTGCTTTTTGTTGGGTGAAGTAATTTTGGGGTTCGTGGAGACCTTTTAGGGGGTCTTGATTCATCAAACCATATTAGTCTGGAAGGAATCTACAGGTTTTCATGCACTGTGGAAACAAAAGCAGAACCTCTTTTCCAAAGCAACTTATTCTTAGACTCAAATTTTGAAGTCAGGATACTTTTATGTTTGCTTAACTTAGCAGCCTATGTTGCAAAGAGGGCCACTTGTTCATCCCAGCCACCCAGTTAGCTTTGCCCCAAAATAACCACACAGAAACTCTATTAATTAAATCACTGCTTGGCTCATTAGCTTTAGTTTCTTATTGGCTACTTCTTACATCATAATTTAGCCCATTTCTATTAAGCTGTGTATTGCCATGTGGCAGTACATTTTACTTAATGGGTAAAATTCCCAGCATCTGACTCTGGCAGATCCATGGCATCTCTCCCTGACTCTGCCTTCTTTCTCTCAGCATGCCATTTAGTTTTTCCTGCCTACCTAAATTCTGCCCTATCAACAGGCCCAAAGCAGTTTCTTTATTAACCAATGAAAGCAACACAAAGACAGAAGGACCTCCTACACCAAGCCCATATAATGAAATGTCTCTCTGTACTTAGCTCCTTCACGGTCAAAAAATTCAAAGAAAACACAATAATATATATATTACCAGACTCTCTGTATATTTTCCATCTTTACATGGCTTATTTTTCTTACTCTATTACTTTTTCTACAAGTTTAATATTTTATTATCTTTACTCCTTTAATCTATGACTATCTGAACTCTTTTATATTACTTTTACTGTCTCTTTACTCTTTTCTTCTCTCTCCCAAGCCTATGTGTATTTATTCAACACTGTGACCCATTTAGAGGTTTTTCCATCTGAATTTGTCTTTATTGTGTGTATCTGTAATTAAGAGCACTTCTTAAAAAGCTAAGTGGAATGGCTAGGACTAAGTCTGCTTTGCCTTTTGGCTCCTCTCAGTCCAACATGGTGGGCATCTGTTCAATGCCTCTGAGACTGTTACTGGAAGCCATTCTCACCACCTCAACTCCGGGTAGCACTGTGTAGCATATTAATCCTTTTTATCTGAGTAAAAACTAAATCTGTCATGCAGCACACTGCATAGCCTGGAAATATCTCTGTGTATGGCGGTGGGAGTCCACCACGCTCTCCTGCCTGTGCACTCCTAGCAGACCCGGTCCCATCACGTGTCCAGGTGGGGAGTGCTGAGCTGTAGACATGGTCTCAGCTACTTTCCTCCTCACCCCAAGTGGGCACACAAGCATCCAGACCCGAAGTGCATGGCAGACATCAGCCCCAAACATTTGTTCATCGGGTGTCATTTTGTAGGCAGAGGCTGGCTGTTCATTCCTGGCTTCCCAGACCTGAGATAATCACACAGAAACTGTATTAATTAAAACACTGCTCAGCCTATTAACTCAGGCTTCTTATTAACTAACTCTTACATCTCAAATTAACTCATTCCTATTATTTTATATTTTACCACAATGCTCAGATGCACACATGTGTACACACATACACACTACACAATAAATAAATGAATAAATAGAAAATAGTTAAGTAAAGAAATAGGTAGATAAATGTTTAAAAATTGTTTGGAGAAATTGAGCCTAAGTTACTTTCTTAAAGCTAGTTGTAGACCAGCCTGGTTGAAGGTGCTATAGGTTGACTGTCTCATTCCTAGTAAACACATGCAAAGGTCAAGACTCAGTAGTACCTTCTGGAACCACAAGTGCCCTCTGCCAATAACCCTGTGTCTGATGCTGGCTTATGGCTAATGCACCTGTCTCTTCTTATACAAAATTAACCTTTCCAGTCCCCCAAGTTTCATCAGGATCTGTGATTACAAAACACCTTTCTTCCCATTTTACCTATCCAACATCCAGCACTACCCATCTTACAGACAGGAAGACCAAGGCTCAGAGAGGTCCATTGCCAGAGCTGTGTGACGAAGACTGAAGTTGGTTGCCTAAGGTGGTAGTGGTGATGTGTGTGTGTGTGTGTGTGTGTGTGTGTGTGTGTGCATGTGCCACCACATACACCAGGATCTCTGACTCATGAGCATCTAGAGATTTTCCTGTGTCTGCCCACCATCTCAGCGTCAGAAAGCTAGAATTGCAGCAGTGGGTCCTGCGTCGCTGTTTCACGTGGATTCTACCATTTGAACTTAGGTCCTCGTGCTTGCATAACAAGTGTTTCACCCACTGAGTCATCGCCCCAGCCCTGAAGTGCTGTTCTCTTCATTTCTCTAGCAAAACTTTGACATGACCTAAAAAAAAAAATGCATTTGGTTATCATCAAAGAGATGTTTCTGTTTTCATAATACTTGAGACTAGTCCTCCAAACACACACACACACACACACACACACACACACACACATACACACGCTCTATTTTTATTGATTCATCAGAACAAGTCACTGTCTTGTTAAAGGCTTCTTGAATGTTAATGAATGAATAATTAACTTTAACTATATAATTAGCCTTTAAATGTGCTGAGACCCCCAGAGAGCATCTGAAAACATGCATAAGATGATGAGCTAAAACCGGAAGCTTTTGATTAGGAAATATCAGGCTGCCTGGCAACACAAATCCCATTCCCAGAAAGGACCCATGCTTCAGTGATGGGGTGCAGTCTTCACTGGAGCATGTTGAATCAGATTCTCTAACAAATAGTCTGGGGCCAAGAGCGGCCTTTCAATGGCATTGTATAGATATGAGCATATTGGACCCACTGACCTGATGAGGTCAGATCTACATACCTGTGAAGGCTGTAGAGCTCTCCAGAGCTGTCAGATTTCCAACAGGAAGTCAGCAGGCTCAAATAGCTCAGGCCGCTGTGGGAGTCCCTCCTTACTTGGCTTCCTTGCCAATGTAAACCAGGTCTGGTTCCCCCTCTTCTTCGGGATTACCATCATATTTAATCATATGTGTTCCCTGAGGACTGCTGGTAACAGAGAGAGTAATGGCACCTACACAGATTCTGTGATGTCTGGTGTGAGTGTAGGGAGTTTTGTTTGGGGTTTCAGCCTCTATGTTGAAAAGCAAGAGTGTCAATTCATATGCCACAGAAGGGGTGGATTTTCTCGAAAACAGGCGGTGTTGGCCTCAGGGTGACAGATAGGACACTGTCCCCACTCCAGGCAGGTGTCAGGCAGGACTCTGTCCCCACACCAGGCAGACTCTGACCTTTGAGCCACCACCATGCAGTGGGAGAAACACTTAACTGGAGAGGTGAGGAGATGATTTCCTCTTGAAGAGGTAGAGAACACAAGTAGTGGGTTCCCTTCCCTGAGAGGCCTGTGCTTTCACGTGGGTGGTTAGTTCTGAAGGATGGAGGCCTCTAGGGCTGGCCTTTGCTCTGTGCTGGTCAGATCTCAGCACTGCCAATTACCCAGATCCATCACTCTTGTCTCCTGCAGTCAGAGCTGAAATCCTCAGACCTTTGTGGGCTCTCATTCTCTTCATCAACCTCTGTTTCTAAAAAGGGTTTGTGTCCATCAGCAATTAGCTACCCAAGCGATTAGGATAGATTAAATCCAGGAAGAGTGTTCCACGCAGGTATCTCCAGACCTGCATGCTGAGTGTCTGCTGGGGAACAGACGAAAGCTGAATCATGCACCAGATGTCTTTAAACTCTTACTGCTTTGCCCCATCCCTGCTTTTTCTTTTGTATCTGGCTTTGTTTACAGTGTTAAATCCTAATCTGAATTTCCTGAGTAGTTCAAAGAACTGCAGCCTCCTAGTCATTAAGTCCTAAGGGCTCTGTGGCCTTGGCATTCTCCTAAACTCAATCCAGTTTTGGATGCTTAGAAGTTGGGTGATTACCTCCAGCCCAGTAGCCACTCACTGCCTCAGCTTCCCAATTAGACAACTAGCAACGCACTCAACAGGAGAATTCGCTCATCCTTGCACACCGAGAGCCTTGGCTGTTGTAGCCTTTCAAAAAAAGTGTCTGTTTATACATGAGTAGAAAAATAATAATGGGAATAGATAAAAGAAGACAACTTAGGCAAAGTATTTGGAAATAGACTTATTACAGAGGGTGCATAAAATTTGTGGGGCCTTTCCCCATAAACTGAATTTAGCTGAGTGCATTTATGCATTTTAAGCATTTGCTATAAGCCGGCCATTGCACGGGCTTTACTTACATAACATCACTTTGTTCCCCACAGCCCTCTGAGGGCAGATACCATCAGCTCCTTTTTTTCAGAGAGAAAAAAACCAACCCAATGCACAACAAAACAAAACCCGAGTCTCAGAAATACTGGTGCAGCGCCCAAAGCCTCCAGCTTACAAAGATCGTTTTCTCTCACGGTGGCAATATAAGGCTGTTTTCTTTTAATGACAGTACTATTTTTGATTGGAAACAGAAAACAAGTAAAACTTTTGGAGTGTGAGCAAAGAAGAGAGCCCAGAGTCTGGCTACCCAGGCTTCTCCTTGCCTATGACAGGATGTATGTTGGATTTTGTCCATTCCTGCGGCCCTCAGCCATATTGAGCCATTTTCTAAATATCTGAATCAGTGCAGTTCAATGAAATTACAAACTCAGTTCCCTGGCTGGCTGCATTAAGTGCAGTTCGAAGGCTATCCCTCCCCCTCCGCCCACACACAGGGGACCCCAGAGCAGGACATTTGCATTGCTGCACAGAGCTCCCACAAACAGCGCTCTTCTGGGGAGTGCTGTAGTACAGAATATGGAATACCACGGTTGCACCCAAGACTGTCTTAGCTTTCCAGAAGCTTCTATGCTTGTAGACAAAATAGAAAAGAAGAGAATGATGTCATCTGTCTCCTGGGCAATTGTGATGTCTCAAGGGGACTGATGCATTCCAAGTGCTACGTGCAAACGGTGGGCCTGACTTTGCTCTTATTTGCTGTATACAAGAAAGAGTGTGTGTGGTGTCTGTGTATGGTGTATGTGTGTGGTGTTTGCATGTGTGTGTGTGTGCTGTGTGTGTACATGCATGTACAGTAATCAGAGAAGGACATTTGTGTGTCCTGCTTTATTACTCTCCATCTTATTTCATTGAGACAGGGTCTCTTCTGAGCCTGGAGCTAAGTTGGCAGCCCACAGTCCTCAGTGACCCTCTTGTCTCTTTCCTCCACAGTGCTGGGGTTATAGGTACATGTGTAGACATACCTGGCTTTTTATGTGCTACTGAGGATTTAAACTTGGGTCTTTATGTTAGTACAGAAAGTGTTCTTGCCCATTGAGCCATTTCTCTGGGACCAAGAATATTGTTTTGAACATGCAGTTGTCTGTGTCCGTTTGTGTCTAGACTCCAGTGTTCTGGAAGCACCGGTGTGTGTGTGTGCGCGCGCGCGTGTGTGTGTGTGTGTGTGTGTGTGTGAGAGAGAGAGAGAGAGAGAGACAGAGAGACACATACCACAGGTCTACTTCCTGCAGCCCCAGTTTCTAATGTGAGCACTGTTCGTGTTAGCACTGCTGGGCTGTGGCCCCAGGATCAGAGTGGACCAGGAAGAACAGGCTCCATCTGTCACTCCCGGTGGCTGCAACCCTGAGGACGTGTTCCTTTGGCCCCTCCGGCCATCCAGTGTGTACCTGCTTTTGTCAGGACCAACCATATCCCTGCCATGAATCTTCCTGCCATTTTCCTATCTCTTCATCTGGCTGTTGCTCAGCAGAACATGTGTCATAAAATATGGAACCAATTTGTACATTTCTGTGCCCGGTCCTGACAATACCAACTGAAGCTGCTGTTGAACAACTCTTGCATGATTGCCAGGCTTATCTTTTGATTTCCATCCCAATAGTGTATTAGAGGGGAGTGAGGGTAGGATGAGATGCCAGATGCCAGGGATGGCAATAAATTGCCTGATGGCTGGACGGTTCTGTATATATGTAAGTCTGTAGATGTGTGTTTATGGTTATTTCCTGAGGAATTGAGGTAGTTTTCTGAGACTTAGAAAGTCTTTATAAAACCAAGGTTCTCAGTATCTCCATGGCAACTGTGGTATGTGAAGTGTTGACATTGCAAGTACCTCAGCTTTATAAAGAGGAGAAACACCACAGACACGGTATCCCATATCAGACTTCCCTTTGAGAGTCATGGGAGGAGACTCTCAGCTAACAGAATCCTAGGATCTCACAGAATCTCAGCAGAACACCATGACCCCCTCACCTCACAGCTGAGATGCCCACTATCCAAAGGGAAGAAGTGGCTTTCCCAAGGCTATGCCTTCTTCGAGTTCCAGCCTAGGACTCAAATATGGCTATGCACCCTGAGGCCATGCCTTCATCCAAGCCTATCCTAGAACTCACATATGTTTTATCCATCTATCTAGGCTCAGGTACTACACTATGAATGGCATTAAACCTTGTATTTTTCATATATATATATATAAAATATGTTTATATACATATATATAGTCTTTAATTAATTACATCCCTCATTATTCTTCGTTAGTCCCTTCCCTCTCCTCTCCTGAAATCCATTCTTCCTTTCAGCAAGCTCCTCCTGTTTCCATGCCTTTTCCTGTGACCCACTGTGTTTGATTAAGGGTTGCTTACATGAACATGGGTTGGGTAAATGAACATTTACTTGACCAGTGACTACATTACTGAGGAATATAAATTTCCATCCTCTTGTGATGGAATGTTGATAGGCTAGTCTTATGCAAGAGCTGTACAAGAAGCCACCACTGCAGGGAGTTTCTGCGACCTCGTGTCTTTTCTAGCTCTCCACCCATTGTCCCCACCATTCCCATGTAGCTGACGTTTCAGAAAGGCTGTGCCTGCTTCTATAGGCAGCTC
The DNA here is from genome assembly GCF_018167655.1 of Microtus oregoni. Taxonomy (NCBI): domain Eukaryota; kingdom Metazoa; phylum Chordata; class Mammalia; order Rodentia; family Cricetidae; genus Microtus; species Microtus oregoni. The sequence goes on along the minus strand of NW_024543086.1, from coordinate 27,288,017 downwards.
TGGTTTGCCTGTACCACTGGCCACACCCAGCTTCTTGCTGCTGCTGCTGCTGATGATGCTGATGCTGATGCTGCTGATGCTGATGATTGGATGCTCTGATCTCTTTTGAGTATGACCAGTGATTAATACCTAGTGTTTGGTATAAAAGTTTTGGAGTCTTTCTATAAGTTAGATAAGCCCCTTAGCATCGCCTCACCTGTAATCATTACAAACACCGTCATGGAAGCAGGGAAAAGGGAAATGATGAACACACTCTAAAGCTGGCGAGGAGTTGTGTCCCCACTGGGAGCCCTCCGGCAGCTCCTCTGACAGAATGCAGACCGCTACGTCTTCTGCTGTCACTTTTATTTTTCTTTGCTCAGATGTTTTATGTTTCCTCATTAGAGAGAGAAAGACAATGAGGTGGAGACCGTGGCAGAAGCTGAAAAATCTCTGATGTTGTTTTCCTACTTGTTTTAGAATGGAAACATCCATTCCTGCACTCCAGGGTAGCAGTTTTGGCTTTTTCAGATAACGTCAAATTTTTGAAACTAAGAGTATACTCACTAATACGGTTCTAGGTAATTATTGGGTTCAGCCACCTCATTCATAGGATGCCCCAATACTTGTCATTGGGAAATGGTGAGTGTGGGGGTGTCACACAGGACTTCTGAAGTGATGATTGTGGTCTCAGTTTTGAACTGCATGGTGATTCGATGCAATATTGCAATAAAAGTGAACTTATCAGAAGAAAACACTGTTTTTATTGATGTGGAGATATGCTTGCAGGTGTGAAACGAGAAAAGAAAGCTCTCTGTGATGTAGCTTGGTACAATCCATTTGTGGGGGGGGGGGGGGATGAAATAAGGGGGGTAAACTATAGTGGATGGACAGCCAGGCCCTGGAAAGAATTTCCAGTGGAACAGAACTGAGCTCGTTCATGCTGTGTTACCTGATTGTCTGGGAACTCTGCAGTTTCTTGGGTTACCCCAAGGAAGTAGCCTGAACTACAGACTTAAACAACAGAAATTTGCTGCCCTAAAGTTATAAAGGTTCAGAGTTAGGTACTGGTGTGTTGGCAGGTCTGTGCCACCTCTGCTAGTGAGGTGGAAATTGCTGTTTTAGGGGTCTCATTGTTCACTGGTTCCTAGCTCGCTCTCTGTGTGTGTGTGTGTGTGTGTGTGTGTGTGTGTGTGTGTGTGTGTTTGAGAGAGAGAGAGAGAGAGAGAGAGAGAGAGAGAGAAAGAGAGAGAGAGAGAGAGAGAGAGAGAGAGAGAGAGAGAGAGATATTAGGGACCCACTCAGTATGACCTTGTCTTTAACCGGTTACAGCCACAATGACTGTATTTCAAAACAGACTGCAGACTTAGAGTTGGGACTTCAACTATTTTTTTTTTCATGGAAAGAGGGGTAATTAATCCATAACACCCCACCACAGCAAAATTACAGTTTCACCCAAGATTATATGGTTCACAAAACCTCAACTATTCATCTTGTCTTTACATAAAAAGGTTTCCTATTCCCTGCACGTGTGTGTGTGTGTGTGTGTGTGTGTGTGTGTACATGTACAAACCTCAGAAGACTACTCATCAATGTACTGATAGAGGTCACCTCATAGTTAACAGATTATGGGTTATAGAGTTTTATAACTTACTTATTTAATTGCTTATATAATTTTAATCATTTAAATAAATTTCTATATGACTTGAGTGTTTAAATGTTACCATGTAATGATTTTGTAACATAAACAGCAAATGTGTTTGTGCTAGTCTTTAAATCCAAGGCCTCATTCCTGATTAATTCCTCCTCACTGCTAGCATGCTACCACCTAGTTCTACTGCCCCTTGGAGGTTTCTGGTGTTCTGAGGCAAACCTTTTAAACAGGCCACCATTTTCCCACTGCTGGGAGGTGCTAAGGACAAACACTTAGCAAACAGAAAACCTGCTTGTTTACTCACTTGGGTATATGGATTCTTCGTGTCTTAATTTAGCTGCCTCTTGTAAGTTGAAAAGGAAAGGTTCTTGCTTTTATCTCCTCATTAAAAATAGATCCTTTTATGACAAGGGACTGGAACAAACATGAGTCACCCCCTCCATTGTGTGAGGTGCTGGTGTTGGCTGGGAGAGCAGGGCCCTGAGATAGCACCTAGCCACTCTATGACTCCCTGGTGTCTTGTCATTTCAGGAAGTTGGACGCTTTCATCTATGATGCAGCCGTCTTGAATTATAAGGCTGGCAGGGATGAAGGCTGTAAGCTGGTGACCATTGGGAGCGGGTACATCTTTGCCACCACGGGCTACGGAATTGCCCTCCAGAAGGGCTCACCCTGGAAGAGGCAGATTGACCTGGCTCTGCTGCAGTTTGTTGGTGATGGTAAGTAAGACCCTGCAGAACCTTGGACTTGACAAGGTAAGGCTCAGAATGAAGAGTGTCAGCAAATCCCTTCAAGTACCCAGGCCAGTCTCCTGCACTACAGAATGCAGATTTTTGTGATCCCAATCCTAGGCTAGGTTTAGGATCATTGCTACACAACATTACAGAACCCAACTGCAGCGTGAGTCAGTTTTTCATTGCTACGACAAAATGCCTAGAATAAGCAACATAAAGGAGAAAAAGATTACTTTGTCTTGTGGTTTTTGAGGTTTCCCTCTATGGTCCAGGTGCTTGTAGGTCTGTGGTGGAATGGTGTGTTGTGAGGAAAGCTGCTGAGCCTATGCTGATCAAGCTGTGGCAATGGGGGTAGGACAGCGTGCAGCCCTCAAGGGCATGTCTCCTGTGACCCAGTTCTTCCAACAGGCATCCTGTCTTAAGCTTTCCATCATCTCCCAGTACTCCATTAATGTATGGATCCATAAATGGGTTGATGAGCTATTGTTAGGATCAAACACTTCCCAGAATGCCTGTCTCAGAAAACAGTTGCATAAGGATCCAAGCATTCAAGGGAAGACTTTGGGGGCTGGGGCATTTAAGATCCAAACCATAACATTCCAACTCCATTTCTGTTGCTGGGATGAAACACCATGACCAAAAGCAATATAAAGGAGAATGAGGCTTATTTGACTCACTATTCCACATTACAGTGCATCACTGGGGGAACCAAGCAGGAGCTCAAGGAGCCGGTTACATCAAAGAGCAGAGAGAGGACATTCCATCCTGGCTTGCTGGTTGCGTATGCTAAGCCAATTTTCTCCACTTTGCAGAGCTCAGGGCTGTATTCATGAAATAGTACTACTCACGTTCTTGGGTGAGTCTTCTGACCTTAATTAACAGTCAGGACAACCCCACACAGGCATGCCCACAGGACAACTGATCAAGATGATTCTTCAGCTGAAACCCTCTTCTCAGGTGGTTCTAGATGGAGTCAAGTTAGAAGAATTAACCAGCACACTCTCTAAGTCCTGATGTCTGTTCCGTACATGCCAAAGTAGGGAGGCATTCTTCATAGGTTTTGGATTAAAGGAAGACGTCTCTGGACCTATGAACAGTGACTGCCGAGCTAGTCATTCCACTAATGTGGTGGTTCTCAATCTCTTTTGGAGGAATAAAAAAAGAAAGTCTCTATAAATGGAAGGCCCTCATGGTTTCCAAAAGCATTCCTTCTTCTGCTGCTTAGCATGCAAACTCACTGCAGTCCCTCTTCTCACGGGTTTACAGCCTAATGAGATTGGGGCAGTGTTTATCTACACTGCCCAGTGGGCTACCTAGGCCTACACTGTATTTCCTCCTGCCTGCTCTTCTCTGCTGTGTCTGCTTTCTTCATGACTTTTCTCACTGTTGTGATCAAATATCAGACAATAAGCAGCTTAGGGCCCATCATGGCAGCAGAATTGGGAGACTGGGCACATTGCTCTACACACAGGAAGCAGAGAGGGACCAGGACATAGAGTGCTCCGTGACTCACTTCCTGCAGCAAAGTTCCACCGTCTAAAAGATTCACAACCTCCCCAAACAGTGTTACCAGATGCGGCCCCAGGGTTGATATACGTGAACATGACATGTACATTTCACATCTACCAAAGCAGCTGGTGATCTCGCCACATCTCTTAGCATGATGAGATGGCTTTGAATGGCCGACCCTCTGCACCATAGTTTTTGTCTGGGTGGCTGATGCAAAGACAGGAAGTAGAATGTAGGCTTAGAACACAGGCTGGTACTCCCTCAGTGTAAGACACAAAAGATCAGGGTGTGGGTTAGGAGCCCCACTCAAAAATGGAAGGAGGCTATAGTCAGATACATTACAGACTGTGCCATGCTCTGTATAGCCGAGAGGATAAAATACAGCAACCACAATAGTCAAACATGATATTGAAATGAGCAAAGGTGTATGTACGTGTTGGTGTGGGTTCGAATGAAGTTTATAATTTTTTGTAGCTTTCCTTCTTTCTCGGCTCACAGAATTAAATCCTTAATTTTTACAGTCATCAAACATTCTAAATGTGTTTTATATTTACTTCTCAAATAAGGCCATCTGGTTCTCAGGATTCCCTATAGGGCATTTTCTTCTTCCTCGGATCACTGGTCATGTTCTATGTTGTGTAACTGTGATTTGTGGCTACGTTGGTTTGCTATTGCTGTGAAATCCCAGAGGCACACAACAAGACGCCTTTACTCTTCTGATAGGGGTGCAAATGGAGTGGACAAGTCCAGATTCAGGGTTGGATGAGTTTGATGGAGATCAAGTCAATGAGTCAAGTGTGTGACCTCTGCCACATGCATGTTGGTTATGGGCTTCAGGCAGGCTGTTACTAGTCACCTGGAAGAAGGTATTTTCTTCCTAAATGAAACACTTTGATGTGTATGGACATGAGATGGTTCTGCTTGATGCCATGATTGTCTTCTAATATTCTCCTATCTAAAACAAGGAAGATGGCAAACCCCAAACCCAACATATTGGACATATGTTTCTTTATGGGAAGAGAAAGGACAAGGGGTATGACACTGTGATGACTCTGGAGCTTTGGTGACAATTTTTCCATTCCTCTTCACAGGCTGACCTCATCCCCACAGAATCCTGAATGTAACAGGCAAATGACCAATGAAGGGTTGAGTGTATAAAGACATGTATGGATGAGTGCTAGATGTCAGGTATATTTCATTTGACAGGAAATGCTTGAATGCAATGGGTGTCTGTCAAATGATGGTGCTTTAACCTGTCCCTGTTGGCCATTGTCTCTCCTGTAGCATCTGCTGTGAAACTGCTGGCATCTGTAGAGAACAGGGTTTGCCAGTCAGCATGCTTGATCATATGGATATTCTTTTAGTTTATCTCAGAACAACCGCTTCATTCCTACTGCACAAAGGCAGAAGCTGAGGTTCATGGGGCTTGTGACTTCCTTTGTCTGTAAGTGGTGATAGCTCTACTTCAGGGAATTTAATCTAGAAAGCACCTAGTTAAGCAAAAATCCCATCCTTTTTATTTTTCTAAGATGTCTGACAAAGTTGATTGGTTGGACCCTCGATGTTAATAGGCACCCCAGGAAGAAGTGACTCAGTGCATATCTGAACTAAATCTGTGTTTGCGCTTCTTACAAATACTTCTGTAAAATTACCTCTTATCCCCAGTTACTCATTTGTGTATAGGTACAGATATATTTACATGATAAGATGGGAAAATGGAATGGGGGTACAATAAAGATCTTAGCTTAACACAGAACCTGCAGCATAATATGCTTTAAAAACAAAAGCTGTCATCTCCATCCTCTCTATTGTCATTATATTCATCACCATTCTTTTCATAATATAATCATCACAGTCAGTTTAACCAAAATATTCTTCTTTAGCATTGTCATCATCACTACCACCACTGACATCATCAACCACCAATGTTGGCATCATTATCACTATCAATATCACCACCATTAATCCACCACCATCATCACTACCAATATCAACACTATCATCATCATCATCACTACCACCCCTGATATCATCAACCACCATTGTTGGCATCATTATCACTATCAATATCACCACCATTACTCCACTACCATTTTCACTACCAATATCAACATTATCATCATCATCATCATCATCATCATCATCATCATCATCATCATCATCACTATTATCACTGTTATAATTCTAATTACATCAGCACCAGCAGCATAATCACCAACACTTTTACCCTCATTATTATCACCACTACATTGCTACCATCAACATCATCAGCCTCCAAATAATTATCATCACCACAACTCCATCATCATTCCCATTGCCACCATCATCTACCCCCAGAATTAGTATCAGAAACACCAGCATCATGGGACCATTGGTTCCCATAATCACCATCACCATTAGCATCACTATAATCACCATGTTCATCACCTTCATTTCTACCACCACAATCATCACAGTCTTTCTCCTTGACATCTTTCCCCTCATCTAGCATCACCATCCATCCGTGTATGATGTTTATGTTCAGTACAGCTCAGTCAGTGACATATTAGCAATACAGTTAGGTTACATCTCGGAAACAACCTGGTGGTACTGAACAAGGAATCATCTTCCTTGCAGCATTTCAAGATGCTTACATATAGAGCAATGAGTTCTTATAATTTATGTCCTGGCTCTAGATGCTTACATATAGAGTATTAGGTTTTAATAATTTATGTCTTTGCTCAAGATGCTCATATATAGAGCATTGTGGGGTGTTTTGTTCTTTTTATTCATGGTTTGTCTGAGACAAGGGTTCTCTGTGTAACAGTCCTAGCTGACTTGTAACTAGCTCTTGTAGACCAGGCTAACCTTGAACTCACAGAGATCTACCCGCCTCTCTCTTCTGAGTACTGGAATTAAAGGCATGTACCACCACAACCTGGTGGGCACTGTGTTTTTATAGATAGTTTATGTCCTGGCTGGAGATGCTCACATATAGAGCATGGAGTTCTTATAGATAGTTTATGTTCTGACTTGAGATGCTCACATATAGAGTACTGGATTCTTAGATAGTTTATGTCCTGGCTTGAGATGCTCACATATAGAGCATTGGGTTCTTATATAGAGAACATTGGGTTCTTAGATAGTTTGTGTCTGGCTTGAGATGCTCACATATAGAGAATTGGGTTCTTATAGATAGTTTATGTCCTGGATCATTGCTTTCTCAGTCACACTGCTGGGGTTGGGAAATGTGTCTTTTCAGTTTCATCTTCAGAGGCCATCTGGAAGCAAAGACATGGGAGAGAAAATGATGTTGCTCCAGGGGGCTTCTTAAGATAATCTTCCCGGAAAGCCATGTCCAATTCTGAATGTCTCTCTAGGAGTAAATACATGAATTAACACAGCTGCATAAATATTTCACTTATCTTATGCAGTTTCAGCAGGATTAATTATGCTCTAAAATTAGACCTGTAAAGAGCACAGTGCCAAGCAGTACCTAATTATTATTCATCCTTTAGAATGGAGTGTTTATCTCTTGTTAGAGAGTAGCTCCAATGGACGATTATGAGTCTAATGAGTGTCAAAAGTATTAAAAAAATTACTAATGGGCTGTGTAAATATAACCTCTGAGTGAAGTGTTTGGTTATAGGCTGATCTCTTATGTAAATCTACCAGTCACCTCCCTAGGAAGAAAGCTACTAATCTATGTCCAGAGATGCACAGGACTCCAGTAAGTCCTTGCCTCCTTTCTCTTGTCTGTCCATGTCCCTTTGGGTCAGTGGGATATGCCATAGGATCTTTAGTTCCTAGGTCAAAAAGTTCCTAAGTGCCTTTTGATCCCATCACTATCAATACTGAATATCTACTGAGGAATATCACTGCTGATCCAAGACAAGGTCTTTTCTTCTTTTCTTCACGGCACTCAGTGGTTGATAATGTATGCATTTAGAATAGAAACATATTTACAATAATTCATCTACAAACATGTATTATAATATGTAGACTATATACACATATACACTTTAATTGAATATATTGGCTAGATAAGAGATTCACCAAACATCTATGCAACACTAGATCTGAATGAGAATGAATGGGAAGATTGAGTCATGAAGAAACATAGAGTAGTGAGATTTTAGGCAAAGAAAAGCACAGAGTTCATAGGAGTCTTGGAGCTGTACTGACCAAGCAGCTAGTAAATTTCTGGGGCACTCAATATTCCCCTGGCACCTGAAAGATGATGTAACTGCGCACAGAAGCTCACTGAGCGTGTCACAGTAAGAATGGCCTTTCTGTCTTCAAAGCGGAGGTCAGCAAGGGACCTCTTGGTGCTTATATGGCTCATGAGTTTTGTGATTTTCATCATGATTCTGGGATTTGGAAGGACAAGGAATATTATAGAGGTCAAAGCTGTCTGGTATACAAAAGCCAGTAAAAAAGACATTGAGAGGCCATACACAATGAAACACCTACAATCCCAGCCCTGAGGATGTGGAGGCATGAAGAAAGAAACCAAGGGCTTTGGGTGTAGTACAGTGGGGTGCAAGACCCTGGGTTCTGTTCCCAGGAAACCAAGAAGAAAGCAAGGGCATGAGAGTGTATATTATTGTAAGCAAATGATGCTCAGAACATGGGACAGAGCTGCTATTCAAGGCCCTAGTGGATGTCTCAATATCATGCCAAGCACATCATTTATACTCTGATAACACTATAGACCGTTCTGGGGTGCATCTCATCTATGCATTTGCAGTATAGGAAAGTGAGGCTCAGACTTCAAAAACAATCATCCAGGAGTCTTGTTTAGAGCAAAGATTTCATTGGATAAGACCTGAGATTCAGCATTTTTAATCATCTCCCAAGCAGTGATGCTATAGCCAACGCCTTGTATAGATTATTAGATGTAAAAACTCAACCAAGTTTATTTGCACCATTATGATCTTATTTCACTTGAAACAACGATTCTTGACCCGTGTGTCACAACTCACAAAGAAGATCAGAAAACAGGTATTTGTATTAAGCTTCACAGCAGCAGCAAAGTTCTAGTTGTGATTTAGCAATGAAATAATGTTATGGTTGGGGTCAGCACAGCATGAGGAACTATATTAAAATTTTGCACCGTTAGGAAGGTTGAGAACCACTTCTGTAAAACATCTTGACCAGGCTAGCAAGATAGCTCAGTGGAAATGCTGCTCAAGCAGAGGACCAGAGTTCAGTTCCCAGCAGCCACGTTCTGCAGCTCACAGCACCTGGAACTCCAGGACTGATAACTCCGATTGCCTTCTTCTGGCTGCTGCCTCCACACATAAGCATATATTCACATGGAGACATACATATACACACATACATATAAATAGAAATAAAACATCCTGGCCACAGCAGCCAGGTCACCTCAGCTAACAGTATTTTGTTTCTTCTGGAAACATTTAATGTTTATTTATACTTGTTTGCACTTTACTCATTTTTAGACTTGTGGATTTCCACTTAAACTCAGAAATGTGTTACTCATCTCCAGTACACATTAAGTCCACCGAATAAATGAAAATAAAAATACAAATAATTACATTAATATATCATCATAGGTTTTATACATTATTTCTATGGTATAACCTATCGCATTATGCCATATTTAGGTACATAAAATAAAATTTTATGGGAAATACTTGGAAGATATGACGCATTTCTGTTGTTTATGTATTTGTATAAATAAGGTCTGGGAAATGAGTTAGTCAATAAAGTCTATGGTGAGCAGGCATAAGAGTTTGAACTGAATCCCCAGTGTCCATGTAAAAAGCCAATCATGGTGGCATGAGCTTATGAGCCCAGTGCTGCGGGGTTGAGATGCAGACCCTGCAACTCAATGATAAGCCACCCTAGCCTAATTGGAGATCTTCAGTTCTCAGTTACAAAATACAGTGTGGATGGCATCCAAAGAACACTAAGGTTGAACTCTTACCTTCGTACTCATACCCACAAACGTGCATGCATGCATGAACCCACACAGGTGTCAACATGCAAATACACGCACACGCAAACAATAACTTATGGAAGTTGTGACCAAATTAATGAAATTTTCTGGAACTCTCCCAGGCTTAGTGAATGATCCTTGTCATTTAAGCATATATGATAGTTGTCATATGAAATATATGTTATATATGTATATATATTCAATTAGATGGGTGCACTAAACATCCCACACTTTTATTTGGCAGCCTTGGGAAATTGTTTTAAAATTGTACATGAATTGAGTGGACCACAGCTATGCTCTGTATTAGTAATTTAAATGAGTAATTGCTGTAAGGTTCTACCGAAATTCTGTCCTGGAGTTTTGGGTAAGCCATCATATTGGTGCTCAGAAATCCTGAAATAAGTAAGGACACAGTAAAGGGGAGCAGGTTGAATGGAAGGGTCTCAGCCTTCCCAATGCTGCCATCCTTTAAATATAGCTCCTCATGCTATGCTGACCCCAACTATAAAATTATTGTTTCATAACTGTAATTTTGCTGTTATGAATCACAATGTAAATATCTGATAAACAGTATATCTGATAGGTGACCCCCAGAGGGCCGTGGCCCACAGATTGAGAACCCCTGCTCCAAGTGGTTCACTGTGGACACCCTCATTCCGTGTTTGTCAGCTAGTCTTCCTTTGAAGGACATGGTGGGGTGCTTTGGACAGTTAGGGACTCCCTGCTGCCAGCTGGAGTGCAGAGTGTTCCTGTAACTGGAGATGTTCTTTTTGTAGCTAATTAGGACTTTCATAAATTGCTCTGGGCCACTGGATGAGCTGCTAATATCTTCGACACTGCCCTGATCCAACTTCGAAGCTTAATTTCCTTGGGTGGAGCTGGACACCCTGCGGTGTGACTGGTAATGGCCACACATGCCTCCACTCTGAGGAATAACACAGAGGTCTTTTTTTGTTTTGTTTTGTTTAAAAGGATTTTATTTTATTTTTTATTTATTTTTTTTAATTTATTTATTTATTAAAGATTTCTGCCTCCTCCCCGCCACCGCCTCCCATTTCCCTCCCCCTCCCCCTCCCCCGATCAAGTCCCCCTCCCTCATCAGCTCGAAGAGCAATCAGGGTTCCCTGACGTGTGGGAAGTCCACAGAGGTCTTTTCAGGCTGTTGCCTTGGCTGGCTCAGAAAGATGTGGACACGTGGGCAAAGGCGGCAGCCCCTGTATATCCTCCATGCCTACCTATTGCTCCTGACGCATCTGAAATAATGCCATTTAGATTTTTAGGCAAGCATAGACTCTTTGAAGCTGCCTCCTTGAAAAATGGAGTTCCTTTTACTCTCCTCTGACCCTGCTTATAGATTTGAATGCAGTCCCATCCTTCAGCCTTCTGCTCCCCAGAAAGACTCCCTTAAAGGCAGGTACCTCTCCTTTCAACTTGCTGAGCGCTGAGCTCACAGCACCCCGTGGGACTCAGCAGTGCAAGCAAAGCAGAAGAGAAATGGTAAAGGCTCTGCAATTTCCAAGCCCTGGAACCTGAGTGCCGGTTTCCTCATCCTTAAATTCGAGTCCTTTAAAAGTTAAACAAGTATAAACTAATTCAACGAGTCAACACTGATGTTTAAAAGGACAACTTTGAGTTCCTTTACTCAGGACAAATAAGAACAGTTTGCCAAATCCATGGACACAGCCAAAGCAGCATAGAGGGGCAGTTTGTAGCCATGAATGCCTGCGTTTTCAGAAGGAGTGGCTAGAGAGGTGGCACCAAAGCTTGTTGTGCAAGCTCAAGGACCTGGCTATAAACCCCACCCCCACACAGATGGCTGGGTGAAGCCATACTTACAGTACCTGAGTACTGGGGGAGAGGATAGACATAGCAGGATCAGTGGCCCTTGTGGCGTGTATGTGTGCATTCACACACACACACACACACACACACACACACACACACACACAGGGTAATCTCAGAAAGACTAGCTCATTGCCTGGCACATACTATATGTGTTCCTCTTTGGGACCTTTTCGTGTTCTCTGGTCCCATGAGAGACCTGGTTCTGAACCCCTTGAGGGTGGACAACATTTATGTTCATGTGTGTTGTGCTTCCCTTTCTTCCCCTGAGCTCACAAATGGCCTCTGCACATCAGGTGCTCGCTCACTAGATCCATTCAGTGAGATGGTATAAGATGTTTGCAGGGCTTGTTCGCTAATCAATAAGTGCTTGCTTTTTCAAGGAAGGAAATTGGATGCTCACATTATTCATAGTTCCTATGACCAATCCCTGACAACAAGCAGCTTCAGGGAAGACAGATGTGTTTTGGCTTGAGAGGAGGCAGACCACTGCGGCAGGGAAAGCCTAATAGCAGTGAGGATGTGTGGTGGCTTCCTCTCCTTTAAGGGTCCCCAGAAGCAGAGCAAATTGAAGGCTGAAGCAGAGCTTGGCCGAAACCCTCCAAGCCATGTGATCAATGTTGAGCAAATTAATTTGTCTGAGTCCCAGTTTCCTCATCTTTAAATCAGAATTGCTTAAAGACTAAATGTTCAAACAAGTGCAAAATGCCTACTTCTGGCACCTAGGCCCCGCCCCTTGGAGGACCTGCAGCCACCCACAGTGGGACCAGCAGTCAGGAACCAAGTTTCAAGCACCTCAGCTTATGAACATCTTATGTTCAAATCACAAGTGCTTGTAAGGAAAGAGATGTGGGAGGTAATCATTGAGCCACGGCCCAGTGCCCCAGTCCTCTGGAACCGCTGCATTGACTATGAGGCAGGAGCATTCCTCCACTGTGTTACCTGTGCACAATGATGTCAAATATCCCTGGTTTATTTCATCTTTCCAACACAGTTATCTTGATAATTGTGCATTCCCTGGCTTTTATGACTGAAGAGGCTTATCAGTTGTTGACATTAGTCTCACACCTGGGGCTCTATAACCACAAAAAACCAGGCATGGCCTTACCTACGGTTGTATGGGAAGGCAAAGTTTAGACTAAAACCATGGTTTCCTGCCTCCTAGCCCAAACATGTGTTAAACAAAACAGAGGGGAAAAAAGCCATGTGGTGACCCCTTTGCCTTGTTATTTGGAAGAAGATTTGGTGTCTGTGATGAGAGCAAGGGATAAGGGGCACAGTTGGCATCAAAGTTTGGAGCAGCCAGCAACCCAATTGGGATCAAGAAACCACCAGTATAAAGAACCTTGCTGTTTCCAGCCCATTGCCTCCCACAGCATAGTGTGAACAGATAGGAGGGTGAGTGAACAGAAAGCTCGGCTTTCTCTTCTCAGGCAAGGCGTCACCAATGGGGCGACAGGCAGGCCCATATCAAGTCCTCAAGCATACACATGTGCTTACCTTCTCTAGCTCCTCCCCCTTCCTTTTTCATTTTCATAAATCAGTTCTATTGATCTCACTTCACATGTTCCATGCAAATCTCCCACAACCTCCCACAACAATTCACCTCTGTCCCAAGGAAGGGTCCATGAGATCCAGCTGCTGTAGCCCACCCTTGATCTCTGTTCTTACCTCACTGACGCATGGTTTTGCTCACGGCTATGGCATCATCAGAACAAGAGCTGGGGATGATATGTGCAGTTTCATTTTAGACAGACTTTCTGCTAAACTGGGTCGAACTCCCACTGTGTTTTCTGCCAAATTCATCCCTGCAATCGCTAAGAATAAAAATGCGTGAATGTTTCCCTCATAATTTCTGTGTGTGCACATATGCATGCGCTTCATATATTGTATCAACCAAGACTTGTTTTCCAAATTCTCTAACTTTAGACGGAGATCTGAGTGTTCCTCCATAACTAGCAACCATGTAAGTCAGAACTCATGGTCCTTCCAGGCAACTGGAAATTGGGAACAAATGGCTTAAACTTGTGCTTCCACTGGCCTTGCCCAGGTTAGGAAATGCCCATGGCCATGTCCTTCCATTGTCTATTTGTAATGAAGTGCTATTGGGTGCCAATACCATACCTGTGCACCGGGTATTAGCTGTGGTATTCTTCACACTACAAGAGCAAGACTGAGCAGCTTCAGTGGAAACTCTGCCCTGTAGAGTTGTGCACCTTTGTTCTTTAGCCTTTTACAGAATAAGTTTGATGACCCCAGGTCTGAATTGTCTAAAGCCTCCGCCCATTTAAGGAGATATGTGCAAAGGAAGGATGGCGTGATGCGTGGAGGCCGAGGATGTGCCTAGAATCCAATAACTGCTTCTCCACACTTAAGTAATGTAGCAGAGAGCACAGGAAAAGAAGGTCAGAAACTAGAGAACAACCGGTTCTGTTTAGGGAGAGAGGCAGAAAGAAGGGTCAGACAGGTGGGGGAAGGGAGGAGAGCACAGGTCCGTAATGGGAAAATAGAAAGCAAAAAGGCAAAGAGAGGGGAGAGGTTGGGAGCAAAAGAGAACACTAGAGAAAAGCAGTGGAAACAGGAGATGAAAAGGACCAGAACAAAGAAAGGGAGCAGTGGGGGAGCGGGGACAGCAGAAAGATTTGCTGAGTGACTACTTCGTATGCCTTTTAGCTCGGGCATCCACAGTTCAGGATGGGTTTGTCCAGATGAACAATCAGCTGTCTTGGATGTGAAAATGGAGCCTCAGAACCATCCCTAATCCTGCCTTAGCTCCTGGCATAGGCCAGGGGCTGATTCCCTCTTGCCTATGAGATGTGATCTGTGTCTCTGGCTTCCCCTGCCAGCAGTCCTTTCTAACATGGATCCCAATGCCTCCAGACTCAGCAGCTCCTATGGCAGCCCACAGCCTCAACCTATTTAAAGAGATTTGTCAAAGCAGGGATGGAGTAGAGACTGGAGGGTGAGAAGGTGTAGAAAACCCAAGAACCTTAGTATCTGGTGCCTATTCGCAGACACTGCCGGTCACAGAGGGATTGCTGTGTACACGAAATCATCTAAGTCTCATAAGCATTGGTTTGTTGAGTTCTCACAACAGAGTAACAAGCAAGTTAAAGAAGGTGTTCCAAACCATAGGGCTTCTACCAGCAGATCTGAGGGCGGTGACTGTGTGAAAGGCTCTCGGGGTCTCTGCTTTAGCTGTGATGTGTGCCTGCTGTAACCCTCACAGACCACCCATGTCTTAGATTGTTTTGCTTGGAAATGGCTGAAAGCATAATTTGAATACAGATCAATTAAAGCCTAGGCTGATTACACTTTCGTCTTGCATGATGGAGAGGCACGTGTCACAGATGCTAACTTAGGAGCAGAGGTGGAGAATGAGAAAGGGACTGTGCTTTTGTTCTATTTTTCCATAGTAAAGGAGACTTGTCCATGCCTCAGGCCCTGGCACCCTGGAAATAGACCCAGTCTAATTTTTGGGAAAACTCAGGACTCAGAAGCAAGAGATGAAAAGGAACGCAACAAGGACAGAATGCAATTAAGAGAAGTCAGATGCTTGGCCTGATAGAGGCATGCAGAGCTGGCTGTCTCTCCCAGCTTCGCACAGGCCCATTTTGGTTGCCGGAATTTCTTGTTCCCCACAGATATCCTCAGCAATGCATAATCCCTGCTATTCTAGAATATTATCATTGTTCACTGAATGTGTTTTAGTCAAATCGTGTCTTCAAAGGCTGGGGTCACCTTTTGGGTTGAACTGTGTAAATCACAAACTTCCTAATCAAGTTAGCAAGGACTAGGTGCCACCCAGTTTTCTAATCAAGTTAGTAAGGGCTAGGTGCCCCACTGGCAAAGCCCGTTTTTATTTACCCTGTTGTTCGTTCAATCATTCATTCACTCTCCCTTCTAGTTATTCATTCAATGAAGAATAACAGCAGCTTTGGATCTCAGTGGTGGAAAACAATGATGATTAAACATTCCTGTTCTATTGCCTTAACTTAGATGCTTTGGAACTGGACCTGATCCAGGCTCTAATTCCAGCTACTCAGGAAAGGGAATCATGAATTTCAAGGCTTGTCCAGGTTGGTTTTTCTCTATGTTGGCTCAAATACCTGATACTTAAGAGTCATTATTTGGAATAACAGCTTTTAACATTTGGAGACATCTTCTCTGATTGGCAAGTAAAACAGGTCAGTCAACTGGTATCCATGATGTCACATCTTGGCCTCATGTTTTCTCCATCCTCCTTCTCTCAAGGATCCCCATTGATTTACACTGAGATCCAGGTGGTGGTGAAAACACAGGGAATGATGTCATAGGATCTCTAAGCATCAGCTCCATAGCAACCATAATAAAGAATATAGGAGGCTGAGGGTAGGGCATGAATGGAAGCAGCCATCTTTCATGCTGCGCTTCCTCATTCAAAAAGGATCAAAATAGGCATGGGAATCTTTACTGTTATCAAAAACTTTCCTTTTCTTTATTGGCTATAATAATGGTGTTAAAAATAATATAGGCATACCTGAAGCTCCACATTCAGGAAGAGAATTATCCTTTGATTGACTGGTCTACAGCAGATTTTGAGAGATGCCATGAATGGTCAGATTCCTGACATATGTTGATGTGGTCTTATCAGAAGCTACCCAAGAATTGTCACCCAAAGTCACTATTGATAGATGGTAGGTTGACTGAGCCCATTTTCTCATGTAGATCTTTTTATTGTTCATGGTCAATATGGATAATGTTTGCATGCACACAAATTCACTTAAATATGAACAGCATCTTTGATTTTGTCTGCCTATCTATCTACCTTTCTTTCTTTTTTCCTTCCTTCCTTCCTTCCTTCCTTTCTTCTTTCTGTCCTCCTTCCCTCCCCCCTCTCTCTTTCTCTCTCTCTCTTTCTTTCTATCTACTTTGACTGTCCTATGATCCTAAAGCTGTACCCAGGGCAAACTACTGATTCAGAAACAGTACTTTCAGAGACGAGATGTGTCAGTTCTGAGCATAGATTAGCAATAAAGGCCTCAATGGCTTCTTCATTGGCCTGTGACCAGATGGTACCATGAAAATTAGACTTGTTTATCTCCCTCCTAATTTTAACTAGAGACATACTTGGAATAATAATGGAACAGTACTTACTTAGGAAACAGATAAAAATCCATAAATATACAAGAGGGTCATTGACTCTCCCTCGGGCACTAATGATCTTGGAATTTGCATCTGTGTGAGTCCCCCCTGCGAATTTCCCAATAGACCTTTCGATTTTCAGAATCTCAGTATCTGTTACCAGTCTGACAGAAAACAGGATTCAAAGAAAGTCTGCAGCATCAAGTATGAATCGACAATGAGTAAATCCCTTAAACGGGAGAAAGTCAAGTGTCAGGGGAACCATTAAAGGAGGGAATGAGACATGGTGACTCATTGGTAAGTCAAAGGCAGTGCCATCTTTGTGCAAACTTGACAGTATGGGAAAGAGTGGACTCCAATCCTTCTGCTCCACACTGTTCAAGCACTCGTTTAGAAAGGCGATCAGAGATAGATGGACAGATAAATGTGAAAAGCTACACGGATCTTTACAACCTTTACAAAATTGTTTCCAATTGTATATTCTTACTGGATCCTGTCACATGGAGTTCATTTCTTTACATAATTATCAGTAACATACACATTCATATATTTCTATGTTCACTGACTTTAAACATTCTCATGTGTGTACATTATCTGATAGTAACAATTGTTTTAATTTTAGGTGAAATGACATGGCCATACTTAACCAAAAAACATTGCCCATTTTTGTTTCTTTTGTGGTACTGGGCAATGAACACATACAGAACCTTATTCATACTAAGCAAGTGCTTCACCACTGAGCTAGGTCCCTACCCTATTTTCCTTTCCTTTCTTTTTTTTTTTGCTATTTTTAAGTTTAAAAAATTTGGAGAGTTTTATACATGAATACTCTATTTACATAAGGAATATTATCCTTGTCCTCTCCTCTCTCAAATTCCTCCTGTGCCTCCCCAACTTCCTCTCAAGTTTCTGAATGTCTTCTTCCTTATTATTGCTATGCTATGTATGTATAAATACAACCTACTGGGTTCTTTTAGTGTATAAATTCATGTGTAAATGCATATAGATAGATAGATAGATAGATAGATAGATAGATGATAGATAGATAGATAGATAGATAGATAGATAACCACTTGGGATTGGATAATCTTCTCAGGGAACTCATCACTAAAGACCAGTTTTCCCTCTTTAGTAGCCATTGGTTCCCTGAAGCACTTTACCTAGGGTCGGAACCTTGTGAGATCCTCCCATCTACATTGGAATGTCAACTGGTGATGTCACTGAGCATGCCTTATTTCTGTGACCATATTTTTGAGATTGCATGGATGTAGCTATCCTGTCATATATAGAAGACATTATCTTGTAGCAGAAATTTAGCCCCCTGGCTCTTACAATCTTTCTGCCTCCCTTCTCTGATGTCCCCTGAGCTTTAGGTGTAGGAGGTCATGTTTTGATGTGTCAACTGGGGTTGTGCACCTTATGGCTGGGAGTTCTTTGCATTTTGACCAGCTGAAGCTTTCTGCAGTAGTCTCCACCTACTGCACAAAAGAAACCTCTTTGATGAGGGGCGAGAGCTACACTTACCCATAGGTATAAGGATAGGTGTTTAGAATGCAGTTGGGGATTAACCTGATTTAGGAAAGTGACAATTCTCTCAGATCCATGACCTCACTACTCATGGGTAGTTTGCTAGGATTCCAGTATCAGGAATGAATTCCCTCCTATTTGAGCAGAATAAATGTTTAATTAGTTGTCTGTTGGGTAAGCCCAAGATCTAGGTGACACTATTGCACCCTTGGAGACATCCTGCTGGGCTGGTCATTGTGATGTGATTCATGTGACTGGATGGGACTATTGATTGTTTCTCTTCCTTGATGATTTGCATAGCACCTTCAGGTACCAGCAAACTCATCCTCAGGGTGGAGATGGTTCCAACTTGGTTCCTCCAAGCCCTGTGTCCAAAGTTTGCAGTGAATTTCTGTAAAGGGGTCTGAGCTCCAAGTCTGATAAGCAACCAAGAGGAATGACAATGGTCTGTGTTGTTTGGGAACTCTCTCAGAACACCTTGACCTATCACCCCTAGAGAGGTTTCCCAGGCCTGGAACTGGAGTTTATGTTAGATAGTTCATGCCTCTAGGTGGGGAATCATTATCACTCCAAGTATTATAACTTCATTTAAACTATATATACATAAGACGCATATATAGTACATATGTATTTTTAAATAAATATAGTGTTTCCCTGTGGCTTTTTCAAGCATCCTTAGTGTTTTGTAATCTCTCCCCTACCCAGTTAAAATCCCCTTATTTTCCCATTTCCTCTTCCATAGCACTGTATCCTACTATGGGTCCCCTTCTCCCTACCCCCATACTTTTCTGATGTTTAACATTTTGATGCATTATTTGTATGGTAATAATGGAAGAACACTTTCATGCAATTTTAAAATAATTATTTGCAATGAACTCTTAGATGTTGAATCTGAAAGGTCAATGACCAGAGACATCCCCAGTAATCCTTGTACATGCTGTCATATTACTATCCTGAAATGTTTATTCCCATGCATATGACTACAGATTATGACTCAATGTATCATTTTTACAAGTTGTTTTAAGATTACCTAACTTTGAATTCCATTGAAAAATAGCAAAAGTAAAAAAATATGAATCATCTGTCTACTGTTTATTTTGTACATAAAGTTTGTGAGGCAGGATTTTAGTTTGTATCCCTGGATGACCTGAAACCCACTAGCTATGTAGACCAGGCTGGCCTAGAACTCACAGAAATTTGCCTGTCTCTGCTTTCCAAGTGCAGAGATTAAAGCCATGTGCCACCATGCCTGGGTATTTTTAATATACAATAGTTAATGAAAATTTTATATTTTACCATCCTTCTAAAATTCGGTTGCAATCTTTCAAGCAAAAATTCATTAATGGAAAGTTATTAATGTCACTTGCAGGGTGTAAGTAGCTTCACAGACTTTGGGTTTAAATTTGAGAAGTACATTTATTAGCCCATGACTTTGGGAACTTCTCTACTGACCAATATTCTTGTATTTAAGCTATGGATTGTAATGAAGCCAACAGGACAATTCATGAGAATATCTTGGTAAAATAATGAGTACCCAGTAAGCTTAGGTGTTGCATTTTGGACCTCCTTACACTGAAATTTATTCCCATCCACATGTATGTAATAATTCTTCGATCATGTTGTATATAAATACACTGTAAAATCATGTCACACCGCTACTCCCTGCTCCAGTTCCTCCTACACACCCTCTCACCCACCTCTCTTTCCCGTCTTCATGTTGCCTCCTCCTTCCTTCTTCTTTTCCTTTCCCTTTTATCATCCACTAAATTCAGTCATTGCTGCTCCTGGGTGTATGATGCCATCCACTGGAGCATGGGCAGCCTACTGTGGGCCACACTGCTGATGAAAACTGACTCTCCCTTCCCCATTGGCCATCAACTGCAAGGAGCTCCTCTGCTAGGGGTGGGACTTTGAGAGCCTCTTCCTTCTCCCCTGAACATGCTGGAATGGTGACTAGCTTGATCTTGTGTAGGTCTTGTCCCAGCAACCATAACTGTCATGGTTCATGAGTGCTACAGCTCTGTTATATCCAGAAGACCTTCTTTACAATGATCTTCTCCAACCTCCAATGATTACAGTCCTTTCTTTCCTGAGTCGTGAGCGTGCATGCATGCATGTGTGTGTGTGCGTGTGTGTGTGTGCATGTGTGTCTGTGTTCGTGTGTGTGTGTTTTATGTTCCATTTAGGGGCGAACACTCTAGAGCCGCTTATTCTTTGCATGACCAAATGTGAGTCTGTTTCTTTGAATCAGTGTTCCACACACTGTGCCCTTTTGCGCATTACCCACTGATGGGCACATAACCACACATCACCAGGAACTCTGCGACCAGGGTAGAGTGGAGCTTCAGTAGCAGGGACTCTGCCAACATAAAGCTGCACATGTTTGCTAATTGACTCTTTTCAGACAAAAGATTCCTGACCTCTTGTTTAAGTGATAAAAATTAAGTGTGTCTTTTTAAAAATAATCCTAAGGATATTGAATTTAACAAAACATAGTACATTCCCCCCTTTACCCTTGAAAGATTTTTCTTTCTTTGTGAAGAAATGAAGGACAATTTTGTTTTGTCTTAGGATATCTGTTTTCTTATACTTTTTTTACTCTCTCTTCTTAAGTCCTGAATGAAAGGCTGTCTTACACCTTTGCTGTGACTCTTGGTCTTCCTTCCTTTCGGTCAGTTGAGAAATATGATGTGCACTCGTTATATGGCACAAGCCCCAAAGCCTCATTAACTTTTGTACAATTGTGCCATCCATTTAAGATACTGAACACAACCCAAAAAGCTTCCTTAGGGCCCAATCAGCCTGTATCCCCTCCCCCGCCAGCCCCCATTCCTCCCTCCATGGTTGGGAGTTAGGTTTGCTTACTTTTGACCTTCAAATAAATGGTGGAATTAAACAACATGCATAAGATTTTAAATTTCATCTTTTTCCTTTTTTTCTGTAATTTCACATACAAATATGATGTCAGATGATGTCTACACACCCTGCTCCCTGCTCTAGCTCCTCCTGCATGCATTTATGGCACTAATAGCTAACTGCCTTTTCCTTGGTAAATGGTATTTATTGTATTGAGCAAAATTTCCTCCATTCACTTTTCAATGCTGCTGCTAATGGAGCTTTGCAGTATTTCTAGCTCATTTCTGCCTTGACTATTCCTGTTCATTTTCCAGTGCACGATTCACTTATTTGCTTTGGAATTCTCTGCTGAGGGTCATTGATGATCACATAGGCACATATACTAAGTGCTGGTAGATCTGTCTTGCCAGTTTTCAGGAGATATACAAACAGCCACACTTCTTTTTTTTTATTATTGATTTTTATTGAGCTCTACATTTTTCTCTGCTCTCCTCCCCGCCTCTCCCCTTCCCTTCATCCCTCTCCCAAGGTCCCCATGCTCCCAATTTACTCAGGAGATCTTGTCTTTTTCTACTCCCCATGTATATTAGATCCATGAAAGTCTCTCTTAGGGTCCTCATTGTTGTCTAGGTTCTCTGGGATTGTGATTTGTGGCCTGGTTTTTTTTTTTTTTTTTGCTTTATCTTTAAGAGTGAGTACATGTGATAATTGTCTTTCTGGGTCTGGGTTACCTCACTCAAAATGATGTTTTTTAGCTCCGTCCATTTGCCTGCAAAATTCAAGATGTCATTATTTTTTTTCTGCTGTGTAGTACTCCATTGTGTAAGTGTACCACATTTTTTTTATCCATTCTTCAGTCAAAGGGAAAAACCAGTCACACTTCCATCAGCAATACCTGCTGCTCTTCTTGTGACTGAGTTGTCTTTGGCTGAGGCAAAGAAGACTGAGTGCAGCTGAACTCCTGGTGTTCACGTTAGTAGCTACATGACTACATATTGTCATACGATCATAGCCAACAGTAGGGAAACCTAGATTTCTTCACCAGCATTGATCTTGAAATATTTGGTGACCTTGGTCCATAGGACATGACCTGAGATCAGTGGGATGGGGATAGGGGATCATCATGTCTGCCTCACATACCAAGTTGGAATCTGAATCTAGTGAGTCCCTTGGCTTAAACTGTTCTCACAGTTGTCCCTGGCAGTAGTGTGACCTCATTTGTCTCTTTAGACGTAATAAGGGACAGTAGGCCAGAGGAAAAATCCACTCAAAGGGAACTGAAAGCCTCTTTGAACTCTAACCCTCTTCAACACCGTTACCATACTCTACACAAAGAAAGGGTCCTCTTGCAGTTTTAGCCATGGATGGCCCTGAAAGTAAATGTAGTCCTTCCTCTGATGGGGACATTTCTTCTTTTCTTTCCTTCACCCTCTTTTCCTCCATATACATCTCTTTCCCCTTCCCTCTCCTTTTTTCAACTCTCTCCTCAATTTCCTTCCACAATGAATGAGTACATCTTAAGCTCTTTGCACTGCCCTAGGCCGTGGAGAACACTGATAAAATGGAAGTAGTCCATTTTACTTGTGGATTTTACAGTCTCAGGGAGCTTATTGTCAACACTTCAATAAAATGGAATTGAAAAGTAGTGAGGTCATTTATTTGCTGAAAGAAAGAATATATTTCTTGGCATGAAATATGAAATTACTGCTATCATCTTTCCTTACATCTGCAATCTTTTAAAACACTAAGACCCCTTAGTGATATTAAAAATCCTCATCCTTTACAGTGTGAGTCATAAGATTTTGAGGACATTGGATAGAGAAAATGTGCAATGTCGAAACATTACTGTGAATTCATTTGTGTTCCATATTTATACGCCTTTTAAGTTATATCAGGTTGACTGTTTGTGTCTGTGTGAAGAGACTGACTAAGGGGTACAAGAAAAGCCTGGTCCACAGAGATGTCCCCTGCAGGTTTTCTCCAGGCCATGTTTTGGCAAACTACTTGCTGTTCAAGCATGAGAATCTGATGTTCATCCCAGAAGCTATGTAAAAAGCTAGGCATGGTGGCATGTATGTACTTGTAAAACCAGGCATGGTTGGATGTATGCACTTGTAATACCTATGCCCTGACAGTGTAGACTTACTACAACTTAGCCAAACTGACAAGTGCCGGGTTCAGGGGAGAAGCCTTTCCTCAGCAACAGGAGCAGCAGCAACAACAACAACACACACACACACCTTCAATCTTGCTTCAGAGAAGTATTTCTGTCCAACTACCCTCTGATAGGAAATTTTGACCATGTACATTGTTGGAGGTTTGCTAGACCTGCCCAACCCTCTGTGTGCATTTAAATGTTCTAAGTCCTGGTTGCAAAGTTGGTCACGGGTTTGTGAACCCCCAGCCAGATGGTGACAAGCAGAAACAAAATTCGCAATAGTCAAGTTCCATCCACAGAGCAGAAAGCTCAGTTGGAAGGTGGTGGTTGGAGAATTTATGCCAAAGACATCTTGTCTCTGCCTCTAACTGGATACATTTAATCCTAGACCTATTTTTATTTTAGTTTGTGACTTCTCAGCATTATGCAGAAATGGAATATTCTGACATTTAAATAAGGACTATTTAGCTTCCAAACTCAGTCTACTGGTATCCACAATCTTGTACTATTTCTCATCAGACCACCATCAGAGATATTTTTTCCTTCTGAACAAATGTCCCAATGACCCTTGGAGTTCACAGATTGGGAGGTCATTGGCTCCAGAGTGTTATTTCCATGCCTTACATTGCTTAGTTTTTATTTCTTTCTTATGTATCAGATGTGTTGGGTGAGGTTTAGGCTTTGGATTTTTTCCCATCCCTGTGTGTGTGCACATGTGCTTGTGAGTAATACAAGGGGGGAGAGGATGCAGACACTCTGGCAAGCATATGTAGATATATTTGTGTCTTCCTCTATCACTTTCCACCTTGTTTTCTGAAACAGGGTCTCTTGTTGAACCTGGAGTTTGTCAGTTTGGCTAGATTGACCATTTGGTCAACAGTGGCTTCCTGATCAAGGAAGGCCCCGAGTGCCTCTTGTCTCTGCCTCCCAGCACCAGGATCACAGGTGCACACAGCTACACCTTGTTTTTCACATGAATGCTAGGATCCAACCTCATGCCTTCTATAGCAAGTAATTTAACAATGGAGCCGTCACTCCTGCCATGCCCTTCCCTTTGAGCCATCATTCTAGTCACATCCTCCTCTTTCCTATTTGAAAAGCTTCATCTTTAGAGTCACTACACAAAAGGAAGGGATATCAGTTTTTCACCTCTACATATGAGAAGTTGCTCTTGACCTACATGACTTTGGGTCTAGCATGTGTGGTACATGAGTAAAGGCCCCCAAGCCCCGTGGTTGGACACTACTCTGACCTTACTCTGCTGATGACCACACTTCTGCAATCCGACTGGCATCTCCCTTCCACATGCACAGTACGGACTATGTAGGACCCAAACTTTTCTCACTCGTGACTGCAGCTTCACCAAAGTCTGTTCTGGTTGAAAACACGAGTGTGTATGTGACTCTGTGCCCTAGATTTTCTATCAAGAAAGCTGCTGGCTTGCCATTTTCAATTCCAATTGGGCTTCTGAGGAGCTCAGGGTGCCCAAACCCTCAGCAAGACATGAAACGGGAAGGAATGGGGTCAGTTCCCCTTGTGGTGCCCACAGAAAACCCTAATGGGATCAGCAACAACATCATGCTGACGTCTTTGGGCTATAGATGGAAACCTGCTCCCCACGGGAACCACCATCTCCAGGTCCAAAAGCTTTGATGGGACTGAGTCTGCCCTGAAAGCCAGCCCTCATTTCTGAGTTTCATAAACCGTTCCTGACCCTTTTGCTTGTGGTTTCAGAGACTGATATCTTTGGGGCTCTTGCTGGTGCTTAGATCTGTGCGTCACAAAACAGGCAAGCAGAGAGGAGCCTTGCACAATCTGTGGTCAGTATAGTAAGAGCTTCACTGTGTTGGGAATGCCAGAAATGTAAACAAAAGCCCCCTTTCTGAGTAAATTTCCCGTTGACAAAGACATAAACACATTTATGCTCCGCTCTGACCGTCTATATGGAAATAGTATCTGATGTCATGTTGGGAGAAATGTGGTCTCTTCCTATATTAGCTTTCTGTCTTAGCACCATGAGCTAGTTGCCCAACAAATGACAACTTAAGAGAGGAAGGGTTTACCTTGGCTCACAGTTTGGGCATAGGCATTTTATCACAGTGACGAAGCAGAACCCTCCCTGGTCTTGCATTTGACTCACACGCTACATCAGCTAAAAGGGCTCTACTCTCAGTGTCCACAGTCAGGAAGCAGGGAAAACCAAACACTGATGTTCCTCTCACTTTCAATTTATTCAGTCTAGGACCCTAGCCCGTGAAGTGGTGTTGGCCACATTCAGGCCTGTTCCCCCCTCCTCAATTAACTCAATCTAGAACTCCCTTACAGACATGTCCACTTATGCTCAGGCATGCAGCCTAGTATCCACAGCTGAAATATCCAGAATAAATGGTTATGGGTGATAGTGACCATGATGACATCCCACAGTGAATCCAGTCAGTCCTCTCGAGTCTCTGCCAACAAGACTCTAGTAGTGATTGTATCACTGTGATAGATTTTTCTGGTAAGCTTTCGCCTTACTTTAGAATTATCATCCAAATTTAAAGTTTGGATGAGCCACAACAAACACATGTGCGTGCATGCACACACACATATGCACATGCACACACACACATACACATGCACACACACAGGCACACACATAGACACACACAGATACACACACAGACATACATACACACAGAGAAACACACAGAGACACAT
Organism: Microtus oregoni; assembly: GCF_018167655.1. Lineage (NCBI taxonomy): Eukaryota > Metazoa > Chordata > Mammalia > Rodentia > Cricetidae > Microtus > Microtus oregoni. The sequence goes on along the minus strand of NW_024543086.1, from coordinate 27,261,990 downwards.
ACATACACAGACACATACACACAGGCACACACAGAGACACACATATATACATAGATACACAGACACATAGACACAGACAGACACACACATAGACATACATAGACACACAGACACTCACACACACACATACAGACACATACATACAGACATACAGACATAGATACACAGACACACAGACACATGCAACACAGACACAGACATACATAGACATGCAGACCACACAGACACACACATACACAGGCACACACACACATACACACCCCTATTCCAGCCGGTCTTTTTTAAATTTCATGTGAGGGAACACTGGGCCTCCTCTCAGGGAACTATTATTGCAAAAACATGGGCAACAGCCAAAGTATCTTGAGCTTCAAGGTCAAAGTGTTCATTGTGGAAAGCATCAGTGTCTCTGTTGTCCTCAGGGTACCTGGGAGTCCTTACGCTCTCCTATCCCTTCTTTTGAGTCTTTTCCTCCTTCCCCCAAATTTCAAATTATTCCCGGATCCGCAAGCCCTCCATGCTTCTCCTTGCCTCTAGCCTTACAAAAACCTAATCTTACCCTGACATGATTACTCATTTGCGTGGTAGTCTCTTTCTAGAGGACTCGGAGCCAAAAGCAACATGCTTCTTGTCACTAAATAAAAAATAGATATGCCTTCAAAAATGTGTCAATGAGTAAAGAAAACAACAACAACAAACAAACAAAATCCAAACCACCAGCTCCTTCTCTTTTCTCATCACCCGTGCTGAAAATCAAGGGCTTTGACTTGTTAAAAAATGCATATGTCTGCCTGCTAGGTTATATGTGGGAGATGATTTTTTTAAAAAAACGTGTTTAGCACATTCATGGGCCTGGACAAAGGATAAAGGGTACAGGTTCAAAGTGCATTAAAAACAAAAACTGACCTCATGGGAGACATGCTGGGAAGCTGGAAAGCAGTGACATTGCTTGCTATGAAACCCCTCCAGTAGCAATCCCCTCAGGTCATAGGTGCTCTTACAGAACAGGTTGAAATCTAATCTGAAAAGGAACTGCACACTCCTGGAAGTGTTGAAGGCTTCCCCCTGGTAGTGCTGACTTCCCCCAGAAGTGTTGAGGATCCCCACCCCCAGAAATGCTGGGGACTCCTCCGAAAGTGCAGAAGTGCTGAGGACCTCCTCTGGAAGTGTTGAGGACTCAGGCAAGTAAGAGGCCGATTCTTCTCACTTTAAATGGTACAAAGTCTTCTGGGAGCTGCATCTCTTCCGGGGCTGGGCATTCTTAGATTGGAAGGGCCTGGAAAGGCTTGTGTCACTCACTCTACCCCTAGCTCCCCTGACTTCCTGCAGTAAGGATACCACTCCTGGAAACACTAAAGAGTCATCAACATCTGAGAACTGCACATCATTTAATTGTAACAATTCTCTGATGACGTTACCAACGCTGTGCTATTACACCTGGTAGATGTCAGAACTGGAACACAAAAGGAAATTCTACAACTTCTCTACCTTAAATCTCAGCTTCAGATGGTAATGGTGATGGGACCAGCCACAGTATGTTAATATGAGGGTGATGGATTTGTTTAAGGAAACAAAAGCAAATTATGGCGCTGCCTGAATATAGTAGCTTTTTTGTAATTTTGTTAAATAAAATATGTGGACTAGGGAGGTGGCTCAGCAACAATGTGCTAGCAAGGTGATTTGTGGGAACCTGAATGTGACTTCCAGAACCCATGTAAATAGGACATCTGACAGTGATGCCTGCACATGGCAATGCATCCCTAGAAGAGAGAACTCAGAACCTTTGACATAGGTGCAATGTCCCATGGGTCACCGTCACTGGAGGCATGAACATGAGAGAGTCTTTGCTGGGAGAAGATAGTATGGTCTGGCCACAACTCAAGTTTCTCCTGCTCCCGGGAAAACCTGGTCTCTGTCCTCCCATCAAGAATTAGCTTCTGTCAGGAAACAGGCTTAGCAGTCCTATTTGTTAGCACTCCTTTCTAAGATAAAATCAATGGTGTTTTGACCTCTTTGTAAGAGGCTAAGCTGACAATGGGATGTGTGATGCCAAGCTCTTCCTTATGAAAATGACATTCAATGCTTCACACCAGCTCAGGGCTTCCTCGTACCAGATCAGGGCTTCCTCATACCAGCTCAGGGCTTCCTCACACCTGCTCAGGGCCTTACCCCAGCTCAGGGCCTCCTCTTTGCCAAGGCTCACTCTCTAGTTCACTGCAACACTCCCCACTTGTTTCTGCTTTCCATCTATTTCTAATTCAGAAAAACAGCAAAAGATCTGCATGTTTTGTAGTCCTGCCCAAGTTAAGCTTTGGGGATACAAAGGAAAAAAATAGAAACAGTTTGGATCTGATGCTTAGTGTGTGCTGCAGGCCATGAGAAATAGCAAAATCATAAAACATGGTCCTTGATCTCCCTGAAGGAGATTATAATATACTCAAACAAATTAAAAATGGAATGAGAAAGTATTTGAACCACAGTTCACTACACTGGGAAGAAGGCTACAGGGCAGGAACTATCTAACTGGGAAATGATTCATACAGGCTGTAATCACTGCTGAGAAATGTAACATCACTCTCCTTTTGCAATCTGGATTGGGCTTACCAAGTTGGCTTAATTCTAAAGAGAGGTGTGGTACACTCAGGCAAAAGATATAGACAAAAAAAAAAATCTTTGTACTTGCATCTTGAAAGGAATCAAGGCAGTGTTTATTTTAGCCAGATTTAGCCAGACTGCCAGTGTCCTGGTTTATAATCCTGGAGACAACATTAAAGAGAAGATATTCTGGGAATTTATGAATCCCCCTATGGAGAAAGACACACTTTGTATGTGTGTCCTCACAAACTGAAGGGAGGGGAAAGTCAACAATACATTGTGTTTTAGGAAGTGACATTAGTGGCTTTAGAGAGGAAACAGTTGTATAATTCCAGAGGCTCATGGTGGGCAGAGGGCTTCAGATGAGTCTGTGTTGGTGATGGGTAGACAAGAGATAATACGCATCTTCCATGGCATTGTGACTGTGTATGGTGCTGGAGTTTGTTGGAAGGGAACGAGTTCGGCCAAGATAACCGTTCCTGCCACTCTGTCCCCAATGCTGACTCACCACAACTGCTATCTTGGGTGACAAACTTGCTGGGAGATAGAGTGCTTGATATTTTTCCTCTCATAATTATGCATGTTCCCCTTCTTATGTATAACTCTGAGACCTTCAATGAGTCATTTTGTCTATGAAAAAGAAGCTGGGAAAATCTCTATCCATCAAAGCAAAGCAAATGCAGGGAGAATTTCTAGGTGGTTGTTGCTGAGTGAGAAACTAAACACAGATGCCTTTGAGAGTAAATATCCATCACTTAAATGGTGCAATAATCACATTCAATCTTTTTCATACAAATAATGAAAGCATGGAAAACTCCTGGAACTGTGGTAGAAGCCAACTCTAAAACCATGCCTAGGGACACTTCTGTCACCCTGTGATCTTTGGGGAGATTATGATTCTGAGAGGGAAAATAACTAAGCAGAGGATTAACTCAGGATTAACTGTTAGAAAGGTATACAACAGGCAGTGATTAATACTAAAACCTGAAATTGGAAAAATCAATGAGGGCATGCTTAGCCCCAAATGAGGCATCTATATCATACCACATGCCCTCCAAGGCTCAGAGAATGTAAGAAAGAGGGACCAGAAAAATAGAAAGAGCCAGAAGTCAGGGGAGATTGTTGTGACATGACAGGGCCAAAGCACTCTCAAACTCACAACAACAGTTGACAGAAAACAATCTTTGCAAGATCAAAGTAGTCACCATTCCAGCAAGGACAGGGAAGTGTAGGCAGAGGCTTCTTGTTTGTTCCTGGACACCCAGACCTGAAATAATCACATGGAACCTATATTAATTGCAATATTGTTCGGTCAATAGCTTAAGTATTTTTCTGGCTAGCTCTTACATCTTAAATTAACTCATTTTTATTATTTTATATTTTACTACGAAGCTCGTGGTTTACCAGTAAGGTTCCCGGGCATCTGTCTCCTTTGGTCGCTACATGGCATCTGCCTGATTCTGTGTTCTTTTTTCCTCTATCTCTGCTTGAAATTCCCGCCTTGCTCTATTCTGCACTGCAGTAGGCCCAAAGAAGCTTCTTTATTAAACAGTGGTAACAAACTAAATTCACAGCATACACAGGAGAATCCCACATCACCTCTCCTTTTCTGTCTAAATAAAAAGGAAGATTTTAACTTTAACATAGTAAAATTACATATAACAAAGCAGGTATCATGTAGGAATTATAGTTACAATATTTATAACTATTTCTTGTTTTATTTTAACTAAGGAAAACTATAATTATAACTATCTATTTTTTAATTTTATCAAAGACCCAAGAAGGATATAATATTACCTATGTTAACAGGAAGTGCATTGTAAACAACTTCCAAAACTCTACAATTGATGGAGACATCTCACTGTCTGGACAGTCACCCAAAGTTCTTTTGTAACATTGGTGCATCTATCTTTAGCCTATAGGCCCATAGTATCAGGCAGAATTTTCCATGAAGCAGGAAATCTGAAGATCTCTAATGCCTTGTACTGACAAAGTTTATCAGTTGTTTTGTGTTTGTCTGTGTTTATGTGTGTATGTGTGTCCATCCTGCAAAACATCTGGCTGTTCTCTCATGAAATAGAAACCCTGAAGGACCATTTCACCTTCTTTTGGCAAATTTAGCAGTCATCTTTTTTCTGTGGGTCTTGCACGTCCAATTCATACAGCATACCATCAAGCAGTCCAGGCAAGAGCAGTTTCTTGCCCAAATGGCTAACCAACTCCATAAGGAACCTCTCCAATGCCCATCATCCTCTTGAAGTAGATTGGTGCTACTAGGAACAGATGTGTCTCATTGTTATGAAAAGTCCTAAGTTCTTAAAACATTTAAATGCTGTTTTGTATTTGAAAGGTTTGAAGAATAACTATCCATTTGATAGCCATTGTATCTCTGTACATCTAGAAAACCTAACTAACATGACTACAAGCTTGACTAATATAGATGACTATTTATTGCCCCGTGTTTTTAATCATACATTACAATTTTAAATGGGATGCACAAATACAATACCTTAATCAAGAGCAGAAATATACATATAACAAAATTGACCTTAATTTTTTATTAATAAACCAAGATCCATACCAATGCAATGTATTTATCTCTATATCATATCTCCCTTTAAATGAACACAAACATTTATAGACAATATTTGGGAATTTGTGTGTAGTTTTTATCTAAACCTCTTGCATTTTTTGTTGGACAAAATGTTTGGGGGTTTATAGAGACCTTTCAGGGGGCCTTGATTTGTCAAACCACATTAGTCTGGAAGGAATTTACAGGTTCTTATCTTCTGTGGAAATAAAAGCAGAACCTCTTTTCCAAAGCAACATATCCTTAGACTCAAATTTTGAAGTCAAGATGCCTTTAAAATATATAGGTTGGTTTAGTGTAGCCACCAGCACAATGAAATGTCTCTCTGTACTTAGTTCATTTACAGTCAAAAAATTCAAAGAAAACTTAATAGTATAAATGATCCAGACTCTCTGTTTATATTCCATCATTACGTGGCTTGTTTTTTTTAACTCTATTACTTTTTTCTACAAGTTTAATATTTATTTTATTATCTTTACTTCTATAACCTGTGACTGTCTGTACTCTTTTATAACTGTCTATATTCTTTTTCCTCTCACTCTCAAGTCTATGTACATTTATCCAACACCGTGACCCATTTAGAGGTCTTTTCCATCTGAATTTGTCTTTATTGTGTGTGTAACTATAATTATCTTTTGACTAGGAGCACTTTTTTTTTCTTTTAAATGTTAAGAAGGCATGGCTAGGACCAACTCTGAGGCTCCGCCTATTGGCTTCTCCCAGTCCAATATGCTGGAAGCTTGCTTACTACCTCTGAAAGCCATGCACATGGCCCCAGCTCCAGGGTCCATGTCATCATTAAGCAAGTTGTAACACACTGCTCATAGACCCCATTTAAGTATTCAGCCTCCTGAAAGAGCCAGAGGTTTTCATGCAACTAACACAAACCAGGAAGCCTTCTTAAAGGAGCCATGCAGTTTTTGCTGTGACAGCTGAGTCAGGAAGATGTCTCTTTTTTTTTAAATTTATTTATTTATTAAAGATTTCTGTCTCTTCCCCGCCACCACCTCCCATTTCCCCCCCTCCCCCAATCAAGTCCCCCTCCCTCCTCAGCCCGAAGATGGAGGTGGGGTTTCCTTGGACTTTCCACAGGGCAGGAAGATGTCTCTTAATGGAATTGTGCCTCTGCTGCTTCTAGCAAACAGAACCCACCTGAAAAAAATGTTGCTACCATGAAGGCATGCTTAACTGTTAGTGTGTGTGTGTGTGTGTGTGTGTGCGCCTAGAATTTTTTCAAGCTCTCTCAGGTTTTATGTGGATGTAGCTGGCCCACGTTGGCACTCTATTTTGTAGGGGGAGGCTGTTTGTTTGTTCCCAGCCACCCAGACCTGAAATAATCACATAGAAACTGTATTAATTGCAATACTGTTTGGCCAATAGCTTAACTGTATTTCTAGCTAGCTCTTATGTCTTAAACTAACCTTTTTTTATTATTTTATATTTTGCCACAAGGCTCTTAATTTACCAGTAAGGTTCCCAGGCATCTGTCTCCTTCGGTGGCTCCATGGCATCTCCCTGACTCTGCCTTCTTTTTTCCTCTATCTCTGCTTGGAATTCCTGCCTTGCTCTATTCTGCACTGTAATAGGCCCAAAGCAGATTCTTTATTAACATATTCAGAGCATACAGAGGGGAATCCCACATCAGGGAAGAGGCTCCCAAAGCCCCACCCCAGCAGAGGAGCTACTGTCAATTAATGGACAATGAAAAATGAATTTGTTTCTTCAACAATGTGGCACATAGTACATTTCCAGTGCTCCAGAGGATAATGCTCTAAACCCATGCATAAATTGGTAGCACTAACTAGACTCAGGGTTATTTAAAAATAAAACATATGAGTCTTGGAGGTAAATCTTGGGGGCACTTAGGAGGAGCTGAAGGGAGTGAGCAGCAGGAGATATGATCCAAGCACACTGTATGCACATATAAAATTACCAAAGACTAAATAAAATTTTGAAAGACTACAGTGTCACAATGAAATCAACTACCATGAATGAGAACACAGAGCAAACAGAATGAGAAGTCTAAGAATTACTCCCTTTGGCTATAGATTTGGAATTGCTAAACAAAAACAGGTTTGGAAATCATAATGAAAAGAACAGCTAAGGTTGTGAAAGAAACAAATAAATATCTCATGCAAAATGAAGAGATTAAAATGAAAACAGGGTGAAATATCACCAATTAAGGAACAAATGAATTAGAGAATGAATCTTCATGTAGATCAACCAGTTCCCGCCCACAGAGATACCTAAATATGAAAACAAGGTTAATAACCTACAGAATAGACTGGCAGTGCCCTGTGTTAAAATTTTCAGGACAAAATGAGCTACTACAGGTCATTAGGGAATTGCTAATTACAGCAATCAGATACCACTGTCAGCTTATGAAAAGAGCAAAAGTCTTGCCCAAACTCTGACAAAACTAATTCAGTCTTGTGGATATGAGGGATGCAAAACAGAATACAGTTAGGCAGAAAGTTCAACATTTTTTTTATCATATAATACAGAGGGTTTAGCAAAATTTCTCTGGATATTTTGACCAGTTGAGTCAAAAGTATCCACACAAAAGTCTTCACTGGTCTGTGTTTGTAGTGGCTTTATTTGTGACTGTGCAAATTTGGAAAGAACAACATCAGCATCCATGGGTGACCAGATGAGCACTCTGTATCCAGACTGTGCAACTTGGTAATGCAAAGAAAAGAGCTACTGATCCAGAAAAGACAGGGGAACACGGAAAGTGTGTATCAGGCCGTAGAAGAAGCCGGTCTGGAATATTTCCAGCTGACTATATGACACTGTGCAAGGATGACACCATAGGTCAGTAGTTGTCAAAGTTTGGGAAGAGTTACAGAGAAGAATACATGACTTTAAAAGTGTTAAGATTGCCGGGTGGTGGCCATGCACGCTTTCAATCCCAGCACTCTGGAGACAGAGGTTGGCAGATCTCAGTGAGTCCAAGCCAGCATGGTCTAGAAGAACTAGTTCCAGGATAGGCTCCAAAGCTATAGAGAAACCCTGTCTTGAAAAACAAGCAAACAAACAAACAAACAAAAATGTTAAGGTGGGGGAGTTTATATTTAAAGCAATAATATTTATATGTGTGTACATGTGGAGTGAGACATACATGTGGAAGTCAGAGGACAGCTTTCAAGAGTTTGTTCTCTCTTTTCACCATCTGATTCCCAAAGATCAAACTCAGGTCTTCAGGCCTGACAGGTGGTGCTACAGAGCCATCTCACTGGCCGTAGGTGGGAACTTTCCTTCCAGAGTTAAAGCTAAGAGTCATCGGAATCATACTGAGACCAATACCTAAATATTCTACACCAAAATCAAAAGGAAGTTCCCAGAAGCAATTTGAGAGAAAAGAGAGATGGTGAGGCGTGTGAATGGCAGTGAGTAGAATGTTGACCCTATTACAGCAGTTCAAATCTTAGGAAAACTGAATGTCATCACAAGGCCAGGAAATATTACTACTAGCTTGCTTCAGAAATAAAAGTAAACCAAAGGCCTTGATGATCCTGTGACTTCCCAAAACTTAAAAACAAGACTCACTTGAAATCTGCAATGATAAGAACTTCAAAACCGTCCTTCGTTTTCCATCAAAAACCTCCTACTCAGCCAAGAGATCAGACACAATGGAGTCATGATTCGCATTTAGCATATAAGTTTTCTTTGATGATTAATGTCCCTGAGATAGAATTCTCGAGACTGAATCATGGAGCAAATGCCACTGCTTGGTGAATTGTAAATGGCTTGTGTAATTACTAGACATTGAAATCATGGAGTTTATTCTAAATGGGGACTGGATAAAATGCACAGAACAGATAGTGTTGAGCATGCCGCCTTTTTATTTCCAATGAAAAGTGCACCTGTTTCCTCAGCAGCTTATTGCAGTGAGGAAGATGTTCACTTTGCAAGAGGCCATTCAGAACCAAGATGTCTTTCTTCCACTGCTGTTTAGTATCTTAAGCTCATTATTGTGGGTGAGTTTTGGGAGTTGTTTAGAGTGTTCTAAACATGAGAAAGAAGAAACTAATATAGTTGAGGTCCACCATCTGCCAGACACGGTTTCCAGGCATTCTCTTCCTTACAGTCAATAGTAGCACAAGCTGTTGTTCATGAGACTTCATGTGAATCAGACAGACTCAACTGACCCCCCTCCCACAACTGCCTGGAATATGCACTCTTGCTGTACATACTATTCATGTAAGTGAGAGGTTCAGACGTTAAGTCTTTCTATGGCAGCATGCCTATCCTGTGTGAGCCTGGGTGGGAGGGGCTTTGGGGCATGTAGAGAACAAAGGCAGTAATATGGGGAGACTGTAGCCATGATCAAAACTATACCAGGAACTGCCAAAATCACCACACTGTAAATACCACCTAATTTAATCCTGTCCATAATGCCAGCAGGGAGGTGTTATCCTCAACTGAGAGCCAAAGATCAGCCAAGCTCAGCAACTTACCTTAAAGTCACACCATTGTAAGTCATGTACATGGTCCCAACTCATAAGTATCTACACCAAGACAGGTGCTCAGGTCTTCACTGCCTGTTGGTGTTCTGTTCTGTGCAGGTGAGATGGAGGAACTGGAGACACTGTGGCTTACAGGCATCTGCCACAACGAGAAGAATGAGGTGATGAGCAGTCAGCTGGACATTGATAACATGGCGGGCGTGTTCTACATGTTGGCTGCGGCTATGGCCCTCAGCCTCATCACCTTCATCTGGGAGCACCTCTTCTACTGGAAGCTGCGTTTCTGCTTCACGGGCGTGTGCTCTGACCGACCCGGGCTACTCTTCTCTATCAGCAGGGTCAGTACCCCAAACAGCTCCTTCCTGGTACAACAGCCAGGTCTGGAGCAACACAGAGGTTTCAGAGAATCAGGCACATACTGCATATTCCTGAGACATTTTAGTGTCTACCAAATCATCTATATATTACCTATGTCAATCATCTATTTACCTATAATCAATCTATCATCACCATCATCATTTCTGTATCTTTCATTTATCTATCACCTACCAATCTATTAACTATCCATCTATTCTCTATCATTTATATGTCTATTCACCCATCTCTATCATCTATCTATCACTTATCAACCATCTGTCATCATTTACCACTCTATTTGACACCTGTTCATCCATCATCTATATATCTATCATCTATCAATAATTTATTGTCTATCTATCTATCTATCTATCTATCTATATGTCTATATGTCTATCTAGCTTTGTCATCTGTCATATATTAATCTATCATCTTTCTGTCATCATCTGTCAATTTATCAATCTATTTAATACTCATTGCCATCTATCTTTCATCTATCTATTATCTATTATCTAGTTAGTTATCTATCATATATCTTTCCTTAAAATGATCTACCTGTTTCTTTCATCTTCCCATCTTAATGAAAAGCATTTAGTTTTATATGCTGCTCTTTATTGGGGGAAATGAAATAATCAGTTTAAAGTGAGTTTGTGTAATCTTAGCATTAGGTGAGTTTGAGGACTTTGGAGACGCAGAAGGTACACATTAGCTCAGTGAGGAGCATTTATTTTCTCCATTCAATTACACTCCACTTGGGTTCTGTGCAAATACATATTTCCTAATTAGCTTGATGGCATCTAAACACACAGATTGCTTAAAAATAACAACGTGCATGCATATAGCTAGGAATTATGCCAACTTTAAACTAATTCTCCCAGCCAATTACTAAAGGCTTTTCATATCCAAATGGTTCTGGGATTATGTTAAGCAAATGCACACTGTTGCATTTGCTTGTAAATCCAGCTTCTCTCTGAGACAGACAGCCACATTGGTGGGATCATCATCATGAGACATGAACTGAGTCCGGTATCCCCACCTAACCATGTTAGGGCTGGAAACTGAGAGGACTGGGGAGTGTAGGTGAGGCTTTGTTGGCAGAATTTGAACTTTCCCACCCTCCAGGGCAGACAGGGATACCCAGCCACTACTGGTGCATCCCAAAGGCTTCAGAAAGTCCAGTGGGGCAGAGGCTCTTCTCCTCCGATATCATTTGTCTTCTAAATCAGAGCAACCTGATAAGTATAGATAAGGAGGTACCATTATTTCCCTGCCTCCTTTCTGTACTAAAGAGACAAATGGAAAGTTCAGCCCATGATGTTGGTTGATGTAATAAGCCTACAGTGGAGGATTGCCAGTGATGGCAAGGTGGGTGTGGATAATGGCCAGAGTCAGATCTGGTTTCTCTCTTATCTCATTGTGAAACCTCATGAGGTTAATATGATCACACCATTCTATGGATAAGGAAACTGGGGCCCCAAAGCTTAAAAGAGGGCTTTTAAAAAAAAACTTTCATCTTATTTTTCCTGGAAGTAACAAGCTTGGGAGATAACAACTCCCAAGGAGCAACACCCATACTTGCCTTTTGGCCTTTGCACACATGTGTGAATATTTATGTGATCATGGGCATGAGCATGAGTGTACTTGTATACACACACACACACATACACATACACACACACACACACACACACACACACACACACACACACGACCTGTATAGAGAGTTGAGTCACATACATTAGTTAAGTTCAGAGTGTGGGCTTCTTCCCAAGGGTGTTGATTTGTGATGCTCTGAAAGCTCCCAAGGTGGGTATTTGCTCCATAGAGGATACCTCTCCTCATTGCCAGTTCTTCCAGGATACTGGCCCTGCAGCCCAGAGTAAAACAATCACCAGACAATAAGTACACATAAGTCTCCTTACAGGATCAGTGTCTCTGGAGGTAGGAAGAGCACAGCCAGCAGTCCAATGTGGCAGGGGAGCACAGCCAGCTGTTCAAAGTGACAGGGGAGCACAGCCAGCAGTTCACGGTTGCAGGGGAGCACATTTCACTATGGTGGCAGGTGCACAGAAGTCTATAGGTTATCCTGAGGGAGAACAGGAGCTTGTTAGAATAAAGGTACAAATTTAGAAAAAAAAATAAGACTGTGTTTTTTATAATACATCAAGGAGAGGAGACAAAGACCCTACCTGACTTTGACATAGAGGAAACATCAACTTCTCACACATAGGTGGAGACTCCCTCTAGATTACATGTAAGATTATATTATATGACTAATTAGGGATTAATTAATGTGCCAGATTCTATGAAATACATGGCAGAGTTATATAATTCTTGTGTCCACAGTCTGAGTGTTCTAGCATTCTCAGTAAAACTGACCAGGAAACAGAGAAGGAGACTAAAGATAAAGTAGAAGGAAGGAGGGAAGGAAAGAGGCAAGGGTGGGAGGAAGAAGGGAGAGAGGGAAGGAAAAGAAGAAAGGAAATGAGGAAAGAAGGGAGGGCTGGAGGGAGGGAAATAGAAAGGCCAAGAATGGATGAAATGGGGATAGAAGGGAAGAAACTTAAGGACTCTGGGAATAGGGAAGAACAGAAGGAGGAGAAGAGGGGAATAAAGAAGTAGATGAAAGTGTGTAACAAGGGAAAGAGTGGGAAGGGAAGAATGAAGAAAGGAGGGCAGAAGAAAGGAAGAGAGGGAAAAGGGATAGAATGAGGGAAAGGAAGAAAGGAAAGGGGAAGAAGGGATAGAAAAGAAAAGAGGGAGAAGAAGGGAGGAAGGGAGAGAAAAGAAGGAAGAAGGGAATTGGCATAGTGCTAGTTCCTGGGTTCTGGACCTTAAACACAAAGCTTAGGTGGACACAGTCTCAGCAAAGGTTGCTTAAACTTGAGATGATCATGCTTTATGTGCAGCATTTTTGTAAGGCTGAAGTGGAGACTGTCTTCAGACACAAAGTGCAGCTATCCAGATGAGTTCAGACTTCACAATTCTGAGAGCATCCCTTCTGGGTTGAGTTTGATGTAGCCATGGGGCTCAGGAAAGCTATGATCAGAGTCACAATGACACAAACTTCCTACTACTTTATGTCAAAGTCTACAACAGATCTGCCTCATGAATCCATTTCTCAGGATGGCTTCCTGGCAATCGTAGGAGGAGGCAGATGAAATTCCACAGGCTTGATCTAATTGTTTTCATATAGGTATGGTGGTCAAAATCTGGATGTGAGTAGAAGAAAGGAGGTTACAAATTTAAATATGTTCTACCTATTACAGCAGCATGAGCGAGGAGCCCTTCCCCTGTCAACAGTAGAGCAGCTAGTTTCATTACTGGAGCTTCCTGCTGACTTGCAGGTAGCTTCAATGGTCTATCTGAAAAAGTCTCTTAGCTCTAATGGTCATGGAGTCTCCTCTCCCCAACAATTGTTACTGCTTATATAATCTGAATAAAGTCCTGTGAACCGTGTAAATTTCTGGAGCTTTCTGAGACTTATGAGATGAGTCCTAATAGAACATTTCAATACTGAGTAAATACTTACACATCACCAGTGTTATCTATTGAAGTAAGATAATCAGGATTCAGAAGGAATTCCAATCTCTCTCCATGACTCCCACAAGAAATCCATAGTTCACTTTTGCAGGTAAAGCTCAGATGGGCAAGTGGCTTCATACTCGTGTCATCTAGACACAGTGGTATCCTCTGTTGATGTGTTCTGTGTTCCTCATTCACAGGGCATCTACAGTTGTATCCATGGTGTGCACATTGAAGAAAAGAAAAAGTCTCCAGATTTCAATCTGACTGGGTCACAGAGCAACATGCTAAAGCTTCTTCGGTCTGCCAAGAACATCTCCAACATGTCCAACATGAACTCTTCAAGAATTGACTCACCTAAAAGAACTTCTGACTTCATCCAAAGAGGGTCCCTTATAGTGGACATGGTTTCAGACAAGGGGAATTTAATATACTCAGACAATAGGTCTTTTCAGGGGAAAGACAGCATATTTGGGGACAACATGAATGAACTCCAAACATTTGTGGCCAACAGGCACAAAGACAACCTTAGTAACTATGTATTCCAAGGACAGCATCCTCTCACTCTCAATGAGTCCAACCCTAACACCGTGGAGGTGGCTGTCAGCACTGAATCCAAAGGGAACTCCCGACCACGACAGCTTTGGAAGAAGTCCATGGAGTCTCTACGCCAGGATTCTCTGAACCAGAACCCAGTCTCACAGAGGGATGAGAAGATTGTGGAGAATAGGACCCACTCCCTAAAGAGTCCTAGGTATCTTCCAGAAGAGGTAGCCCACTCTGACATTTCAGAAACTTCCAGCCGGGCCACATGCCACAGGGAACCAGATAACAATAAGAACCACAAGACCAAGGATAACTTCAAAAGGTCAATGGCCTCCAAATACCCCAAGGACTGTAGCGAGGTTGAGCGTACCTACATGAAAACCAAAGCAAGTTCTCCCAGGGATAAGATCTACACCATCGATGGTGAGAAGGAGCCCAGTTTCCACTTAGATCCTCCACAGTTTGTTGAGAATATTTCCCTCCCTGAGAATGTGGGCTTCTCAGATACCTACCAAGACCACAATGAGAACTTCCGCAAGGGAGACTCTACACTGCCCTTGAGCAGGAACCCACTACACAATGAAGATGGGCTTCCCAACAATGACCAGTATAAACTCTACGCCAAGCATTTTACCTTGAAAGACAAGGGTTCCCCGCACAGTGAGGGCAGTGATAGATACAGGCAGAACTCCACACACTGCAGAAGCTGCCTTTCGAACCTGCCTACCTACTCAGGCCACTTCACCATGAGGTCTCCCTTCAAGTGTGATGCCTGCCTGCGGATGGGGAACCTCTATGACATTGATGAAGACCAAATGCTCCAGGAGACAGGGAACCCAGCTACTCAGGAGGAGGCCTACCAGCAGGACTGGTCCCAGAACAACGCCCTCCAGTTCCAGAAGAACAAGCTAAGGATTAACAGGCAGCACTCCTATGATAATATTCTCGACAAGCCCAGGGAGATAGACCTTAGCAAGCCCTCCCGGAGCATAAGCCTCAAGGACAGGGAACGGCTTCTAGAGGGTAACTTATATGGGAGCCTGTTCAGTGTCCCCTCAAGCAAACTCTTAGGGAATAAAAGCTCCCTTTTCCCCCAAGGTCTGGAGGACAGCAAGAGAAGCAAGTCTCTCTTGCCAGACCACACCTCTGATAATCCTTTCCTTCACACGTATGGGGATGACCAACGCTTAGTTATTGGGAGATGTCCCTCGGACCCCTACAAACACTCATTGCCATCCCAGGCAGTAAATGACGGCTATCTTCGGTCATCCTTGAGGTCAACAGCATCATATTGCTCCAGGGACAGTCGGGGCCACAGTGATGTGTACATTTCAGAGCATGTTATGCCTTATGCTGCAAATAAGAATAACATGTACTCTACCCCCAGGGTTTTAAATTCCTGCAGCAATAGACGCGTGTACAAGAAAATGCCTAGTATTGAATCTGATGTCTAAAATCTTCCATCAGTGTTTATCTATAAGGAAACATACGGAATGGCCAATGTACTGGAGGGTAAATGTTAGATGTCCCATAGTACCTTGCTAGAAGGAAGAGGACTTAGGGAGGTACTTTTTTTGTTGGCTCTTTTGCACATGGCTCCATGCCATAATCTTTCACTCAAGGAATCTTGTTAGGTATGTGTTGACCACAGCACATGCCAGATGGGTGAATCCTTAACCAAAAACAAATAAATGAATACGGGCAAGTCTCCCAGATTTGCCGACTGGGTATGGTGGCAATAATGGTGCATCAGATGGCAACAGTGTTGTTGGTGATTGCCTATTTTCCAAATTCCATGAAGGTCAATCCACCATGTAACTTCCACATCAGAAATGCCTCAGTTTCTCTAATACAGAATAAGCAATATGGTATGCATGTCCGTCTAACACAGACAATAGGACAGTTAAGAATGCATCCGCACTGTAGTAAGAATGACCCGCGCAAGGACTAAGAAGTTTGGCTTGTAACAGTTCTCAGCTTTCTTGTTATGCCTTCCATTACAACCCTGGCTCAGCCCCCAAGAACTCCAGGTTCCCCCCCAAAGAATAGCAAATCAGTGTGCTCATCGTATGTATGCTACTTTCATTGTAGTCTGTCCCCAAGACACATCTGGAACACATCTGTAGCCACAGGGACTCTCAGGTGGAGAGCTAGAAGAATCTCTTTGGATGTTAATGTGTGCGTATCTCTCACCCTCAGCTTCAGTGGTCTTGTTCGGCGCTGCATAAACACATTTCTGTCTTTGATATATAGATGTGGATCTTCTGTCTATGACATAGTGGCCGTTGTAGTTTATCTTGAAGACTTATGTACGTAAGTTTGCGTTTCCTCCCTTCTGGTGATGACTCAGGGTTGTATAGTATCTCTTACCCGATCCCTCCCAGAGTAATTGTAATGTGTTCTGTCCCCAAAAAGCCACGATGGTGTCTAATTAGCTGTGTGTTGTGTTCCTAGAGTTGTTAATGTGGTGACATGTACCAGCAGCCATGTGTAATCTGTAAGAAGTACCATGCCCTCTGTGTGCCCAAGGCTAGCATGGTTTTACATTTATCTTCCTTAATGTCAGGAAACTCTATTAGACACTTCTTTCTATACAAACCTCCTCAAATCAAAAGCCTTCAGACGATAAACCACTTGTGCATCTGTCACGAGCACCCTCCCAGCTAAGGATAAACTCTGTAAGACAGGGTTTTCCCTCCTCTGAAATGTGCACCATTTCCTTAGCACCAACAGAGACAGACGAGAAATCTTCAATGCATTTGTCATTCCTGAGTCACCCACATTGTCCTGTTCTTGGTCCCCTCAAGCCTGTGTGCGTATGATAGGACAGATACTCCTTATTTTTAAAAAATTGGAGACAGTGAGGGGACTATTCATGCATGAAAAATTTCCTAGCACATAAATTTTCTACCATATTTTTGAAAAAAGATCCAAAAGGTAGTTATGATACTTATTAGAAAAGGACATATCACTAAATAGCAAATAATATAAATTAGACATTTTATTTGCTTCTTTTCTATCAATTATTATATTTTCAATGCATTTTGACCTTGAAATAGCTGGGATATCTGGCGATGGTATTTTGCACAAGACTTAGCCATCTCGGTGTCTTGCTCCTATGAAAGGAACCAACCAGCCTTTCCTGTTTTCCTTTGTACTGGGTTTTGATTTGGGTTCTCAGAGAAAAGGACAGCACTACAGGTTGAAATTCCATCCTGTTTCTTTTCATCATGGGTTGTTCTGGTTTGTAGCTGGTATTGTCCTGTAGTTGGAGGCAGGGGAGTTCTCGTAGAGCTTGAGAATGCGTTCAATGGAGCCGTGGAAACGTTCAGCCGACCTCCAGTAGTCCATAATGTGGAAAGCAATGCAATAAGCCGAGTGCTAGAGATGGAGCAGTGGAGGGGTGAGGACAGAGCGCAGAAGGTGCTGAGGCCGTGCCAGAGGTTGATAAACTTCGAAATCACATTTTCTCCCATGGATCCAGCATTCTCTCCTTCCCTAAGTTCCAGAGATGGAGAAGTCTGCATTGGAGAACCTGAAACAGTCTCCCCAGTTTCCGATCTTAAATTTAGGCTTCAGGGTCTGTAGTGTCTTTTAACTCCTTCACGTTGTTTCCCCTTTGCATTCCAGACCTGTGTTCCTCCTGCTAGGACCTCTGTCGTGTCCTCACAGACGGGAATTTGAAGTCTCCTTAGAATACACAGTAGTGACTTGCCATAAATCCAAAGAGCTCTCCACTTTCCTGCATTGTTCCCAAAGCCCAGGGCAGCTGCCGAATGCCACTGAGTTCCAGTGGGAGCACAAATTACACTTCTGCTGCTTCCTCTAAACCTTCTCCAGAATATCCAGAGATCAATCTTTTTTTTTTTCTATTAACCCCATAAGAAAGAAATTAAAATGAGGATTTTGCTTCCAAAACATACCTATTACCAATTGTGTAATGGGAAAGAATATATATGTTTTAACACCAACATATATAAATAACTCATTGGTAGTTAGGGGATGTATGGTAAACATATTTTTTTCCTCCTGCACTAATTCTCTGACTCTTACATGCAATAATTCCAAAGAAGAAACTGAGAGGGTCAGTCTCCACGTGGAAGGTGACCATGTGGACCTGTTTGAAGGTAATCCAAGTGAGTGCCATTCATTGGAAAACTAACACAAGGAGTGGCAGATGGAGCCTACTGTAGGAGGCGATGAGGACTGGATGGGAAGCCCTGGACTGTGTTAGAGGGTCCCAGTGTTAAACTCAGGCTCTAAGCTCTTAGGCTCAAGGATGCTAAAAAGCCAGCATCCCTGAACCCAACAGCCAGCTTGTCATCTCGGAAGCTTTGGTGGGTTCCCCATTTTGGAAAACATCAAACTGTCCTTCAGATGGAAGTATTTGAACTCAAATAGCCAGGCTTCCATATCCTGAATACAAGAAAATTTCCAGGACATGACCCTAACTCTGCAAAACCTCAGTGCTCTGGGGAACAGTCCTGCCACCTTTACACCTGTAGGTTTCAGGCCACTTCTGGCTTCAGTGTTACAAAAAGGCAAACCCCCAGTGATGTGTCTTCCTGTCAGTAAGACTTACCTGGGAGCAAAGGGTGGTAACCTCACCATTGGGGACTGCTCTGTCCTCTGCATTATTGTAGCAAGCTAAATAGTGGCTGCCATGCTGTGGGATTTCCCCTCCCTGCCTCAGACGATCCATGAGAAGGGTTAATATTTAGCTTTCTGGTGGAAACATTAAAATCTATGCATTTCAGCAAAACCCGTCATATCAATTCACACTTATTTTCTGGGGAGAGAAAAAGAAAATTACACCTTGTTTACAAATGAAATAGTTTCATTTAAATGGGACTTTAGCCAAAGCAGTTAATTAGTCAAACGATCCATGGTAGTCACACTGTCTCACGTTGTTTATTCTATTTGATGTGTCTACCGCTGATGTGTATTAATATTCTGCATCCTTCTCAGGAAATGACAAATGCCCTGAATTCTTTGCAAATAGAATTGCTAATGAAAAAGAAAACGAAAGTTGGTGTTAATTAAATGGTGATTAAAAATTTATCTCCCTTAAACCTAAAAAGTGCAGCTTTAGTAATTGCTTGTCATATAAATAAATACCCTGCACTGGAGGGGCTTGCAGTTTAAGACCTAAATAAATACTAACGTGAGAAGCAGAAAACTCCATCAGAAGAGCGGATGTACCCATTGGCGGGGTACACATCTCTGTACTGTTTCTCTGCGTGGAGCTTTTGTGGGAATCCTCAAGAAAAGGCTGCAACCTGTTTCAAGATGGAGCTGGTTGGCACTAACCTTGGCTATCATAGACTTAACTGGACTTCAAGAAATGGAATTTAGGAGGAAGCCAAATTTATCAGTCAGTATTTAATAGTAATTCAAGGTCTAAAGAAAAGAGGCTTTCTTTCCAAAAGCATATTTATTCTACTTGAGTTGAAATTTGGCCTATGTGTCCTCCCTCTTCTTTTGGTTAAATAGGGTCAGAAGCATTCATTGGGAGTTTACGGGTCTCTACTTGAAAAGTTTTCCAATGCGAAGTTACCATTTTTCACCCAGTCACTTTCCTTTGTACTGTGTTCATCTCTAATATCTCTGACGAGGTCAGCTTGATGCAGATCAGAGATGACCCAACAATGCACTTCTGTGAATACAGTTGCTCATATGTACATGTATATATTATACATGCTCGGTTTCTACAATTCACACTTAAGTGTATTATCCCAACAAACCTGTACATATTGTAAAGTTTATGTTAAAAATCAAATGGTGGTGATGGTGTGAACACACAGAAAACCCATTCTGATTATTTTGATAGGAGGATATTTATGTAGAGAGGGCATTATATTTTTTTAAATATCGGCTCTAGGAAGGCTAACAGGGCTCAAGGGGCCTTGAGCATTGGTGTTCTTGGCCCCTTAAGGAATAAAATTCGGAGTGAGGAGTGTGCAATATATGCTGCTTACAGTCATTTTTGACTATGATGCTGGTGTGGACTTACATATGGCTTTTGTAAACCCATCAAAAGACGTAGATTTCCTATTTAAATCTCTCCCGGCTCATCTGTGACTAGAAGAGCTATCAGCATAGAAGAAACACAAGATGCCTGTCCAGAAAAGCTTAGACTAAATGGATTTTGTGTAATGACATCAAGATCTTGGGGAAAGGAGACAGTGGCAGGTGACAAGGGACAGTAATCTGTCTAAGGTAAAATGGGAGAGCATCGGAGCTGGGGCTGGAACCCAAGACTCTGTAGTCTGATTTCTGGCTTGGTACCTTTACCAAGCTGACAATATCTCTAGGTTTATTTTGGGAAGACACTCCCCATGAGTCCCTCTGGAGTAGGAGCCAGAGAAACTCACAGAACTGCCCTGGCTTTTCTTTGTTCCTTGCTCTTTGCAAATCAAGCATGACTCTCTGAATTTGGTTTTTCTTTAAGCTCCTTTGCAATCCCTCACTTTCTCAGGGCCCCGGAGAAGAGAAGATCTTCTCTTGGCCTGTCCTCTAGAGAAGATCCACAAAGGGTAGAGTTTAAAGCCTCTGACCAAAGAAGCAAGCTGGCAGCAACGAGGTCTCATCTCTGCTACTGAGCAAGGGCTGCCAGCCAGCCCAGAGGACTAGACAAGGTGGCAGTTCATCTGAAGTCCACTTTGGGACCATGGGGCAGCAAATGGAATGGAAAATAGAATCTCTTCTTATAGGTAGTCTCTGGTTTAAGAAGTAAATTCCAAAATACAAAAGATAACCAACAACCATAAATAAAATCAGATTAAATAGTGAAAATTAGAAATAGATAATATGCTATTGGAAGAAGATCAAAAATAATTGATACTGTGATCAAACCTTTTTATTTTTTTTTTTTAAAGAAAAAGGTTCATCCCTGAGTTTTAAGGAACTTTGGGGAAGGCAGTTGACGTCCCTGCAAATGGCCTTGATTTGTTTGATGTACCCTGAGGCGATGGGGAGGGGGCGGGATGGGAGCAACTAACCAGGTGAAAACTCATTCTTTTGTATTGTTTGCACAAGTACTGTTGGGTCTGGCTCCAACCAGCCCTTCATGGCTTACCAAATCATGCCTCAAATGCTTCAAAGGAGCTGGAAAATCCTTCAAAGGATTGGAAAAATAGACCATGGTGTAAAGAAGAAAGAGGAAACGTAGAGAAAGCTTTACCAGTTAGGTCACTTATGGCCTGTGAAGACCTTTGTTAGCTCAGGGTGTGGACAGGTCAGGGAGCGGGGAGGGAAAGAATGTTTCATGGAGTCCCAAGTGCCTGCTGCCATGGATGGCAAAAGAAATGTCAGGTTCCCTAGTGAAAAATAAAAGAGAGGGCAAGGATGTGAAGGAAGGGAATCCTGGTGTGTTTCCAGAAGGATGGAGGGGTGGGAAGGGTGTGGAAGGAGAATTTTCACACTATGTGTACCATTCTATGCATAGGAGAATGTTATGTTTCTGCTTATCATGAGTGTGCACCATAGGTCAGCATCTGAATCTTGAAATACCCAGCTATTTCTATACTGAATGAGTTTAACCTAAAATTAAGTATTATTGTTCCCATTTTGCAGATGAGGAAACTGATTGTTCTAAGCCTCACTAACAACATGGAGGTCAGACCAGAAGCAGAAAGAGATTTATTAATTTGAGGTCCCCAGGATTTTCCCCACGCATCCTGCCCAGGTTGCCTGGTTTGGGGTGTATCAAGAACTCTTGGGGATTCCTCCTCTGTTCACAGCCCCTTCCAAGACTGGAACACTGTTCATGTCTCTCCTCCTCCCTGTGCTTGCACTTGGCAGTAACTTTTTTTACTTTCTATTTTGTTTGCTTCGAAAATTTACCTTCTCTATTTAGCATGTGCCTAACCTTAAATATCCCTCTGCCCATCTCTTTTCTTCTCTAACAGTTGGCATCAGGGCTAGTACCGTTAAACACATGTACATAGTATGCTTTCCCGGGTGTGTGAGCAGTCACACACGCACATGCACACACTGCCTTGCGGTCCTCAGTCAAAGCTCTTCAATACCGTCACCCCTTTCTCAACAGGACGCTGTTTGCAAACTCGCTGGTCCTCCTGTCTGTCTGTGTTGGTTTATCTTTGCCAGGCAGACAGAATGGAGTTTGGAGGGAGGGCAGGGAACAGGGAATAGTTTTGCATAAATGACTGAGTGCTTTAGTCGTCAGGGTGATTGAGGGCCAGCTATTAAAATGCTGTTGTTGTTGTTGTTGTTGTTGTTATTGTTGTTGTTTCTCTTGGTCTGTTCCATTTGTTAAATTGCCTTAGAGGTGCACTCCTGGTCATTAGTATCAGGATAATTGTCCACGCACCAACACTTGTTAATATCCCAAGGAAGAATGTTGAATTGGGATGCTCACAGCACTTCATAGGAGCCAAGAGTGGCATGGTGACTAATAAGTCATGCAGATGACACTCCCAAGCACACAGTGCCATCTGGGCATCCCATCCCACCCATGTTCTAAACCATACTTCTTTCCCAGCATTTATATTTACAGTGAGGTAGGGCACACTAGGCCCATTTTATAGATGAGAAGATTGAGCTGGGATCACAAGGAAAATTGCTTTGGAAGGCTCCAGAGTTACATTTTTATTAAATAAAAAATGCAATCGTTGCTCCAAGTGCTTCTGGGGAGTCTTTGAACACAGTATAAATGCCCTTAGCTTGATTCCTGAGAATAATTTTCCAGGTATTGTCATCCCCCAAGCAGACAGTCAGATGCTTCTTACTATAGAGATCACTGGGGCTAAGGATACAGCTCAGTTAGTAGAGCGTTTGCACAGCACACACGAGGACTGGGCTCCATGCCCAACTCTAGGAGCATGAACTGGGTGTGGTGGCACATGCCTGTGATCCCAACACTCAGGAGGCAGAGGCAGAAGGATCCTGGGTTTATGTTACAACCAGGCTACATAGTGAATTGAAGGCCAGCCTGGGCTACGAGAGAGCCTGTCTCAAAAATGAAAACAAAATCACAGAGGTTATTATTATTTAACAGCTATTCTGAGACCATGTTTTTCTGCAAGAGACAAGGAGACTCTCCCAGGGATGTCAAACTCTGCAGAAAGTGGAGTGTCCCAACAATGGGGCTGAGCTCTCCATCTTTTTGGAGCTGTATTTCAAAGCACACAATTCTCCAGCGGACCACAACTTATTTAAGATGGAATTATTCCTCAGATTCACTCCGGAAGAAGCAAATCAGAAATTCACTCACCAATTCCGCTTAGGTACCATATCAGCAAACTGATGATAAGTCTGCATCTTTACAATTCTAGAACATTCCTCAATATCAGTAGCCCTGGGTCATAACCTCTTCCAGTTAATTCTCTTTCACACCTTCGGGGAGGATTTAGAAGCCTTCAAGAGGATATTAGCTTAATGCATAGCCAATACCACAGATGCCTTTTAAATTGATAAGGTTAACTGTTCTCCAGCTAGCATAGGTTTGTCTTTGGCATTTTCAATATTTCTCATTGATCTGACATTTTGCTGTTTCAAGCTTTTAAAGGGCTCGAATCAAAGACTATTGATAACTGAACAAGTAGTGAAGGTCCAGAAATATAAATACGTGTTGTCTGTTTTTCCATGAGAAACAATCACAGCCTTTTGAATTCATTGGAGGTTTTTACATTAAGCATGTATGACGTATTGAATTGTTTCTCTTCCAGGTCAGGCTAATTCACATTAAGAAATGGCATTGACTTTTAAAAGCTATTTTCCTTTTAAAAATATCTTAAATGTATTAAGTTTGTAGGCACAACTCTGGGGCCATGACCATTAGGGAAATAGTCCATGTCAGAAGCAGAAGATTAAACATGATTTTGTGGCAAATCTGAACAATCTTCTTTGAAATTTTGATGAATTTGGAACGACCAAGCTGACATTTCTAACGTTCGTGTTAGTTGAAATTTTTCATTGAAAACTATGTAAGTGAACAACTTTTTTCAAAGAAGATATTAAATCAGGGATATGTAGAAAACATGTCGTTGGAAAACACATATAATCACAAAATAAATGTGGGTCAGATGCTTTCCCAGCCTGAAGGTCCCTACAGATGTTTTTATGGCTGTTTTCGAAGTCTGAATGTTATACGTGTTCATTCCCCTGATAAAACATATTTAAGAGCATATCCTTGCCAAATTAATTGGTAGAATTCATCATAGTTTATATGGCACTGGGATGTTTGTGGATGTGAACTTATATATTTCAAGCTGAATATCAGGAAGAATTAGGTGAGTTAATTGGTGGCTTGAATAAGAAATAGCTCATAAAATTTATAAATAACGGCCTTCTCAGACAGTAAAAGAGGGTAAACTATTCATTTTCCAGTCATGTTGTAAGATTTGCATAATGTACAAGCTACCCATTGCCCACAGGAGAGTTCTTGAATTAAACAACTTATCCATAAAGGGTTTATGTGTGAGTCTATCTTTAGCCCGGTATGAATGTGGTTGAATACATACGCAGAGGGTTTCCATCCACAGCTACATGAAACACCATCTATAACTCACATCAGGACTAGCTTAACATCTCGTATGGTGGAGCCCAAGGATAGCTGTGTGCTCCATTCAGTGGTCTTCATTTGGGAGTAGATCTTCACCCAGTCACAGCAGTTTATACCTGTCATGTTCTGATCCACTGCATGAGGAAGTGCTAATAACTGTATTAAATATTTCCAAGCATAGCTACAAAATTACACGTTTGCTTAACACCTTTCTATGATAGAGGAAGTATATACTATGGTTGTCTTCTTGTAGTATGTCTCTTTAATTTTGTTCAATGTGTTATCAACTGTTTTAAGGAATGGGATTTGACATGTGTGTGCAAACTGATATGTACAGAACTCCCGGGGCAAAGAAAGTGCCCATCATACAGTGTAAAAATGTAAATACAGGAAATTTCATTTTTCTAATAAAGATAATTTCTGCCAATTGATATGAAAATGAGAAATGGATCTGTGGTCTTTGTGTTCTTGCCGCTGCTGTGTGGAACTTGCTAAAGGTTCCCATGAACTTAAGAGTTGCTCAGAAAAAATATCTACTATGGCTAGTGGGGAAGGATTGGTAGACAGTAAGGAGAAATGGCCTGGGCAGTGGGCAGTGACTAGGGTGCCGCCAGCAACACAGGGCAATGGCCTGCCGTGGGTATAGCCACTGTAGAGAAGTGCATGTCCTATTAGGGTGAGTTTGTTTGTCTACAGTTTCTTGGCATGTAAGCAAGGGAAGTCTAGATTAGCCTATGTGTATGTACAGTTTTGCATGTTTAGAATGAGCTGTTATGCATGAAATTTCCAGCTATATAATCTCTGGCATACAAATAAGGATCACACAAATCAGGCACATGCAAATTAAGGGAATCCTGTTTGACCAAAGTCCAGTCCTGGTCAGAAGCTTGGATCAAGGCTACAGCTCTGTGGTGCTGTGTTATTCTACTCCAGTTTGGCTAGACAGGCAGTTTGCCTGGACAGGGAAGGAGGGGGGATTGTTTTGAGATTTTTGGCCACACATAAAAATTTTCTAGCAGGTAGTCTTCCCCTCCCCCATGTGAGTGTGTGTGTGTGTGTGTGTGTGTGTGTGTGTGTGTGTGTGCATGTATGAATGGGGGGGAGAGGTGTAACTGGAGATTGCTCATTCACTTCCTGGCCACCCAGGCCTGAATAATCACTCAGAAGCTATATTAATTACAACACTCTTTGGCCAATGGCTCAAGTATATTACTGGCTAACTCATATCTATTTAACCCATTCTCATTAATCTGTGTGTCACCTTGTGGCTTATTGGAAAGGTTCCAGTGGTGTCTTTTTCCTTCAGCAATTACATGGCGTCTCTCTCTGGTTCTGCCTACCCTCTCTACATATCTCTTCCAGCCTGACTATATTCTGCCGTGCCATCAGCCAAAGTAGCTTTGTTTAGGAACCAGTAAAAGCAACACACATACAGAAAGACATCTTACATTATTTTTCCTTTTCTTACTAAATAAAAAAAAGCTTTTAGCTTTAACATAGTAAAATTACATATAACAAAACAGGTATCAAACAAGAATTACACTTAAACTATTTAGTCTATTTGTTTCTGAAAAGTTTCATATCTAATTTATCTTTTATCGTAACTAAGAAAAACTATAATTATAACTATCTGTCTTCAACTCTTCAAACACCCCAGAATTATACTATATTACCTAAGTAAGCAGGAAGTGCATTATAAGCAATTTGTAAAACTTTAGAATTGACAGAATTGCTGCCTGGACAGTCACCCAAAGTTCTTCTGTAACATTGGGGCATTCATCTTCAGCCTACATGCCCATAGTATCCAGCAGACTTTTCCATGAGCAGAAAATCTGAAAGATTGTTTTGTCTATATTGGCAATTTGTCAGTCACTTTTGCTATGATTGTCATCACTTTAAGAGACAAGCCACACCCACTCCCTCCCCCATCAGCTGAGGCAGGCAGATCTTTAGCTTCTGGCCTGAGCGCGCTCTCTTTTTCGTCTTCCTCTCAGAGAGGCAGCTTCTCTTCTGCCTCTCCCCACTTTTCCACCCCCCTTTCTCTCTATATGTCGTCTTCTCCTTCTCCCCCCTCTAAGTAATAAATATCCAATTCTATTCTGTTCGATGTGTCTGTCCATGTGTCTCCTACCCGCCACCTGCTCACACAGTTGGGCTAGCTGGGACCAGCCTGCCTGCCATGTGTCTCCCTGCCTGAGACCAGCCACTGCTTGGGGACTGGCAGCCATCTCTGCCTGGGACTGGTTGCTCCCAGAGCCCACTGCCTGCCTACTGCCACCGGGGATCTTGCAGCATTTTTAAAAAATTTGGTTTCTAGCCATAAATAAAGGACATTGAGCTTATAATTCATGTTCCTAGAGAAGCTAAATAAATAGGCATCCTTCTGAGTATTAACCTTCATCAGGCAATAAAATGAGACAGAGACAGAGACCCACATTGGAGCACCGGACTGAAATCTCAAGGTCCAAATCAGGAGCAGAAGGAGAGGGAGCACTAGCAAGGAAGTCAGGACCTCGAGGGGTACACCCACACACTGAGACAATGGGGATGTTCTATTGGGAACTCACAAAGGCCAGCTGGCCTGGGTCTGAAAAAGCCTGGGATAAAACTGGACTAGCTGAACATAGCAGACAATGAGGACTACTGAGAACTCAAGAACAATGGCAGTGGGTTTTTGATCCTACTGTACGTACTGGGTTTGGGGGAGCCTAGGCAGTTTGGATGCTCACCTTACTAGACCTGGATGGAGGTGGGCAGTCCTTGGGCTTCCCACAGGTCAGGGAACCCTGATTGCTCTTTGAGCTGATGAGGGAGGGGACTTAACAGGGGAGGGGGAGGGAAATGGGAGGCAGTGGCGGGGAGGAGGCAGAAATCCTTAAGTAAATAAATAAATTTAATAAAAAAAAGAATGTCTGGCAGTTTCCTCTGTGAAGCAAGAAGGACCATTCCATCTTTTGGAAAGTTTAGCAGTCACGTTTCTGTGGGTCCTACATGTCCAGTTCAAATAATATACCTTCAAGCAGTCTAAGCAAGAGCAGTTTCTTGCCTAAATGGCTAGCAAACTCATAAGGAGCCTGTTCAATGCCCATCATCTTCTTGAAGTAGATTTGTGTTGCCAGGAACAGATGTGTCTCATTTTCATGAAAAGTTCTAACTTAACATTTTAAATACCACATTCTGTAGGTCTTTGAAAGATTTGAAGAATATCTATCTACCTGAAATATATCACTATATATCTAATATAACTAATGTGACTACAAGTTTGGCTATTATAGATGACTATCAATCTGTATTTTTTAATTATAAATTACATTTTTAAATGAGCTGCACAAACAATACCTTAATCAAGAGCAGAAATACATATACACAGTGTAACAAAATTGACCTTAGATTTTTATTAATAGACCAAGATCCATACTAATGCAAAGTATTGATCTCTATATCATATCCCCTTTTAAATGAAAACAAACATTTATAAACAATCATTTTGGGAATTTTGATGTTGTTTCCTCCAAATTGTTTCCTGCTGTTTGTTTGGTGAAATATTTTTAGGATTTACAAAGACCTTTCAGGGGGTCTTCTTCCATCAAACCACATTAGCCTGAAAGGAATCCACAGGTTCTCATCTTCAGTGGAAGCAAAAGCAGAACCTCTTTTCTAAAGAAACATATCCTTAGATTTTAATTTTGAAGTCAAGATACCTTTTAAATATATATGGTGGTGTAGCTTAGCCAGTAAAATGAAATGTCTCTCTGTATTTAGTTTATTCACAGGCAAAAACTTAAAAAAAAAAACTCAATAATATACAGAATCCAGACTCTCTGTGTATATTCCATCTTTACATGGCTTGTTTTTTTTTTACTCTTTTAATCTATGACTCTCTGTACTCTTATATTACTTTTACTGTCTCTTTAAAGACTTTATTTTCTAAAACTATTTCTTTTTATAGCTTTCTATATTATTTTTTTCTCTCTTCCAATCCTATGTACATTTTAAAAACACATTATGACCCATTCAAAGGTTTATTTATGTCTAAATCTGTCTTTATTGTGTATCTGTAACCATTTTCTGACCAGGAACATTTTATTTTTAAATGCTAAGCAGGCATGGCTAGCATTAATGAGCTGCAATTTTGCCTGTTGGCTCCACCCAGTCCAACATGGCGGAGGTATGTTCACCACCTCTGCAAGCCATGCTCACTGCCTCAGCTGCTGGGACTCAGTGGGTCTATGTCACTGCCATTAAGCAACTTGTCACATGCTGCTCACAAACCCCATAAATGCTCTGTAACAGGATATCCTAAAAGAGCCAGAGCCAGAATTGTGGACATCTTGAACCAGGAAGCCTGCTCTTAAAGGAGCCGTGCCTCTGCTCACAACCAGCAACAGAGCCTATCTGAAAATATGTAGTTTCCAAGAAACTGCACTTGGATCTCATTTTTTTGGGGGGGGGTCTAGAAGTCCTCTCTTTTCATAGCTTTTTTAGGTTTTATGTGAATTATGTTGCCAAATGTTGGGTTGGGTGCCATTTTGTAACTAGAGAATATTCATCCATTTCCTGGCCACCCAGACCTGAATAATCACAAAGAAACTATATTAATTACAACACTGTTTGGCCAATGGCTCAAGCATAATCCTGGCTAACTCTTATATCTTAACTTAAATTAACCCATTTCTGTTAATCTGTGTATCTCCAGAAGGCTGCTGCTTACCAGAAAGGTTCCACCAGCAAATTTCTCTTTCAGCAGCTGCATGAGATCTCTCTGACTCTGCCTACTCTCTCTATATGTCTCTTTTAGCCTGGCTATATTCTTCCCTTCCATTGGCCAAAGCAGCTTTATTCATCAACCAGTAAAAGCAACACATATACAGAAGATATTCCACATCAATCAGGTATGTTAGTTTCTTACTAATGGCCTTCCTATCCACAAAGGTGATCTTGCCTGCTTTTGGCAGTGTGCAGGGAAGAACAAACTGTGGAACTGGGGAGAATCTTCAGGATTTCAGCTGAAAGCTTTACCTTTATCCTTTGCCCGTATCCCATCTGCCTAGGTATCTCCCGTACTCACAGCCTTGGTTCTGATGTCGACCTCTAAACAAGAACCTCTTCCTTATTCAACTATGTGGGTATTTATCACCCTCATTGCTATTGCCCTATGCCAATGCCAGACACAGATCATCCACAGTCCCATCCTTTGGATTATGAAGAATGAACAGATCTGCTTATTTGAAGTGGCCAATCAGAATACTCTGACATTTTGAAGTGGCCAATCAGAGCCCAGTGCTTAGTGCCAAGTCTTCCCATTCATCCCAGGAAGCATCTCTGCTCCAGAACTGATTTCTCAGGCCAGATGTCCAGTGGTCATCCCTCACTTCATCTCCCTCTACATACAACCCATCAGGCAGATATATCTGCCTGACCCTTACCCTATGCCCAGAGTCTCTCCACTCTTCACCCCCTTACCCCTATTTCTCAGTCCTTCAGGGGAAGTTTATCAAATTGTAAAACTCTCCTAATCCTTTCATTTGCTTCTATACTTGCCTCCATCATGATCTATTGTCTAGCAGAGAACAAAGTCACCTAACTAAAACACAGAGTAGGTATGACTCACTTGACTCCATCCTCCAGTATCATCCATCAAAATCAGAATGAAACCCAAATCCTTCCCCCATGGTGACAAAGTGCTGATTGGTCTGCCTTTTCCCACCTTATGTGCAGCTAATTCGCACCATGCTCCCCAGTATTCTGCTGGATAAACTCTCCTTTCAAACACAAGCAACTCTAAGCCTCTTCGGTTTGCTTGACCTCATCCTTACCGTATTTAGGGTTCTGGTTAAATGGCATCCCCTGAGTAAGGCACTCTGTGGGCACGGTCCCTCAGATAGAAGCTTCCATATCTCTACCTCCTTTCTGGATGCCTTTGAGTCCTTGCAGCACTTTCTTCTCCTGAAAAATTTTCAGAGATTATGCTTATTATATTAATTTTATCACCGCTTTGTGTTTGGTTGATGTATGCACAGACTTGTTCTTAATTCACTCATTGTCTGCTTCCTAGCATGTACCACAGAACACTGTGAGGTGTCTGTTACAAGGTAGGTACCCAGTAATGTGTCAAGTATAGGTATCTCCATGTTCAGGAACATCATACCCTTGAAGAAGTGGATGGGATCTGTCATGTAACTCAGTGGAAAAACATATGCCTAACATGCCCCAGACACTGGGGTCACTCCCCAGCACCCAAAAGAAAGAGACAAAAAAGGGCAAAAGAAATGGATGGTTTTATAGAGTTTATGTTAGAAGATTCCTAGTATCTTAGCCCTTTCTTGTGTTTCTAACCCAGACCTTATTGGCCTCTCTGGCCCTTCTTACCTTGCTTATAAATAATGATGGGAGAAAGATAATGCTTCACTTGCGCACAGTAAGCACTGTATAGTGTCAGTTAAAACTGCTGTCACTATACTTGTGATCCACCCTGCCACCTCTCTTGATCCTTCCTATCCACAAATAGGCTTCCCATCTGCTTTCATGAATTATTGCCCTTGCTGTTCTCCCCTCTAGTTCCCTTTAGATCTTTTCTCTACTCATAGTTTTTTCTACCTTCATTTCCGTGTGTGTGCACATGCGTGTGTGCATGCATGTGTGTCCATCCTGCACAGGGTTTCTGATGTCTTAGAACTCACTCTGTAGATTGCTGTCTTTGAACTCAGAGATCTGCCTGGCTCTGCCTCCCAAGTGTGTTGGGATTAAGGGCAACTTTTCTTGAGCATTTTCTGTGTTCTGCATTCCAAATCTGAAAGACCTTCACAGATGTCATGCTAATAACTCCTTCTAGACATAGAAACGCTCAGAACTCAGTCCCTCTGTGATGCATCACACTCTAAACTACAACTTGGGTGCATGTAGCCCAAGACTCAATATTTCAGTGTTGTCATGAGGCACTGCCATTGTGAGCAAGAGAACATTCCTTCACTCCCCAAATAATTAAATTCCCAGAAAGTGAAGACCTGTTGATCTCAGAATAGCACAGAGGAAACTGACATTCTTTGCCTTTTATGATGCTATAGCAAACAGCTGAGGGCAGGGATTATGTGAGGATGTGTGTATTTGCAGTCGTGTGTGGTGATTGGGTCACTGTGCATGTTTGTGTCTGTAAGGGTGGACATCAGAGGACAACTTGGCTGCCAGTCTTCTGCATCTTCACCTTGTGGTTTTGAATGGCTAGCTAGTCAGAAAGTCCTGGAGTTTTTCTATCTCTGCCTCCCTAGATGTGACATTACAAATACCCATTACAAAACCCCATAATTTTTAAACAGGGGTTTGGATAATATGCCTCAAGTCCTCAAGCTTACAAGACCAACCCTTACTCTGCTAACTTTATTTACCTCCTATTGCTAAGATTTATTTGACTGATGTAGAGATGGAGGCTTACTGATGTAAGTAACTCTATTCAGGACCCATAATGCATTGGTCCATGGCACAGGAAGGGATCTGCAGACCAGATATTCTACACTATGAACTTTTGTGGCACAGAAATGTTTTTCTTCTCTCTTGCATCATCCTGTCTTATAAGCCCTACCTTCCATGAGCCAGCCTTTCTTCTGGAGCAGCAGAAGACAGGATATTTCCAACCCATTTTCCTTGAACTGAAGTGGCACTAAATGCCATCACTGCTATGGAACTAATTGGCATTTTGTGGGTTGCCTTTACATCCATGTAGCCCCATTTAGGGGCTTATTATTTCCTAATGAGGAAGCGATTTATACTTAGTACTGTGACACTTGCTTCTGCCAGTGACATTGCTCTCTGGAATGACTCAGTTTTTTTTCTTTCTCCCCAAGATTCTACTGGCTGCAGCAAGTAAACACAGCAACTGAACTTAATTAACAGGCAGCTCAGGTCCTGGAACAGGGGAGGCTCTCACTTGCTAGTCAAATTTGCAGTAACTCCACCAATAAAGCCATTTTTTTTTCTTGGAGAACCCCATAGCCTTCTGTTAGAAACAGAATAATTGGGGTCATTTATCTTCTTTTCTGAGAGTTCTGACAAAATTTGTCAAAGTTCACTAAATTAACCTACTTTTATAAAGGACCCTCTGGCCTCCCCATACAGCATACCCTGTTAGGAGAATATAACCCTTGTTTTTATGTAAGGGGAGATGGTGTCTGTGAGACAATGGAACAGGATGCTGGGGCACTCCTGAGATCGGCGTGCCTCCTGGTCTTACATGTGCACTGCCATGCAGCCAAGTCTGCTCTGAGTTCTGAGACCTCCAGATGGTAATTCTTAGAAAATAGATGTGCGGACATGAGGAGATGGCTTAGTTGGGCTTGCTGCTCAAGCATGAGAACCTGAGTTCAGGTTTCCAACATCCAGATAAGACTTGGGCACTGTGATATGCAGCTGTCACCCTAGCACCAGAGGGCAGAGGCAAAAGTGATCCTGGAACTCACAGGTCAGCCACTCCAGCCAGATTCAGTGAAAGACTTGGTCTCAAAAATAGATGGGGAAATGCAGAGGAAAGTAGCAAATATTGATCCCTGGTCTCCATGGGTGAACATACCTGCACACACATGCACTCTCATTTATATGCAATCAATGCATGCACAATACACCACACACATGCACTGTTAAAATGCTATGTGAATTGTAGAAAGAAGAGTTGGAATTATAGGAATTGAGCACATTTTGCTCTGTGATCCTTGACCAGTCACTAGACCTCTCTGAGTCTTCTCAGGCAAACCTTCAGACATTTAAAAAATTATAAAGTTAAATAATAGTAACTAAAAAGCATTTTTAAATTATAAATTAGCTTTCAGAGTGGTAAGTTTCTTTACAGAACTTTCACTCCTAGTTTTTATTGGAAGCCCCAGTTTTGTTTGTTTATCAGTTTATTCAGAAACACTGTTAACTGCACAGCACAAAGGATGCATGCACATGCACACACAAACACAAACACACATCTCTTTAAAAAAAGTTTTGAACCAGTTTAGTTCCATAAATTAAGAGAGTTTTAGTGAAGGGTTTTGCCAAAGAACATATTACCTATGGAGTAGCTGTGATCCTGGGCATCTAACCATAACTTCACTGAGGACAGACAGCATCTTATCTTTCTTTTGAGGAGATAACCTCTTTTAGGAGATGCAGGGATGGTGGAATGGCTCAATGGGTAAGGACACTTGTGACTAAGCCTAATGACCTGAGTTTTATCATCTGGACTCAACATGGTAAGAACCAAGTCTTGCAAGTAGTTCTGTGAGTCTCACAAGTGTACATACACACATACACACAAATAGATACATACATATATGCATACATACACACATAGATAGATAGATAGATAGATAGATAGATAGATAGATAGATACATACATACATACATACATACATACATACATACACATATCCAGAAACTTTGGGTGGCAAAAACAAATAGTTTGGAACAGCTTAAAAAATTAAAGGACACCAAAATTGGATGGGTAGGAAAAGGCAGTGGAACTGGAAAGAATTAGGACAGGGAAGTAAATATGACCCAAATACATCATGAAAAACTTGACTTGCAAAAAAACACTAATTAAAACATAAATGTAAGAAAAATCCACATAACTTTGAAGGCCACAGAACCACAGAGCCCCAGAGCCCCAGAGCCATGAAGCCCCCAAAGCCTCTCTTTCAAGGATAGCAGCCTGGGCTGCTGCCTCTGTGCTGTCAGTATCAAACTCTAAGGGGTTCTATGGAAATCTTTCAGTGCTGTGCCTCCAAGCCAATGTATGGAAAATTGGCCTATAACTTTTGTTCCTGAAACTCCAAACTACTGAAAGTTCTAGAGAGTATGTGAATCCTCTGCACTCTGGCCCAGGAACAACTGCTATCTGGCATTCAAGCATGGGAAGCCAGGCACTGCATTTACCTAGGATTTCCTTTTGATAAACTCCTCACCCTGGAAAGAGGAACCCACTCTTTCCCATTTCCTATCAGTACCCACTGCTGGGGAGGGGAGGATCTCAGAGGCTGGATACTTCCTTCTCTTGCCCCCCCTCTTTCTCTCTCTCTCTCTCTCTCTCTCTGTGTGTGTGTGTGTGTGTGTGTGTGTGTGTGTGTTTCTGCTTGAGGAAGAAACAGAGACCAGGGTATTT
This sequence comes from Microtus oregoni, assembly GCF_018167655.1. Lineage (NCBI taxonomy): Eukaryota > Metazoa > Chordata > Mammalia > Rodentia > Cricetidae > Microtus > Microtus oregoni. The sequence continues at coordinate 27,227,253 of NW_024543086.1, read as the reverse complement.
TAACTCTGAAGGCTCCTCCCTTTCTATTTCTTCTAAAATCTATAGGAAACACGAGCCACCATTTGAGAGACGGGGACAGAGGTTCTTCTGGTAGTATATAGACTTATCATTTTGGTGAGTTGCTTTCCTGAGGCCTCAAATTCAAGCAGAAAATGATGGAGAGGGAGAAACAGGAAGAGACAGAATGAAGAACAGACCCCCCCCCTCACCAGCCTAGTCCCTTGAAGAACAGTTGGAGGGCCAAGGGAGATGGCTCACTAGTAAAGCCCTTGCCACACAAACATAAAGTTCTGAGTTCAGTATCCCAGCACCCACATAATAAACTGGACGTAGTGAATGGTCCAGTAATCGCAACACAGATATGCAGACCCAAGAGGATCCCTAGAGCTCTCCGGCCAGTCATTCTACACAATAGGTGAACTCCAAGTTCAGTGAAAGACCCTGTTCCCCAAAGCAATAAAGAGCAAACATAGAAGACTCCCAGGGCCAACCTCTGGCCTCCAAATGTATGAGTACACAGGCACATGCACACCCCATGTGTATGTGCATACAAACACAGGTGCATACCCCATGTGTATGTGCACACACAGATGCACACCCCCATGTGTATGTGTATACAAACATAGATGCACACCCCTGTGTATATGTGCATACAAACACAGGTACACACCCCCATGTGTATGTGTTTTGCAAACACAGATGCACACCCCCATGTGTATGTGCACACACAGGTGCACACCCCCATGTGTATATGTGCATACAAACACAGGTGCACACTCCCATGTGTATGTGTTTTGCAAACACAGATGCACACCCCCATGTGTATGTGCACACACAGGTGCACACCCCCATGTGTATGTGTATACAAACATAGATGCACACCCCTGTGTATATGTGCATACAAACACAGATGCACACCCCCATGTGTATGTGCAAACAAACACAGGTGCACACCACCATGTGTGTACCCACACAGATGCACACCCCCATGTGTATGTGCATACAAACACAGGTGTACAGGCAGAGATATACACACAGAGATGCACATGCTGTGGAGCATGTGTAATTCCAACTTGAAGAATGGAAAAAAAATGTTTTAGGAAGATTATTGCTTATGGCATTCTTAGTATGCTCAGGACAACAGGAAAAAGTTGGGACCAGTTTTGCTCACGGAACCAGAATGCATCTCACTGACCTTGAGATTTATAATTACGGTCAGAATGAGTAACATAGTGAAATGAGTCATTTTTAGCACAACATGAGCATAAGACTTTATAATCTAAAATCCATGATTGTAGAATTAAAGCACAGGCCAGACTCTATCCACGTCCAGCACCTCCTTCCTGTGATCTTAGCAACCCAGATTCCACCATGAGCTACAGATGGGACTGATGCAGAGGAACCGTGGTCAGCACTGCACTGCCTTCAGGCCCAGACAGAACTCGACTGTGTTTGGCATTTGCCTTGTTTAGCAGACAGAGTAAAGATTAGGGTCACAGACCCACGTTTGTCAATAGTAGATGATAAAGCAAGCACACTGCTTAATCTCCACTGCCAACTTGATGGCATTTAGGATCACCATGGAAACAGTATGCTTCTGAGGGAGTCTCTGGGCTGGGTTAATTGAGGTATGAAGACCAACATTGAATGTGGGTGGCCCCGTGCTACGGGCTAAGGTCCCAGACTGAATAAAAGGGATTGAGCTGAGCAGTAGCATTTATGTCTCTCTGGTAACACAGCGTGACCAGCTGCCCTGTGTCCCTAGCACCATATCTCGCCCATCGTCTTTGGCTGGACCCTTAAACGACAGCTAAAACCCAACCAATTGCAAAACATACACCTTCCTCCCTCTACTGCAAGGTTTTTCTTTTTTCTTCTACAACTTTTTTCTGAGCAGACCTTCCTCAGTCTCCACTCTTCATCCCAAAGTCCCAAAAATCACAGGGACAGTCCCTTTACTCTTGCTCTATCGCTTGCCTACCTGGACCTTCTTGCACATCTCTGTTCTCCTTCCCACAAGTGATTCTTATCTTTTGTCTTTCCCCAATGAATTATCGTGACAGCCTAATCACAGGTCACTCTGTAAGATTGCCTCACCTTTAAATTTTATCTCAACATACTTGACAAAGTGGTGGTTCTAAAATAAAATTCTGACCAACACATCACACAGAAGAGAGACTTTTCCCAGCTTCCTATTGGGAGAGTAAGGATGAGCTCCATTCTGTCTGACAGACACTCTCCTAGTCTGTTCTCCCGTATGCCACTCTCACCACGGCCACTGTCCCCACACTCAGATGTCTGTCCTGTCTCTGTCCCCACACTCAGATGTCTGTCCTGTCTCTGTCCTCACACTCAGATGTCTGTCCTGTCTCTGTCCTCACACTCAGATGTCTGTCCTGTCTCTGTCTCTCACACTCAGATGTCTGTCCTGTCTGTCCTCACACTCAGATGTCTGTCCTGTCTCTGTCCCCACACTCAGATGTCTGTCCTGTCTCTGTCCCCACACTCAGATGTCTGTCCTGTCTCTGTCCTCACACTCAGATGTCTGTCCTGTCTCTGTCTCTCACACTCAGATGTCTGTCCTGTCTGTCCTCACACTCAGATGTCTGTCCTGTCTCTGTCCTCACACTCAGATGTCTGTCCTGTCTCTGTCTCTCACACTCAGATGTCTGTCCTGTCTGTCCTCACACTCAGATGTCTGTCCTGTCTCTGTCCTCACACTCAGATGTCTGTCCTGTCTCTGTCCTCACACTCAGATGTCTCTTCTGTCTCTGTCCCTCACACACAGATGCCAATCCTTTTGTGACAAACACTTGCCACCTTCCATTGACCCTTGTAAACACTGTTTCCTTTTCTTTCGAATGACACTTTAAGCACAGATGAGTGGTCTTCTTGGAAAGCTGACTCCACCCTTCTTCCACACACTCCTTCCACACATTTTTTTCCCTCAGAAACTAAGACAGCCTTTACTTATCTCCCTGTCTTCTGGAAAACCATCTTCAGTGTGGCATGTCACACATGCCCTACATAGGGGTATGCCTCCTAACTGTGGCTCCCTCTTCAAAATGATGGCTTTTATGAAGTATGGGGAAAGGCTTCTCCTGGAGATAATTTGGAAGCCACCAAGCCATTATTACAGTTGAAACTGAGTATTGATTGAAGCAGGGAAATAGGATGTTGAGTTTGTGCTGTGTAGAGTCTCCTTGTGTGGGTGGCCACAAGCGGTCTTTCACAGGCTCTCTGAAGGAAGTACCAACCTTTTTAATTCTTGGTAGGGTATGACAGAGATTTCTTCAGTTTGTATCGTGGGTGGCCTCTTTGGGATAGGGCAGCAGGCTTCCCTGACACTACTCCTGTATCTCCTGGATCCTCTCTCACCTTCTCTATCTCCTGGGCCAACTGCGCACTCAGCTCCATGACAGAGGGCACCCAAGGCGACATGCCCATGAGGGTCAGGGTCCCTGGGCTATAGTCAGAACTATAGGGTTATAGACCCTATTGTGAGTTCTAGCTGATTTCCACAGGCTCATGGTGCTTTTGGTCTCCTTGCCCTCTTCATATCAACCTACTTCACCTGAAAAGTTGAAGCCTCAACTCTGGGCAGAAGGACAGCAGCTGTGTAGACACCATTTAACTAGATCGCTGAGGGGGACAAATCCTTGTAGTAGACACATCACCTCTCATCCCTATGCCTGCTCTTGCCACCCCTCACTCTTCTCCTCCTATCTATAATAGATCCTCTGCATTACTACTTTCTGCTGGCTCTTCTTGATCTACCCTGACTGATAGAGTTAGATGTTAAGAACTGGGTGAAACTATGTTATCAGTTGCTGTAAAACTTGCAACCCCAAACTTAGTTTCAAACAAGTCACTGTCTTAGAGTGGGTCAGGACACAATCAATCCTTTGAGTGAGTCTGACTTAAAATCTCTCATAGGTTCACAGTCAAGGTGTTAACTTGGGCTGCAACTTCTGAGGCCTGGGTCACAGCTGTAAGATCTTTCTCTAAGTTACTCACGTGGTTGTGGCCATTGACTAGAGGCCTCAATTTCTTCTCATCCGGGCCTCTCCACAGACCTGTTTCAGAGTGCAAAGCATACAGCATTTGGCTTGTCTGTGTCAGGAGGAAGAGGGGAGAAGAAGAGGGAGAAAGAGGATGATAGAAGAAGAGGAGGAAGATGATGAAGAAGGAGGATGTGGAAGGAGGAGAATGAAAGAGAAGAAGAAAAGACTGAAGTAATGGAAGAAAAGGAGGAGGAGGAAGAGAAAGTGGGAAAAAGGAAGGAGAAGGAAGAGGAGGAGAAGTAGCTGACCTCCGTTGTGGGCTTTCAGAATCAAACCCCAACCTGCATATGAAGCATGGTCCACATTGAAAATGAAGGAATTAAATTTTATCTTTTAAATGAAGGAGAATTACAAAGTTTGTGACCACATTTTAAAACCACCATATGGATAATTGAGCAACACAGACCAGTATTTCCCACCTCGTTTAAGCAAGGTTATTGAACTATTTCCCCCCTCCTCCCTCTCTCTCTCTCTCTCTCTCCCTCCCTCCCTCTCTCTATTTCTCTCTTTCCCTCTCTCTCTTTCTCTCATATATATATATATATATATATATATGAACATTTCTAGCAACCATGGCCCACTAAGAGTCTCTCTCTTCATTTCTGTCCTTGTTTGTCTCTCCCAGTCCCTCCTCCCTTTCTCCACTCCCCCTTTGATATTTCTAAAACTTGTACCCACACACTAGCAATTACAGTAAATTTAATTCCTCTACTGTAACAGTCAAACTGAATTGAGAGCCCTGTAAAGGGCTATTTGTTGAATGAATAAAGTGATCACATCGTTCAAATGCTTGCTCATTAACTCATTTATTCATTCACTGAATATTCATGGAGCATGCATTATGTTCAAAGCTCTGTACTTGGCTGGCAGAAATATAAATATGAACAAAATCCAGCTCCTATCTTTCCGACGCTCTTATATTTCTTAAAGGTCAACCAATTCACCATGCATAGTCTCCAGCAGTTTTAAGGATTTACTACAGCTCTTAAAGCTCAGAGGCCCTGCTTTTTCACTGTGGAGATTGTGAAATACCAAATCAGAACAAGGGCGGGCCAGGTGCTCCTAAGATGGTTTCTCTGGCCAAAGTCATAGAGTCCTCTCTTGGAAACATCCACAAAGCTGGGTCCTCCAGATCTAGGCTGAGTGACAGGCAAGGCTGATGGGGAAATACTGCAGAAGGTCAGGGGTGGGCCAGAATGACTGTCCTCTAGTCGCCACCGCTGGCTGGCCTTGCGAGATACGAGAGGAATGCGCCAAGGGGAAGGTGATGTGCACTCAACCCACCATCTCCCTCTGAGTGCTGTGCTTATTTTTGGAACGAGTGCCCTAGATTTACTCCACATCACAAACAAACGTCGTCACTTTAGAACCAGTGGGGGAGGAAGAATCAGATTCTCATTATGAAGTTCCATGAAGGTAGCATAACTCAACTTGAGGAACAGATCCTTCCTCAGCCATGTGTGATATGCAGCCTCGTAGGCCAGCTCCTGTGCTGGCAAGCTAACCCTTCCCAAGGCTGTCTCTGTCATGACGGGTCAGCTTCTTGGAAGGTTCCTCTCTCCTCACTAAGGTGAAACCAACATCTCTATAACTTCAATAAATTGCCCCACCGCATCTCTGGATTCACCTAGAAAAATGTCAGTCCTCTTTAAAGGACATGAATGGCAATAAAAGGTGATAACCAAAACTAAGGTTTCACCTCTGTGGTGTGGTGGAATCAGCCTAAGGAGCCCATCAACAGAATGGATAAAGGAAATGTTGTGCAATGCCAGAAATAAAGAACTGAGAGTGTCACTTGCCGGAAACTGGGACTGGAGGTCATCAACTGAAATAAGATGACTTCATACAAATAAATAACTCAGGCTTTCTTTCACAACACTCATGAATGTAATGAAAGGGGACATGTAGTGAGAGGGGAAAGGTGGGAGAGGAAAGAAAGAAGGGTGGGAAAGGCTAATACAGGGCCCATGTGCTCACAGTAGACGATCTGAATTTATTAACATGCCATTATAAAGTATTTTGCTTTGAACAATTAATAAATACTGATTTTAAAAACTTGATATTTCCTTTTGATTAACTTTCAGAGTTTGCATACCTAATGATGGGTTTCATTGTGGCATTTTTCATACACTTATGATGATACTTAGTTCTAGCTCATTCCTCCCTTGATTGTTCTCCTGTCTCTTACCTCTTCCCGGTCTCCTTTCCCTAGAATGGTTCTCCATTCTGCTTCCATGCCATTTTTGCCCTGACTCCTAATGTCTCCACCTCCTCTGAGGTCACTTCTTCTATTCTTACTCATTTTCCTTTCTGCTCTCATCACCTACATGTACACACACATGCACACATACACATAACACACACAAACACACCTACACATAAGCACACACACATAAACACACACAAACACACTTACGCATAAACACAAGCACATTTACACACACAAGCACATACACATAAATACAAACACATATAAACACACACAAACACATATAAACACACACAAACAAATATACACATAAGCACACACACAAACACACCTATGCATAAACACAGATACATTTACACACACAAGCACAAACACATATAAACACACAAACAAATATGCATAAACACACATGCATTTATACACACAAACACACATACACATAAATACACACACAAACACAAATTCATAAACATCCACACTTTAAATCTAGATTTTGTGGTCCACTGTGATGGCTCAGAGAATAAAGGTGATTGCAGATAAGGGAGTGAACCCTGAGGGAGCAGGCCCAAGCCAGGGACATCTGGAGGAACAGGCCTGAGGCAGTGACCTCCACAGGAGCAGGTATAAGGGAACTACTGCTGAGGGAGCAGACCCAAATCTGGGACCTCTGCAGGACCTGACAGGAGTCAGGGACTTCCTTGGGAGCAGACCCAAGCCTCTGCAGGACCTGGCAGGAATCAGGGACTTCTGTGGAAGCAAGCCCAAGACAAAGACATGTGTGGGACCAGGCACAAGTCAGGGACCTATGAGGGAGTATGCTGGAGCCAGTGATCTCCACCAGAGCAGCCCCAAGCCTGTGACCTCCACAAGAGCAGACCTGAGCCAACAACCTCTGTCAAAGCAGGCCAAAGGAAGCAACTTCAGCAGGAGTAGCCCCAAGCAAGCAGTATCCATAGGAATAGGCCTGAAAGGCCTCCAGGATTGCAGAGCCATACCCAGGAGTGCCAAATGACGTCTGGGAACACCAATTGGCCTTCAGGTGACTGGAACCATGGCCCTGACCGTACCACAAGGAACAACCATCTGAGCATTGGATCTACTGGCACCTGGAAGATTGATCATCAGAGACACAGACCTAACTACACCAATCAGAGGAAAAGATGGGTAGGCAACCAGGTAAGAACACACTCAGCAACACAAAGAGCAACATGACACCAACAAAAAACAGTGATTCTACAACATCTTGACTTAAACACCCAAATAAATGAAACAGAAGAAAATGACCTAAAAAATAACTTTAGGAGAAGGTTTAAGCTCTTAAAGACAAATGAAAATATTCCCTCCAAGAAATGGAGGAAAAGACAAACAAAAATATGGAAGAAATCAAAAAATCCCTTAAAGAAAACAAAGAAAAATCAAACAAACAGATGAAAGAAGCAATTCAAGAATTAAAAACTGAAACAGAGTCAATAAAGAAAACACAAACAGAGGGAATTCTGGAAATGGAAAACATAAGAAAATTATCAGGAACCACAAATGCAAGCATAAACAGCAGAATACAAGAGATAGAAGAGAGAATCTCAAGTGCTAAAGATACAATAGAAGAAATAGACTCATCAGTCAAAAATACATTAAATATAACAAAATAAATATCTAGGTAATATGGGACACCATGAAAAGACCAAACTTAAGAATAATAGGGATAGAAGAAGTCCAACTGAAAAGCACAGAAAATATATTCAATGAAATTATAGAAGAAAACTTTCCCAACATAAAGAAAGATATGCCACAGAGAAACCCTGTCTCGAAAAACCAAAAAAAAAAAAAAGAAAGAAAGAAAGATATGCCTATGAAGATACAAGAAGCTTACAGAACACCGAACAGACTGAATCAAAAAAAAAAAAGTCCTCTCGCCACATAATAATCAAAATATCAAACAGACAATGGTGTGGGAAACCCTTCTATATATCTGTTGCTTTTATTGATTAATGAATAAAGAAGCTGATATTGGCCAATGGCTTAACAGAATATAACCAGGCTGGAAGAGAAGTATATAGATAGAGTAGGCAGAGTCAGGAAGAAGCCATGTAGCCACCAGAGAAGGAAGACATGAGCTGCCACTAGAATCTTTCTGATAAGCCACAGCCACATAGTGATACAAAAGATAAATAGAAATGGGTTAATTTCAGATATAAGAATTAGCCAGAAATATGCTTACGCTATTGACCAAAGGGTATTTCAATTAATACAGATTTCTATGTGTTTATTTTGGGTCGGAGCAGCCAGGAAATGAACAAGTGGCCTGTGACAACAATAAAGAGTAAAGAAAGAATATTAAGAGCTGCATAGGAAAAATGCCAAGTAACATATAAAGGCAGACCTATCAGAATTACACATGATTTCTCAGTGGAAACAATGATAGTCGAAAGGTCCTGGTCAAGTGTTATGCAGATATTAAGAGACCACGAATGCCAGCCCAGACTACTATATCCAGCAATCACCATAGATGGACAAAAAAAGATATTCCATGACAGAACCAGACTTAACCAATACCTGGCCACAAACCCAGCCCTATGCAAAGTACTAGAAGGAAAATTCCAACCCAAGGAAGTTAGCTACACTCACAAAAATACAGACATTAGATGATCTCACAGCAGCAAATAACAAAGAATAAGACACAATAACATTACTAACAATGAAAACTAAAATAACAAGAACTAGTAATCATTGATCATTAACATCCCTTAATATAAATGGACTCAACTCATATGTAAAAAGACACAGACTAACAGATTGGATACAAAACAGAATCCATCCTACTGCTGCATACCAGAAACACACCTCAACCTCAAAGACAGAGATCACATCAGAGTAATGGCTTGGGAAAAATTTTTCCAATCAAATGGACCTATGAAACAAACTGGAGTAGCTATAAAATAGACTGGTGAAGTCTACAAAATAGACTTCAAAATAAAATCAATAGAAAGAAATAAAGACATTTCATATTAGTCACAGGAAAATCCCATCAAGAGGAAATCTCAATACTGAATATATATGCTCAAAATACAAGGGCATCCTCATATGTAAAAGAAACACTACTAAAGCTTAATAACACATTAAATCACACACACTAATAGTGAGAGATTTAAACATCCCACACTCACCACTGGACAGGCCTGTTAGACAAAAACTCAACAGAGAAATAAGGGAACTAACAGTTGTCATGACTCAAATGGACTCTAACAGACATTGATAGAACATTCCATCCAAACATAAAAGAATATATCTTCTTTTAGCACCTCATGGAACCTTCTCAAAAACTGACCACATACTATAGGGAACAAAGAAAACCTCTACAGATACAAAAAAAAAAAAAACAAAACAAAACTGGAATAGCCCCATATATCTTATCAGATCACCATGGCTTAAAATTAGAATTCAACAGCAACACTAATTTCAGAAGCCCACAAACACATGGATATTAAACAATGCTCATCTGAATTGTAATGGAGTCAGGGAAAAAATAAAGGAAGAAATTAAAGACTTCCTAAAATGCAATGAAAATGACCACGCAACATACCCAAATTTATGGTACACAATGAAAGCTATATTAAGAAGAAAGTTCAGAGCACTAAACTCCTACTTAAAGAAGCTGGAAAATTTTCATACTAGTGAGTTAACAGAACACCTGAAAACTCTAAATACAAAGAGAAAACTCACCCAGGAGGACTAGATGGCAGGAAATAATCAAATTGAGGTTTGAAATCAACAAAATAAAAACAAAGAAAACAATACAAAGAATCAATGAGACAAAGAATTGGTTCTTTGAGAAAATTAACAAAATAGACAAACCTTTATCCAAACTAACCAAAAGTCAGAGAGAGAATATCTGAATTAACAAAATCAGAAATGAAAAGGGGGACAGAACAACAGACATGGAGGAAGTTCAGAGAATCATCAGGTCATATTTCAAAAGCCTGTATTACACAAATTTGGACAATTTTCTGAACAAATATCACTTAGCAATATTAAATCAAGACCAGATAACCTAATTAAATAGACATAAAACTCCTAAAGACATGGAAATAGTCATCAAAAGTCTCCCAACCTAAAAAAGCCCAGGGTTAGGTGGTTTCACCACAGAATTCAGTAAGATTTTCAAAGAAGAACTAATGCCAATATTCCTCAAATTGTTCCACACAATAGAAATAGAAAAAAACATCGCCAAACTTTCTTATGAAGCTACAATTACCTGATACCCAAATCACACAAAGATATTACTAAGAAAGAGAAATGCAGATCAATCTCACTCATGAACATTGATGCAAAAAATACTAAATAAAATACTGGCAAATTGAATCCAAGAACACATCAGAAAAATCATCCACCATGATCAAGTCAGCTTCATTCCAGAGATGCAGGGATGTCCAACATATGAAAATATGCCATTGTAATCAAATATATACACAAACTGAAAAAAGAGCCACATTACCATCTCATTAAACGCTGAAAAAGCCTTCAACAAAATACAGCATCCCTTCATAATAAAAGTCTTGGAGAGGGCAGGGGCAAGGAACATACCTAAACATAATAAAGGCAATATACAGCCAACATCAATCTAAATGGAAAAAAACTCAAAATGATTCAGCTGAAATTAGGAACAAGACAAGGTTGGAGCCGGGCGGTGGTGGCGCACGCCTTTAATCCCAGCACTCGGGAGGCAGAGGCAGGCGGATCTCTGTGAGTTCGAGACCAGCCTGGTCTACAGAGCTAGTTCCAGGACAGGCTCCAAAGCCACAGAGAAACCCTGTCTCGAAAAACCAAAAAAAAAAAAAAAAAAAAAAAGACAAGGTTGGCTACTTTCTCCATATTTGTTCAGTATACTACTTGAGGTTCTAGCTAGAGCAATAAGACAACAAAAGGAGATCAAGGGGATACAAATCAGACAAGAAGAATTCAAAAATCTCACTATTTGTTGATGATATAGTAGTTTACATAAGTGACCCCAAAAATTCTACCAAGGAACTCCTACAACTCATAAACACCATCAGTAATGTAGTAGGATACAAGACTAACTCAAAAAATTAGTATCCCTCCTTTACACAGATAAATGGGCTGAAAAAGAAATCAGAGAAGCATCACCCTTCACAATAGCCACACATAACATAAAATATATTGGAGTAACTCTAATCAAACAAGTGGAAGGTCTGTATGACAAGAACTCTAAAACTTTGAAGAAAGAAATTAAAGAAGACACCAGAAAATGGAAAGATCCCCCATGATCTTAGGTAGGTATAATTAATATAGTAAAAATGGCCATCTTACCAAAAGCAATCTATAGATTCAATGCAATGCCCATCAAAATCCAAGAAAAATTTCACAGACCTAAACAGAACAATACTCAAGTTCATATGGAAAAGAAAAAAAAAAACCCAAGATCATAAAAACAATTCTATGCAATAAAGGAACTTCTGGAGACATCACAATCCCTGACTTCAAACTCTACTACAGAGCTACAGTACTGAAAACAACCTGGTATTAGCATAAAAACAGACAGGAGGCCCAATAGAATCAAATCAAAGAACCAGATATCAATCGACATACCTATAAGCACCCGATTTTTGACAAAGAAGCAAAAAATATAAAATGTGAAAAAGAAAGCATATTCAACAAATGTTGCTGGCATAAATGGACATCAACATATAGAAGAATGAAAATAGATCCATATCTGTCGCCATGTACAAAACTCAAGCCAAAGACCTCAATATAAAATCAATCACACTGAACCACATAGAAGAGAAAGTAGGACATATATTTGAACATATTGGCACAGGAGACTACTTCCTAAATATAATACCAGTAGCATAGACACGGAGAGAAATAATTAATAAATGGGAACTTCTGAAACTGAGAAGCTTCTGTAAAGCAAAGAACACAGTCAACAAGACAAAATGGCAGCCTACAGACTGGGAAAAGATCTTTACCAACCCCATTTTGGACAAAGAGCTGATCTCCAAAATATACAAAGAACTCAAGAAATTGTTCATCAAAAGAACAAATAGTCCAATTAAAAATGGGGACAGACCTAAATAGAGAACACTCCACAGAGGAATATAAAATAACTGAAAGACACTTAAGGAAATGCTCAACATCCTTAGCATCAGAGAAATGTGAATCAAAACAACTCTGACATTCCATCTTACAAATGTAAAATGGCCAAGATCAAAAACACTGATGACAGCTTATGTTGGAGAGGATGTGGAGTAAAGGGAACACTCTTCCATTGCTGGTGGGAGTGCAAACTGGTAGAGCCACTTTGGATATCAGTATGGCAGTTTCTCAGAAAATTAGAAAACAACCTACCTCAAGACCCAGCAAAACCACTTTTGGGTATATAACCAAAGGATGCTCAATGGTAGCACAAGGACATGTGCTCAACTATGTCCATAGCAGCATTATTTGTCATAGCCAGAACCTGGAAACAACCTAAATGTCCCTCTACTGAATAATGGTTGAGAAAAATGTGATATTTCTCAACAGTACTTCAGAGGCTGTTTGTTCCCGGCTGCCCAGACCACAAAATAATCACAATGAAACTATATTATTTGCAATACTCTTTGGCCAATAGATTAAGTGTATTTCTGGCTAACCCTTATATCCTAAACTAACCCATCTCCATTAATCTGTGTATCACCCTGAGGTTGTGGATTATCAGCAAAGTTCCCAGCTAGTGGCTCACATCTTTCTCCCCTGGTGGCTCCATGGCTTCTCTGTCACTCTGCCTACTCCTTCTATATGTCTCTTCCCGCCTGGTTGTATTCTGTTAAGCCATTGGCTGGAAGCAGTTCTTTATCAAGTAACCAATCAAAGCAATACATATACAGAAGGACTTTCCACACCATTTTCCCTTTTCTGTTTAAGTAAAAAGGGAGGTTTTAACTTTAACATAGTAAAATTACATATAACAAACAGGTATCAAGAAAGAATTACAGTTACAATATTTGTATCTACTTTATCTTTTATTATAACTAAGGAAAACTATAATTTTAAGTATCTATTCTTAAACTCCATCAAAGACTTCAGAAGGATATAATATTACCTAAGTTAACAGAAAATGTATTGCAAGCAACTTCCAAAACTCTAGAATTAACCAAGACATCTCGCTGTCTGGACAAAGTTCTTCTGTATTATTGACACATCCATTTTCAGCCTACAGGTCCATAGTATCTGGAAGACTTTTCCATGACAGTTCTACCTATATTGCCAGTTTGTCAATCACTTTCTTCTGTGTCCTGCTGAGTATCTGGCAGACTTGTTCATGAAGCAGGAACCCCAAAGGACTGTCTCACCTTCTTTAGGCAGCTTCAGTAGCCATTTTTCTGTGCGCCCTGCAAGTCCAGTCAAGCAATCCAGGTTAAATCACTTAAAAGTCACTATAAGGATTTCCCTTATAAGGGTAAGTAGATAATAAAGGGGATGATGAGAACTGAAGCAGAATGACCACAATTTCTGCTGTAATCTGGGTAGAAATGGGCTGAAGGAGTTAAAAACAGGCATACTGGTGCCATGGGGTCAATATTGGTGGGGCCAAGAGAACAAGGAGGTAAACATGTCTTGAGCTAGCACAGTAGTGACCCCAAACTTTACAGTGAGGAAGACTGTAGGATGAATTAATGATTTCAGGGTTAGTTGGGGGTTTATATTAAGTCTAATATTAGTACTTAGTATTTAAGTGGTAATGTCACCTAGGCAAATGAGCACTGTAAATCGGTAACTGACGCGGAAGTCTAGGTTAGAATTATAAGAGTTTTGAGCCATCAGATTTCAGACTGTACTAAGTGCTATGAGACTGAAAGGGGTCTAGACAGAATAAAAGGAGGAAAAATGGTTTGGACAAGAAGGACATTGGATTAAATGTATCCTAAAATCAAGTGCTCGCTCTCTCACACACATGCATGCATGGTTGCAAGCACCCATTGTGTACCATGAATTGAAGATCATAGCTGCTAGCACTCTGGATCTGATCTTTCTGTTTGCTCACTCTGGACAAGTGACTCCATCTCCCTGAACCTACACCACTGTCCATAAAACAGGGCTATGTTGTGTGCCAAGGTTGCCAGGGATGTCAGTCATTATGTGTGCCAACCTCTGGTGATAGCCTGTGGTAGCAGGCCTCACTGATGTTTCCCTCCTGGACTCTTTCTGTTCTCCCAGATGGAGATCATGTCTCCATCTCTGCAGTTCCTTGATTCCTGCTTCATCTTTTTCCAGCCACAAAAGGCAAACCATTGATAACTCTCTGTGGGGTTTCTTGATTTCAGATCTCTCTCCCCGTTCTTGCCTCCAAGTAATATCTGGCTCATCTGAGCAATCTCAAAACTTCTCATGTGTAAAAACAGACTATTTGGGATGAGCTGCTTTCTAAGCTGCATGCTAATAAGTGGTGTTCTTATCGTTATTATATTTGCTTTCAAATCAGCAAGTATTCTGATTAGGTTCTGTAGATGCAGATGATATTAACCAGTGGTGTGGGGAAGAGAAAAGCTATTCTTAGGCAGTCTCTCTCTCTTGATTAGTCCCTGATGCTTGTTTGATAGCTGATGATGTCAGTAGATAATCTTGAGATGCTGTCAGTGGTGCTTGGGGAAAGCTGCTGGAGAGAGACTGAAGATAACTGTGTGGTGGCACTGGTTGTTGTCCAAGCATGCCTTACCACCAGCATCCTTTCAAAGCTCTTCCAAGGTATGGATTGAACCAGACACTTCTTGAATGTTGTGCATGAGAAAGGGTGGAAGATGTGTTGGATCTTGGGCTCTGGTTCTAGGAATGGTTTTGGGTTTATGAATGCTCTTTTCCTATTCTCTGTGCAGATGATTAATTGTTGTAGTTCCCATGCCTTCATGGGTAGTCTAGGGAAATGATATCCTTGCCATGTGAGGATTCTATAGAATGTGTTATGTATGGAAGATCAATGATTGAAGTAGGAGTAAGATGACTTCCCCAGTAGTGTCAGTAGTTGACATTTTAATCCATTTTGGTTCCTCTTTCCCAACTTATTCAAGCTGAAGATCAAAGAGGGTTCTGAGGTAGCAAGTTGGCTGAACTTGAATTTGACTCTTAGTCTTACAACAGTGTCTTTCTCCTATGTTCAGAACAGCAAGTGAAAGCTAATGAGCAAATCTGTGTGAAGACAGATGGTACTGGAGGCTGTAAGTGAGTAGCTCAGTTGGTAAAGTGTCTACCTAGATCACACGAAGTCATCAATTCAATACCTGGCATTTAATAACATAGGTATGGTAGTATATGCCTTCAGTCCCAGAACTCCAGAGGTGGAGGCAGGAAAATAAGGAAATCAAAACCATCCCTAGCTATATAGCAAATTTGAGAACACCCTGGGCTACATGAGACCCTGTCTCAAAACAACAGCAAAAAATAAGCAATACTCCCAAAATAATAAGAATAAAATAATAATATGATCTTTCAGAAGATAGATTTACTGCATTCAGCAGCTTGCAGTGAGCAAATGTTTATTGATTTCCCAGAAGCATCCCCAATTGGCCCAGACAGAGAAGCAAATGAGTGGACGAGACATCCGTCTCTGTTGTGAAGACTGTGTAATTAAGTGGAAAATGACACAAGAATATTTTGTCTACAACGAAAACGTCTGGAATTGTTTTGTACATGTATCTGTATACAGTATTTTGTGTATGTATCTGCGTACCGCATTTAAATGGTGAGTCATTCTACTAATAAGCAGCAAAAGAAGGGAAGAACCCAGTGTCACCTCAGACACAGTCTTTCAGAAATGCTAGTTTTTCTCAAAATAGACTCGCCTATCACATGACTCAGCTATATCTTTGTAGGCACAAACCTGAAGAACTCTAAGTTCCAGGGATGTGTGCATATCTGTCTCTACTTCTACACTAATCACAGTATTCAAAAATTAGAACCAGCCAAGAAGTCCTTCAACAGATGAATGAATAAAGAAAATGACCCACATATTTATAATCGATTTTTTCAGCCACAAATAATGAAATCATAGTTTTTGTAGAAAATGAGGGATGAAGTGAAAATCAATATATTAAGTGAAATAAGCCTTTCTCAGACAAAAATCAAAGGTGGCAATCACCTTTTTTTTTGTAAATTGTTTTTATTGAGCTATACATTTTTCTCTACTCCCCTTCCATCCTCTCCTCTCCCTTTCTACCCCCTCCCATGATCCCCATGCTCCAAATTTACTCAGAAGATTTTGTCTTTTTCTATATTTCATGTAAATTAGGTGCATCTATATCTCTCTTAGGGTTCTCTTTATTGTCTAGGTTCTCTGGGATTGTAAATTGGAGGCTGGTTTTTCTTTGGTTTATGTCTAAAAACCACTTATGAGTAAGTGCATATGATATTTGTCTTTCTGGGTCTGGGTTACCTCACTCAATGTGATGCTTTGTGGATCCATCTATTTGCCCACAAATTTCAAGATGTCATTATCTATTTTTTGCTGTGTAGTACTCTGGTGTGGGAAGTCCTTCTGTATATGTGTTGCTTTTATTGGTTAATGAATAAAGAAATTGCTTTCAGCCAATGGTTTAACAGATTATAGCCAGGCTGGACAAGATATATATAGAGAGTAGGCAGAGTCACAGAGAAGCTATGTAGCCACCAGAGGAGAAAGATGCAAGCCACCATATGGAAACTTTGCTGGTAGGCCACAACCTCATGGTGATACACAGATTAACGGAGATGGGTTAGTTTAGGATATAATAGTTAGCCAGAAATATGCTTAAGCTACTAACCAAAGAATATTGCAAATAGTACAGTTTCATTGTGATTATTTTGTGGTCTGGGCAGCCAGGAACGAACAAACAGCCTCTGGCAACAATGTGGCGCACCAATGTGGTCCACTATATTCACATAAAACCTGCAAAGGCTTAAAAAGGAATTCTAGACACAATAGAACAGAGTTAAGCATGACTTTTTAGTAGCATTATTTTCTCGGGTAGGCTCTGTTTGCAAGCAGAGGCACTACTCTTTTGAGAGAAGGTTTCCTGACTCAGCAGTAGCAGGAAAAACTGCATGGCTCCTTTAAGAAGACTTTCTGGTTTGTGTTAGTTGCAGGAACAACTCTGATTCTGTTTACTGTGACTATCATTGGTTAATAAAGGAACTGCTTTGGGCCTGTAGCAGAACTATAGGGGAACAAAGCTAGGCAGGGGAAACTAAACTGAATGCTGGGAGAAAGAAGGCAGAGTCAGAGAGAAGCCATGTAGCCCCACCAGAGACAGATACTAGTTGAAATCTTGCTGATAAACCACAGTCACATGGCAATACACAGATTACTAGAAATGGGTTAAATTAAGGTATAAGAGTTAGCCAATAAGAAGTTAGAGCTAATGGGCCAAACAGTGATTTAAATAAAGCAGTTTCTGTGTGATTATTTCGGGTTTAAGTGGCCAGGAACCAAAAAGTGCCCCCTTCCTCCTACAGACTCTTTTGGGAGGTCCAGCTACAGCACATTTATATGTGGTTTGTGAGCAGAGTGCTACAACTTGCTTAATGGCAACACAGACCTGCAGCATCCTGACCCTGGATCTGGGGTGGAGAGAATGGGTGAACGTGCCTCTGCCATGTAGGACTGGACAGAGCCAGCTGTCAGTGCCATGGAAGTTGGTCCTAGCTATGCCAGCTTAACATAAAAAAAAGGTGTTTCTGGTCAGAAAATAATTATGGATTATTACATAATAAAGATAGATTCAGATTAAAAAATGACCTCTAAATGGGTCACAATGTTGGGTAAATGTACATAAGCTTGGGAGAGAGAGAGAAATATATAGACAGTTGTAATAGTAATTTTTTAAAGGTAAAGTCTTTAAAGAGACAGAGTACAGAAATCATAGATTAAAGGAGTACAGAAAATAAACCACCATAAAGATGGAAAATACACAGAAAGTCTGGATTATGCATATTATTGTATTTTCCTCGAATTTTTTGACTGTGAAAGAGCTAAGTACAGAGAGACATTTCATTGTATGGGCTGTTAAGCCAATCCAACATATATATTTTAAAGGTATCTTGGCTTCAAAATTCAGGCCTAAGGATATGTTGCTTTGGAAAAGAGGTTCTGCTTTTGCTTCCACAGAGGTAGAGAACCTGTACATTTCTTCACAGCTAATATTTGATGGACAAAGACCCCCCTAAAAGGTCTCCATGAATCCCCCCCAAAAAATTACTTGGTTCAACAAAAAGCAGGAAGCAGTTTGGATAGAACTATGCCCAAACTCCCAAATACAGTTTATAAATATTTGTTTATATTTCAAGGGGGATATGCTATAGGAATGAATACTTTGCATTGGTATGGATCTTTGTTAATTGATACAAATTTAAAGGATATATACATATATATATATATATAATATCTACCTTATCTTATCTTGATTAAGGTATTGTGTTTGTGCAACTAATTTAAAAATGTAACGTATAATTAAGAAATATATGTTAAATGATAATCATCTATAATAGTCAAGCTTGTAGTCATGTTAGTTAGGTTTTCTAAATATATAGAGATATATTTCAGTTAAATAGGTATTCTTCAAATCTTTCAAAGACTTTCAGAATATGGCATTTAAAATGTTTTAAGAACTTAGGACTTTTCATGACAATAAGACACGTCTGTTCCTGGCAACACCAATTACTTCAAGAGGAAGATGGGCATCTAGAAGGCTCCTTATGAAGTTTGTTAGCCATTTCAACAAGAAACTGCTCTTGCCTGGACTGCTTGATGGTATGTTGTACAAACTGGACATGCAGGACCCACAGGGAAATGACTGCTGAAGTTGCCTAAATAAGGTGAGGCAGTCCTTCAGAATTCCAGCTTCATGAAAGAGTCTGCCAAACATTCTACAGGACACAGAAGAAAGTGACTGACAAATCAACAATAGAGGTGAAGGCGTCTTTTAAATTTCCTGCTTCATGGAAAAGTCTGCCAGATACTATGGGCAAGTAGTTTGAAGATGGATGCCACTACACTACAGAAGAACTTTGTGTAACTGTCCAGACAGCGAGATATCTCTGTCAATACTAGAGTCTTAGAAGTTGCTTACAATGCATTTTCTGTTAACTTAGGTAATATTACATCTTTTGGGGTCTTTGATCTAGTTAAAAAATAGATACTTAAAATTATAGTTTTCCTTAGTTATGGTAAAAGATAAAGCATATGTAAATATTGTAACTGTATTCTTGATTGATACCTGTTTTGTTATATGTAATTTTACTAAGTTAAAGCTAAAACTTTCCTTTTTACTTAAACAGAAAAGGAGAAATGTTGTGGGAAGTCCTTCTGTATATGTGTTGCTTTTATTTGTTAATTGATAAAGAAGCTGCTTTTGGCCAATGGCTTAACAGAATATAGCCAAGCTGGAAGATATATATATATATATATATATATATATATATATATATATATATCCAGAGTCATTGGCCAAGCAGTGTTTAATTGAGATGGTTTTGTGTAATTATTTTGGGTCTGAGTAATGAATGAGCAGCCTCTGCCAACATGCCCTTATAAGGGAAATCCTAATAGTGACATTTATGACATTGTGATTTAACCTCTAACACAAACACTTGAGTATCATCATCACCAATATGACAGATGAGATGTCCACTACATGACCGAAGACTGAGTAGCACATACAGTGTCAATAGCCTGGCTAAAGAAAAGATTCATGCCCACGTAGGACAGACTGAGAGGTACAGGATCTCTTCCTTTTATCAACAATAGCATGTCATTGAGCTTACAATTTTACTTTTAGAATTTTCCACTTCATGCTTTTGAACAAAGGTTGGGTCATGGCTTACTGTAGAAAAACGTTGAAAGCAGAACTGTGGATTAGAAGGGAGTCTGCTGTATTGTCTAAATGAGCTGTCACCAAGCAGAGCCTGGAGCATAAGCTGTCACTGAGCATTTGTTTGGGGGAATAACCACCAAGTTCAGCCTGTGACATTATGACAGTCATGGTGAGGACATCACTCATGTCCTCAGTTTACTCTCTGTAACATTTTCTCCTACATTATGTCATCAGTGAGTTTTGAACAACTCACTCATGACACTCTGTCCCAGCACCTGGCACATGAAGGTAAAGTCAAGTTGTTCTTGGTTACAGTAGCACCACTGCATTGCAGTGCTGAGCACACAGAGAGCCACCAGTGTAGAGCTCAGATGGAAAGAGGAACTCCTCCAAGGTCAATACACACAATGTGGTGCATAGCCATGCACAAAAGACAAGCAAACACACACCCCGGAGTAGTACTGGCTCTGCTCTTCATAGCTCCACATCCCTGAACTCACTCATTTCCAGGGAAACAGGGTGCTATGCTCACCCTTCCCAGTAGCCTTGGCTTACATATAGATGGCACCAATGTTGGCTTCCATGAATTCTGGGCATCTAAACTCAGGTCATCATGAACACAAAGCAAGCATTTTACCCACCGAGCCATCTTCCCAGCCCTTATTTCTCCTGCTTTACACATGTGAACACTCGCTCTTAGAGGAAGAAGACATTTCACAGAGACACAACCAGCAAATGACAGTACCTGCCAGAAGTTCATCTATGTCCTTTTCAGGTTTTAGCCTCGACATAACCTCCACAGAGAAGTATTCTTTTACACTTCTGGAACCCATTTATAACAACTCTTGCCTCCACAAGCATATACCATCATCAGCTTAGTCTTCTCTACATCATGCTCTGATTGTGACATTTTTACATCATATTGTGTTCTTGAACTTGACCATGAACATTATAAAAGAATGATCATCACTTATTGGTGTTAGATCCCCAGAATCCAAAATAGTACCTGCCACTTAACAGATGCATAACATATCTCTAGGATGTAAACTGAGTCAAGATCCCAGGCATTACATGATGCCATTTGATTTCCATAGTCACCATTCAAGTCTTAGCAGAGGCAAATCTTGCAGGAAGAACTTAGGGAAACAGGCACTGCATGCTGCAGTGTGGGTCTGCCGAGAGCTTGCTAGTTTTCTCTGCTTAAAAACTAACTTGGAATTGACAAGTGAAAACATTCTTTATAATTATATTCTTTTTGCACAAGAATTTAAACTTGATGTTAAACCCCCAGGTAGAAAATCATGATGACAGTACCCTGGGTTTAATAAAAGTGTGATGATTTCCTAATTGAGTTCGATCACTTCCATTTTCAAAAGACCATGTCTCTGCGATATCACTGTACAGGAACAATTGCCCCAAAGACATTCTCAGCATCATTTCACATAGCCAACAAATTGCTGGAGGCAAGCTTACTGCCCAGGGGATGAAATGTGAAGATCATTCATCCTTCAGCAGCATGTTCCAGGGCCTGTGTGGTTACCACTCAGGTCAGACAGCCCTCTGGAAAACTTCAAGTGACTCCTGATCAAGTATATTCCAGCAGGTTCAGGTCTTTTCTTCTCTACAGCCCGGTGCTTGAGATAAGTAAGGGCTGTGAAACCTCCAGATGGAGATAGGTGGTTATAAAGCTGGTTGTGGTTGGGAGTTTTTTGTTTGTTTGGTTTTTGAGACAGGGTTTCTCTGTATCGCTTTGACTGTCTCAGAACTCACTCTATAGACCAGGCTGGCCTCGAACTCATAGAGATCCACCTGCCTCTGCCTCCCGAGTGCTGGGATTAAAGACATGTACCACCACTGCCCAGCTGATTGTGGTGGTTTAAATGTGAGAAGTCCCCACAGGTTCATTGTGAAAGCCAGGACCCCCAAGTGGTAGCATCATTTTGGAAGGCCTGGGTCTATCATGAAAGAAGTAAGTCACTGGAGGTGAATCAGATGTCAAGTATGTACTTAGCTTCTCTCTCTCTCTCTCTCTCTCTCTCTCTCCCCCCCCCCCCGTCTGTCTGTCTGTCTGTCTGTCTGTCTGTCTCTGTCTCTCTTTCTTCCTCACCCCTCTGGTTAGCCATGAAGTGAAAGGTTCTCTTCTGCCTACCCCTCAGCACCATGATGCCCTAATGGTCTCACCTCAAGTCCCTGGAACCAAGCAGCCTTGGACTTAGCCCTCTGAAGCCACAAGCCAAGATCAACCTTTCCTGAGCTATCCTTCTCTGTGTCCAGGTTGCAGCTATGCAGAAGTGACTAACACAAAGGACATTTTCTGTGTCGAGTCCTGGTTGGGTCTCAGCTTTTGCATTGCCTCTGTCTGGATGTGTGCTCTTAGAGAAACTGCTTGATCTAAGTTCTGAATGTCAGTGTTTTGAAAAAATACAAACAAAACAAAACATTTCTTGGAGGGGCATCCTTGACAGTTGGATAACTTAGTCACCTCCTGTGCTAAAAGCCTGGGTTCTGCGATTGTAAGAATAATTGTACGGACCACTGTTCGTCTTCTTTAGTTCCCTTCCCAAAAGGTGCTACATAGTCTATTGAAAGTTATCTAGAAATACTATGTGTTTTTTAAAAGGAAATAAATTAGAATCACTTGTAAGCTGACCACCCACTGTCAGTCTGTTTAGGCGTTTCCTATCTGACATTTTTCTGTCACATAGACTAGGAGTAGAGACACAGACTTAAGTTTCTTTTGCTGTCTTAAATAATACATTGGAGAAGCATTTGGTGGGGAAGATGAGCCTGGGGATGCTGTGTTGCTCAGAGAGAAGCGAAGGGAAAATGGTTCTTTGCATAAGAGAGTGAGAGAAATGTGCAGAACTCCTAAGTGGAGGAAACAGATGAGAAGAGCCGGAGTCACGGAGATCCTGGGAGGCTGAGGGCTAATGAAAAGCTGCTTGAGATGGATAGAAATCTGAGAGAAATGTTTGCCTCGTTCTCATGGCACTCATTCACTTGGCTATTAAATCCACATAGCTTTCCACACATTGCAAATACTTTACATTAGTGTGCCTATGTGTGGGGGATGCATGTGTATGTGTGCATGCATGCATGTGCATGTATGTAAAACAGCATGTGGGGCATGTAGCTGTGCAGGTAGCCACTTCCTTATGTTGATTTCTGTATTTAATGGTATGTACATCATGGTTTATACTTAAGGAAGAAAAGGAATTTGATTGAAATTGTTTGGGAAAGAGGGATGGGGCCATGATCAGGTGTCTGTATTAGACATGATGGCTACTTTCATTGTGTGAAGACCATTGCAGCTTAAATCTAAAACATCTTTTACAGTCTTGCATTTTAAATGCCTGTACCCCAGCAACTGATACTGAATTGGGAGGCTGTGGAGACTTGAGAAACTCGGGCCCTGCCAAAGGAAGTAGGATGCTATGGGCTGGCCACTGCAAGTTAGATCTGACTTCATTGCCTTGCCCTCTACATTTTAGCCCGCTGATACAGGAATAGCCTCTCCCACAGGTTCCCACCACCACGAACTGAGCTGCTCCATCATGCCTTCCCCACCATGACAGACTGAAACCGTGAACTGGAAGAAGTCTCTACTCTCTCTAGTTGTTTCTACCAGGTCCTGTGGTCATTGCGACATTAAAGCAACTACTACAGAAATGTGGCTCAGACGTTCATAAGCGGAATGCTGGCTCAGCTCAGAAACGCACTCACATTAGGAGTGGACAGGTCTTGGCGCCTACCTAAACTAAGATGGAAGGGCCAATTACCATAGAATCTTCAAGTCCTGAAGCTCAACGCGGGACGTAAGTTTGGGCAGGCAGAAACTCCAGTATGGGTATCTGCCTTATTTCTTTAGGTTGAGTTCAAGTCTCTTTTTAGCCACAGGAAGCATTCATTATTCTCCTTCCTTTCTAAGGTGGAAGCCACTTTCTGATTCCCCTAGATTGCCCAGTGGCAGAAGACAGGAAGGGATGCACGTCAAAATCACATCCGGCTCTCATCCCATCCACCTGCAGCCACCTACCTATGAACTAAGTGTGACCTAAATCTCCAATCTGTTGAGAATGGGACCCAAGGTGATGAGGATGTGGCTCAGGTGGCAGCGTGTTTGCCTAGCATGCATAAGACCTTGGGTTTAACCATCACACAAAGCGGCTGTGGGCTACATAGCTGAAATCTCAGCACTTGGGTTATAGAGGTACAAGGATCAGGACTTCAAGATCATCCTCAGCTACTGTGTGTGTGTGTGTGTGTGTGTGTGTGTGTGTGTGTGTGTGTATGTGTGTGTGTGTTTGTAACTGTATGTGTATTTGTATGGGCATTTGTGTGTATGTGTCTTATGGATCCTTCTATGATACTTCCTATATCCCAGCCATAGTCCGAAGTATTTTCCAGACATCAGGCCATTTAATTCTACAAATACTCCGAAGACACAGAAGTTGCCTGTATCCATTTCCCAGACTAAGAATGTACATGTTGGAGGAGCTAGCTTCCTAGTTAGCAGTACAGAGCTGGGACTTAAACCAGGCAGGCTGGCTTCTGAAATGATGTCTGCCATGCTGGCTCTTTTCTTAAGTGAGGAAGGCAGTCTTGAAACTGGAGTTGTTATAAGATCCAATGTTTATTTCTGAAGCACATGTATCATTTGTGTGTATATATATGGAAACGAAGTAAAAACAACAGGTCTGGATAGCTGTGTGGCGACATTTTCACAGTAGCAATTCTGAGCAGAGGGGCTGTGTCAGCTTTTACTTTCTCCTTTCTACATCTTAAAATTGCTGGTTTATTTTTCACATAAGAATGTGTTAGTTTCATAAACAGAGAAAAAGTAAACAAGGCAGCTTTCGCTTTAGAGAAAGAATAAGCAAATCTGCTGCAAACCCTAAGTCTCGTCTAGAAATGGTCTCTAAGACCAAGGGATATCACACACACACACACACACACACACACACACACACGCACACACACACACACACACACACACACACATATTCACACACACAAGCACACACTTGCACACACAGAGAGACATGGAGACACAGACAGACACAGAGACAGAGAAACAGAGAGGGGGAGGTGCAAGGAAAAGAGGAAAGGACACACACGTCTGCTGGTGTGTCCTGGGTTGTTGCTCTCTAAGGTCTTGAGAGACATACTCTCTGAGCCTCACCAAGTCTCAGGTAGGCTCCACAGACAAATGGCCAGGCTTACTCTGTGGCTAATTTAGATGGAGCTTTAATTTGCCATGTCTGGCCTTCCTGGCAGATAAAATGAATTACCATCTGTCTTGGTGGTCTCAGGCTGCCATGGCAAAATATCATAGACTGGGCAGATCCTGAAGAGTGGGGAGATGCTTTCGCACAGCCCAAGGCTCACAAGTCCACGATGAAGCTGGCAGGACTGGGAGTCTAGATGGACCTTCTCCTGTGTCGTGTCTCATCCCCTTCTTCCATAGGTGTGTCTGCAGGTCAGGTGAGTGTTCCTGTGTCCCTTTTAAAAACACTAATTACTTTGGGATCAGGATCAAACACTTAGAACTTCATTTATCCTTAGTTTCCTCCTGTCTTAGTTACGGTCTCTAATACATGACAAAACAGCATGACCAAAAGCAACCTGGAGAAGAAAGGGTTTCTTTAGCTTAGTGTGCCACAGCAGTCTAGCATCTAGGAGAGTCAGGGCAGGAACCTAATGGCAGGAACTAACATAGAGGCCAAGGAAGAGTGTTGGTGTCTGGCTTTCTCCCCATAACTTCTTCAGTCCATTTTCTCATAGCACCCAGGACCACTAGTACAAGGGTAGAATCACCTATATCAATCACTAATTAAGAAAACTCCCTAAACACTTGCCTCTAGCTGAATCTTTTGGAGGCATTTTCTCAGTTGAAGTTCCCTCCCTCTAGTGACGCTAAGCTTGTATCAGGTGTACATAAAAATCCAGCACATTTTCTAAAGCCTCAATAGAAACACAACCTCCCTGGGGGTCAGAAAATCAGCGTGTGAGGTTGTTTTAATTCTTTTTTAATTTTTAAGTAATTTTATTACAACATTTATTCCTTCCCTTTGCTTTAACTTGTGTGTGTATGTATGTGATGTGTATGTAGGCATATATGCACATATGTGTTGTATGTATGGAGGCCAGAGGTCACTATCCAATATCTTTTTCAATTATTCTCCACCTTGCTTTTGAAATAGAGTATCTCATTGATTTGGAGCTGGATTCAGCCAGACTGGCTGGCCAGACAGTCCCAGGGATCCTCCTGCCTCTTCTTCCCCAGTTCTAGGATTACAGGCAAGTGCTAACCTGCGTGGCTCTGTACCTGGTTCTGGGGATTCAAACTTTTGGTCTCGTGACTTCACAGGAAGTGCTTTTCTGAGTGGGCCTCCTCCCCAGCCAGCATGGGCTTTGAAGAAATGTGGTACAGTCCATCACCATGGTGCCGGTCATGAGGAGCATGGCATCCATCCCTCGCCTCTGGTCACTTCAGCTAGAAGCTCACATCTGAGTCTCTGAGACTAAAGCCCTCGAGCTGCCTCATATGCCTTTAAGTGTGTTTAGATGGAATAATTTTATAAAATGGTTTTTGACATTTTTTTCTAAGATAGAGGAAACAAATACAGTGAAATTTGTTTGCTGATTTACTCATGTTTCATCCAGTGTGACAGGATGAGGCTGAAATACGAAAGGTTTGGGGACAGACAAAGTTCAGTCCAGGTCGCTCCCTCATTCAGCGTGTGACTGTAGGTATGTATTTAACATAGTGAGGCCATAAGCTCTGCTTGAGTGTTTCTGAGTCTGGTTCAGAGGTACGGGGAGACAAATGGTCACCTGAGCGCCCAACACCAAAAGTCAATATCTAAACTAGATGTCTTAACAAACCATATCACATGAATCGAAAACTTGAAAGGGTGAGTCTGAACGCAAAAGACTAAGCAGCAGGGAATGTGTATGCTTGAGACCAGGGCTGACAGGATCAATGGCCACCAGAACTTCTGACTAAGCGGGTATCCGAGAAGCTGCCTCTTCCTTGCTCTTGCATGAGGGTTAGAGGGGGATTTTGGAAAGGGAAGGAGACTACAAAGAAGCAGCTATGAGCTATCCATCAACACAATGTTGGCCATTTGTCTCATTGGTCTTTGTGTTTTTCTGTAGGAACAATGATGCCAACAGCTGCACTTAGCAAGTGTAAGCCTTCCAGGTCGGGTGACATCATGACTAGCTGGTGGGATCTGCCTACCGGGCTCAAAAGCATCCTGAATCAGTTTTCTTCATCAGTTAATATGAACAAGAAGGCAAGTCTCTATGAAAGTGACAGAAGGAATAAATGGGGCACAAAAGTCACAATGGCTTGTGTAAGGACACCAGGTGACATTCATGGAGAGAACTACATTAGTGCCAATCAGCCCGATATTGCAGTATCTGACTAGCAGTTAAAATCAGACCACTAGAAAAGTCTCAAGCTTGTTGGAGAGTGGGGATCTGGGTCAAATTCGCTAGCACAGAGCGAGATGATTGATTTAAGATTCCCGTCCTTTCAGCTGTTCGGAGGCTTGACTTTGCACTATGTGTGTGACTTAAGCCAAATCCAATGCTTCACTAAAGCTTTGGCCCTGTTTGTAAGTGGTAGCATTAATCACCTTAAAGCAGTATTGTGGGATTAAATCCAGCTACTCACGTACCAGCCTGTGGTTTCATATGCATTTATAATTTATTATGTGCTGCTTTTTGTTTTAATATTCCAGAATTAAACCTCATGGCATCACTGTAAATGGAAAAACAGCACCAGCATTTACAGTAGCAGATGTCATGTGTGGAAGACGTGCCTTATGAAAAGCAAGCTGAAAGTGAGGTGATGCTATTTCAGCATTGGGTTATAGGATGTCACCTGCTGCTGGCTCTAAATTTGAGGTGTGCTCTTTTTGTGTAAAACAAAAAAAGACAGTTTTTAGAGAGGTGTGCACATGGCAGAGTGGTAAACAAGCAACCGTGGTGGCTTTCTCCCAGCTTCGAAGGCACCCGCAGGAGATGAGGACAGCGGGCATACAAGGGACCCTGGAAGTCTTAGGTCCTCAGGATGATGAGGACGCAGGCATGCAAGGGTCACTGGAAGTCCTACACCCTCAGGATATTGAGGACAGAAGGCATGCAAGGGTCACTGGAAGTCCTAGACCCTCAGGATGATGAGGACGCAGGCATGCAAGGGTCCCTGGAAGTCTTACTCCCTCAGGGTGATGAAAAGCTGCTAAACCCTGCTAGAGTGGCCTGAAGGTAGAATAGAAAGGGTTTGTGGGTGTGGTTTATTCAGGGTCGTGGTGACAGTTTTTCTTCCTAGCACTTGTCTGAGAGCTGGTCACCGATTCTATTTGCTACTGATGACAGGGATACCATGTGGGACTGTAAGGTGTCTTCAGGATAGGACCATTTTGGGTAGGGCAGAACCAATTAAAATGAGTTATAGGTGAATTATCTGCCCCGTGATCATGCTGGCCTTTCCCAATACACTTCACCCCTGTGGTCTAGTCACCTAGAGAGGACATGGCATCCATGTCATCAAAAACTGCCTATGCTGAGGATGCTGGATAACAACTAAAGTCTGTAAGTGATCTATAAAGATAATTTTTAGTGAAAGTTCCAAACAAAATCTCAGCATATAGTTTGATCTTCACGGTGACTAAAATTAAAGACTGGGAACTTTGAACAATGTTTCTTCTAAAACATCTTCTAAATGATGATAGGCAAAGAAAGAGATATTGAGGCTAAAATGGTATGCATTCTAGAAAAGGGGAAAATAGAAAAAGAAAGAAGGAATATTTGTAAATGGATGCTTAAAACTGAACAGTAGATGGAGTCACGTAGGTATATGTTGATGGATAGATGGGTACAGAGACACATGTGGGAATCTGTGGGGGCATGGATGCCTGAATAGATGTATGAATGGCTATGCGTGTTCAAGATAGGGGAATGATATATGGATGGATGGCTAAAGAGGTGTGTGTGTGTATGTGTGTGTGTGTGTGTGTGTATGTGTGTGTGTGTGTATGTGTGTGTGTGTGTATAAAGAGTATGCAAATCCTTGCATGGAGGGGTCTGAGATTTCTGTATATATGCCTGGATTTCTGGATGCAAGATTATGTACATGGATGTATAGATGGGTGAAAATCATGAACATGTGGATGGTTATATGGGTGGTGGTGAGTGGGGAAGTGAATTTATGATGAAGTCTGCATGATTTTTGCTATCACCAGCCAGCTACCCTGGGGAGAAAGAGCAATGGATAGTCTACAGAAGAAAAGGGCCAGTTTAAAAAAAAATAGTTTTTCATCTTTTGCACTCAATCTAGGGAACTATCTTAAAGATGAAACCTCTGATGCTCTTTTAAGGTATGGATGATGGGGCCCTGGAAAATGTCAAGAAAACATCCCCGAGGTATACATAAGCCATGCAAAGAACACACAAGCACAGACAAAAGCAATTTTAAAAACAAGGCCATAAATTTTAAAGAGAGCAAGGTAGGAGCATGGAAGGTTTTGGGGGGAAGAAAAGGAAGCCGAAACGTTATAATTATATTATAATCTCAAAAACTAAAAATACATTCAAAAGAAAAATAGTTTTCCCTTCATTATCCCATATTTTATTTGGGACATCAAATATGAAAGCTGAGGTTGAGATCTTGAAGAGTCTTATTCTGTCAATCAACCAGCATAGTCAATATTTTGAGCTGGCATGCACCAAATCACAGATGCTTATTTTCTTAACAATGCCCTGACTCACATGAGCCACAAGAATGAAAGTCCATGTCCTTCCCAGTCTCAATGAGCCAGTGTCTTAAAAAAATAGATATATATTTAGGGCTTTCAAAGAGATAATGAGCAATTTCTAATAATTATTTGAAGCTATTAGAGTTGGTCCCAGTACAATTAATGCTACTGTTGAATCTTGATAATACCGGAAAGATAATTTAAGCCTGGTGCAAGGATGGCTGCCAAGATGTGTTCAACAATAGAACTGAATTTTCAAACATACAGATGTAATTTTTTTTGAACAGTCCAAATTGAAGAGAATGGAGTTTCAGTGCAATAATAATGTCATATAAATTTTTTAGAACATTCAAAGTTGAGAGGCAGATGTTCCCAGGAAGGGAACAAATTGGTGAGGGCTCTGGCCTGGATCCCTATGTGATGGATACAATGCCAGTATGGAGTACCAGCTTGCAGCAGAATTAATGAGGGTTCCTGGAGTCAGGACTTCTGTATTCAGTTCCGGTGGAGACTTATCAAGTTGCCATAAATACAATAACCGACGATATCACATGTTTATTTCCTATCACTTCTGGGGACCAGAAGTCTAGAGCTAAGGCCACTGAGGCCAGATTCTTCTGGGGAAAACCTAGGAGATACAAATCCACTCTTGCCTCCTCACCTCTGGGGTCACTATTCGCAGCATTCTCCGTCTTTGCTCCATCCTCGCCTCTCTTCTTGTTGTTCCTCTTCCCTCCCTTCTCTCCTCTCTTCTTTTATTCTCTTCTACTTCTGACTTGATTGAGGCTTGCCCTGGGGCAGGATCTGCTCATCTTAACATCCTTAAGTCTACCTCAAAAGACCTTTTACCAGATAAGTTCCCCTTAGTTTATAGATTTGGACTCTTATAGATTAGTAAGCTACGGCTCAGTCCACCACAAGTCCTGAGACAAATGAGCCCTGTATCTGCTTTTGCCCCTGTGAGGGTCTCCATCACACACTCCTTCCCTTATTTATGTTCTGCAAATTCATAAAGCTATCTTAACCAAGCACCTACTCTGTCCTTACCAGACTCTTCATCTTTGTAACAAACTCTCAAGAGAAATAGTTTAAAGGAGACAAGATGTACTTTGGCTCATGGTTTTGGAAGTTTCTCCCACAGTGGCTGTGAGTCAGAATGTTATGGCAGAAGAGAGTAGAAAACCAGAGATTCTCACCTCCTGGCAGCTATGAAATAGAGAGAGAGAAGGAGGGTAGGGGCAGGGAATGATTGCCTTCAGAGATACCACCCCTGAGACCTGCTTCCTCAAAGCAGGTTCTTCCTCAGTCCAGCCTGCTGGCCAAGTCAGCACCCTATGGTCAGTCACCTTCCAAAAGCAATCCAGTCAGGGGCCAAGCTGTCCCCTTGAGAGACGTTTCCCATCTAAACCGCAGGCCAACAGGAATGCTATGCTGCCCTCCTGCCACTCCCGTGTTTGTTTCACCTTCCTACCCCAGCTACTCTAGAGAACGTCACGCCATTTTCAATCCCTCTCCACTATGGGATTCCATTTTTACCTTGTTTGCTGCATCATCTGAAATTATTGCAGGTTTGTGTTTATGCATTTCTTTCCTTTCACTGAATGATGAAGTCTTCCCCCGAGCATTATCGACAAAGTGAGATGACAGTGATCCGAGCAATTTCTGCCCCATTGTAGATGCTCAGTGAAGTGCTGTTAAGTCAATGATTGACTGACTGTATAATTCAACCCCCAGGCATCACAGAGTCAAGCTCATGATGTGAGGAATTGTCTGACTTTCAAAATTGAGGGGATGTTTTCAGAATCGAGGCCACCAGATTTACAACAAGGAGTATTTGCTTGCTTACACAGAGATAACATGTGTATAAAAGGCTTATTCTCCAAGGCAAGCATGTATACATTGCTGATGGGAATGTAAATTAATACGGTCATTATTGCAAATGGCTTAAAAGCTGTAAGCAGTATGCCAATCAGTCCAGCAATGGTGCTGCTGGATGCACACACCTGAAGGAAATGAACAGAGCCATCTTCAGGCCTAGGGAAATGGCTCAGTTGGTGAAGTGCTTGTCATGCAATGAGGACCTGGGAGCAGCAGTGTATGCATGCAATCTCATCTCAGCACTTAAGAAGGTAAAGATAGGTGGGTCTCTTGGTCTTGCTGGCCACCCGTCCTAGCCATTAGTGACCTTTGTCTCTGTAAATAAGCTGTATGGCTTAGAGGAATGACACCCAACTTTGCACTCTGGGCGATACCTACACACACACATGCATGTACATACATTTATATATATGCACTCACACATGTGAACATATACACAAACTCAGAGAGAGAGATTCGTCCCCACAGTTATTTCTGGTCTATTCACAATATCTGAGATAAGAAAACAATCCAAGTGTCTAGTAATGGATGAATGGATAAAACATGTATATAATGGAGTGTAAATTCTGCCATAAAAAGCATAAATTCTTATTATTTCTGCAATGTGGATGAACCTGGAGAGCACTCTATTGAGTAAAATAAGCTTGTCAAAGAAAAGCACCTCATTTTTCTCACTCACCTTCTGAAACCTTAAATAGTTGTTGACACCACAGAAGCAGATTAGTGGGGCCAGCAATGGGGGAGGATGAAGGGACAGAGTTAGGTCAGATGGGGGTACTAGGAAAAACATGAAGAAGAGGAATCATCTCTAGTATTTGGTAACACAGGAGGTTATACATAGTTAATATCAAAACAGTGGAAGGAGAGAATTTGAGTTTTTCCAAAACAAAGAAATGGTAAATGTTTGAGGTGACAAAAATGCTAATTACCTTGATTTGATCATCCAAATTACACACATGGACCAAAATATCACACAAATTCCACAAGTGAATAACTACCTATTTAGTAGAAAATGTAATGAAATAAAAATGAGTCTATTTTCAGAGTCTTTGTCCAAAGATAGCATCCCCAATGATCAATTCAGATTTCTTCAAGCTATTTGAGTTTTGACAGACTCATCAGTAATTCTAAAAGGGAAAAGAGAATGTGTAGAGAGGTGGATTGCTGTGAAGCCCAAGTGAGTTAGTACATAGAAAATGCTTATGTAGTCCCTTGCCAGGTTGAGTATCTATTAACTATTAAGACCCTTCTCTTGCTTTCTAGTGAAATCCTAGCTCTTCTCCTCATCTTTTGGAGGAGATGTGTGATTCTCTTATATTTTGTGGAGTTTCTGTAGAGTTCTAGAAAGCACTGTTGGGTTACAATGATTTGTGTCCACACCCATGCAGTACCACAAGAAGCTGCTGAGCAGTCAAGATTGAGTATATGCTGTAGACATAAATTTCTGTCCTGTCTGGAACTGCAACTGTTCAATCCCAAAGAAGCACACAGAAATTTATATTAATTATGAATGGGTTGACCTATTAGCTCAGGCTTATTATTAACTAGCTCTTACAACTTAAATTAACCCATAATTCTTATCTTTGTTTAGCCACGTGGCTTGGCACCTTTTCTCAGTGCCATATTTTCATCTTGTTTCCTCTGCATCTGGGTGGCAACTGCAGACTGAGACTTTCCTCTTCTCAGACTTCTCCTAGTCTGGTCTCCCTGCCTATACTTCCTACCTGGCCACTGGCAATGTTTTACTAAACCAATACAAGTGACAAATCTTTACAGTGTACAAAAGCATTTTCCCACAGCATATGCTCACATAAACCAGTTACTATAAATCTATTCTTTGGATAAGTAACCAATCCAGTAGTCTAAGGACCATAAGACAACTCTGCACATAAAGATGTTTGTTCCCAGACCGAGGACTTGAATTCTATCCCCAATACAAGCATCCAGGGAGTACAGGCACTGAGTAGTACTGTCCTTCTGGAGCATGGGTCAAGCCTTTTTTGTATAACTGCAGAGACTAGACTCTATCTGTAACTATTCTGTGTGGCTGGAAGTCTTGCAGTCTGGTCAGTATTCCATCAGCTAAGGACATGGGGTCCTCTAAACAACAGAATTAGGGGGTGTGCGCATGTGTGCCAGCCATGAAACTCCTTGTGAAGATGTAGAACAAAGACAGGAGAAAGCAAGGGGTTGTGGTACTTAGTGTCACCAACTGGACACACTCTGGAATTGTTATGCCTAAGTCTTAAGACCCCCAATGAGATCATCATGGAGTCAACTTTCCAATGCAATCACACAAGCTTGCTAGCAGGGGCTTCATCCTATACACCAATAGGGCAGGTGAGGGAGGAAGGCTCCTAGCTCACAGCGCAAGGGATCCTTAAAGGGAAAAACTGCAAGCAGGGAGTTACATGCCTTAGCTCTCAATCAAGAGGGGATTTTTGTAACTTTCCACAGAAAGGTTTTGTATTGTAAAAGCTTGTTTGTCTAGCTTCTGATTGGCTGTCCTCAGGTCTCTGGGCAGCCAGGCAGTTTTGGGGCCATTTAAGGCCTTTTTTGGAATTTCTAGGTACACGAGGTGGGGTGCCTGCTAGGTTGGATTGTCACAAAATGGGGCCTGGGTTTAAAATATCTTTAGTCTTGTCTCTTCAGAATCACCTGGGAGAGTGGCTTCTGAGCATGCCTGGGGGGGAGGATGGCTGATTATGTTAAGTGAGACAGGAAGATCCACCCACTGTGGGCAGCACCATTCCTCAGCTGGGATCCTGGAGTGGTCAGCATGGGAGTATGCCTGTCATGTGACTGGATCACTCAAGCTCCCCTTGCCTTGGCATCTCGGCTATGATGAACTGAACTGTCAAATGTGAGCTAAAACTAACCCTTTCTCCCATAAATTGCTTTTGACAGAATATTTTATCACAGCAGTGGGGATAAAAACCAAGACGGAGGGAGCAGCCAGGGCAAAGTCTCAGAAGCTGGCATAGCGGAGGAGACGAAGGGATGGAAAGTGGACAACTCTAGCCGCATCGATGAGTTCAGAGAGGAGGCTTCCAGGAGGTTCCGATCATGGATCCCCTGTATCTTGGGAGCACGTGCACATTTGTGTTATTCCCTAAGCTGTCCTCTGGCATCCACATCTGCACCACGGCACACATGCGCTTCCGCCATTCAAGGGAGAAAACGAAATGTATGGTTTCTAAGCTAGCTCACATTTGGACAGTTGTTTTTTGTTTTTTGGTTTTTTTATTTTGATCAGCGAACACACCTGCATATCTGAGGATAAGACTCCAAGGCCAGTCCTGAGTCTGAACGCCAGTCCTGGCCTCTGTCTCCTTATATTCTCCTTCCGGCTCCCCAGCTACAACTTATCCATGCCCCCCCCCCCATCTTCATTCTCTTTATCCCCTTGTAGTCTCTCACTTGGGAAGTTAGAACCCATCAATCAGCAGTCAGTGTTCCTAGGGCATCTTCGATTTTTCCCTTGAAAAAGCTTTCTGAGGTGTTAAAGGAAATGAGCCATTAAAGAGAATTAGGACCCTGGGAGGTGAAGCGTGTGCTAATGTTCTAGTTAGATGCTAAAATCAAGTCTAACCAGAAGGAGGTGTCCTGCCCGGGGCCACCAGCTGCCAAATTGCCCACATTTTATTTGTTTGTTTGTTCATCTATTTATTTATTTGGAATGCTTTGGTGGACATTTAAGAAGGAGGAAGGTTCTTCTTTGTTTGCTTGTTTATTTTTATTACAGCAGAGAGCCTTGCTGTGCCAGCCTCTTGTGGCTGTGATTACAGGCGTGCCCCATATCCCTTCTTGGAGGAACTTTTCTGCTCTCTGCCCCAAACCCTGCTCTGACTTTAAAGTCTTAAATATTTCTAGGCTCTAGGCGTTAAGACAGCAAACAAAGGCTTCCTGAATAGATGCTCTGCCTTTTCATCTACTGTACAACTGTTCCTCAGGGGTGTGCTTGTGTTTGTCCTTCTAGAACATGAGCCACACCAACTGACAGGTGTCAGCCTGGACCCCCAAGACCCTGCTAAGCAATAGAACTCTCACCTGTTGGTAAATCTGAAACAAAAACAGCCTTCATCTCCTGTCTGGAAGTGACCCTGTGAGGCAGCCACATCCTCGGGGTTGTTGGCTGAGATGTGGGGGATCTACACCAGCTCAGTCACGTAGTCATCAAGGTCCAGAGACCCCCTCACTGCTCATAGATTTCATTCATTGGGCTACAGCAAAGGTGAACAAGTCATGTATAGCACGAATGTGTATTTACTCTATCTCGTACTATTCTAAGCACTTAATAACCATGACCTTTGGATGGAAACAGTCACTCCAAGAGGGAGGAAGGTGACCCTGAGGATCAAGAAGCTCACAAGGGATTGACAAGACCCCCAGGCTCCTAAGAGGCCCATCCCCATGGCAACATGTTATGTAAGCAATGAATAGTCACTGGGGTTGAGGAAGAGGCTCTTCATGGAGTTGCCCACAAGCTGCACAGGGAGCTTCAGGGACACAGCTGTCAGGATCACCACCCAGGCTGGCATGCACTCTTTAGTGATGCATGTCTGAGTTGTTCACGCTCCTTCAAGTCCCCCACTTAGTCCACTGTGTCTCTATGCTGGACTTGGATGGAACCACTTCTTTGGTCTGTTGCTGCCCCTCCATCTGGGTGAAATTATGAGTCAACTATTGACTATTCCATTGCTTTACGGCATTTAATTAAGTCTATAAGGTCTATGAACATCTGTTTAGAATTTGAGGAAACTAAAGTTCAAAGCAGCTGAGTGATCCTCCTAAGGTCCTTAGGTTATTGGCACACATTCTGTTCCCCCTCCAGACAGTCTGACTCTGGGGTTTGAGTTATGGACAGTCTTGAAGCTGTCCCACCAAATAGACGCCATCTTCTGTGTCACCATGACTCATGCTGTGTAGTGAGAAACGGATTAATGTTTGCAACACACTTGTGGGTGTCAGACACTGCAAGGGTGGTAGATATTCTTACTGAGCTGAACCTTAGACAATCTTTCGTTTGATCTACAGGAAACCTGAGGGTCAGAGCTTAATTAAGTTTCTAGGATTGAGGGCCTGCAATCTAAACCTGAGCCTTGAGGACCTCAAAAATTACTAACTGGGATTTCTTCTAAATGGAACTGTTCTCATCATTTGAAACTCTCTGAGAATACTTTCCTCAGATAACTCTGTGTCACATGCATGAGGAGCAGAATAAGATGAAGGTTGACACAAATATCTACCAGGGTTTACATCCATGCTAAGCACTGGGAAAGGGGTCAGGGGCATCACACTGAAAAAAAAAAAAAACAGCCATCAACCTGCCCCATGGAGTCAAGCACAGAAGACCATTGTCAGACATGGGGTGGATAACATCATTTTCAGGTTGCCGGGATGCTATTGAGAAAAATGAGAGGGAGGGGCCAACAAAAGCCTCCTGCATGCTTGATGGTGAAATGGGATTTCTGGATGCCTCATTGAGGTGCATCATCAGAACCATGGCTTTAGGTCAAAAGCTGTGTGGTGAGTTCCTGTGTAGCTACATGGCTAGGGTGCACAGTGAAGGGTATTTCCTTCCAGTGAAGGGTACAGGCATTCTAGAGAAGTCTTAGAACTCAGTCCATTCCCTGGGCTTCTTTTCTTCCTGATGAGAAGTAGCTGGCAGCATCTCCTTTGCTTTGAAACAGGCTTTGCTAGGGAAGCAATTTTGTCTGTATGGAAGCCTGCGGGTGAAGAGGCAGCAAAGACTCCAGAGAGAATACTGAGCTGTGAATGCAAGGTCTTCAAGACAGGACCTAATTTGAAAGGCATACAGATTAAATCAGTTTTAGAGCTTGTCTGACAGGGCAGGGTTAGAGTTAGGTGGCCATGTTGCCCTCCTGTCCCTTTATAATCTTCTCTGCCAAAAGAAACACATGGAAGATCTGCTCTGGAAAAGAAAACAAAGGCAGAAACCCTTTAAGTGTTGGTGTAAAGCTCTTAGTATCCTTCTGTCTCGGGACTCAGATCTCCTGGGTTCCCAACATCTTTCCACTTGGCTAGGAAGAATTGTGGGTGGAAATTTTCTTGGATTCCCAAGACAACTGTGTTGCCCCATCTGCCCTCCTACTTCACCTAAGTCAGATGGTGTGACCTTGTGACACTGTCTGTCGGCACTGTGATAATAAAACATGAAAAAGAAAATTATAGATTATGAGGTCTTTCTGAGAAGAGGGGGTGAATGGTGCCTATCAGGCAATAACCTTGCTTGAAAAGGTATCATGGTTACTAACCATTTTCTGTGGAGTCTAAGCCCTCTCATCACCATGACAACCCAGTAACAAAGAAGATCAGAGATAGGCACTTTTTGAATGTTCTAAAAGTTTGAAACAAGGCTGTTGTTTTCAGCACTCTGGTTTGAAGATGGCTTGTTAACCTGCATTATTTTGTATCTATGGTCCTGAGCACCTATCCGGAAAACTGCGGAACAAAACAAAACAAAACCAGCATCTCTGCATTTAATCAATTAGTTCTCAGGAATGTAAGTGCTAAAAATAATGAAAATAAATTTAATTATGCTCATATATGGCCATTCATTGTCATTATCCTTGAAGTAATACCACTCTCTACCTGATGGGAGGACATTGTAGGAGGAAGTAGTGCTCAGATTCCTCCATTCCAATCCTGCTTAGCTAATATTGAGCCTTCCTGTGATTAATGCGATGCCGAAGTAACCTGGCTTATTAATATTCTTCAGCATGTGGCACCTCTGGGAACTGCACCAAGTTCAATGGTGCCATGAAGCTTTGAAATACTTGGGCATGAGTGGGCTCCTTTCAGGAATAATGAGCTTTCTGAGCCCAGCCTGCTGGCCTGCTTTCTGTATCCTCCACAAGCTGCCCATCGCCCACCTGTTCCCCAGACGTCTCCTCATCTTCTTTTAGCTTTGAGCAAAACACAAGCTCATTTGCCTTCCCTGCAGACCTCAGAGGCTTCTGCCTGCTTCGATGATTGCTGGCAATGTTGTCTTTAGATCCTCTGTTGTATTCTGACATCCATGTCGCTGGCACAATCTCCATTCCTCGAATTTGGACAGGCAAAGTGTCTGCAAAAATAAGCGCTGGTGTCCCAACAATGCTGCGTATATGTACAGTAATGGGAGACAATTCATTTCGTTCCAAACTTGCCCAAGAGAAGGGAAGGCTATAAGTGGTCCAAGAAACATTTAATTTAATTTATTTATTTATTAAGGATTTCTGCCTCCTCCCCGCAACCGCTTCCCATTTCCCTCCCCCCACCATCAAGTCCCCCTCCCTCATCTGCTCGAAGAGCAATCAGGGTTCCCTGACCTGTGGGAAGCCCAAGGACCGCCCACCTCTATCCAGGTCTCATAAGGTGAGCATAATGCACCTGCTGAATCTGACTTGCTACTCTTAGATATTTGGTCAGGAAGCATTGAGATACAGTGCAACAAACTGGGGTTCATAGTACATGGAACTATACCACAGCTGCAGCTGTAGTTGGCCAGCAGCTCAGTGAGGAAGCCATTAACGTGACGTACATCACACAGCTCTTGAGGGTTGGGGTGGAGCTCAGACAGTAGAGCACTTGCCTACCATGTATGAAGCACTGGGCCCAGGCCTTAGCAATATACATACTGCCTATAGTGGACATGACTATGATCTTAGCACTCAGGAGCAGGAAATCCAATACTAGCCTGAGCTACATAAAAAAAAAAATACATGAAAAGGTAAATAAGCAAGCAGCCAAAGGAATTCAACATCTTATTCTTTGTCCTCAGAGACAAAGTCTAGATCCACTCATCCTGGCTGACATCATCTCCTGACTGGAGGAGCCAAGGACAGATCCCCAGCATAGGACTCACCATGCACACTTTGCCCAGTAGGCTTTTCAGGAAAAGTCTATGGCTGACCAGGCCATAGTTGGTCTAGGTCCAGCAGACTGAAGCACCCATGCTTGGCTTTAGGGAAGTGTATGAAGATGGTGTGCTAGAATTGCCTTACTGCTTTTGTTTACTAAAAAATGGCCTCCATAAAGAGTGGCTTTGTTGGGGTAGATGTGAGGCACAGTTCACTTCCTGTTGCCTGTGGGAAAAGATATAGAACTTTCAGCTTTTTACCATGTATGTCTACCTGCAGGCTGCCATGTCCCACCATGACAATAATGGACGAAACCTCTGAAACTGTAAGCCAGCACCAATTGAGTGACTTTCTTTACAAGAGTTGCCATGGTCATGATGTCTCTTCACAGCAATAAAAACCCTAAGACAGAAGTTGGTACCAGGGACTAGGTTGTTGCTATGATAGGCCTGACCATGCTTTTGTTTGGAGGAATTTGGACTTGGGAATTTTGGGTTAGGAAGTCAATGGAATGCTTTAAGCCCTGCTTAATGGGCCATTGCAGTAGAAGTATAGAAGACAGTGGAGCTGAGGGTGATTTGAACTGTGGGAGCCTGGCTCAAGAGGTTACTGAGGAGAAGAATATTTGTATGCTGCCTAAAGATATTTTTTGTGATATTTTGGTGAAGAATGTGCCTACTTTTTTGTCCTTATCTGAAAACTTTGCCTGAGGCTAAACTGAAGAGTTTTTAATTAATTCTATTGGCAAAGGAAATCTCAAAACAACCTAGTATAGATGTGGTTATAGGTGCTAACTCTCATGAAGAATTATAATGAAAAGAAGCAAGTTGAGCAAGAAAAAATACAAAATATACAATTTTAGGAGGAAAGGACACAAGGAAATGGAATGGAGCTAAGTCTTGTGTTCGAGGAGATAAACAGATTAAGAAATAGAATAAATGGAGTGGTGACCACAAGGAAAGACTCTACCCAACTAAGCTCTCAACTAGTCTGAAGAAATTAAAGTGTAGACGTGGGTGTGTTGATGCACACCTGTAATCCCAGCACTCAGGAGTCGGAGGCTGGAGGATCTCTGAGCCTGAGACCAGCCTGGTCTACAGATCCAGTTTCAGTACAGCCAAGCTTAGACAGTGAAGGAAACCTGCTGAAAGCAGAAAATTGCTTAAGGCATAATTAACGAGGGGCCATGGCCCAGCCCCAGCATGTAGTAGAACTTGGCAGCTCAAGTCACGTGGTTCTTTCTTTAGAGTCAAGGACAGAAGAGATGGGTTGTGGAGTCTTTCTTTGCAACTAAGGAAAGTCGCCAGGCCAGGCATCTGTCAGGGGTATTCCTGTATAGAGGCCTGAAGAAGACATTTTTTGAAGTTGTGAAGATTAATTCTGGGTTGCTTAGGAAACCCCAAGATGTTGGAGATGCCAAAGCCACGGGATACGTGCTGAGGAGAGCTGCTAACAGGGATTGGAACCAGCCCAAAAGAAAGAAGTGTGTTGCAGTCAACAAAGTTGAAAGGAGTTGGAATTCTGAGGAGCATTTTGACATCAGACATGGAGACACAGAGTTTGGAGTTTGCCCAGCTGGTTTTTCTTTGATCCAGTATTTCCTCACTATTCTCTCTTCCCTACATTTTAGAATGGTAATGCATATTCTGTGCCATTATATGTTGGAAGTATGTGATCTGCTTTTTGATTTTGATTTTATAGGGGATTACAGTTAAGAGACTGAATGGATCTCAGAAGAGACTTTGAACTTTAGATGTTTAAATATGTTTGAGCTGTTATAGATTACAGGGATTTTTGAAGTTGGACTGGATGCATTTTTGCTTTATGATATGATACAAGCCTTTGGGGTCCAGGAAGCAGAATGCGCAGTTTGAAAGAAATAGTTTGCCAGAAGGAATGGCACTGTTAGGAGGTGTGGTATTGTTGGAGTGGGTGGGGAACACAGTTCACTTGAGCCTTTGGATCAAGATGATGGGTTTCTATTGCTATGAAGAGACACTATGACCACAGCAACTCTTATAAAGGAAAGCATTTAATTGGAGTGGTTACAGTTTCAGAAGCTAGTTCATTATCATCATGGTGGGACATGGCAGCATGCAGGCTGACTGGCCTAGACTCCCACTCCGCCTCCCTCTGCTTTGCCTCAATCCTGGCCAATCCCTGCGGTGCAGCTCTGGCGTGTTACTTCTCTGTAGGTGTTAACTGGAGCTGACCTCTTAGGAGTTCATTAGTCAGAAGGCAGAAGTAGAGTGTGGTTACACAGCTTACAATCTTAGCATTGGGGAGGTAGAGACAAGAGGGTCAGAAGTTTGTGGTCCCCTTCCTCTGCTAGATAAACACTTGGGACCACTCAGGGTTACATGAGACCTTGTTTCAACAATGACAACAATAACAACTATAATAATAATCAGACTGTAATGACCCATCCTGTCTTTATTCCCCTAGAGGACAATGCCTTCTTAGAAAACTTTGCATTGGCACACCAGCCCACCCATTTCATACTTAAGAGCAGCATGAGCAACAACCCTGCCTGAAACTTGTTTCTGTGTTTGCTTTAAGGATGCTCCTGGCAACTGCAGTCCTTACCTAATCCTCCCCACTACGAGAAGCCCTTGCACAAAGCCTTCTTGGTTTGGGTATGAGAAAAAGTGGTGCATCCCTAGAACAGCTGATGGTCCAGAACTACATGGTGCCCAGGCAAAGCAGGCTCATCTTAGACGGCTCAGACCTGGATATAGATTTGGTTCTTCCTGCCTTGCAGCTCTGCACACCCAGGACTCTTTTTCCTCTGCAAAGTTTTCAGGATAGTGTCTTGCCAACAGAGGCTCTGTGAAGACTCTAAAGCATGTCAACGCTGGTATTTAGTTTGCTATTCAGTGCAGGGCAGTTGGCACCACAGACTGCTCTTAAAGAGAGATGCGTCACTGTTGTAACTATGGGAGAAACAGAGTATATGACCCCAAAAGGACTGTTGACCCGAAGGTCATTAAGTGGCAGGCACAAGGAAGCCTCTCCATCCTCCTGTTGGTCCAAAATAGGATATAAAATAACAAAGAGGAAAAATGGGACTGGAGTGGCAGCTCAGTTGGTAGAAGGCAAAACCCTGACATTTGATCCCTAGTATCAAAAAACCTGGTGTAGTGGGACCTGCACTTCATAGGTGGAGGCAGGAGAACCAGGAGTTCAAAGTCATTCTCAGCCACAGAGTTATAAGAGGCTCTGTCTTGAAGACCTTAGCAATAAAAACAAAGAGGGAAGTATTCTGCTTCTCTAGGAGGTTAGTGAAGATGTGCAGAACCATTCCTTTATACCCCCATCAGCCCAGAGATGTTTCTAGAAGGATCTATACTAAAGTACTTTCTTAACTAGACAGGATCTGGAGGATCTCAGCGTTGCTCTGTAGTCAAGGATGGCCATAATCTCTCGCCCCCCTCCCCTGCTGTATTAACTGCCATGTTTATATGGTGCTGGGGGTGGGGCCCAGGGCCTCGTGCATGTTGGCCATCACTCTATCAATGGAGCTCTGTCCACAGCTCTAGTAGACTTCATCCTCAACACCCCTGTCTTTCTCTCAAACCGCTGCACCCAGAGACTCAGTCTTTCCCTCTGGTTTGTTGCTGCTGTCCTTTGTTGAAGATGCTATGAAATCTGGAATTCCATCAGAGTTTGGAGGGCTGTTCTGTTCCTGATTGTTCC
The DNA here is from genome assembly GCF_018167655.1 of Microtus oregoni. Taxonomy (NCBI): domain Eukaryota; kingdom Metazoa; phylum Chordata; class Mammalia; order Rodentia; family Cricetidae; genus Microtus; species Microtus oregoni. The sequence continues at coordinate 27,183,936 of NW_024543086.1, read as the reverse complement.
CCATGTCTAGACACACAAAATGCTGGCATTTGTTTCTTCTTTTTCTCTTACAATCTGTCCTAGTTGCAGGTGTCCCTTTCAGCCAAGAATGTAGGAGGAGTAAAAGCAACAACTTAATTTTCTTTTCTTACAACTGTTTTTCTTTGCTTTTTGTAGTCAAATGTGGGGCCATAGAGAGGAAAATTTGCAGTTGACTTCTAGCAAGCAGCTAGGACCACTAGCACTGACTTTCTGTGCAAAATCTTAATCTGGCTTATTACTTCATGTGCAATTGTGTTTTTTTCTGGGGTGGGGTTAAAATTTTTGATTCAATAAATTAGCTATAATAATCTGTTGACTCTTAAATGCCGCTAATCTTTGCTACTTTCTTCATGTCCACTTTGAGAACAAGCAAAAACAGAAAGATCCCAATATTAGATTAAAGAGAGGGAGAGACTGGCGGCCTGTTGTGTTTCAATTTTCAGTAGTCAATTTTTTTTTAATTTAGAAGAAAACAAAGATTGGTATAGAAACTTCCAAAAAGATGATTAATGTGCACTCTTGAAAAATGAAGAGCTTCTGTTCCCAAGAGAGTTTTCAGGGATGTTAGTGTCTCCCCGTGGTTCTCTTAAGATTTCATTTCTTGGCACCCTATTAATGACCCAAGCTGTGCCAATTGCCAACATTTTCAAATCAAGATTGCTTGGCTCCTCTTCTTGCTCGTTTATTCTCATTTCCCTCTCTGGAGACCAGATCCATTTCTACACCAATATTCCAAGCCCATTGTGGTGGAGTCTAAGGATGCTCTGTTTTTCCACTTCAGTGAGAGGTGTAAACTTGTTCTCAAGGAGCCTGGGCACATCACCTAAATTTTTTCAGCTTATTTTACTTTAACTTTCCCTGTTACATGAAGAGACAGAGCCCAAAGGAGACGTCTCTGGTTAAAGCATTTGCTGTGCAAGCGCAGAGACCTGAGTTGGGATCCCCCAAATGTCCATGTGGTAGTTCACTTGTAACCTTCTAGAGTAGCTGAATAGACTTATGGGGGAAAGCAGTTGAGGAAGACATTCAGTGTCAACTTTTGGCATCTATACATACATACACATGTATGTCCACATAATATAAATAAAGATACATACATGCACACACACACACAACCCAAATGAGGCAACTTTCCCTGTAGATTGATTGTGTTAGGAAATAACACACTTGTGACACCTGGACAGATACTCAATAAAGCTATCTTCTTAGCTTCTGAAGCCTGATGAATCCAATTTTAGGTATTTTTCTAAGTGAGGTTGTTTGAAACTCCTCTTCTTATCGAAACTAACCTCAAGATTAGCTAAGTTCAGAGCCTTTCTACCCCTGGTAGTCTCGGTACTTCCTCAAGAAACTAAACTCCTTTCTGCTGAAATTACATAAGGATGAGTTGTATCTCAAGAAAGGGGCTTGTCAGCATGGTCGCTTGGCTGAATAGATGTCCACATGATGGTATGAATGTGTAGAAGCTTCGCTCCAGATTAGGGTCTATCCATTCCACGGTTTATTTGACAAACACAGGACATTAATGCTACCTTCCACCTTGAATGTGAACACTAAGCTCTTTCATTACAACATGAATAACAGCTAACACTGAACACATGGACACTGGGCCAAGTCTGTACCCCTTCATGGTGCAGGGACTCAAGAGATTATTTAGCTCCAGCTGGCTCAACTGTAGTCTTGTAGGGTGTAGTGCCACCGTGGGAAAGACTATCCCACCATCTTTGGCATACTGCGTTGGCTGGAAACAAGTCATAGGTTCTGCCTTATTCAGGTGTGGGGTGATACAAGAACACAGGTTCAGGGGCACAATCAGGAAGCCATGCAAATTCAGCCTGCTTCATCTGCTACCTCCATTCTCCACATTGTGTGTTCAGTACCAGGACCTGAGCTCCTGCATGATTGCTCTGTAGTTGGCTCAGAAGACTGCAGTCTTCAAACCATGAGTTATGTGAGGAAGTGCCTCTGTGTTTTCCTCTAAAACTGTCTCCTTTAAGTCCAGGGTGGAGGAACTTCTGTTTGTGACATGGATCCCATGTACACATGATCTGAAAGGGAAGACTGGTCAGAATGCATGTGAGCCTTAAACACACTGCCATGGCCTTTGTCTTGAAAGAGAAGGACAGTAGAAAAGGCCACAAGCTAGTAGGTAGCAGAGTTAGAGCTAGACAATGCAGCAGACATTGTCAGTCTGTCTATCTCCCTCCCTCCCTCCTTTCCTTCCTTTCTTCCTCCCTCCCTTCCTCCATCCATCCATCTCTTCACCATCCATCCCTCCATTTGTCCCTCCCTCTTCCTGCTACATCTTTCTTTCTTCTCTCCTCCTCATTTCTTTTCATATTGAGCAACTATTTCCTTTGACTATCTTCCCTTTTCTCCTTGATTCAGGTTAGGCTGCCTTTCCTGGCAAGTTACACAAGTGGCTGTATGATCCAGGCTTCACCAGGTAGAGAAAACCATCTTTATTGACATGGGGTCATTGAGACTCAATATAAACCCAGACTGGATCAGTAAGATTAAGGGGCTAAAGTCTCACTAGGGGAACTGACCAGCTAGAAGACAGAAGAAAATAGGAAGAACACAAAAAAGGAAAGGAGTCCCTCACCTCAGATTCTGGCTAAAGCCTCATTGACAGTCAATAATTTCCGTTAAGCAAAAATCAAAACAAACATGGGGCCTGCTTTGTGATACCAGCTATTCCATACAATATAGCCTGTCTTGGGTGTGGGTGACATACCCAGTGACACGCAATTGAAAGAAAACTGATTTTTCTTCTCCCAACAGTTATCATTTGCATATAGCTTCTTGATTTGGAGCAAGGCTTTGAGCTGTGGTTTTGTCTGGTATGAACCCCATGCAGGTCTGTGCATGCTGCCATGGTCTTAGTGGGAGAAAAATAATTTTTAATTGAAAATTGTAACTTCTAAGACACAAAAATTTTGGTGTAAGTAAAAATATCTGCATTGAATATTGCCTACATAGAGACGACTTTCCTTCTTCGTGATGATATTTTAAGCAAGGATGTTAAAATGGCAAATGAGCCTCGGCTAGTCTGTGCATGTGCAGCCTTTGCATTTCACCTTACTCCTTTCCTGGCTGTGAGCTTGTCTTCTGGGAGTCTCATAAGAGCAATACAAACCTTTATAGTCAGAGATGTGTCTGGGCTCCTTGGCACCCAGTGCAGTAAGGGCTCCTCTGCTCTGTGCTTGGGCTTTACCTGCCAGCCTGGAATCCCACCTAAGGGACTGTCCTTGATCTCCTCTACTCAAAGAAAACAAGTTTCTTAAGAACATTTTAAACATGACATGTCATGACACTGAAACTGTATATTAGCCAATGTTGTGACACTTAAATGCCCCTTCTCATGAGTTAAGTGTCCCTTGCCTAAGTGTCTCCATCCCAGTCTTTCTCCCTTCTCCTTTTCTCTGCCTCCATGCTTAAATATATATTATAACTTCCCTTAATAAATGCCAATTTTGCTTTAAGATGACACAGTCGATGAGAACCTGCCCTGGAGTGTCTCCTAAGGCTACTGAAGAGCCTTTTCTCTGACAGGAAGCCAGGCAGAATTAGGGTCATCGTATGTGGAGTGTCAGCTTGAGCTCAAAGCAAACACGCAGTGAGATGTAGGGAGGGAGAGGTTCTTACACAACTGAGTGTTTGCTATAACCATAGCTGAAGAGCACAAGCCCAGGCATGCACACACACAAACACTCAACACTTGTTCTTCTTAACTCAACTGCTCCCAGAGACCGAGCATCAGTAGACAGAATCTCCTGATGTCTAGACAGAATCTCCTGATGTCTAGACAGAATCTCCTGATGTCTACACAGAGTCTCTTGATGTCTACACAGAATCTCCTGATGTTTAGCTTGAGCATTACCCCTGCACCTGTGATTGTACAAATTCTTGACAGTTTTGCCATGAAGGCCCCAGCTTCTCCTGTAGGGGTGGCACACTTTCCTAGTTTCTCTGAGGAGTGCTCCACTTGTCTCTCTGGATACACTACGGCCTTTCTGGGTCTCAGATGGCATGATACTTGGACGAGTTAACACAGTTTCTCCCCAAACCATACTTTTCTGACAGTTTTATATGTGGATGTGGTGTATTTTGATTGTGTTCATCCCTCCGCCCTTGTACCCCTCTATTGCTGAGCCCTTTCCCCAGCACGTCCCTCCTGTTGTTTCCAAGCCTTTTTAGTGTAGCTTTCTGAGCTGGGGTATGGCATTCCCAGCAAATATTTCGCAAACCTTTTTCGTGGAGGAATAATTTATAGACTGTCTCTAGACCTCACCTGCCAGCTACATGCCCCTCATTCTGGAAAATACAGTAATGAGCTGTGAGCTGGATCTAGAGAGATGGCTCAGAGGGTAAAGCATGTAGCTTGGCTAAACCTAACAATCTGAATGTGATCCCTGATGCCCACATAATGGAAGGAAGACACTGATTCTCACAGATTGTCCTCTGACCTCCATGTATGTTCCATGTATATCTAAATGCATATGCATGCACACACACGATAAAAATAATTAAAGAGCATAAAAATTCTTGCAATGCTTAAACATGCTAACTGCATTTAGAATGAGTGGCCTTGAATCTGCCACAGTGATGACCTGCCACGCTGAATTGAAGAGTCAGCCTTCTAACACAGCTGTGTCTTCAGAGAACAGGGCTGCAAGGCTGAGAAGGTGGCCATTTACTTCACAAGTCTCCACAAAGGAACAAGGACTAGGCAAACTATAAATCCTCTCAGGTTGTTATTGTTGCATTGAACAAAACTGTATTTGGACTTGATAATCCAATTCCAGCATGTAAGAGCTGGCATCAGTCTCTGTTCTCTGAAGAAAGAAAGTACAAGCTTTATGCTTGCAGGCAGGAAAATGACTGTGTGAAATCAGCATGTGGTCATGAAGGAAGAGTGGGTTTTGGAGCTGGCATGCAGGGTTCAAATCCCACCTCTGCTGATAGCTATTGTGTGCTCTTGGGGAACTGAATTAGTATAAGCCTCCATAAGAGGCCTCTGTGCATACAGACTCCCCTTCTATGAAGCCAACCAGTCTCAGATGGAAACATTTGAGGAAATCGTGTCTGTGCTTGCATGTATCCTAATTAGCTTAAACATCGATATCACACAGCCAGCCTAAAGTCACCTGAGAAAAAGAGCCTCTGAGGAATTGTCTGAATCAGATTGGTCTGTGGGTATGTTTGTAGGTTATTACCTTCATTGTTCATTGATACAATAGGGTACTGACCAGCATAGGGGGATTCCATCTCTAGGCAGGTGATTCTGAGTTGTATAAGATAGCTATCTGGGCTGGTCGTGGGTAGCGCACACATTTCATCTCAGCATGGGAGAGGCAGAGACAGGTGAGGTTCTATAAACTGAGAGCCAGCCTAATCTACACAATGAGTTCTAGGCTAGCCAAAGCTACATAGTGTGACCTAGTCAAGAACAACCACAGCATGAGAAAGACAGTGAATCCTGAGCCAGTAGCAGCCCCCACATGGCCTCTGCATCAATTCCTGCCTCAGGCTCTGATGTGCAAGCCAGCCATGAAACATCCTCCTCCATGGTTTCTGCTATAGTTCTTAGGTCATGAAGTATGTTCCTTTGTCAGAGGTAGTGCTGTGTGCTAAGCAAGCCTGACTCAGGTTTTGCCTTGATGCCTCTCAATGGGGGACTGTGGCCAAGAGCTGTGAGCTAAAATGAACCTTCTTTTCCCAAGTCTTCTGGGCAGAGTGGTTTAGACAGCAGCGGAAAGGGAATTAGATAGATGTATTGATTATTTTCCTGCCATTATTCCTTTAGCAGTGTAATCAGCATTTCCATAGTTTTTTATTAGATTAGATATTAAATGTGGTCTAGAGATGGCTTAGACAGGAGTATCTGTACAGGTTGTGTGGAAATGCTATGCCAATTTATGTAAGTTTCATATATGCATTTACATATATGAAAAAATATAATGAAAACCACCATAAAACAAGATAGCCAGAAGGTTCAGATAACAGAAAGGTCAACAAGAGAAAACAAAGAGCAAAGTTAGACGCAGAAGAAATAAGCGGAAAATAAATAATAAACTAGTATTGGAGGAGTCAAGAGACAGCCCATCCAATGGTGTCCATTGTTATCAAGTGTGTATAAAGAACACAAAATCTTAAATAGCAAAAGAACAAGCGCAAGTAGGACTGTAGAGATTATTCTCAGTGCTTAAGGGCACTTACTGTTCTTTCGGAGGACTTGAGTTCAGTTCTCAGCATCCATGATGGGCTACTCACAGCCACCTGTAACACCAGTTCTAGGGGCTCTGGCGTCCTCTTCTCATCTCTATGGGTACCTGCACTCATGCACACAAGCCACACGCAGACATGCATTCATACATATCTTTAAAAAAGAAAAATATGCATCTGATCAATAAAGGGGTAATGAGCTGAAAAGATACTTTTCAAATGAAACGACAACATTTTCATTCATCAAGGGCATGTAAATCAAAACTATGTTGAGATTCCATCTCTCCCTCATCAGAATTGCTAACGACAATAAATTAAAAACAAACAGTGCTGAGGATGCAGCGGGGAAATGAAAGCTTATGCATTGTTAGTGGGGATGGGAATTAGCACAACTGCTATGGAAATCAGCACGCAGATGCCTCAAAACACTGGAGCTTCCACGGGATCCAAATGTCCCAATTCTGGGTGTGGCTGGAGGAAAGAAAGTCACGGTGCTGTAGAGACTGGCATAGACATGCTTACTGTGCCACTCCACAATACCCAGGCTACGGAATTACCTTACAGGCCTGCCAGCAGGTGAGTGGAGAAAGAAAATGAAGTTTATATACACAATGGAGCTTTATTCTTCTGTAAAGAAGAGGGAAATTATGCTATAAACAGGAAAATGGTTGAAACTTGGTATTGTTATGTTGTGTGGAATATGACAAATATCATAATTCTCTCATATGTGGAATCTAAGCAGAAAAAAGGGACATGAAAAGGAGGGAAATATTAGCAATATAGAAAGATAAATGGAGAGTATCAAGGGGGATAAGGAAAGGTGATATTCTGACTACAACCAAAATGCACCATAGATTTGTGGAGGAGTCAGTATGAAACCCTTCACTTTGTATAATCAATATACACTGATAATAAGTTTTAAGCAGAATGGTACACATATTTATAAAAACATCAATAATTGTAGCTACTAGAGATGGTCTAACACACCAGTCTAAAGCAGGGGAGATCGAAGGATTAAATACCATGTGATATACTGTGTGGAAGAAATTGACTTCAGATTAGTAATACAGACAGGCTAGCAGTATAGAAAATAATACAGAAAGAAGCAGAAGCATTTAAAGAGGCAGCCAGGTGTGGTGGCACACGCCTTTAATCCTAAAACTTGGAGACAGAGGCAGGCGGATCTCTGAATTTGAGACAGGCCTGGTCTACACAGTGAATCACATGACATTTGGGACTATATGGAGAGACCCTATTTCAAGAAACCAAGCTGGAGACCCCAAAAGGTAGACTGGCCATTTGCAGTTAAATCCTTTGACCTAGCTGTTCTAACAGAAGATAGAACTTGTATAATACTTTTAAAATGAATCAAATTTTTTGATATCTACAAAAAGCTCCCATCTGAGCATGAGCAGGAATCGAAAGCTGGATGGTAACAGTACTATCTCCAAACATTTGTAAGTTAGATAACAGCCTTTCTAAATAACAGATTCATCAAAAAGGAAAACTTAAAAAAAAATCTGGAACAAAATTAGGATAAAATAGATTATATCATGATATGTGGGATGGAAATACAGTAGTGTACACCATAGAGATTTGTATTATAATTAAAGGGGAAGAAATAAGCTATACATTGTAGCACTGAGGTGGTTGAGCCAGGAAGATTTCAAGTTTGAGGATAGACTGGGATACATAGAAAGAACCTGTTTTGAGGAAGAGGAAGACAGAAGGAGAGGTGGTGGGTTATCAGTGTTTTAATCATCCCCCAGGAAAAACAAAAATAATGAAAATAAAAGCCCCTAGGAAACAGAAGAGTAATGTTACATTCTTTACCAGTGGAATAATTACAAGAGGTGTGATCAATGAACTCGATGGCAGAAAGGCAATGTAGAATCAATGAAACTGAAGATACTGGCTGGCTCTTTAATAAAAGTTAGTGCATTCGTTAGACCTTCAGCAAGGATCAAGTGGCCAGAGTTCAGGCTGAACAGTGCAGAGTACTACAGACCTTGAATTGTTAAAGGATCAATGAAGGAACTAGATAAATAACTCAATAAAAACATCTGAGCACTTAGACAACTCACTTAGGAGAGAGACCTGGATGGAGGAAGTACATTCCTCAGGGTTGTGTCCTTGGTAACCATACCTTCTCTGCCTCCCTGTGTCCCTGGGGCCGTTCCATGAGCATCTAGCTGTCTTCTTCCACATACTCTAGGCTGTGCTGAGTTGTCTCAAGAAAGCCCGGGACCAGTAGACCCCGTCAATCATGGACAGTGATATCTCTCAGGTGTTTGTTACAGAAATTTAGAGATTTAATAACCTTAGCAACACAAGGTTGCACATCTATTAACCAATGTCTCATGCCCTCCTCTCTTCCCTATCCTGCCAGTCATACCACTGTGTTTTCTCTAGACTTACTTCTTGGTAATTTTAGGTTTCACATATATATGGAGTTACGAAGTATCTATCTTTTTGAGTCTGGCTCATTTCATTTAATAGTGTGATCTTGGGACGTTCACTCCTTTTCACAACTTAATAGTGTTCCATACATATACCACATTTTCTTTATCTCTCCATCCATCAGTGGACTCCTGTGTTGATGCTATATCCTGAAACATTGAAGTTGTAATGTACATGAGGGTGTAGATACATCTTTAATATACGTATTTGATTTCCATCAGATAGGCAATGCACCTAGTAATAGGATTGCTAGACCATAAGGTACTCTGTTTTAATTTTTAGAAGAAATTTTATACTTTTTTCTCTAGGGACTGTGTTCATGTATATTCTAATGAAAAGACCCCTTCCTCAAAATTCTTACCAACATTTGTCATCTTTTATTTTATTATAGCCATTCTAATTTTTGTAAAATGATACTTTGAACTTCATAGATTCAATTCAAAGCCTGCAGGAAAACAACATCTCAATCCAAACTCAAAAACTTGTGCAAAATCAAGTGAATCTGAAGAATCAAATAATTTGAAAACAAGCAATAGAGGTAAATTATTAGGGTTTACTGCAAAGCCATAATAATTAGCCCACTATGGAACAGACAATCGGGTCAGTCTTCCTAGGTCAATGGAAAAGAGACCCAAACAGGGCTGTACATGTTCTGGTGGTTCGGGTAAATTGTAAAGGTAACTCCCAGAAGAAATATATTGTCTTCATTAAATGACATCAAAATAATTGAGCACCCATCTGCAAAGAAAAATTGTTCTTGAGTTACACTTCCTGCTTCATAAGAAAATAACTCAAAGTGGATTGTAGATCTAGATGTAAAAGACAAAAACTATCAATTTTCAGAGGACCCTTGCAAAAAGGCATTTGTGACCGGGGGTTAGGTAAAGCATTTATTTGACTTGACACTAAAAGCATAATCCATAAAAGATAAATTGACAAATTAGATCTTATCAAATTTAAAACATTTTCTCAGTGGAAAATGCTCTAAAGAAAATGAAAAGACAAATTACAGCATAACTGATAGTGTCTGCAGACTATGCATCTAACAGGAAAGCTCACAACCAGAACGCTCTGACTCAGCTCCCAGGAGACAAACACCAAGTTCCCAGATGCAGAAAAACCTTCAATAGTAGCACTGAGTAGTTAGCTAGACTTCTAGTCCCAAGCACAACCTCCCTCGTGTTGAGCGGGTTTGGATTTAACAAAGGCGGAGCTGCTGGTTGCTGCCAAGGTGTGTATACCACTACTGCACCCTCAAGACGACAGAGCTATGCTAGTCATCAATATAGCTCATAGATAATATCCAGGTAGGGCTTTCACGTTGCCTTCCTTTTTTGGAAACTTGTATGGCACCTTCTGGCACCATGAAAGCCAGTCTTTAGGGAGAGGGTGTCCAGGTCAGTCCCAGCTCAGGGCTTCGGAGTTGTTTCTGAAGTACACGGTATCTTCCACAATAGTGATTTGCCCTCCACTCTGAGGGATACCCAAGGGCAACAGCAATAGGCTCCATGTTTTGGGAGTCTCTTTTACAACCCTGGCCAACAATTTGAAAAAAGATTTTTCATGTTGGCATTGGGTTGTTTTGCTAGTTGATCAGTTATTCTTGAAGGGAGCCAACCTAAATGGAAAAAATTCATTTAAACTACACATGTATATTTATGCATGAAATTTGTGTATTATAGGGATTTGGGGCTAATCATTAAAAGTAAGTTTCTTGTGACTATTTAGGACATCCCTACTATTATTTTATCCACATCCCTTCCTTCTACTATATTTGCCTCCATCCCCCCTTTTTTTTAAAGAACTCCCCCTTTCCCATTTCGGCTATCAGATCACTTGTATCCTGCTATTCTCCTTTAACATCCTCCCATCTTTTCTTTATTTACCTCCCTCCTCATCCCTAAGGAGCCACCCTTTCCAGTTTCCCCATCAAGATCACTTGTACACTGCTATTCCCTTCTCTATTGCTCCCCAACCTCCTTTCCTGGCAATGGTTCATGGAGGAGAATCTACAACCATTACCTCACTAAAGCAGCATAATTCTCCTGCACTAAGGCCCAGGGAACATTATAGAGGAGGAGGTGGGAAGACTGTGAGAGCCACAGGAAGTTTGCTTTGAGAATGTATCCTAGTAATGTCAGAAGTCTTCCCAACATGAGCTGAACAAGGATGACACCAATGCATGTGTCAAACTAGACAGAACACTACAGAAAACCAAAGTCAATCAAAATGTTGAGTTGTGCCGCCTCGTCCCAATGGACACATCTACAGAATTCTGCTGCAGACAGCAGTGTGTACCTCTAACATGGAGCAAAGGACAACAGCCATGTCTAACTCCTGGGCCCTGTGGGCTGCATGGATCCCAGGAGGTCTATGTATATGTCCCAACACAAACTCCCAAACTTCCTTGAAACCTTAAGAGCTTGTTGTAAGCAGGTGATGTTTTCATAACTCAATTACACAGTGCTTGAACATGAACTTTGAAGATGACAACATCGTGTCATCTTCTGAAAATATTAAACACCCAAGGGTGTGCTGTGACCAGGGAAAGATTGTAGGAGGTAATTTGGGGACAGGGGATGAAGTCCTTCTGTACATTGACTGCTGATATTGTATTAATTTAGATTTTAGTATTTAGAAACTAGACAATGTCACACATGCTGGGAGAGGGTGGGACAATGCTGCTGTGAACACTCCTGGGTGCATTGTTTGGCTTTGTTATTGTACTGGGCATTGAGCACCGGGTTCTGTGCATGCAAAGCAAGTGTTCTATCACAGAAGAGCATCCCAGACCCCTACAATATCCTAATAGCAGGAAAATGTCACATGGTTACTAGCACACACTTATTGAATGTTTTTAGCAGCACTGCCATGTTACCTCATGTGTTAGTTACATTTCTGGTACTTTGATAAAAACACTCTGGCCAAAAGTGACTTAAGGAAGAAAGGGTTTATTTTGGTTCAAGGTTCTAGAGAAATAGATTTCATCATGGTGGAGATGACATTGCATGAAGACAGGAACAGAAAGCTGGCTGGTCACATTTGTCCATAAACAGGAAGCAGAGAGAGAAAACAGGAAGCAGAACTAGACTCTAAAACCCCAGGCTGTCCAAGTGATGCACTTCTCCAGCAAGGCCCTGCCTCCTAAAGTTTCCATAGTTTCTCAAACAGTGCAACCAACTAGGGACTAAGTATCCAAATATATGAGCCTCCTGGTGACATTTCCCATTCAAACCACACCTCCTTTGCTATAACTTAGCTTTTCTCATGGGTGTGTCGGAGTGCATGTTCATTTCATGTGTTTGCGTGTATATGGAGGCCAAAGTTCAGCTCAGATGTCATACTTCAGGTATTACCTATCTTTTTGTTTGAGACAGGTTTTTCCATTGACCTGAAGAGAAATAAGATAGATTGACTGGTCAGCAAGCCCCAGGAATTTGCCTGATTCTAGTCCCTCAGCACTGGGAATAGAGTCATGTGTCACCATGTCCAGTTTTATTAACATGGGTTCTAGAACTTGAAATTGGATGCTCAGGTTTTCTGACTGAGCAGTTCATTTAGTGCTTGACCTAACTTGTTATTTCTAACAGCATTAAAATGCTGTCCTTGTTATTGCACATAAGAGAAACTGAGGACAGGTTTGAAGACATTCATTTCTTGAAAGAACACTCTTTGAACCTTGAGCTCCACCAGCTCCAGACTCTGGCTCTTTTGCTTTGCTTGAGGGAGAGTCTCAGGTAGCCCAGGCTGACCTGTAGCTATTCAGTTGAAGATGACCTTGATCCCTGATCTTCCTGCATCTGCCTCCTGAGTGCTGATATTATAGGTATGTGCCACCATGCTCAGTTAGAGTCTGAAATTTCCACCTATCATTCTGTGTTGTTTGTAGACTGGAAAGTCTATTTTTCTGATTTGTAAACCTGCACATTAACTGACAGAGGGAGGCAGCCTTGCCAGCAAGCAGCATCCTCTCCACTCTGAGAGTAAGTGCTCATCCCTGACTGACCTCTGGTCCCCGGGAAATGCTCACTGTTGGCAGATAAAACTCTCTACACATTTCCTTTGTTTTCTTTCTCTAACACCCCTGATAAGTTCTCTGTCATAATGTAATTCATCATAAGAGGGTCAAACCTTGGTTTTATTGATGCAACAATTAATTAGTTAGCTTCCCGGGACTGCAAAGTTTCTGTTCTGGATGATTGACTGCCAAGCTCCGGAGCCAGGATACAAGTCTGCACAGCCTTAATCACAGTAGAGGTGCTGTGGGAGGCAGGGCCCCTCCTGCTGAGCTGGCTGCCTCTGAAGCTGCTCTAGGCTGCTGCATCCACTGCCACCAAAGTTGGCGCTGGTCACCCTTGCCTCTCCCAGGGACAGATTCTAAGCCCCATTAAAGGAGAGGAGATTGATTTTCAAAGAGCTAGGCTGTGATGCACAGTGAGGGAAAGAGCAGGGTCCTGTGTCACACTCTGGCAGTCACTCCTTAGGTGAGGAATTAGATAGCATGGAATTAATTATTAGTATAAAATGTTAATCTGTATTTTCACAGAATCATATGACCATCACTGCAATGTAGTTTTGGATTTCTCTCCCTGTGGTTGTTGATACTGATTCAATCACACAGAATCTAGAATGAACGAGGACTCCTGCCTTTAGGCATCTCTGTGAGGGAGCTTCTGTATTTGTTTCACCCATGTGAAAAAGCTCACCTAAATGGGGGAGCCACTATCCAGCAGGCTGTGCTAGGAGTCTGCGCACTAGCATTCATCTCTCTGCATCCTGACCATGGGTGCGATGTGACCAGCTGCTTCACAACCCTACCTCCATGATTCCTCCGCCATAATAAACTGTCCCCTCAAACTGGGGGCCAAAAGAAACCTTTGCCTCACGAAGCTGCTTTTGTTGGGCATTTCATCCCTGCTGCAGGAGAAATAACCACGAAGCTCACACTACACAGAAATCCATCCCGTCTCGACCTTCCACTACTTCCCCACCATTCACTAAGTGGTTATCACCCCGCATTTTGTCCTAATAAATTCCTACAAATTGGGTTGTACAGTTCATGATCTTCTGTGCCCGACTCTTATTAGTTCATGTGATACTTTGAGGCTGATCCATGCAGTCATGCTTATCAATACTACATTCTTTTTTTATAGCTGAACAATTATCCCACTGTGTGGATATAGCACATTTTGCCTATCCATTCAAAAGCTGGTGGAAGTTCGGTTGTTTCAGCTTTTGGCTATTCTCAGCAGCGCTGCTTTGAACATTCATGGACACAGACCTAAGAAAATGCACTTTTCTGATTCTATTGGATCTATATTATGAAAGGAAATGGCTGGGACAGAAGATGACACCTTGTCTGCTACATGAAAAATGGTCACACTGCTTTCTTTTTCTTTTTATGAAATTTTCTCATTTATTTTACATACCAATCAGTTTCCCCTTTCTCCTCTATTCCTGCTCCCTGTCCCTCACCTCCTATCCATTCCCCCCTCCAATAGAAAGGGGTGGGGTTCCTATGGGATTCAACAAAACATGTCATATCACATTGAGGCAGGACCAATTTCCTCTCCCTGCCTCAAGGCTGGGTGAGGCATCCCTGCAAAGGGAATAGGTTCCAAAAGCCAGTTCATGCTCCAGGGCCAGGTCCTGATCCCACTACTAGGAGCCCCACAAAGATACCAAGCTACACAGCTGTCATCCACAGAAAGCATAGGTTGGTCCCATGCAGGCTCCCTACCTGTCAATCCAGAGTTCATGAGCTCCCATTAGCTCAGGTCAGCTGTCTCTGTGGGTTTCCCCATCATGATCTTGTCTCCCCTTCCTCTCTCTCATCACCTGGACTCCCGGAGCTCAGCCCAGTGCTTGGCTGTGAATCCCTGCATCTGCTTCCATCAGTTACTGGACAAGGCTCTCTGATGACAATTAAGGTAGTAACCAATCTGATTACAGGAGAAGATCAATTCAGGCACCCTCTCCACTATTTCTAGGAGTCTACTTTTGAAATTGACTCTGCCATTTGCACTCAACCAGATATGTCTGGGGGTTCCAGTTTCCCTATGTTTTTCCTGAGAATGAAGAATAAGATGCTCAAGATGAAGGCTTCTTATATGGTTATATGCTAGGGTTCTTTTTGCCACAAACCAGGGTAACTTTGCTTTCTGTTGTAGTTAGTGTTATGCAAGAGTATGTCTGACTTGAGAGGGTGGAGAATAATAAGACAACATCCTTGGAAAGCCTCTCTCTACCGTTCCCTTCATAGGAGGAGTTGACTTTCATTGACTTATATAGACCTATTGGACTTGGTATCTGAGGACATGTAAAAATAGGGGCAGATATAGTCTAATGCTGTAGACAGTCTTACTTCGGTTCCAATGCATTTTTATACACAAATATGTATAGCAAAGAAATTAAAGATCCAAGGAAGGTTGTTTGAGTTCATAAAAACATGTAAATAAACATCAATAAGAACATTCTAGAAATTGACAGAGCAGCCTATTTCCTGAAGTTTCTCAGGGCAGACCTTTTGAAACACAGTTGCCTGAAACATAGTATAGATTATATCTGGGAAGGCATGAAAGTAACACAGAAGGCCATATCCAGATCTTGGAGACACTGGCCAGATTGGATTCTATGGCTGTGTTCTGACATCGAACAAGAATGAACATGTCTGATAAATTGAATGTGAGTATTTATCACAGGACACACAAAATCATATCAAAAAACAATCCAGGGAACAAAATGCTCCTAAGGTGAAGGCCCTCTGCCTTTCTTCCTAGAGCCTCTCACGGTTCCTCAAGACATTGTCCCCCATGCAACGTTCTTTCATCTGTGTTCCAACAAGGACGGAATTCTATTTTCCTGTAGCCTAAGGAGAGGGTACACAGAAGAAAGATCCACAGGCACAAAAGAGGACGGATAAGCCCAAACCCCCCCCCCCCCAGATGTTGGCATCCAAAGACCTTTTTGATGTGGGAGTATCTTTATCTATCTGTTGCTTTCATTGGTTAATCAATAAAGAAATTGCTTGGCCTTTGATAGGACAGAAAATTAGGTAGGCAGAGTAAACAGAACAGAATGCTGGGAGGAAGAAGGCAGTGAGCCAGATGCCATGCCTCTCCTCTCCAGGCAGTCACCATAGTTCTCCTCTCCAAAATGGATGCAGGTTAAGATCTTACGGGTAAGCCAACACCTCATGGTGCTACACAGACTATTAGATATGGATTAATCAAGATGTGAGAGGTAGCCGGTAAGAGGCTAGAGCTAATGGGCCAAGCGGTGTTTAAAATAATACAATTTGTGTATTGTTATTTCGGGGCATAAGCTAGCCAGGTGGCCGGGAGATGGGGTGGCAGGAATGCAGCCCACTGCACCTCCTACTATACCTTTACCATGTAGCCACAGCAGCAGACAAGCAGGTTTCTGTCCTGTCCTCACTTTGACCATGGCACTGGAGGTCAGCTGCCTGAGTTTGAGTCCACAGTCCTTCTCTTGTTTCTCTGTGACATGAGGCAAGTACCCGACATTCACAGAGCCTCCTTCTCCTTGTTGGAGATACAGGGATACAGCCACAGCCTCCCAGGACATAGTGAGGATGGGCGAGATAATGCTTACAGACAACACAAGGTAGACACACAGCCAAGTGTCCCAACCCTGACAACACAGCCTGGGGGAAAGACATCCTGGCATACGTAGGAACACCACTGATCTGCCCCCATCAATGCCAGCTGCACCCTTGTCTCCACCACAGTCATGGCAGCCCAAACTTTCCCCAGACTTTGCCAATGTCCTCAGGAGAAGAAGGCATATTCATAGAATAACTCCCAGCATGCATTCAGCATTTAGTAGTGGCTGTATTGTCATTTCCCAGCTTCTGCCTCTGAAACTAAGTCCAACGATTGAGGGTACTTTGGTGTTTTGTCCAGTTTTCTGCTCTTTGCTTCCCCTTCTGCCTCCAAACCCCTTCGTAGAGAACCTTGCTTACTCTACCAGACTCAGTACAGGTGTTCCCTTCCTCATTCTGTTTCCAGAGTTATCAGGATTATAACTGGCAGCCCTAGCATGCTAGGCTTGATCGCCTGTCCTCAATAGACCAATTAAATAAACAAGTAACAGTTAAAAGGAAAAAAATTGTTAAAAGAACAAATCAAAGATCCAGTGACTATTCCCAAAACCATCTTTATGATTCTCACATGGAACTTAATAATAAATTGTGGGCAAGAGGTATGCATAGTTAAGTAGTCCTGGTCAACGTGTGGTCCCACCCATTTTTAGGCTCCAGTCTCTCCTTCAAGGTTGTCTGGAAAGTTGTTTAAACTATATAAAATCTATTACTTGTAAGCTGACCTAAGCTTTAGTTTTATTTTCTTTCTTAGCATGAGATTCCTGGGGAAATCCCATTCCTTGGAGTCCATGGTCTCAGTACTCATGTAACAGGGATAGGAATGCTTCTTTGTAATATCTTTATTCCTGCCAGGCTAGCTAAAACTGGACCTTGAAATAATCCATGTCTGGCACATAGTAGACACCCAGCAAAACATACACAGACACAGATTCATCACCATCTATTCCTGGGTCTCTCCTGCCCTGAACTGACAAGCTCAAAAGTTGGGGTCTCTCCTAGGAAGTCTGGAAACCAACCCCCAGAATCGGGCCATCTTATTCTCAGCACACACAGCACATAGCTCAAGCAGCAGCAGGAATTTTGTCAGCCCCATTAGACAAGAAGCATCCTTAAAAACATCATTAGAATCTCATTACTACCCGCCACCAGAGCTGCACAAGGAAAAAGAAAAGCCTATCCAAGACTGCCTCTCTCTTGTTCTCTTTGCTCTCTTTTTAAATCTATTTTTTCCTCATATTTTGCTGATTTTGTTCATTCCCAAGGAATTATTTTCACTGCTCGTCACCGCCAAGTCCCCAAACAATTGTGTGCACACAGAACTGTGGGCTGCTCAAGGCGAGAAGGGCTCTGCCAAACACAGGCTTTCTGTAGTTTTCTGGGCTTTGGATTTAGACTCCACATTGCTGGAGCCCAGCATTGATGGCATGCTAACATCCAACGTTAGACTTTCCTTCTCGGGGCACAAAATAGATATGGGGGGTTTAACAGGGTTAAATAACGTGTGTTGTGCTAAACTTTATGTCTTCCTTTCCTGACTCTAATCAGTGCTATTGGTTAGCTCTAAAAATATCAGTTTTGGCTTATGTATTCACTTTAAAATAATTTCCTTGGAGTACCTTTGTGTTTTTAGCAGGGAGTCTGTTCAGGGCTCACTGCCGCTGTTGCTCCTTGACAGTGGGAGAAAGAGAAAGTGGAGAACAATGCCAGGTGACTCGGGAGACTCAGGCCTTGGGAGGAACCGCAGCCGTGTGTACACAGCTCACGTCTTCGTCGCTTCTCCATTGCTGTGATAATACATCATGACAGAGGCAACTTGGGGAGAAAGAGTTTCCTTGGTGCTCACTGGGTCAGGGGTTAGTTAGCATCTGTGATCACCATGGCAAAAAGCATGGCAGCGGGTAGGCGGGCATAGTGCTGTAGCAATAGCTGAGATCTAACTCAGTCCACAAGCGCTGGTCATAGAGAGGGGCACTGGAAATGGTGTAGGCCTTTAATCCTCAAAGTCCATCCTTAGTGACAAACATCCTCCAACAGGGACCCCATTCCTAACCCTTCCCAGGTAGTATCATCAACTGGGGACCAAGCATTTATGGGAGACATTCTCATTCAAACCTCCGCAGCTGAGCACTCCGGGGTGCATAGAATATAAACAAGCTCCCAACTGTCGCGCCACTAAAGAATGCCAGGGGCTTCTGGAAGACTCTAACTCTATTAACCAAACACCATTATTTGAACCAGAACCACCCTGTGTGGAAGACACAGTAATCTTTCTTAACCTGCTAGTCGTATGAGCGTAATCTGGTCTCCATCCCCGTGGGGCTGCTCTGAGAATTAAATCTCACCAATCTGCTCATCCAGATATCCAGAAAGCATATCTGTTAATCCAAGTTTTATTACTCTAGTGAAATACTTGAGGCTGGGTCACTTTATTAAGAAGAGAGTTTATTCACTTGACAGTTCTGGGCAATGGCAGTCCAGGGGCTGCATGAGTCCTGCTTGCTGGCAGTATCCCAGTGTCACGTAGGGCTTGTCTCTTCTCTTATACAGCCATAAGGATTAGGTCATGTTGACCTTATATGGTCATGATCCCTTCCCCAGGGTCCTTCCTTACAACTTGACCACACTGAGGAGCAGCCTCCAGGAAATGAACCTTGAGGGATGCATGTGAAACTGTGTCCAAACCAGCAATCACACCGCACCTTCATCGGTAACCAGCGTCATTTCTTCCTTCAACACCCATTAGTCTTCTCCTCTATCCCAGAGGAGTTCCTTGAAGATGAAATCCACATTAGATCTTGTCCACTCTAAGAATGAGACCCAGGATTGCACTCAGCAAACTTGCAATCCCACTGTAAGAGATTATGGGGGAAAAATACTTAAAGGTATATGGAAGGTTTTGTCTCTTCCACTTCATCACAAGGAGAATGGTGTCTTTGACTTGCACTACCTTCTTTGAAAACTGTGGTCAAAACTCACTATGACCCATGATCTCTGCTACTCTTGAGAAGAGTGCAGAAAGTGGAATTCATTGCTTTCTGCCCTTGACTGTGGATGTGACATGCTTCAAGTACCTGCCCCGTGACTTTCCTGCAGCAATGGACTATGACCTGAAAATGTGAACCAAAGGAACCCTTTTTCCCCAATTTGCTTTTTGCCAGGGTAAAATACAGCCCCAGAAATGGAACTTGGACAGATAGCTAAGGTGTGATCTTCCATGAAGTGAAATGAGGATTATGCTAGGAGAAATGAATCCAGGAACACCACCCTGTGGTTGTGAACACAAGAAGGTTTTTGCCTCCTGACTCATATTCAGTTGTGAACATAAATGTCTGGTTTTATATCAGAGCTCTGCCATTTATTTGAGAAGACACTCCAGATTTTTATTCTGTACTACTGCTGCTTGCCCATTCAGCATGGTAGTTGCTTTCTCACCCTAAGACTCGAAGCACACAAAATTTCAATACTAGCTTCTATTACACATGGACATGCAGTATATGGGGAAATAATCATTGGTTTTAATCTCTCAGTCTCTGGGTTGGGACCACTTGTTATTGCAACATGATCTAGCTTATCCTGAATCCTACAAAATATTCATAAACTGAATATTTTCCATAAATCAGACATTGTTAACTGTTTAAAAAATAGTGCATACAATTATCAAAATAACTCCAAAAGTGATCCTTTGTATATTTCACATAAAGCCTTAAGTAGATCAGGATCACAGGTTTGTAGATGGGTGGTCAGGATGGGCCCGGGCAGTCTGACTTGCTCCTTAGTCCTTCATTATTATGTATGTTGGTGTCATAGCAACTCGGTGCCTTACGAGGTGACAAGGAAAATTCTGACAACTATGAAGAGAGCATGTCTGGACAGAGACAATGTTCATGAGGAAGGTAATTAGGGAAACCCTACTCTGAAATACAGCAGGCGTGCTTTGCAGATAGACTCTAGCCAACTTTGGGTTATTCACATCCCTGGCAATTCAGGTTGACAATATTAGCATCACCTGCTCTAGTGATAGACTGCAGTGAAGACGAAGATTTTATAGATATAACTAAGGACACAAATGTTTTGTTGTTGTTTAAAATTGAATTACTTATATAAAGGACCTCTTCTAGGTGGAACTGATACAACCAGGTAAAAATCCTTCATTTTTTGTTGTTGTTTGTTTGCTTGCTTGTTTTTTTTTTTCAGACAGGAACTGGGATAGAATTGTGTTTTGTTGGCTTAATGAAGTAAGACCCATGTTTGGGAATTTTATGTGACAGAACATGGTAGGGACCTCTAGAAACTGTAGGTGGCCTCCAGTAAAGGCTGGGGACAAGATGAAGCCCCAGTTTGACAGCTAGAGGGAAATAAATTTTACCAGCACCCAGAGAGCCTGTAAATGGATTCTTCCCCAGAAAGGCAGTGTGGCCCACATCTTGACTGCACCATTGTAGGAATCTGAGTGGAAAACACAACTGAGCTATGCCTGGACTTCTACCCACAGAAGCTATGAGATAATAAATCCATGCTGTCATAAGCTTCGAGGTTATTGGTGACTTCCTCTAAAGAGATGGAAGACAAAAACAGAGTTAAGGGATGAAACTAGAAGGAAGGATGATTTCCTTCTCGGGAGGCAGAGGTAGGCGGATCTCTGTGAGTTCGAGACCAGCCTGGTCTACAGAGCTAGTTCCAGGACAGGCTCCAAAGCCACAGAGAAACCCTGTCTCGAAAAACCAAAAAAAAAAAAAAAAGTAAGGACAGGATGGGAAGAGATGTATGCCAGAGTAGGAGCTGAGTGACGTCTGATTTGGAAAGACCTCGTGTGATGTAGGAAAGAATGGGAAGAGGTGTATGCTGGAGGAGGAGCTGAGTAACACCTGATCTGGGAAGGCCTTCTGTGATGTAATTGTGTAGACAGATTTTTCTTTGGGCTGCTAGCTCACAAAAACAATTGCACAGAGACTTACTATTAATTATGAAAGCTTGGTCTATAGCTTAGACTTGTCCCATGAGCTGTTATAACTTAAGTTAACCAATTTCTATTAATTTACATTTTGGCTCATGGCTTTTCACCTCTCTTTCATCTTGCATCTCCTGTTTCCTCTCCCTGTCCCTTGGTGTCTCCCCTGTGCCACCTAGATTCCTCTCTTCTTCTTCTTCTCTCTGTCCAGAAGTCCCACTTAACCTCTTCCTGCCTAGCTATTGGTCATTCAATTCTTTAGTAAACCAATCAGAAGGTGCCTTCGCAAAGATATATCTTCATACTTTACAAAAAGATCATTCCAAAACAGGTTGGGTATCTTTTAGGTAGAACATGAAAAGTCTTCCAGAATCTTCCAGCACTGGAGTAATATGTGACTAGAAACACAAGTATGTATAGGAAAGACTGACTTTGAAGTAGAGAAGGAAAATTTGGAATATAGTGAGTAAAAAGGACATATGAAAAAAAAAAAACCTTGTCCTTTATGTGTGAATCTTCTGCCATCACAGGAGACATAATCACACACAGCAAGTTGCCTGATCCTCTCAGGTTCACTGAGTCTGAGGTATGGAGTGTTCTGTAGATCCATCCATTGGGACTGGGCTCCACAACTCTACATTTTGATTGATTTTTAGCTTTCTGTGATTATTCCCATCTATCACAAAGAGAAGCTTCCTTGATGAGGGATGAAACCCACTCTTACCTGTGGGTACAAGAACAGATGTTTATGGATTGTTGTTAGGCATTATGCTGGCTCACTAAAGTCATGGTTGTAGGTTCTCCTCGAATACGACTTCACTAGCACTAATTGGGTAACTAGGGTTCTAGTGCCAGGCACGAGTTTGCACTTACTGAGTGAATTTTAAGTCCAATAGAGATCTTTTGGTTACTGCCAAAGTATGCGTGCCACTACTATACCCTTAGGGTTAGCCAATACCAAGTGGTCAGCCCTGAAATCATATATACAAGTAGTGTGTGTGTGTGTGTGTGTGTGTGTGTGTGTGTTAGGCATGTAACAACAGTTAATGGAAAAAGAGACCATTTGGAAGAGAACAAGAGGAATATATGGGAAGATTTGAATGGAGGAAAGGGAAGGGAGAAATGTTACAGTTATATCATAATCTCAAATAAGAAAGCATCTTGTCCACTTACTAGACCAAGGATCTTGTGACCATGATCTTTGTAAGAAAAAGCAGGTTTACAGGAGTTTGGGGGGGGGGGGTGACTTTTCGAGACAGGGTTTCTCTGTAGCTTTGAAGCCTGTCCTGGAGCTATCTCTTGTAGACCAGGTTGGCCTCAGACTCACAGAACTCCACCTGCCTCTGCCTCCCAAGTACTGGGATTAAAGGTGTGAGCTACCACTGCCCACTGGAGATTTATAGTTGTAATAAACAAATTGTCATGATTGGGATATCATGACATCATGGGTCACTGGATAGACCCTAAAGTTGAAGGTGAATTTTCTTATACGAGTGATACCTACAAAGAAGGGAGATAGGCATACAGAATAAGATGATATGCAGGGCATGGAGAGGACAAGACCTGAGAGGACAGGGGTCACAACTGGAGTGTTACATCTCACATTGAAGACCAAGGATCTCTAGTGACTAACAGAAGTTAGGAGAGACTAACTCATGGATTCTTCTCAGAAGCTTCCACAACTAAAAACAGCTTCCTTCAATGACTCCAAAGCCAATGCACACAACTAGAAGAAAAGGAGTGGAGGAAGATACAGGGCCTGAGGAAACTGTATTTTTGGCTTCCTGTTCTCTGTGTCTGAGTAGGATTAGTCCCAAAGCACTACTGTCTCTGAATAAAGAAATATGGGGATTTTTCTGTAGAATACTGTCTGTGTTTATACGGGAAAGCTCATGTAGGGACTGTTACATTCTGAGCATACTCATCTGAAGGTCACAAAGCAGAAGCTCCCAAAGGAAAGATGGTGGGGAAAGGCTTATGTGCTTGCCCCACTTAAGATGACATGAAAGAGAATGAGTCAGAGTAATTTGGTCCCCTTCACTTGTTTCTTCAGCTTTTCCAGAGTTTTAATTTAAACAAAGAAAAAACAACTTAGAAGATGTATTTGTATCTTAAAGGATAGTCAGATGCAGCCCTCTACACCAACGGCACTGGCCCTCAAGGTATCTGCTTTGCTTAACAGAGAAACATACACAAGGATGGGGAGAGCTTGGGGAAATGGGACGGTTAGGATGGAGGAAGGGTAGATATGGGAGCAGGGAAGTATATATCTTAATTAAGGGAGCCATTTTAGGGTTGGCAAGAGACTTGACTCTAGAGGGGTTCCCAGGTGTCCATGGAGATGTCCCCAGCTAGTTCCTTGGGCAGCTGAGGAGAGGGACCTTGCAATGGCCTTATCCTGTAGCCATACTGATGAATATCTTGCATATCACCATAGAAACTTCATCTGGCGATGGATGGAGATAGAGACAGAGACCCACATTGGAGCACTGGACTGAGCTCCTAAGGTCCAAATGAGGAGCAGAAAGAAGGAGAACATGAGCAAGGAAGTCAGGACTGCGAGGGGTGGGCCCACCCACTCAGATGGTGTGGCTGATCTAATGGGAGCTCACCAAGGCCAGCTGGACTGGGACTGATGGAGCATGTGATCAAACCAGACTCTCTGAATGTGGCGGACAATGAGGGCTGACTGAGAAGTCAAGGATAATGGCACTGGGCTTTGATCCTACTGCATGTACTGGCTTTGTGGGAGCCTAGTCTGTTTGGATGCTCACCTTCCTAGACCTGGATGGAGGGGGAGGAGGACCTTGGACTTCCCACAGGGTCGGGACCCCTGACTGCTCTTCGGACTGGAGAGGGAGGGGGAGGAAAGGAGGGAAATGGGAGGAGGGAATGAGATGGAAATTTTTAATAAAAAAATAATTAAAAAAGAACTGAAAAAAAGAATTAGTGATACCAATAGCTTGATTTTACTCTTGTGGCCTTCAGAGTTGTGTGGGCATTGGCTATAAGCTTCCGTCATTCTGGGCTTCCTGATTACCAGCCCCACGTAGCTAAAACAGAGTGACTTGAGGAGAAAAGACAGTGAAAGGAACTGGGATCAAGCAAGGGGACTTGGCAGTGGTACTTGTGTGAGGTGTCAATACCCCAAGGCCAGCAGCAGTGATGGAATGGATGGAGCAGAGGCATCCACTGCCCAGTTTTCCATGTCTAATCTCCTCTATGTGCAATGCGTATGGACCTGGGACTGAGGATGAACATGTGCTAGGAGTACAGATAATGATTATTATTTCATGGATAGCAAAACTGAGGCCCCAAAAGCTTAACTGGTTTACCTGTTTCTAGTACACGTCTATCAAACAAAAAGAGTAGAGCTTTAGCTACTTCTTGTATCATCTCTCTGTTCCTTTTTGTTATTTTTAACAAAGAGTCTTAGAGGTGGAAATTTAAGGAAGCCTAGACACATAAACCTGGGCCTGGGTCTGTAAGCGCAGCATCCTCTAGGTAAACGGAGAGAGGTGCTAATCAGCATTTTTCTATTATTAGCCTACATTAATTTAGTTTATATAATAATTAATATTAATATATTAGCTTCTACATTAATTACTGGAGACTCTGACAGTTTGAGTTCAGGAAGGCTAATGTGAGGGCAGTCGTGAGAAGTTAGAGCAGGCGGCTCAGACTTCCAGAAGCACACTATGTTTCAGCTTCAGGGACAAAGTGACAAGGACGTGGGGTTGGAAATGTTGAAATGAAGAGGGTCACTTGCCATGTCACCCCTTCTCCCCAGAGCTTGCTCTTTCTCTCTCTCTCACCTTGCTGGAATTGTTCTCTAAATAGCCTGGTATGCGGACTAACGGGTGGGGGAAGATTGATGAAATTTTGACATTTGTGTTGGAAAAGGTTGTAGACACTTCTCTTATTTGCTTCCTGACTGGCAACTATTTCTTTCTTCTGGAGAAGGACATTGGTTTCACTTGGAAAGTCTCTTACCAATATCTAAAGCCCCTGAAATTCCTACATTTCAGCCCCTCCCCCCCAAACTTACACCTGACCACCACTATATTTTACCTCCATGCCTTGTGCTTGACTCAAGAGTCAGTCCAAAGGACTCAATGTCAAAGTGTTCCTTTCAAGCTGGGGAAGGGTCTTTTGCATCCAGACTTGAGTGGCTTAAGGCTCAGCTTCATCATGGATTCCAAAATCATCTTTGGTCTTGTTTCATATCTCTTCATTTTGGGTTATTTTCTCTATATCAAGAATTCTAGTTCTCCTCTGCCCAGCATCTATATGGCCAATTTTCACAGAAGAATTCTTAATTTACTATACTTGCCTACATGGCCCACCCCTTTAGATAATTAAAGTTGGGAAAATAAAGTTTTATGATGCACTCAGACTCCTTACACAGCTAGAAAGAGTCAAAACAGAAGCCCCCCTTTCCAATGCAGAAGTTCACTAACTGCGGACAATGAGGAGTTTGCCAACAGCAGGCCAGATTCAAGTGTCCCATCTATCTTCCTTCAGCTTTGAGGTTCTGTAACTTTTGCTGATATCTAGAAAGTTAACTTTGTCATTAGATATTTCAGCATCAGAAGAACATAATTACTTATGCCTCTGTAGTACAGTTGGCCAAGTCTCACTCCTTTGAAGCTATATAATCCAACTCATAAGCAGCTGCTGAGTTAAACCCATAATTACTGGAATAAGGGTGGTGGGATCATATTCTGGGAGGCTCTTTAGAGAGGCTCACTTTACTCCAAAGGCAGGAGGCAGAAGGAAAGGTAGTCCTTCCCTTCCCATCACCTTTTAGCATGGACTTCTTCAAGTTTCCCTTCCTGACCATTCTCGCCCTTAAGCTCCACTCTTCATGGTGTCTCAAGGTCTTCCATCCAAAGCAGCTCCTGTCTCTCCCTTCCTGAATGCCAAAGAAGTCCCATTTTACTAACTTGGAATTGGTGCCACTCTCTTTGCAGTCAAACAACAGCCCGCCTTTCCAATGACATCTGTCCCTTGTTTCTCTGGTTTCCCATTTCCTCTATGCTGTGCTCTTCATGAAATGAGCACCTAAGGTGCAAGCCTTTGGCACCTTTGCATGTGTGTCTGCCTCACCTGAAAAGCCTCTTTCCTGGGATAATGCTCAGCACCTACTATGGGTCTCTACTATATTTAAATTCCCTGAGTGAGTCTATTGTGCAGGGTTGAGAACAGACTCCACAAGTCCAAATTCCGGTTTCTCCTATTTCCCTGTGAGACTCTTGGATAAGTCAGACTTCATTTCCCCATCTGTAAAATGGGGGAAAAAGAGGACCTCAAAGACTTGGGTGTGAGTTTTAAATGTGACAAATAACACAAAGCAAATGCCATAAACACTCTGTGAGTAGTGTGTGTATCTGTGTGATTGTGTGTATCTATTTGTGTGCATTTGTATGTGTGTCTGTATGTGTGTGCACATGTGTATGTGTGTGTATTTATCTCTATGACTATTTATGTTTTACGTGTGAGTGTGTGTTTGTGTGTGCTATGAGTGTATATGTGTATCTGTGGGATTATATATGTCTATGTATGCAAGTGTGTGTTTGTGTGTGTATGTCTGTATATACCTGTATGTATGTATCTCTCTCTCTCTCTCTCTCTCTCTCTCTCTCGTGTGTGCGTGTGTGTGTGTGTGTGTGTGTGTGTGTGTGTGTGTGTGTAGGCTAGTGGTCAACTGTGAGTGTGTTTCATCAGAAACAATCCACCTTGTTTTTGGAGACAACTGGGATCTGAGACTAGCTAATTCAGCTAGACTGGGTGACCAGTGAACCAGAGATCTATCTACCTGTCTCTGCCTCCATGCCATCATGCTTGACTTTTTACGTGGGCTAGGGGAATTGAACTCAGGTCCTCGTGTTTGTGTGACAAACACTTTACAGACTGAGCCATCTCTCCAGCCTCCATACCCCACACAACATATACCACAAGCATCTTCTGCTTCTTCTACACATCATGTTTCTGTCTCTAGGCACATGGCAGCATTGTCAAGGACAACGACTGTGATTTTTCTCTAAGGCTTTGGTATTTACTAGTTAATTTCTTTCCTTTTCTCTGCTGCAGACACAGGCTGGTTTGGGAGCTCCATGAGTGGCAACCTTTAATTTCATCATGGGTGACATTACCCAGGATCACATATCAGTAGATAGGGACAATGAAGAGCCATGATGGGAGTACTGATTGTGGGACATTACTATTCAGGATGACCCAGGATTGCACAGCTACTGTTAACCCAGTGGCTATGGTGGTTCATCTCTACAGGTGACAGTACAGAGTAGAACAACCTGTTTTTATCGAAACAAATAGCTGGCCAAAGAAAGACCAGGCTTGTGCAGAAATGAGAGAAGCTCCAGGAAAATGTGTGAGCACCAACAGTGTTCCCATGGGCAAAACCCTTGGAGCTGCGAGCTGGGCTGCTGGCAGCGACCCAGGGTCGAGTGCAGTGTTTAAATTCTTTGCTCTTGCTCCAAACAGCTGGCCTGTGGCTGCTCATACCTCAGCCAAAGAACAAGCAATCTAATCTGAGACTATATTTTGGTAAAAATAAAAATAGGCTCGGTTGAGAAAAGGCAAGTTGTATTGCCCTTTGTTTCTCCCTACTTCCCCCATACAAACACACAACACACACACACATACACACACACACACACACACACACACGCACACACACACACACACACACTGTATTATTGCTTCTCCAGCTGTGAGAACTCTCTTGGGAACAGTAAGAGCTCTCATCTGCCTTAAACAAACCAAAGAAAGCACCTATGCCTTCTGCCCTACCTGTTTGTGGATTTTGAGATCTGTAATAACTGGCATTTAGACATTACCTTAATGCGAATTGTCAGTGACTTCTCAGGGCAGCCACGGGAAGCCACGTGGTAATCCTCTCAGTTACTGGGGACGAACCAAAGAAGTGAAGCATTTTGCTCAAGGTCACATAGCCGCACTTTGAGGAAGGAAAGATCCGGGCTCTCATCTCCACCTGCTCCTTAGCAGCAGGATGACCGTGATCAAGCTCTTTCTCCAGCGAGTCGACATTTTCTAGTTGTTGAAATGACATGTGAAGCTTGCTGCACAGATTTATTATCTATTGAGTGAAACCCTTATGAAAGGTCTGAATGTCAAGTACATGGCCTCATAATGCCGTCCCCACTTATTCCTTTTGCTTAGTGCTGCATCAGTTAGCGCCTGGGCTCAGATCAACTGATCCTCAACTCATATTCTTTCCACACTCCATGCTGCCTAACACCCTTTGTCTTAACCTCTGTGAGAACATAGTGCAGGGGATACAGTGAGGGTGATCCCTGGCAACCAGAAAAGCATTGGATACATTGATTCATTCGTGCAGTGAGTGAGCACCATGAGGCTTTAGTTGGATAGCAATTCCAGCTCTGAGAATTCAGGTTAAATTGTCTGTGGGAAGTCAAATGGCCATATCTGATAGCCAAATGGGTGGACTAAGCTTAAGCTCCTGGAAGCATCCTGAGCTTTGCCTGTGACTTTACAGCTCAGTGTGGTACAGGAGATCAAAACAGATGCCAGCATTTAACATTCTCAGATTTGTGGAGCAGAGGTCTTTCTGAGCCCAGGTTACCACACTCAGTAAAATACTTTTTAATTGCAAAGAGATGTTTCTTTGATGAGGGGTGCAATCATGTGTGGGTGTAAGGACAAATGTTTAGATTGTTTCTGGGGATTATGCCAGTTTAGCAAAGCTGTAGATTCTCCTGCTCCAGGATCAGCAACATTACTAACACTGAGTGATTAGTGAGATTTCCAGTACCAGACTTGGTTTCCCTCATTGTTGAATGAGACTTAAGTCCAATTAGAGAGCCATTGGTTACTGATAAGGTGTGTGTGCCACTCCTTTATTATTGGGGTTACTATGCTGTTGCGGGAGGTCCTCCTACTCCTCCAGCCTCGTGGCTGAGGTACTCGCAGTCTCGAAAGCTCTCCTCTCAGGAGCAGACGCCTGAGAGAGACGCTTTCGAGTCTGAGCTCACTTCCTCTTCCTCCCAGCGTCCTGTTCTGTTTACTCCTCCTACCTATCCTCTAACCAATAAAATGGGCCAGGGCAGTTCCTTTATTAGCCAATGACCTTCCTCCATCACTATGCCATGCTGGTCATTGATGTGGCTTACAGGTGTCACAGCTGGGTAGACCTTTGGTGGCTTCCATCTCCCAGAAGCTTGCATGTTGTCTAGGACCATGAGAGCTAGTCCTCAAAGAAGAGACATTCAGATCAGTTCCAGCTCAGGGACCACTGGGTCCTGCGTCTGACGTGCACAGTGTCTTCATCAATAGGGATTTACCTTCCGTATCTGGAGGATACCCAATGGCAATGGCAATAGGCTGAATGTTTTGACAGTCTCTTGGACATACCTGACCAGTAGCTTAAATGAGGGCTTTTCCTCAAAGAAATTTCTTTTGCAACAGACAGAGACCATTACAGAAAACTACAACCACTTAAAATGCAGAGTGTGATGTGTTATTTGGTCCCAGTGGGTGCATCTACAAAATATTCCTGCACCTAAGGCTCAGGAAAGGGACAGAAAGATTTCAACAGCCAGAAGATCAGGGAGTTTGCTGTAAGATTGTGTCTCCTAGTAATATCAGAAGTTACACTCATATAGTCTCTCCAACATGTTTGCCCAAACATGAGATGAACAAGGATGACATCAATAAACTTGATAAAATTGACTGGAGAAAGTCCATAAGTGTAGAGATATTTCACTTGTATTTTAATAAACAAAGCTTGCCTAAAGGTCACTGAGTAAAACAGCTGCACTGATCAGCCTTACAAAACCAGGCAGTGGTGACGCACACCTTTAATCCCAGCAGCCATGCTAATTTGTCATAGAAACTGGGTGGTAGTGGTGCATGCCTTTAATTCCAGCACTGAAGAGGAATATAAGATGGGAGGAGACAGTTCACAGTCTCATTCTGAGATTCCTGGAGGCAGGATCGCCATTTCAGACTGAGGTAGAGGTAGGAGCCAGTGGCTGGCTGTTTTGTTTTTCTGACATTCAGGCAAGCTTTATTTGTTAAAATACAAAGGAAATATCACTATACATGAAGCCTCAACACTACACAAAGAACTACAAGCAACTAAAGAATTGTAATAGGGAGAAAGCTACCAGGAAAGTGCACACTGATAACTTATCCAATAACAAATGATCAGCCCCCAAAACACACATATGAGCAAGATCATACAAACTGAGTAGGTTACGTTTAAAAATATGTATGTATGTATATATGCATGCAATTGCAATTGATGAAAAACTAGGTCATGAATTTGAAAAAGAGTGAGGAAGCATATATGAGAGATCTTGAAGAGAAAAGGAAGGGAAGAAAGATGTAATTGTATGATAATCTGAAAAATAAAATATTTTAGATACATCCATTTCTCTGCAAAGGTGATAATCTCATTTTTCTTTATATCTGTAGAGAATTCTGTTGTGTATATGCACCAAATTTTTATTATCTATTCATCATCAGCTTCAAGATATTTTGGATGTTTCCATTTCCTAGATACTGTGACTAGAACAGCAACGAACATAGTTGAGCAAGTGTCTGTGGAGTAGAATGTTGAGTCCTTGGGCATGTGTCATGGAGTGACATAGTTGGGTCATATGGTAGATCTACTCTTAGTTTTCAGCTGAGAATTCCCCCCTCTAATTTCCAGAGTAGATGAACCAGTTTGCAGTCCCATCAGGAGTACATGAGGGACCTCTTTTCTCCACATTCTCACAAGTATGTGTTGGCAATTGTTGATCTTAAACTATTCTGACTGGAATAAAATAAAATCTCAAAATTGTTTTAATTTTCATTTCCCTCATTGCTGAGGATACTGAACACGTGTAAAGAAATATTAGCGATTTTTGTTTCAAATCTATAGCCCATTTTTTTTAATTGGGTCATTTGTTTTCTTGTTTCATCATCTTTTATTCTTTGTATATTTTGGATATTAATCATCTGTTAGGTGTATTGCTGACAAATTCTTTTCCATTCTATGGACTTTTTCTTTGTTCAACTGGCTGTTTCCTTTGCTGTACAGAGCTCTTTAGTTTTATGAGCTTCCATTTGTCATTTGGGCTTAGATCCTGAGGGAACAGAGTCTGGTTCAGAACATTCATCCTCCACCTGTGGGCATATGCCTGGCTTTCTTCTGTTTCAGTGTTTCAAGATTCACATTGGGGTCTTTGACCTATTTGGAAGATTGTGCAGGGTGATAGATATGAGACTAATCTCATTCTTCTATGTGGACATCCAGTTCTCAAGGCACTATTTGTTAAGGCTGTTTGCTGTCTTTGGACATTGTTGTCAAATATCAGATGATTGTAATTATGGGCACACATGCTATGTCTTCTATTTTGTTCTATTGATCTACATGTTAGTTTCAGGCCCATCCCATGTTATTTTTATTAATTTAGCTATATTATGGTTTGAAATATGTTATGATAATTCCTCCAAATGTGTTATTTTGTTCAGTATTTCTTTGGCTATCCTTAGTCTTTCATGAGCCTATATAAATTTCAGAATATATTTCTGTAAAAAATATCTTCCGTATTTTTATTGGAATTGTATTGAACCTGTAAATTCCTTTCGGTAAGATGGTTATTTCTGCAGTACCTATTCCACCTATCCATAAGGATATCTTTCATCTTTCTCAATCTCTTTCTTCAGAGATTATAAGTTTTCTTTGCATATGTCTTTTATTTCCATAATTAGGTTTATTCCTAAATATTAAGGCTATTGATCCTGATTTTAAAGGACCATGTTTGAGGTTATTTTTCCATTTTGGATGATGTGGGCTGTAAGTTTGTTGTGTATAGCCTTCATTATACTGAAATGTGTTTTCTGTAGTCATGGATCCTAGCTCCAAACCTTAAGATGTGAGTATACAATGTGTATTAACATCAGAAACGAGGATGTAAGAGTGGAACCATGGGAGGCAGAGAAGGAGATTTAGAAACAGGAGTAGTAAGACATAGGCACTGGGAAGTGGGAAATGTGAAAGACAAGCGTGGACTTTAACTGGGGGAGGGTAATTCAGAGGAAAAGTAAGGAAGGAGGGATAAATAATACTAAACACATCTGAAAACTCATAAAGAAACAGTATTTTACATTTCCTTGAAAAATATATTTGTGAGCATATGTATATATACATTATATATGTGGTAGGATATTATATCAGTACAATAGATAGATAGATAGATAGATAGATAGATAGATAGATAGGTGAGTTCTACCATGCCACCTAAGATGGCAATGCTCCCATAGATCATCTAACAAAAACCCCAGTGCTAGGTATGAGAAACTTCCCTTCAAGTTGTTGTTGGCTGGGGAATCCAGGAGCACTTTCCAAAAGAAAGTCAATACTGTTGACCTTGGTTTTCTCCAAAAAATTAAATAAAAGACCCTCTTGCTAAAGACATATAAATTTGGGACACAGAACTTGAAGGAATTGTGCTGGAATCGATCTAGAAGCTTCCTCCTTTAGGATTCTCTTTCTCTCCATAGTATCTGAAAGTGCTATGCTGTTGTGGTAGTGGCGAGCTGTTGCTTTCTGACACCCGGCTAGCTTTATCCCTGAAATAATTACATGGAAACTGTATTCTTTTAAACATTGTTTGGACCATTATATCTAGCCTTTTTTGGCTAATTCTCATACCTGGATTAGCCCATTTTTAATAATCTGTGTAGCCCACGAGGTGGCTTACCAGGGAAGATTTTAACCTGCATCTCTCTGGAGTGGAAGAATCATGGCGACTCCTGAATCTGCTTCTTTCTCCCAGCATTCTGCTCTGTTTATTCCACCTATCTAATTGTTCTGTTTTATTAAAGGGCCAGGGCAGTCTCTTTATTTAACCAATGAAATTAAAACAAAACAGAAGATTCTCCCCCATCGTTTCCCCCTTTTCTGTTTAAACAAAAAAGAAGTGATTTCTTTCTAATCTTTTGCTTTCATTGGTTAATTAATAAAGAAACTGCCTAGGTCCATTTGATAAGCCAACCCTTAGGTGGGTGGAGTAAACAAAACAAAATGCTGGGAGAAAGAAGCTGAGTCAGGAGTTGCCATGATTCTCACTCCCAACACAGCCGCAGGTTAAGATCTTTCCTGGTAAGCGCACCTCATGGTGCTACATAGATATTAAAAATGGGTAAAGAGGCTAAAACTAATGGGCCAGACAATATTTAAAAGAATACAGTTTCCGTGTAATTATTTAGGGTAAAGCTAGCTGGATGGCGGAAAGTGGCCTGCTGCCCCTATTACAACACTATGCAAATTACTGAGAAAAAGCAATCAATAATCCTAACCATCTGTAGTATCTATGAAACACAACAATGACCAGTCAACCAAGGTATCTGCAATGGTGTAAGAGTGAAACTTAAATCTTGGAGATAAGCAACAGTCATCTTAGTTAGAGGGATTCATGTCTGGAACTATAAACCTAGCCAACTACTTATGACTTGTGAGGCCATGGTACCTCAGGGAGGACCTATTCTTCTACTTTCCTACACCAGTATAATCTCTAACTGCATTTCAAATACCCACAGATAAATGCAGCTCTCGCCACTCATCAAAAATCTTTTTGTTAGAAGATAGATACCATTACAGAAATCCACAATGGGTCAAAATGCAGAGAACAGCTGACCATGGGATTCCCAAATGATACACAGCACAACCCAACACCTAAGTCCTAGGAAACGGCATGGAAGAGGGGCAGAAAGATTGTAACAGCCAGAGAACTAGGACATCTGCTGCAAGACAGTGTCATCTATGTATGACAGGGAAGCACACCCAGAAAATCTCAATGCAGTCACTTAAACAAGACCAGCAGTGAGAACAGTTGAACAGCCAGCATGACTGTGTGGAGCCTACAAGGCCCCACTCCTACAGACAATTAATGGCTACTGAGAGTTGAGGTGTGACAAGTTCAGAGATGAATATAACACAGTAGAAAATATAACCAGCAAAATTCTTCACAGATCTTGAGAGGACAATAATCAACTTTATATGGAAAAACAAAAAATGCAGGATAGCCAAAACAATCTTATACAATAAAGGAACTTCTGGAGGCATTACCATCCCTGACTTCAAACTCTATTACAGAGCTATTGAAAACAGCTTGGTATTGGCATAAAAAGAGGGAAGTCGACCAATGGAATCGAATAGAAGACCTGGATTTTAACGCACAAACACCCGATTTTCAATAAAAGAGCTAAAGGTATACAGTAGAAGAAAGAAAGCATCTTCAACAAATGGTGCTCACATAACTGGATGTCAGCCTGTAGAAGAATGAAAATAGAACCATTTCTATCACCATGCACAAAACTCAAGTCCAAATGGATTAAAGACCTCAATATCAGTCTGAACACACTGAACCTGATAGAAGAGAAAGTGGGAAGTACTCTACAACATATGGGCACAGGAGATTGCTTCCTACGTATAACCCCAGCAGCACAGACATTAAGGGCAACATTGAATAAATGGGACCTCCTGAAACTGAGAAGCTTCTGTAAAGCAAAGGACACTGTCACTAAGACAAAAAGACAACCTACTGACTGGGAGAAGATCTTCACCAACCCTGCAACAGACAAAGGTCTGATCTCCAACATATATAAAGAACTTGAGAAAGTAGACTTTAAAATGCTAATTAACCCAATTAAAAAATGGGGCAATGAACTAAACAGAGAATTCTCAACAGAAGAAGTTCAAATGGCCAAAAGACACTTAAGGTCATGCTCAACCTCTTTAGCGATCAGGGAAATGCAAATCACAACAACTTTGAGATACCATCTTACACCTGTCAGAATGGCTAAAATAAAAAAACACCAATGATAGCCTTTGCTGGAGAGGTTGTGGAGTAAGAGGTACACTCATCCATTGCTGGTGGGAATGCAGACTTGTGCAACCACTTTGGAAATCAGTGTGGTGGTTTCTCAGGAAATTCGGGATCAACCTACCCCAGGACCCAGCAATACCACTCTTGGGAATATACACAAGAGATGCCCTAACATATTACAAAAGCATTTGTTCAACTATGTTCATAGCAGCATTATTTGTAATTGCCAGAACCTGGAAACAACCTAGATGTCCTTCAATGGAAGAATGGATAAAGAAAGTATGGAATATATACATATTAGAGTACTACTCAGTGGTAAAAAACAATGACATCTTGAATTTTGCATGCAAATGGATGGAAATAGAAAACACTATCCTGAGAGAGGTAATCCAGACCCAAAAAGATGAACATGGGATGTACTCACTCATAAGTGGATTGTAGCTGTAAATAAAGGACATTGAGCCTATAATTCATGATCCTAGAGAAGCTAAATAAGAAGGTGAACACAAAGAGAAACACATAGTTATCCTCCTGGATATTGAAAGTAGACAAAATTGCCAGGCAAGAATCGGGAGCTTGGGGGTGGGGTGGGATGGGGGTAAGGAGAAATGGAGAGAGAAAAGTGAGAGGAGGAGGATTGGGAAAGCTTGGGGAAATGGGATGGTTGGGATAAAAGAAAAGTGGATATGGGAGCAGGGAAGTATATATCATAATTAAGGGAGCCATTTTAGGGTAGCTGGACTTTAAAAGATACTCTCTTTTGAAAGTGTACTTAATTCTTTAGAAGCTTTAGTGAGAAACACACATTAATTTAACTCTAAAGAGAAGCACTTGCTTTACACACTTCAAAAAAAAGAAAGAAAGAAAGAAAGAAAGAAAGAAAGAAAGAAAGAAAATATAACCAGTCCTGAGTTGTCAGAGATTAATGCACACAAGAATGCGTCCTTGTGGAGCTTAGGTTGCAATGAAATTTAACCGAAGTGAATCAAATAGCAACATCCACTACACGGATGCCCAAGACTTGTTCATGTATCTGTGTAGTCTTTACAAGAGAGTATTTTTCTGCTCCTATTATGGGCACAGCCATATTGGCTTGTGGAGAGACTGTGACAAGGTAAAGCTGAGTCTCTCCCACCCCCAGAGTGCACGGTTCATTGGAAGAAACAAATAGATGGCAGTCACACATGCATGTGATACGAACAAGGACTGCTGGGAAGTTTTGACTAAGCAGGAAAGTCGGAGAGGACTACCATGAGGTAAGTATTAGTGGAGAATTAAATAAGCAGGGGAAAAAGAACTTAAAAGAACACATGTACAAAGGTCCTGGGATAGGAAAATCATGTGAAGAACTAGCCAAGGCCAGAGCAGCCCAGTTCAGTGGCATTAGAATACAATTCAAAACTCATCATTGTAACCTTTCTACAACAAAAACTGAGGTCTGCACATTCCTGGTTACGTGATTTTACTATAACAATACATTAGCTTTTGTAAATGTTCAGTGTGTGTGTGTGTGTGTGTGTGTGTGTGTGTGTGTGTGCCTGTGCGCGCACGCACGCACGCTGCTACACATGTATATGTGTTTTCATGTATGGGGGAGCATAGGTGGAGTGTGTATAGGTGCAGGGGCACATGTATGTGTGTGCATGTATGTATTTACATATACGATTGATATCATTTATATTGGTGCAGAATCTCTCCTGAAACAAGAGCTCTACTTTCCAGCTAGTCTAACTAACTTGTTCTGGGGCTCCTCTGTCTCCACCTCCCATGTGCTGTGACTACAGGCAGGCCACACCCATCTGGCTTTTCAGATGGGTTCTGGGGAACTGAACTCTGGTCATTATACTTGAGGAGCAAACACTTAACCCTTCAAGCCATCTGCCCATCCAGGCATAATTTTGTTAAATAGAGAAGTTTTATTTTTTTAAAACTAGTGAGTTTCATTACCACATTCAATGAATATATTTACTTCTAAAGATGCCTTTTTTGGTAATTTTAAATTTGCAAACCATTGCACAACTATTTTAAGACACGTTCTGAACTTCTAAATGTGAAGCACGTGGTGGAACCGAGAGATTTCTGTGATTGTGACAATCACTGCAAACATAGCCTAAGTCTTCACTGTAACCCCAAACACCCTCCATTTCAAACTCAGACAACGCAGATGGAGAACAGAGGGGCTGTCACTCTGACACAAGCAGGCTTGAACCCAGAAATCTGCTCTCTGCGTGAATTGCATCTGTACCACTGTTTAGAGCTGAGCAACCACAGTCCACCCCTGGAGTAAGCTCATTTCTTAGGGTGTCTATGCTCCACTATGTGCTCCTTACAATGGCTGATGAGCCCTTCACCAATGCATGAGGCAAGAGACAATTGGTCTTGATCAACTGGCATATGCTGTGCCTTTGGGCATATCTCTGCCTTCTTTTGATCCATGCTTGGCTGTGGTGATGATCACCTCTGGGCTCGGGACGAGCCACACCATGAGGGTTGTTCTGTTAGGAGCAGACGCGTCACTCTCCAGGAAATGGTGAGCCCAGGGGCATTGCGAGACATGAGGTTATTTATATGCCCTCAGTCTCATCTGTCATGTCCACCTTTGAGAATTACAAGGGACGTCAGCCCATTGCTCATTACCCAGCTGTCCGTTCTGCTAATATATCAACTGGTTTTCTGACAGATCTCATGGCACAATTAAAGAAAAGAAGAGACTGTTAAAATGTTAATACATCCGTTGCTGTTTTAGCTTTGTGACCACATGTTCAACAAAATGACTTAGAAATTTGCCTTATGGTTTCAGAGGTTTTGATTGTTGAGGATAGTAAAGGTGTAATAGAGATGAGCAGCTCACATCATGATAACCAGGAAGGACAGACAGACAGACAGACACACACACACACACACACACACACACACACACACAGTAGTTGGCTTAATTCCATGTGAGTTCCCAGCCTATGGGGTGATACTGTCCATATTTAGGATGTTATCTTCTCAGCTTAATTTTTATTTTTTTTGGAAATGCCCTCACAGACATACCCATAGATGTGCCTTAGTAATCTCCCCAATGTCTTTTAATCAAGTTGGCTGTCTAGATTAATCACCACAGAATAAAGAGTCTCTCATTCACTCCTGGAAGTACAGACCTTGAAGGTCAGTGTAGCCTGGCTTTCAGCTGTTGGATATGAGTGTTGCCGCATCCCTAGGTTGACATACCATAGGGATTTCTCGCTGTGCTTTGCTCAGTTTGTTGTAGATTAAATAGAAAATGTACCCTGTAGGATCCTGTGTTTGAACATTTTTTCCCAGTGGTTGGTGCTGTTCTGGGAGATTATAGGAGGTGGAGCCTCCCTGGAGAAGGATGTCACTGGTTTTGGTGTCTAAGGTTTGGCACATTTCTTATCTACTCTTCTTGACTGCAGACACAATGTCACCAGCTGCCTCAGTTTCCCTTTGCCATATCTTCCACACCATAATGGGTTTTACCCAACAACCTAAAATCCAAACAAGTCCTTCCTCCGTGAATTTCCTTCTCCTCAGGTCACAGCAGCAAGAAATACAAGGAATAAGGTTTTGGATTATGATGTTTATATATTTGATATTCATCTATCTCTGCATTTCACAGTGCCTAAATGACCTGAAATTTGTATTATAGCTTAAATGTGTAGGTATCTACTTGGGCTGAGACTAATCTTCAGCTTCATTTTAAACAGAGACCAGTTGACTTAAATCTTACTGTCTCAATTTCTGTATCTACAATATGAGGCTAACAGATACCCTATATAAAATATGCCTAGTCCATACTAGTTCATCAGGAGACACCACTTCTACCCAGTCCTTTCATTATTATTATATCCAGTAGGATTCTTAAAGTTGGTCTTCCAATCAATCCATCAGAAACCATTAGCACCCCTTTTTATTAACTTACAAAAAATTTTGTTTCATTATGCCATTTGTTTGTTTATTATTTTTATTGAGCCATATATTTTTCTCCACACCTCTCCTTCCTCTCCACTCCCATTCTACCCTCTTCAATGATTCCCACACTCCTAATTTACTCAGGAGGTCTTGTCTTTTTTTATTTCCCATTTGGACTAGACCCATAGATGTCTCTCTAAGGGTCGTTTTTGTTGTTTAGTTTCTCTGGGATTGGGAATTATAGGCTGGTTTTTCTTTGCATTATGTCTAAAACCCACTTATGAGTAAGAATATACTATATTTATCTTTCTGGGTCTGGGTTACCTCACTCAATATGATGTTTTCTAGATCCATTCATTTGCCTGCAAATTTCAAGATGTCATTATTTTTTTTCCACTGTGTAGTACTCCATTTTGTAAATGTACCATATTTTCTTTATCCATTCTTCGGTTGAGGGGTTTTTAGGTTGTTTCCAGCTTCTGGCTATTACAAATAATGCTTCTGTGAACATTGTTGAGCACATGTCATTATGGTATGATTGAGCGTCCTTTGGGAATATACCCAAAAGTGGTATTGCTGGGTCTTGAGATAGGTTGTTTCCTAATTTTCTGAGAAATCGCCATGCTGATTTTCAAAGCATTGTACCAGTTTGCACTCCCACCAGCAATGCAGAAGTGTTCTCTTTATCCCATATCCTCTCCAGCATAAGCTGTTATCAGTGTGTTTGATCTTGGCCATTCTGACAAGTATAAGATGGATTCTCAGTGTTGTTTTGATTTGCATTTCTCTGGAAGCTAAGGATGTTGATTGAGCATTTCCTTAAGTGTCTTTCAGCTATTTTAGATTAATCTGTTGAGAGTTCTCTGTTTAGGTCTGTACCCCATTTTTTGGATTGGATTATTTGTTCTTTTGATGACTAGTTTCTTGAGTTCTTTGCATATTTTGGATATCAGCCCTTTATTTGATGTGGGGTTGGTGATGATGTTTTCCCATTCTGTAGACTGCTGTTTCATCTTGTTGACTGTGTCCTTTGCTTTACAGAAGCTTCTCAGCTTCAGGAAGTCCCATTTATTAATTGTTTCTCTCAGTGTCTGTGCTACTGGAGTTATATTTAGGAAGTGGTTTCCTGTGCCAGTGCATTCAAATGTACTTCTCATTTTTTTTCTTCTATGAGGTTAATTCTACCTACCCAAGAACATGTTGGATCTTTCCACTTTCTGTTGTCTTCTTCAATTTCTTTCTTCAAAGATTTAAAGTTCTTGTCATACAGGTCTTCCACTTGTTTGATTAGAGTTACTCCGAGATATTTTATGTTATTTGTGGCTACTGTGAAGGGTGATGGTTCTCTGATTTCTTTCTCAGCCCATTTATTATCTATATAAAGAAGGGCTACTGATTTATTTGTGTTAATCTTGTATCCTGCTACATTACTGAAGGTGTTTATGAGCTGTAGAAGTTCCTAGGTAGAATTTTGGGGGTTGCTTATGAAAACGTATTGGGGACCTTTATGAATCTGTCAGCTGTACGTTTATTGTATATTCTTGTAGGCTCTAACATAAACCCTCATATCATCATCAAATATTGAGAGTTTGACTTCTTTTTCAATTTGTATCCCCTTGATCTCTTTTTGTTGTCTTATTGTTCTAGCTAGATCCTCAAGTACTATATTGAATAGATATGGAGATTGTGGAGAACCTTATCTTATTTCTGATTTTAGTGGGATCGCTTTGAGTTTCTCTCTATTTAGTTTGATGTTAGTTGTTGCTTTGTTGTATATTGCCTTCATATGTTTAGATATGTTCCTTGTATCCCTGCTCTCTCCAAGACCTTTATCATGAATGGAGTGTTGTATTTTGTTGAAAGCTTTTTCAGCATCTAATGAGATGATCATGTGTTTTTGTTTTTTATTTCAGTTTGTTTTTATGGCAATTACATTGACAGATTTTTGAACCATCCCTGCATCTCTGGGATGAAGGCTACTTGGTCATGGTGGATGATTTTTCTGATGTGTTCTCAGGTTCGGTTTGTCCGTATTTTATTGAGTACTTTTGCTAGGCATGGCAAGAGCACAAGCACAAACAAGTGCCTGCTAACTCATAACAAATAAGCAAAATTGATCAAAACAAACCTGACAGCAGACCAAAAGCCCAGTAACTAATGACTTGCAGTCCTTGTCAATCACAACACACCAGCAGCAACTGCCAGTTTCAAAAGGACCAACCAAAAACATTCCTGAGATTGTTTCATTTCCCTAACCTCTTAAATACCCATGACCTTTTTTACAATAAAGAGCTTCTGTATTGGAATCTTTTGGAGTTGTTGCCTCCGCATCTTCTCATCTACTCTCCCCTGGAACACAACAGGCAGCAGCAACAAGCCCACAACAACTACATTTTTGGATCAATGTTCATGAGTGAGATTGGTCTGTAATTCTCTTTTTTAGTAATGTCTTCATGTGGTTTGGGTATCATGTAATTGTAGCCTTATAAAAAAAAGTTTGGCAATGTTCCTTCTGTTTCTATTGTGTAATTTGAGGAGTACTGGTATTACTACTTCTTTGAAAATCTTATAGAATTCTGCACTGAAACCATCTGGGCTTTTTTTTTTTTTTTTTTGGTTGGGAGACTTTTGATGACTGTTTCTATTTCTTTAGCAGTTATAAGTCTATTTAATTTACTTATCTGGTCTTGATTTAATTTTGGTAAGTGATAGTTATCTAGAAAATTTTCCATTTCCTTTAAGTTTTTCAATTTTGTGGAGCACAGGTTTTCAAAATATGACCTAATGATTTTCTGGATTTCCTCCATGTCTGCTATTATGTCCCTCTTTTCATTTCTGATTTTGTTAATTTGGATATTCTCTCTCTTTGCCTTTTGGTTAGTTTGGATAAAGGTTTGTCTACTTTGTTGATTTTACTCAAAGAACCAACTCTTTGTCTTGTTGATTCTTTGCATTTGTTTTCTTTCTTCTATTTTGCTAATTTTAGCTCTCAATTTGATAGTTTTGTTATTTAGTTCTCCTGGGTTAATTTGCTTCTTTTTGTTTTATAGTTTTCAGATGTTCTGTTAACTCACTAGCGTGGGATTTCTCCAGCTTTTTATGTAGGTATTTAGTTCTATGAACTTTCCTCTTAACACTGCTTTCATTGTGTCCCATAAATTTGGGTATGGTGTGCTGTCATTTTCATTCAGTTTTAGGAAGTCTTTAATTTCCTTCTTTATTTCTTCCTCAACCCTTTGGTGACTTAGGTGAGCACTACTCAGTTTCCATGTGTTTGTGGTTGAATTCTAATTTTAAGCCATGGTGATCTGATAAGATACATGGGGTCATTACAATTTGTGTGTGTGTGTGTGTGTGTGTGTGTGTGTGTGTGTGTGTGTGTCTGTTGAGGTTTGCTTTGTTACAGAGTATGTGGTCAATTTTTGAGAAAGTTCCATGAGGTGCTGCAAAGAAGGTGTGGAATGCTCTATAGATGTCTGTCAAGTCCATTTGAGTCCCTTATTTCTCTGTTAAGTTTCTGTCTCACAGACTTGTCCACTGGTGAGAGTGGGGTATTGAAGTCTCCCACTTTTAGCGGGGGTTGATGTGTGATTTAAGCTTTAGAAGTGTTTATTTTACATATGAGGCATAGATGTTCAGTATTGAGATTTCCTCTTGATAGATTTTTCCTATGACAAATACAAATATCATTTTTTGTCTCTTTTGATTGATTTTAGTTTGAAGTCTATTTTGTTAGATAATTGGATAGCTACACCAGCTCATTTCTTCTTCCATTTGATTGGAAATTTTTTCCCCAACACTTTACCCTGAGGAGATGCCTGTCTTTGAGGTTGAGGTGTGTTTCTTGTATGTAGCAGAAGGGTGGATTCTGTTTTCATATCCAATCTCTTAGGCTGTATCTTTTTATAGGTGAGTTGAGGCCATTTATATTAAGGGATATTAATGACCAGTGATTGCAATCTTCTGTTATTTTAGTTTTTGTTGTTAGTGATGTTATTTTGTGTGTTTTTCCTTTCCTTGGGATTTGTTGCTGTGAGATCATCTATTGTCTGTTTTTGTGGATGTAGCTAACTTCCTTGGATTGAAATTTTTCTTCTAGTACTTTGTGTAGGGCTGGACTTGTGGCTATGTATTGGTTAAATCTGATTCTGTCATAGAATATCTTGTTTTCTCCATTTATGGTGATTGAAAGTTTTTCTGGGTATAGTTGTCTGAGCTGGCATCTGGGGTCTCTTAGTGTCTGCATAACACCTGACCAGGACCTTCTGGTTTTCATTGTTTTCAATGAGAAATTAGGGGTAGTTCTGATAGGTCTGCCTTTATATGTTACTTGGCCTTTTTTCTTTGTAGTTCTTAATTTTCCTCTGATTGGTGTGATTGGGGCCATGTCCCTTATGACCCAAGGCTCAGATGGTTGCTCCTCGTGGTGGAGTCAGAGTCATGGTTCCAGTCACCCCAGTGGTTGCTCTGCAATCCTGGAGGTTGTTTGTGCTTGTTCCCATGGAGGTCACTTGCTTGGGACTGCTCCCATGGAGGTCTCTGGCTCAGGGCTGCTCCTGTGGAGATTGCTGGCTCTGGCCTGGTCCCATGAAGGTTACTGGCTGGGGCCTGTCTCTACAAGGTTGCTGGCTCAGGCCTGGTCTTGCAGAGGTTGCTGGCTCAGGCCTGGTCTTGCAGAGGTTGCTGGCTCAGGCCTGGTCTTGCAGAGGTTGCTGGCTCAGGCCTGCTCCCGTGGAGGTCACTGGCTTCTCATGGTCTCCTGACTAACTTTTTCATCTACATTCACTCTCATAACCACATACAAATGTTCAGGAAGGATCCACATTTAAAAGTGCATGTGGTGTTTGTCTTTCTGAGGCTGGGTCACCTCATTCAATATAAGACTTTACAGTTCCACGTATTTTCCCATAATTTTTGTAGTTAATCTTTTCTTAACTGCTGAGCAAATACACTCTTCTATAGATTCACATCTCGACTGGTTCTACTTCTTCACTAGGGCATCATTTTTAAAGCACACAGAGAGAATATTCTTGTTTTGTTTTGTTTTGTTTTTGAGACAGGGTTTCTCTGTGCAATAGCCTGGACTGATCTGGAACTCACTTTTTAGATGAAGCTGACCTTGAACTCACAGAGATCTGCCTGGCTTTGCCTCCCAAGTGCTGGGACTAAAGGTGTGCACCACCATGCATGGCTTGAGAGAATATTCTTGCACACAGCATTCTATTGACAGGGGCTCTTAAGTTAGTCTTTGGCACTTTCAGTGCTCAGATTTTGTGTGTTTTGCATTTGTGAAGAATGTATTTAGGTTGTCACCGTCTTTGTGAGTTCATATGAGCATCAGTGCCCATGACTCTGGGAGACATTGTATCCTCGGAGTCATCTACAACCTCTGGCTCTTAAAATCTTTCCACTCCCTTTTCTACATAAATATCCAAGCCTTGAGGAAAGGAATTTGATATTCCTGTTTAGGGCTGAATCCTTCAATGTCTCTCATGATCTGAACACTGTTTAGTTGCCATCACAACCTCTCACCAGTTTTAGAACCGTGTGGTGAGCACTGGGTGCTGGTTAATGGCTCAGACCCTTGCTCGTGTCCACAGATTGCTCTGCCTACAACCTTCTCCTTTCTTCCTTCTCCAACCGATGGTCCATTCCCCTCTCTTCTGTGCTCACAAGCCCCATGAGGACCCTTTCACAATTTCACAACAGAAACCTGGTGACACTCTCTCACTGATGGAGGGACAGGAGCCTGCTTCACTTATTTCCAAGTAAGTGCTTGGT
Source organism: Microtus oregoni (assembly GCF_018167655.1). Lineage (NCBI taxonomy): Eukaryota > Metazoa > Chordata > Mammalia > Rodentia > Cricetidae > Microtus > Microtus oregoni. The sequence continues at coordinate 27,139,073 of NW_024543086.1, read as the reverse complement.
AAGTTTTAATGGATGGGTATGTGGAAAGTCAGAAGAAAGCAGACCAAACTCCAGAACTTGATTCTAGTCTTGCATCAACAATTAAATTGCTATGTATCTACAGGTAGATGAATTGGCCTGAGTCTGAGTCTTCTTCATAGGCTTGTGATTGAAAACCATTAAAGTTCTCTATTCAGCTCTGGGTTTTATGATTCTCTCTCCTCTCTCTCTCTCTCTCTCTCTCTCTCTCTCTCTCTCTCTCTCCTCTCTCTCTCTCTCTCTCTCTCTCTCTCCTCTCTCTCTCTCTCTCCTCTCTCTCTCTCTCCTCTCTCTCTCTCTCTCTCTCCTCTCTCTCTCTCTCTCTCTCTCTCTCTCTCTCTCTCTCTCTCTCTCTCTCTTTCTCAATTATAATTGTCTTTGTAGAAATGATATTTGACTGCCTTAAATCACTAAATTCAGAAAGCTTCAAAGAAGTACTTGCCCTAAATCCTGCTCTGCTGAATAACTGTGGAAAAACAATTGGGAGGCTCAGCCTGTGCACCTTCTCCTAAGCATAGAGCTTGTGATACTAACAGGAAGCAGATTGACAGACAGAAATAAAGTCATAAGACTGATCTCAGTATCCTAGCTTCATCTGGGATACAGTATTTCATAATGTTTATCTTGGATGAAGCGTAAAAATGAAGAAATTGAAGTAAAACGAAAGGAATTGCTGTTATGTGACGTTCTATTGTCCCAGCATTAAGCCTTATGAGGGTAGTTCAATAGATAGCAGTGGTCGGGAGGTTTCAGAGTGCAGGACAGAGAAAGCTTCTTAATTCTGAGCAGGAAACCCACACCCTGGCTGGAAGAACATGCTGCAGGGGCCCGATGAGACGGCTTGGTGGGCTGGTGAAGGAGTGGCGAGTACCAGATGTTCAGCCTTGCGCTGGAATTGATGAGAGCAGTACTGACCCAGACTACCCTGAGTCTACTTCCTGAGGCTGTCACCAGTGCTGTCAGAAATTCAGCTGAGGACACGGGCAACCTGTTCTGTGAGCCCCAATCCTGAAGAACTGACATCTCTGGCCACCTGACAGATCCACTCAGTAATCCAAAGCGATCGAGGGCAGACAGAGGGGACTTCCTGACAGATGTGGAGACGGTGCCCTGACTTGTTTCTGAGGCTTCTGGAAATAATTGACAAATTATTATTATTATTATACTCACTGTATAAGCGTGAGAACTTGACTCTGATCCAGTGCTGTGATGCATGTTTGCTATTCCGGGACTGGGGATACGGAAACAAGCAGATGCCTGAGGCTCACTGGCCAGCCAGCCAACTGAACTGGTAATCCCAAGGCCAATGAAAGACACTGTCTCAAACAAACAAAAAAGAAACAGGACTCGGGGTTCTAGAGACCCAGGGTTGGACCAGTCCTGAACCAAAGTTAGTGCAATGCTCAGAGCTCTTAGAGAAATTTCTTTGTTCAGTGGTGGTGGCTAACACAGAAACTCAAAAGTGAAGCAAGTACATAGAAGTGTGTGTGGAGTACTAAGTCACAAGTGAGTACATCTTTATCACACCCCTTCCTCAAGGCCCAGGGGCCATTGCAGAAGAGGGAGCAGGAAGGCCACATGAGCCAGAGGTTGGAGTATGTCCAGTATCTTCTGGACAGGACATGACGGCCACACTCAGGAGCTCACAGTAGCTGTTGTCACCACACAAGACATGCACGACATCTAGCTGGTCAGCATGGAGGGGGAAGGAGCTCGTCTGCCACCACCCCACCACTGAGGTGTTGTGGAAAGTTGCTGGCTTCTTGGAGAGGGAGTCAGCTTTCTTCAAGTGTGTGGCTCCTTGTAGGTTGACAATGCTCCAGTCGATGATCTCACGCCTTGGAGTACATGCACAGAACAAGCTGGAGGCGATGGGGTCAGTAAATTAAAACAAATGGGGGGGGGGAGTTGCTGCTCTTTGAAGTAAGATGGCCATGCCCACAGGGCGAGGACTTGGGCCTTGACTAGCAGTGCCATGAAACACATGCCCATGTCAGAAGCTCTTTCCAATCACCATCGCTCTTCCCTCCCACCCAGTTCTGCCTTCCTCAGAAAAGAAGACAGCTAGGTGTCATTTGCTGAAAGGGTTAAAGTTTTCATATGACTTTTTACAAATAAAGTTTTATATATTAAAGAAAAAATCAGATTACTATAAACCTTTATTATTGAAGATTTACATCTATAAGAGTATTATTACAGCCTCATGTTAAAGGCTCAAAAAAATAAGGTGATAGCCCTTGGGTAACAGTGTCTGAGACTGACCTGTGGCCTCCATGTACACACACACGCACACACACACATACACACACACACACACACACACACACACACACACACAACAGGGTCTGCTTTTGACTAGCTATGCAAACTTGGACAAGCATAGTGACATTTTGTGACTCAGTTTCTCACTGTGAGATGCATATGACCAGAGTAATGACTGCTGATATCTACAGTGTGTGTGTGTGTGTGTGTGTGTGTGTGTGTGTGTGTGTGTGTAACAGCTACTGGACACGGGGCTCTCAGCAAAAGGATGTCTTAATGGAACCTTATGTAAATCTGAATGATCTTTCTGAACCCCAGTCTTATTGACAGTCATAATATCTGACCTGAAGAGTTTAGGTGTTAGGCTAGGGGCTATGAAACAGTTCTGGGACTGGAGAGAGACTACTAACCATCTACTAAAAGGGTACAGAGACTTTGCAGAGCAGCAGGAGCTTAGGAAGGGGCTGCCCCACAGAGCTGTGGCTTCAGCAGAAGAATTACACCCCAGAAACTCACAGTAGTACAAGAAAGAAGCAATAGATCAATAGTCGCTGCCCAACCCCAAAGAGTAAGAAGCCTTGTGGTGATCTGACCTGGGGGTTCAGTGCTCAGAGCATAGAGAAAGGTGAGGAGGGTGGGGGTGGGGAGGTGGGGGTGGAGGGTGTGGAATGGGGGTGGAGGGTGAGGGGCAGGGGATGGAGGGTAGAGGGTGGGGACTGAGTGGTGGAGGGTGTGGAATGGGGGTGGAGAGTGGAGGGGGGCTAGGGGTGAGGGGTAAAGGGTGAACAGTGAAGGGCAGAGGGTGAAGGGTGGAGGGTGGGGGCTGGGGTGGAGGGTGGAGGCTCTGCTCAGCTCAACAGATGCCGTCCTGTTTTCTCTTCTTTATGACACTGGAAGCAGGGGTGGTTGTCTTACAGATGAAGGAGTTGAGTCTCCATCAGCTTAGAATCTTGGAATAAATGGCATAGCTGTGACAAAATGCTTGACAGAAGAAACGTCTTCCCTTAAGGATGGAAGCATTATTTTGGCCTATTCGAGGGTGCCGTCATCATGGGGAAGGCCAGTGGCAGGAATGGGAGGCAGCTGTTCACATTGCTTCAGGGACTCTTGGAAGCATCGTCCATCTGCATCCCATTCCTGCAGACCTCAGTCCTCAAGGAGCAGGCTTGCCTGCTCTCTTGTGTTCAGCAGCTCCCTGAGACCACAGGCTTGCTGTGTTACAGCTTGTATTACACTTCACGGCAAATACTCCCCGCCTCTCCAATTATGCTACGAGATCTCCCGGGGCACTGGCTGGAAATTTTTCTAACCCAGTATCCCTGCCACTTAAGTACATGTTCTAGTACAGGAAAGGGGATAAGAGATATTTGTTAAATGACCCAAAGAGTAGATTGATAAGAGGGAGAAGGGGAACCCTGAAGCTCAACGGAGGAGTAGGGAGATTTCACTGAGCAAAATCCACCAATGGGCATCCCCTCAGTCAGCTCTGATCTCAGTTTCTTTCTGGCCCCGCTGTTTACAGCAGGCCATAGCAGGACTGCCATCCTTCACTCTAGAGTGGGTGGCACAGGGTGACGGCAGGCAGGTCTGCAGAAAGTCCCAAGTGGCAGATTCTGTTAGGTTGTGCCATTGATATTCCACGGTGTGTGGCGGTTTCAGCCTCCTGCCTGAAAACACCAAGGGGTTGTAAATCACCCTGCTACAGCTGTCCAAGCGATAAGTGCCTGGGAATTGGGGAGGCCACAGGGACAGGCTCTGTTCTGGGGAGCTGTGCAAGCCTATTTCTAAGGTTCAGCAGTTTATGCTGAAGTGCCTGGGTTGGCTTAGCTCCCAAGTCTACAAGAATCAAACAACATTTGCTCTTACAGTGGCAGCCGTGGGGAAAAGGTCCGGGCAAATGTCCTGGGAGAGTAGAAACTTCAGCCCTCAGGAGGTGTGGCCACTTGATGAAGAAATCTACTTCTAAGCCACCCTTGACTTTGGGAAAATTGCTTAAACTTCTTCATTCCATTCTGCTCATCTGTAAAGTGAAGAAAGATTAAATAAATAAACACCATAAAAACTCATATACAAGAGTGCCTAGAGTAAGGTGGCTACTTGCTAATGTCAGTTTAATCACAATAAGCATTGTCACTATCACCACTACCATCATATATAATTATTAACATCATCCCCAATCATTATCACCAATATTGTCACCATTACCACCACTTTCAGCACCAGCACCATTATCTATCTGTCTGTTCGTCTATCTATCTATCTATCTATCTATCTATCATCCCTCTATCTTTCTATTTACCTACAAACCCACCTATCATCAGCATCACTGTTACCACCATCTCCACTCTAACCACCACTACCATCATCACCCCGCTACCATTATCATACATCATTATCACCTCCTCTTCATCTTCATCACTACCACCACTGTGACTACTCCCATAAGCATCAATACCAACATTGTTATCATCACTGATTATGGTCATTACATTATCTTCTTCAAACAATTATAATTGTGTTACATGCAAAGATTTGTACTAGGCATGAGAACTTCTGGAGCTGCAAATCTATGACGTCAAAGAGAAAGTCAACCGCACAGACATCCACATGTGCTGCAGTAAGAACCACAGAAGGAAGGGAATAAAAACTTCCAAGTGTGGACTGACTTAAAAGAATGTCAAAGGGAGAACTAGATAAGGCAGACTAGATGATATTGCCAGAGGTCTAAGAAAAGCATGCAGACTCAGACCTGGAAGATAACTTCTGGACCCTCCATGATCCTACACAAAGCCTGTTTAAAGGTATGAAAATAGAACTGATGGCCTCAGAAAGTTCTTAAAATAACTCATGGATATAGCAGATTCCTGACCTCAACACACTCTAACGCATGTTCTAAGTTGGTGGGCTCCCCTGTAAGCCTCCCTCCTTAATACGCATAGGAATAAGGATAGCACCAGATGGATAAATCCCAGGTTAATTGGTCTTGGATTCCTTCTACCCACAAAAGCTCAGAAGAAGAAATACATGCTCCTCTGTTCCCAGTCTGCAAAATGTGCTTTAGTCTTCATCTAAACTACAGAGTGTGCAGGATTGATAGCTCTCCCAGAACTGGTTTCCTTTTTATGTGCCTAGCATTATTCCAGGCAGTAAACATTTGGGCTCCTGCTAAATCATCATGGTAGCTGCGGGAAAGAAACACTGCAGCTCACTTTGTAAGTGAGAAAAATCAACTCAGAGAGTTTAACTGGCATACCCAGGGCCACACAAATGTTGAGTGACAGAAGCAAGATCCAGAGTCCACTCTGATGAATCCTAAACAGTCCAGCATTAACAGTCATGCAAGGTAGTTACTATAGTTACATTACAAGATGCAGAACCCATAGAAGGCAGGATTCTGAGCATATCTGTGAAGAAGAATCTGGATTGGCTTCAGTGACATGGCGAGATTCACCACAAATGCCAGTGGTCTCATTCCTTGGACGAGGGGCCAGGAGGAAGGAGAAAGTGAGCTGAGGACCAGCACTCTTTTCTCTTGGCTTTCTCACGGCGGATGCAGTGTGACCATGACGACCAACTGCATCATGTTCTGGCCTCCATGACTTCTCCACCACAATGAACTGTATTTGCAAACTGTGAGCCAAAGAAAATGATCTTCCTAAAGCTTTTTAAAAGGTATGAGTGTGCATGCGTGAATGCATGTGTGAGTGTGTGTGCATGCACATGCCTTCATGTGTATACATGTGTATACATGAAGGCATGTGCCCATTGGGTCTAGTAGAGAATTTCGGATTTCCTGGCAATGGAACTACAGTTGACTGTGAGTGCTGGGAATCAAATTCAGGTTGTCTGTAACAGTAGTGTGTGCTTGTTACTGAGCCCTAGTCCCAGCCCTTGGAGTAGCTTTCTGCAGGTATTTTGTCATGGCAACAAGAAAGGTAGTGGATGGACCACAAACATGGGCGTCTGCACGATTTTAAAGTAACTTAAATTTAATAAGGTTAAAATTTTAATTCTGAGTCATACTGACTACATTTTAAATGTGGCTAGTGGTCATTTAGTTGAAAGTAGAGACATGTACCATTTCTGAGAAAAGATAATCAGCACCTGGCCGCCTCTGGTGTCTTCAGAAGATCAGTCTTATTTCTGCTGTAGCTTTGCAACATCGTATTTAAGATGCTCCTGAGACCCACAAACCTACCCTCATAAGGTTGCCACCAGAAATAATCCATTTGGAAGGCAATTAAGCAATACGAATCGTGAAAGGTGTGATTAATCAAAGCACACGGCAGAGAAAGAAGCCATGAAATGTGACAGCTGCTGCAAATCCGGAACCTGGGCTACAAATAGAGCAGGAATGCCCGGGTTAGCTCCCATCCCCAGCTCCACATGACCCTTCCTGACCTCAGCATCACAGACTTCTGCCCCACAATATTGCTGGGCGGCTTTCAACCACAGCTCTGGAGTTTGCCTCATCCATTCTTTCCTAAATACCAGGTTTTGACATGGGTCTGGGACAGCTGCATGCCAGCACTCCCTGCTGCAGGATATTGTGGACGATCTGTTGGTAGCTTTTGTTCTGATCATAAGAATTAGGTTCAGGTCCATCATGGCATCTCTCCAGAATCTGGCATGAATCTTTCAGTTGCTTTGGACCTTGGTCCTGGACTGTGGGAAATGAGTCCTCACAGTGTGTTTGTAATGAGAAAATGAGAAGATGTGTACCAAATCCCCCTTGAGCCTCAAGGTACTTTTTCCCCTGAATGTAATTGCTTCATTTGAACTTCCTGACATCTGTTATGACTCCGGTGAATGCCAGATGATTAGTACAGAGAATAGAGACTCACTCCACCCATCTGAGAACCCATTTTTGTGTGTTGGCAAGTGGGCACAGGTTAGAACGGTTCATGTAAGTGGGAGCAGCTACTAGGGGTAGAGAGAGAAGAGAGTTTGCAAACTCCATACCAATCCTTTTCCTATACTGACGATATTCCCACCCTGGGCAAAGTGTGAATCCCATCACTGTTACAGCCTGAAGGCAGAGTAAACTTTCCCTATTCAAGGCCAACATTAAAGGCAAGAGACTGTCCAGTGAACATTCCTTATACACTAGATGATTGACACCTATGCCCACTTTCTAGGGCACACTAGTGACAACTGCAAGAAGAGGAAATTAAGCCGATGCTTTCCTAACTCTGAGAGAGACTCGCAACTTACTGTTTCTACAAGGCAGCAGCGTTTTGTAGTTTCTAATCTCTAAAAAGAGGTGGAGGAAAAAGGATGCTTCAGCTGTCCATAGCAGGCAGGCTCCTGCTGGGATCCCAAGGGCTGGTCCATGTGCTGTTTGACTATAAGCCCCTGGTCCCTCCACCTGGATGGAGGAAGAGTCATTTTCAGAACAGAGCCTCCTGGATGGAGGATAGACAGGCAAAGACTGGAGGGTCTCCCAAAAGCAAAGGGGTTTTCCTTCATTTTATCCTCACAGTTCTATATATTCACCCATTCAGTTACATTTAGCTGAATTTTTCAATGAAAGCACTGTGAAGGAACTTAAATTAAGTGAAGAATTAGTCTCAAGTATTTTGGGGCAAATATTACCACCCTTCCCTGAGTAGAAAAGAAACTAAAGTCCCACATTGACATTTTTGAAAGATCAGGCTAATTTGTTTCCTGTGTTCAATACAATACGGTGCCCTCTTCTTCCTCCTCTTCTTCCTATTCTTCTCTCTTTCCCACAAACTTACATCTTAGATACTGGACAACTCTCAGTGTGGGGCAAACGGGTAAGATTTATGATAAGCATTATTGCCCAAGTCCTGATCTCGGTTGTGTCTACTTTCTCTGGTCAGTCATGAATTTCTATGCTGTGATCATTTTGATCTTCTAAACAAGGTGTCACTCTGCAGCCTAGGATGACCTTGAATTCACGGTGCTCCTTCCTCTACCTCACAACTGCCGACGGTTGCTTTTCACGATAGCCTTAGCCTTGCAATGCCATTTTTTTCAAGCAATTGTAGCATCCTCTGCCTCTGCAGTGATACCCAGTGGCGGCTGGCTGATTTTATAACACTTCTTTAGTATAACATAAAATGTATCACAATAAATATTACGTGAACTCATTTTGTTGGCATTTTCATTTTCACTACCACTGGACTGCAAGCTGCTGGAGGACAAGGTCATTGTTTATGTCCCCTGCCCGAGGAAGGGATGCTAAATAAATATTTGTCAGTGAACAAAGCACAGAGGAGGCACAGAAGAGCTGTGTCCATGTATGTTCACATGTGTGCTGACCACGTCCGTGTGTGTCCACATGTCTGCTGAGCATGCTGTGTCATGTGTGTCCACATGTGTGCTGATCATGATGACTGCATCTGTGTGTGTCCACATGTCTGCTGAGCATGCTGACTGTGTCCATGTGTGTTCACATGTGTGCTGACCATGTTGATCCCAAACATCAGATGAGAAAGATGTGATGTCCACAAAGAAACAGATGAAAGAAGGCAGATATGACTACGGAAAAATGAAGCTACCGAACGCAAGCTCTGTAATCAACAAGTATTTAATGTGTAATTTGTGAAAATAAATTCTATCTGCTGTGGAATAATCCTCGTGTACACTGTAAAGATTTGCCACTCAAATTGCTTAATGAAACACTGACTGGCCAGTAGCCAGGCGGGAAGTATAAGTGTGGGCGACCAAACTAAGGATGACAGCAAGAAGAAGGGCAGAATTGGGAGTTACCCACCAGCCAGGTACAGAGGGAGCAAGAGATGAACATGCAATAATAATAAAGGAACTGCCATATGGGTTAATTTAAATGTAAGAGTTAGCTAGCAATAAGCCTGAGCTATTGGCTGAGCATTTATAATTCATATTCAGCCTCTGAGTCTGTTATTTGGAACCTAATGGGCGGGAAAGAAACATCCATTTGCATCTATCATTTTTTGACAATTATTTGAGATGCATTTCATATGCATTCACTGATTTGATGCGCCATTCCTGCCATATGTGCAAGGTGTCATTGGCCTTTTATAAAAAAAATAGATATTGATGAGAACAACAACAATCTGTACAGAGGTTAGGGAAATTATTCCAAGCCACATGTCTGGTCTGGCGGCCTCGATTTTACCCACTATCCACTAGTATCTTCCTAGCATGAAAACCAGCCATTTATAGCTTTCTCGAAGTGATCAGACTGTCAAGGGCTTCATTTCTGTCTTGCTGCTGTGATAAAACACCTGGACAAAAGCAACTTAATGGAGGAACGGTTTATTTTGGCTTATAGTTCAGAAAGGGTGCAGTCCACCATGGTGGGGGAAGATGCAGCAGCAGCCAGGGAAAGCATGGTGGCGGAACCCACAGAAGAAGAGAAAATGAACGGTTTTCTCAAGAATGGCTCCCCTCCTTCCAATCCAGGATTCCTTTCACTCTCCCAGCTTTAGGTGCATTTTACCACCCGTGGCTTCCTTGTTAACACCTTGTTAAAGCTCTCTTGACAGTCTGGTTTTCCCCTTTTGTTATTTAAAGCCACCACATTATGGGATTTGGCGGGGATGCTGCACCTGAGCTCTTAGAATCTTCTCTGTTCTATTCTTTTCCTCCAGGGCCCCCACATCATTCTCTGCACAGAGAAAAGGCACTGAGATGAGGCTGAATGACAGATGTGGTCCTCCAGCTGCTGGCAGAAACCACAGTGACTCAGGGGAAAGGGAGCAAACCCTTAGGAGGCCCTAGGAAGGTACACCGTGAGTGATGCCTAGCTCAGGGTGTGATTGCAAAGGGGCAGGACTGTGAGGACACTGGAGACAATATGGTCATGGTGGACACGTGTGGCCTAAAGCCCAGAATGCTCTGATTGCAAGAGGTTAAGAGTTAAGTTCACAGAGCTTGCTGTTTTATCAAAGCCATGTGACCAGAATGCAACAAAGGTAAAAAAAAAAAAAAAAAAAAAAATCTTCACTTAGATTCTTTAAAGTCAAACTTGTTCTTTTCCTGTCCAAGTAGACTGCACAAAACAATGGGTTTCACTGTGCCGTTTCCATACAGGCTTGGGATGCACTTTGATTAGATGCACACCCACCCCCCACCTCTTGACTCTTTTTGTCCCCCTCCCCCCTCTGCCTGGTTCCCTTCCAGCCAGTTCACTTTCTCCATAGATAGCTCATTGACTGTCTCTATTACTTAATCTTAAACTTGACATGATTTATGACTTCTAGCTCTTAATTCAGCACTGGATTTATTAAAGCCTCATAGGAAGTAAATATTTATGACATACATCTTAAATTTATTGGTTTGATGCTTTTTTAAAATCTTAAAACAGTTTATTTCAGGCCATTTTAGACTGCTTCACATGGTTTACAACAACAATTTTTGTGCTCCAAAGCATTTTTAATTGCTATTGTATATTCATGGTGCAAGACTTTGGGGGTCTTCTTTACCTGTGTGTCGCCGTCTACACTAACCCTGCTAAGATCCTACTGCTCTAGACTGTCCGTCCTCACTGTTCCATCTCTCTTTTCTTTCCCAGATAATCCTATTCCTACTCTCATGTCATCTTTATTTTAGGTTCCAACTGAATTTAAATCAATTCCACCGAAGTCAAGTCCAGTTTTACCCTGAGAAAATAAAACTAATAAGCTTTCCGGAAGAAGGTACTCATGCTGTTTCAGGTCTCAGATGGTAGCTGATGGGAGCCAGGCCACTCCAACTCCATCCCTAGGAAAGGCAATTTGTCTGATTAGCTGTCCCCTGACCTGAGCTGAGGCCTAGGTGATCACTTGAAAGGGGAGGTCATGAGTTTGCTTGCTTCTTTATGCTGTAGAAAGAAAATGCCATAAAACCACACTTGAAGACAACAGATGTTTGCTGTCATCCAGGCTCAGCATGTTGGCAGGGTCCTGATCCCTCTGGAGGCTCCAGGGAGAATCTCCCCTGGTACTTTCCTGGTCTGTCATACAGAAACCTGAGCATTCCCGGGCCTATAGCTGTGTTTTTCCAATTTCTGTCTCCATTGTCACGCAGCTCCCCAGTCTCCTGCCTAGAGCTCACAATATAAACCAGGCTGTGTCTTGAACTGGAGTATCAATCTCCCTGCCCCTGCCTCTTCAATGACCAGGTCACAGGAGTGCAACAGCACCTGGTTATCTCTCTTTATTAGGATCAAGAACCCACCCACTCACGTCTGGGCTCATCCTGATTATCGTTACAACTTTTCTTCTGTCAAATACATTCCGTTCATAGTGGTTTGGATTAGAATTTGGACATATCTTTGGGGAGGAAGCAGTTAAACTAACAATAAGAAGCAACCAGACTTTCCAGGTGTCTTTTCTCTTGGTGTGATCTCTGAATTAACTAAGGACTTGACCAACTTTGGGGATGGCTTGGTTGGTAAAGTGCTCACAGAAAGCAAACATGGGTATTGAGTCCAGTCTCCCGAAAAGCCAGGTCCTGCCATGTTCACCCATCATCCTAGCACTGGAGGGAAAGGAACTGGCAGATCCGGGGAATTTGATAGCCAGTCAATCTAATCAAATCGGTTAGTTCCAGATTCAGTGAGAGAGGCTCTTTCGAAAAACAGAGTGGAGAGTGATTGAAAAAGACACTTGACATTGGCTGCTGGCCTGCCCACACACGTGTGTGTGCGCACAGAAAACAATCCAAACCCCTATTTGAGCAGACAGATCCCAGGAACCATGACTGCAGAAGGGATAGCATAGCAGACGGGCCAAGGATTGTTCCCACCGCACACAATCCACTGGACTGCCAGCTGTCTCTACACTTCTGCACTTAATTGAATCTTTTAACACCTCTTTGTGATGGGTGACAACGCTCTTCTCTTCAGCATCTGGCAACCCCCTAAAGAGCACCAGTTACCCACTATCTCACCAAAGGGTGAGACAAGACATGGAGATGCTAATGGAACTCAGGACCTCCACAGGCCACCAGTAGCTGGTGGCAGCTGAGCCGTGATGACCTACTTGCTTCCTTGCTGTGAGAACCAACGTTTTGCCAGCATATGAGTCATAAGCAGTAGCGTCCTTTCCTATAAAGTAAGAAACTATCAAGGGCTTAGGTTTTCCCTGCTCCGAGTGCCTTTCACATTCAGATGCAGCCTAAGTTTGGCTATTCCTGCTGCTTCCTCCTGGCTCAAGCAGTTACCATGACCTCTGCAAGTTGGACTTCTTCAGAAGATGGGGATCTCCACAGGGACAGCAAGCTTCCCTAAAACCATCTTTAATTCCATGACACATAGCATGCCCTAGATATACCTAGAACTGCTGGGGGAATTTAGAAACAATGCTCCTGGCTGTGGCAATGTGTGTCTCTCCAGAAAGGCAAAGACAGGCAGATCCAGGAGGCTGATGAGACAGCCAGTAGCTGACTCAGCGGGATTCAAGCTCAGAGACAGACCCTATCTCAAAAGTATGAGAGCAGGGGAGCGGCTCAGTAGGTAAGGGTGGGGATGTGAGTTCAGGTCCCAACAGTGTCTGTAACTCTAGCTCCAGGGGATCTGAAGCCTTTGACCTCAACAAACATTTTCAGACTTTGTAAACAAAACCACACACAGACACACACCAATACACAAAAATTAAAGATAAAGTAAATCCTTTTAAAAAATGGAGTGATTGAAGAATACACCTCCACATACTCAGGCACAAGTGAGCACATGCGCACATGTGTGTGAATACATGTATGCATACACCACACACAAAGCAGATGCTTGGGTTTATCCTCAAAGGTCAGGATTTAGTGGCCTGGTACGTAACTGAGGTCCACATTTTAAATCACACGGGTAACTCTGATATGGATACAGTCAAGAATAAGAACCACTGCTGGGGCATCCAGCAGGACGGCAGTGGACAGCAATGCCGCCGAATATGCACTGATTTCTGTCCTGTAGCCCAGGTCCTGTGTTTTGAAATTGATATACACTGTTTTAGTCAATCAAACACCCACCCTAAAAAGTAGCAGTCATCCTTGGCCTGATTTTTACAGGGTTAGAAAATGAAGCTTAAGGAAGTCTGGCGATCTAAGGAACACCACCCAGTTAGGAAAAGACAGGCTGCAGACTATTGCCACCTGGGCCTTGGTGAGGTACCTCCTTCATCATGCTCTCTGCCTCCCTCTATTGGTCTGTGGGAGACGTTCCGTGCATCATCACTGGAAGAAGAAATGAACTGCCCAAATCTTACCTTGACATTTCCTGTAGGTCACAAGGTTTCTAGCTGTGTCTTTACCTACCACTGCAAACTGGATACCACTGCCTTTATCCAGTCTTACACCGCAGGACTTCATCTCTGTCCCAGGCTGCTTGGGAGTGTGTGGGAATCCCCAGACCTGACAGTTGGTGACCAAGTGACCCAAGCTCAGAGATGCTTCAGCATTCCTTACTCCTAGTCCACCACCTTCTGCCTGGTAGTCTGTCAGGAAGTGCGACCCAGGTGAGGCTTCAGGGAAGGGAGCCCCTTGAGCCCATTTATGTGACATGCCCCTCAAACTCAGTTCATATGCAAGCCATCTGGGACGTCTGTTGAGATAGATACTCCAATTCAAAAAAGCCAGGGCAGCCCCTGACATGTGGACACTGCTGACCCACAGACCTCACATTTAGTAGACAGACAATGGAGGACTCTCAGACAAGACAGCACATCAGACAGAGTCGAGAATGACAACTGTTCCTACTTAGAGCCCTTGTTTATACCCATGCCTAAGCCGTTTGTGTCCTCTGTACCTCAAAAACAGAGAGTCATAGAAAGACAGAGCCAAAGCCCATCTCAAGCCCTGCCTGGATCCCTGCTATATACATGTGCTAAGTAGGTTACAAATACCCCCGCAGTAGCTAATCTTGGTTGTCAACTTTACTATAGCCGGAATTAGCTGAAACACAAGCTGCTGAGCTCACCTGTGACCAGATTATCTAAAGCAGGAAGACCCACCCTACATGTGGGTGGCACCTTCTGCTAGCAGCCCAGATAAGAGAACATGGAAGGAGGACATGCTTTTCCTTACTCTCGACGGCAAGTGTGTCTATCCTGGTGCTCTGACATTCCTCCACTGCTCTTAGAACCAGCTTCCTCCGGATTCTGAAGTCCACTGAAGCAGCTCCTCAGGAATCCTCCACACCTTCAATACCACATGGGGACAGCTGTGACATCCGGCCCCAAGGGCTAAGCAGCTGCAGGATTCTCAGCCTCTCCAGTGTAGACAGCTATTGTTGGACTACCCTAATCGCATCCTGTAAACCAATCTGATAAACCCTTTTGATTTCTACATATATATGTATCTATTCATCCTATTGGTTCTGTTCTTTACAGAACCCCAACTAATACAACCCCTCCCCGCAAACATCACTGTTAATCCCACACTGCAAAGCCAAGTACAACAGCTAGTACACAATATATGCTTAGTAAAGAGGTGATGAGTTTACTTGAGTTTAGGGGAAACAGCATTTATATGCTTGACAGCAGTTCAAGACATTAATTGCCTCAGGAATTCTCAAATATATTCTTCCCAGGTTCCATGAAAGGAGGTGTTATGGTTTTCATCTTAACTTTATGCCCCCCTCCAATTTTTGTGTTTAAAAGGCTTAATTTTCCGATGTGGGATTAAGAGACAGGGCATTTTGAGAGGGTATTGAATCAAGAAGTGTCTGAAAAAATCTCTCTCTCTCTCTCTCTCTCTCTCTCTCTCTCTCTCTCGACATTGCTTCCATGATATCATCCTACCCCATCCTAGGCCAAACGATAATCATGGACTTAAGCCTTGAAACCATGAACCAACCATTAATTCAGATATAGATCAAATGATAAGCAAGACAGCCAGACTGTATGCTTTTATAAAGCTTAAATTGTATTTACAAACAAAAAACTGAGAATTCAAGGAAAGCTGACACATATAGAAGATGCTTCTAGAATCTTGAAGGTGCTGCCGGGTGTTTGTCACAGTGGTGGGAGATGACTGGCTCAGTGGGTGATCTTATGATCTCTGACACAGAGTTACTCACTCTGATGTCACTAAAGTGCATGGATATTTCTGGATTGTTTAGCAGAGGAAAATGTCATGACTTATAGATATTTCTATGTCTTACAACTGTACTGTATCTTCTGTGTAATAATTAGCCAGTTCACTACTTTCATAAATATGTATTACAGTTCCAGTAAGTTCAGATGTAGGTAAAATGATGAACTAGACAGCTAGATTTTATGTTTTTATAGAGCTTAAAATGTAGTCAAAGAAGATTGAGAATTCAAGGAGATACACAAATATAGAAGATACTTCTAGACTACAGTATCGGTTACTTTCATGCTGTGGCTAAATACCTGTCAGAAATACTTACCAGGAGGGAAACTTGTTTTATCATGGAAGGGGAAGGAATGGTAGGGAGGTTCCACCCATGACAGCAGGACTGTGAAGCAGTGGTTGTTCATATGGTGGCTGAGTGGGACACAAAAGAGTCAAGGACCATCAGGAGCCTACCCCAGGTCCTGCTTCCAGCAGCCAGACCCCACTTCCTAAGGGACCCACACCCTTCAGAATGGTACCATAAGCTGAGGAGCAAGTGTTCTAACATGAGTCTGTGGGGCCATTTCAGATTCAAGCCAAAGTTTTGTAGGTAGATGAGAAAATGAAGACATTAAATTCTACTTAATATCTATTTAAGTTCTACTTTAAAGCATAAAAAGAAATAAGACTAACTTGAGACAGTGTTCATAGAAGATGACTGAGCCCTGTGTAAGTAATTCCAACTTACAACCAAGGAAGGTGGGGTTCCGCAAGGGAGGCCAGAGGAGCCGACTGGAGAGCTCAAAGTCTCAGAACCAAGAGAAATGTTCTGAGAAACACAGAGAATTTGCCCAGGACGATGCTCCTTAGAACAGCTTGACTGTTGGAGCTGACATCGAAATCCTGCCATATGTTGTACACACGTTTAATTAGCAACTCTCACACGTCCCTGTAGATGCATCATGGTTCCCCAAATTTACAGATGAGAAACGATGCTCTGAGGAGAGAAGCCACTTGTCCAAGACCACAGCTAATGAATGAAAGTGCTGATTGCATTTTAAGGATGTCAACTCCCTCTACTGCTAACCAGACAGGCGTAAGCTCCCTGAGGACAGAGCACCCACCCACTGTACACACATAGCTATCGTACACAAGGTAAGCCCTCTTAGTGTAGACATTAAGTGTGTAGAATAAGCCTGGGGCCAACGTAGCCAATACAGTGCTTGTCAGGCACATGTGAGGACACGAGTCCAGTTCCCATCACCAACATGAGGTTGTGTGTGGTAATGCATATCTCTGTCTTAGCTCTCCTGCGGTGAGGTGGAAGGGAGAGGTAGAGATGGGAGAATCTCCAGGAGCTATCAGGCCAGCGAGCCTGGCGTATGCAGCAGGCACATGCATACCCATTCCCCCCTCCTCTCTCTCTCTCTCTCTCTCTCTCTCTCTCTCTCTCTCACACACACACACACACACACACCCATATGTGTGAGTATGCACATGCTTATACACACATGAGAGAGAGGGAAAGAGAAAGAGAGAGAGAGAGAGAAGGAGAAGGGAGGGAGGGAGGGAGAGAGGGAGGAAGGGAGGGAAAGATTTTAAAAGCTTAGAACACAGGGATGGATAGCTGAGTTTGGACTCAGGTATAAATGATGTTATCTATAGGGCTCTATTTTGGAAAATAATGAGATAATGCTAAAAATGCCTCCATTCTTTTTCTCATCCCTTTATCCTCAAAGGAACTTCCAAGGGTGTTATAACTGGAAAGCATCCTTTACTTTCGTTTGAAGCTCTGATTATGGACCTGATCAAAAGCCTTATCTGAGTTTGGCCCAACTGAACAAGCACACAGAAATTCAGCTACTTTGCCATTGTTTTGATTCCAGGTTTTTGATCTCTGCCACAGTGTTCACTAGCTCTGTGATCTTGAGGAAGTCTGCAAAGGTAACTTGCTTCCTAGATACACAATGGGAAGAGTAGCAAAGTTGGATATAAGGGGCTCAGGAAATGACTTAGTGGGTAAGAACACTTCTGCAAGCATGAGGACCTGAGTTAAAATCCACAGAATTCATGTAAAATTCTGGGAATGGATATACATCCTCATAACCCTAACACTGATGAGAAAAGACATGTAGGTCTTCTGGGAGCTTGCAGACTAGATGGCCTGGCTTAGACAGGTACTTTACGTCTGAGTGGGAGGCTGTCTTAAAGACAGAAGATGGAGAGTAATTGAGAAATAAGATGTCCTTCTCTGGCCTCAGTATGTACACCAAATGCACAAGCACACACCACATATGTATATGCAATCATAGGGCCATGCACCTATGTGCATTCTCCAAAGAATCACAAACACCAAAAATTAAAATGCAAATCCTAGTAATATTAACAAAACAGAAGTTGAACGCCTATGTTGTAAAGAGCTATGGGTGTCCCCTTCCAGGAGTCCTGGGGCTACCGTGAACACCTGTCTCAAACAGGTACCTCAGAAAATGATGCTAGGTCAATGAAACAGGAAGAACAGTGATGGCCTGGGTCCAGCCGGATTCAGGTCCTGAAATTATATCTGTGGTGATAGCTCATTTTCTTTCTCTTGGCTCTCAGGTGGGTATCACTATCAGCTTCCCATGATGAGGAGGGTGTGACACCAGGTTAGCTTCCATCTAAGCAGCTCCAGCCAGTTCCAGGCTTTGCTGTTCTGACTCCTGGTGCCCGTGTTCTAGTCAGAGCAATCGCAGCACAGCTGACCCTGGATCAGCTGCTTCTTCTGCCTCTAGACTTCCTCCTACCCACAGCCTTTCTCCCTTTCTCATCTTCTTGACTCCACAGCCACTCGTGGCTTCTGCCCCTGCCTCCTTCTTCCCATCTGTGTCTCTCTGCTGCTCTATTTTCTCAGGAATAAAAGGAAAATGATATACTGATAATGACATCAGTCTTTTGGGATGACTTTAAGATTAAGCTGAAGGTCTGTAAATGCCTGGCAGATAACAGAAGTGCAGGCGACATTAGGCCTCTGTCCTTTGTGTCCTCTATTAACTTCTGCTCTCAGCATCCGAGGTACACAGCATCAGGATGAAGAGTTGGGATTCCTACCTAGAACTTAAACTCTATCCTGGACTCTTTTCTAACAGCACTGAGGAATCTGCCTGTTTCCAAGCCTGCTTCCTTGTCAAGAGGAGGATAAGAATAACATTCCTTAAGTTTATGTAATGGATCATAGAACTCCAGTGAGGGTAATAAAATGATTTCTGATTGGATTTGAGGCCTTCTCCACAGAGAGACTTCCTGTCTGGTGCTGTGAAACTTGTCAGAAGCCCGTCTCCGGAGGTCATAAGCACTAGGAAGAAGCCGACTGCTGCTTGTCCCACGAGCATTCTGCCAACTGACTGTGTCTGTATACCATGGATCGTGTACATATCAGGCTTGGGCAGAGCAGTTCTTTTCTGCAGCAGGTAGTAGTTAATGCAGAGAATCAGAACAGACCGCAGTGCCGAGAACAAGCAACCGTGGATGCTCAGTCTTTGCTGGGACACCCATATCGACCTCCCCTACCCGGGCCTGGGAACATAGAGAAGAGGAGACAGGTAAAGTGCATGAGCTGGAGGCGGAGGAGGACTGAGCAAGACATGGTGTTGCAGTAATGAGCTCCCAGACGCTGTGGTCACCTGCATAAGATCAAGCCAGCTAGATATTCCTCTCGAAGAGGGGGGAGGGGCTACCAAGGCCCCATCCCTGTCTGGAGAGTAACTGGCAGTTGATGGCTGCTGGGAGACAGAGTCCCTTTCCTCTAAGGGGGTGGCCACTGGTAGCACTTACTAGAGGTATACCTGGGTGAGAATTGGGGAGTAGCTATGATCAAAATACATTATGTAGAGTTATGAGGCCATGAATTTGAAAAAGAGCTAAGGGGTATACGGGAAAAAAGGGAGGGGGAAATGATATAATTATAATCTCAAAAATAAAAGAAACAGTTACTTAAAATACATTGTATATGTGTATGGAAGTTTCAATGAATAAATAAGTGTTTGGGATTCTGGTATTTTGTATTTGAAAGAACTAAGAATTTCGAAACAATGTCATCAGATATCAGTGGTTGCTGTTGTGTATTCAAGCACACTTGACTCATATATGAAAAGCCTTAATCAAAGGAAAGAACGCAGACAGCAGGCTAGCTCCATGGGTAAATGTGTTTGTCTCTACCGGGCCACCTGATTTTGATCTCTGGGTCTACATGAGGTCTACATGGTAGAAGAGAACTGAACTCCACAAGTTGTCCTGTGACATCCATTGCCCAAACACGCAGACATAGCACACACATGAACATACACAATAAATCAATAAATGACTTAATAATTAAAATATATGGCCCAGCTTTCTCTTTTCTGTTATTTTTTCTATCTTACTTCCTCTACTCCCTCCCATTCTTCCCCTGTCCCCATCTCTTTCTCACACTCCTCCCTCCTCCTTCTCTCCTATCTCTCTATCCTCCCTGTTTCCCTCTTTCTCTTTTTCCATCTCTCTCCTCCTCCTCCCTTCTCCCTCTCATCTTGCCCAGACTGTCTTCTAACTTCAGCAACCCTCTGCCTCAGCCTTCCAAGTGTGGTGATTACAGCCAAATCACAATGTTTGCTTTGACTCCGGTCTTCCAAGAAGAATTTGCACTTTTGATTTTATTGATAATGTAACACCTTGATTTTAAAGAGTATAATATTATTATTCCCATTTTAAGGATGAGAGTATTGAGCCACTGACACATTAAATAACTTAGATTAGTCATTGCCTCTACAGTAGTGCTGAATACTAAATCCAAATATCTTTGTCACCCTTCCTTTGTTTGAAAGTGCGTGCCACTAATATGTGGTAAAGCCACAAACACTCCTATTCTTTCATTCTTTCTCTTGTACTTACGTTATACATAAGTTTTAGAAGAATTACATAAGCCATGGACCTCGCACTGGTAGCATCGAGAAGTGCAACTTTCTGATCACCCTAAAGCCTGCAGCTGCAGCTTGGGACTTGAGTGTCACCCAGAAAAGTGTATCTTAAGGGCTTGGTCCCCCCCAGCTTGTGGTGATACTGGAAGCTTGGTAAAGGGCTTTCGGTCACTGGGATGTGCCCTGGATGGATGTTGTGGGATTTGTCCTCTTCCTGCTCCTTTGCCTTCCACTGCCACAGTTTAAGCAGTTTCCTCCATCCTGTACCCCACCATGATGTACTTTGATGTCCTGGTGAGACACAGCAAGATAACCAACTGGGACTCAAACCTCTGAGGTTGTGAGGCCAAATAAACCCTGCTTCTTCCTACTTGATGTCTCGGTCACATGGCAGTAAGAGAAAGCCAGCACACTGCTGTCCTCTCCACCCTCATTTCTATTGGCTGCCTGTGTCTTGATCGCTCAACATACTTCAATAAGTCAGTTGCTTACATTTTATTTCAGATGAATTGTTATAATCATAAGATTATATGTGTGTGTGCGTGTGTGTCCGCGCGTGCGTGTGTGTGTGTGTGTGTGAGAGAGAGAGAGAGAGAGAGAGAGAGAGAGAGAGAGAGAGAGAGATGGATGCATGTGAATGCCCAGCATGGGTACTAGAAACTAAACGGAACTCAGGTGTTCTGTAAAACCAAGTTCTCCTAACTGCTGAGTCATCTCTCCAACCCCTTATTGGTATTCTTGCCTGCGTTACCACATGTTAACCGTCATTCAGAAGCAGGGAACATGCTAATGGTGAGTCCCCTTTCATCCCTCAGAACACACAGAGTAGAGCAGACACCATGTCTCCTTTTATTGCTGCTCCTACTGCTTGGCCCTACTCTCACCAACAGTGACATCATTCTGCTGTTTGCAGATCTGTGAGTGCCCCACATTTTCTACTGATTTCTTCCTCTAGAGGTGATCTATTTGTCTGCTTGTCTTCCCTTCTCCTCCTCTCAAATTCACCACACTGTGAATTCTGCTCCTAACTTCTGTACTTACCCTTTCCTCATTCCATCCAGTACAGACCTGCTCCAACCTCTGCTGCCCCTCCTCCACTTACAAACATCTGTCCTCTGGGTTTTTACATCGTTGTTGAGAGGAACAGTGATTATCCAGTGGTGAACACCAGCAGCAGACAGAATCAAGGTGGTGAGAAATTGTAAGATGCAGCATTTGTCACTAAGAAGAAAAAATAGGCAATTGTAATTTCTGAAAGTGTCATAAAAAATACAACCAGGTTTGGTACTTTTTGAAACATATGATATGAATCTCAGATGTGGACTGATAATTCCTGCCATGCACCATCCTTTATGCTCCACGAAGACACTGGGACAGGTTTCATACCCCGTCTATGTACATACAATAATAAAAATTTTAATACTTTAATTAAATGTTAAAAGATGAACAGATATTTCCTCAAAATTATACAGATACAAATGCAAAGATGCTTCATTAACTATCATGGATGTGAGAATTAAAATGAACAAGTTATAACTACGACAGCCATCAAAGTGGTTAAGGCAAAAACTAATGGCAACAATAAATATTGACAAGGATGCAAAGAAACTGTCACTCGCTCTTTGCTGGTGTGGTTGTAACATGGGGTGGCCACTGTGGAAAACCCTGTAAATGTCTTAAATTGTCTTAATTGAACATGCAATTGCCACATAACACATCAATACTATGTGTTATGCATTGTGGAGAAATGAAGTCTTGCATTCCCACAAAAAGTTAACATAAAATTTACCAAGTTCAGTCAACATAGCCCCAAAGTTAGATGTTGGGACTGGGAACTTGGCTCGTTGGATAAGAATGCTTATTGTGCAAGCATAGGGACCTGAGTTCAAATCCCCAACACACATGTAAGAAGCCAAGCATGGCTCCAAGCATGCCTGTGCCCCCATCCCTGTGGAGACAGACAGGAAGATGGTTGGTGCTGGCTGGCTGCCAATTACCCCCAGATCCAGTGACAGACCGTGCCTCAAGGTAACAAGGTAGACAGTGATAGAGCAGGCCGCTGACATCTTCCCCTGGTCTCCATGAGCATGTAGAGGTACATTTACACACACAGAGGGAGACGTCAGAAGGCTTCCAGTGGATACACAGTTAAATCACTTTGGTACATCTATACATTTGCCCAAGAGACACAATTGGTAACCACAACCATCAAGATGAACCTTTAGAGACATGTTCTAAAAAGTGTCCAGTCTCACAAGGCACTCATACTGTATGGTTCAATTCATAACATTCTGGTAGAAATTAAAGAGAGAAAAAAACAGTAGAAATAATGGCTGCAGACAATTGGCGACAAAGAGAGCTGCAAATTGGCACTGTGGGGTACAACAGGAAGGAGTCCCTGGAGTGATGGGGAGGCTCTGCATCTTGCTTGTATCAGCATCAGCATCCTGGCTGTGATGCTGCAGAGACTTTTGCAAGAGGCTACCACTGGGGTCACTTGGAAAAGGTATATGGTATTTTTGTATTAATTTTTACAACTGTATATAAATTTTTAACTGTCTCAAAATAGAAATTTTAATTTAAGAATATGAACTATGACTGAAATGGGTTAATCCAAGCTGGGAGACTTGAGGCAACAGTTCATCACTGCCAGCCCAAGATATCTGATTAATTAGGCTTTAAAGTACTTCACCGGGGTGCAAGGGGCAAAGAGAAGCAAAACCTTTCACCTGGAGAGATGGCTTAACAGGCAAAGCACATATAAACGTGAGAGCTGAGCTTGGAACTGCAGAACCTAGGAAAAGCTGGACAGGTTACCATGCCTTTGTAATCCCAGTGCTCCTATAGGGCCGGAAAGACAGGAGGATGCGGGAGTAGCCATCAGTTAGCTTGGTAAATGCAGCTGTGAGTAACACAGAGGAAGAAAGCAAGGCCTGACGCCCAAGGTTGTCTTCTGGCTTCCACATCTGCACTCTGGCACGTGTGTGCTCATACTCATGCACACACATGTATATGCACATGGGAGAAAAGATGTTTTCATACACATAAGTCAGTTCAGTTAATTTGGATGTCGGCAGCTCAGAAAACCCGTGCAGAAATGCCTGGGCTACTTCTGGGTGAAGGGCTGTATTTATGCCTAAAGAGGCTCATTGAATATAACACACACCAAGCAGCAAATACAAGGTACAGGCCTGGCTGGCATTTTTCTGACAGATATTTCAGAGAGAGTGTGTTATATATTGCCAAAAATGAGATTCGTATTGCAAAGGACACAGAGGTGGAACTCCCAGGTGTCTGAGCAATAGACTGGACAGCCTAGAAAATTGTTCAACCGTTCATTCAGACTGATAAGAATCCCGTGGTTGGGAACATGAAATGGTTTTACTGTCTCCTAAACGGCTCCATCTGTGGCTGCTGTCGCTGAGGTTAGGTCAGGATTGCAGACAGCAGTCTGGGAAGCAGAAGGGAGCAGGCTGAGATGCTAATGGGCTTTGCAGAATTAGCTGCGTCAGGCAGAACAGCGCTGGTGGACAGTGGGATGGGAGCATGCTGCAAATGAATGCAGACACTTCCCTTCTTTTTAAAATCAGGACCAAAATTTCTCCCCATTCCAAGTTCACAGCCACAGCTAAAAACACTGGGCCCGTGAGAAATGTCCTTGGTGTGTTTGGAGCTAGTGTCCTCAGATGCTGGTGGCTGAGAGAGCGCAGAGAACTGAAAATGTGGGTTATACTTATATGCAGAACTTTTGTGGGGACTGGTAAAGAACAGAATGGACTCAGTGTCTCTTCTGGTAGCTTGAGGAGACATCTGACACTCGGGACCATGCATTTCCACCCACACTGCCTGCTCAGTGTGTGCTATTGACCCATCAGGATGGTTTTGCAAAACTCAGAGCTGGACCTTCTGTAGAACACAAAGAATGCTGAACCACATGAAGATGAGGTAGGTGTCCTTTACCCCTCTCCTGACAGACAGGCAACAACCATAGTGCTTAAATGTCAAAGCTCAATCTTGTCTTTCTGAGACAATGTTTCCTTCTCTTGTCTCCTGGAGAAAAGTACATTGGAAAGATAGATGGAAGATGTGAGGAGCATGGATAGGGGCAGGGGACTTACGTAGTCCCGGCAATGCTGTATGGGAAGCAAAGGCAGACGGCAGAAGGGGACAATCAAGTCACTCCACATTTTGTCTCTATTAGAGTGTCTCAGTTTTAATGTGTTTACACATCAGCTAATGACCTGAGCTCCTGACTGTGTATAATCTGGCATGGGGCCAGAGATCCTGTGTTTCCAACCAGCCTCAAGTGATGTTGATGCTGACAGATGAAGGACCGCACTTTGAAGAAGAATACTGAATACTGTAAAATCACAGGAGACAGTCATCTCTCAGGCTTGCCTTCTCCAACCCCCTGGAACAGAAGCTGGGTGTGAGGTAGGACATAGGGATGTTATTAGAGACGATAGCTCTAATTCCTCAAACCCCAATTCCATTCCAAGGGCTTTCCCTGCCCTGGCATTTGTCTCATCTTTCCTAATCTGAGTGATGGTGAAATTGTAGCTCGGAGAAAACTGGGCCTTCTCATTGAATTTGGTTATACACCTTACCCAATGTGTGTCAGTGTTCTAACCTCCAGTGTATCAGATTGAACTGTATCTGAAGGCAGAGTCTTGAAAGTGGTGATTGTGTGAACATGAGACCACATGGATGCGCTCTGACTCAAGATACGCTGTCAGAAGAGAGCAGAACACAGAAACAAGGAGAAGGCCCCGTGGAGACACATGTAGTGGCATCTCAACTATATTTTAATAAATAAAGACTGCCCAAAGATCTGAGAGTAAAACAGTCCCACTGGTCAGCTTTGAAGACCAGATTATGGTGACATACACCTTTAATCCCAGTAGCCACACTAGTTGCCATAGAAACTGGGTGGTGCATGCCTTTAATGATGCCTTTAATCCCAGCTCTAGAGAGGATTATAAAATGGGGAAGACAGCTCTCAGACATAGTCTCCTTCTGAGATTCCAGGAGGCAGGATCGCCATTTCAGACTGAGATCAAGGAAAGAGCTAGTGCCTGGTTGTTTTGCTTTTCAGATCTTCAGGTTGAATCCTAATATCTGACCCTGAGTTTTTATTAATTGTGCTATAGACACACATGGTAGGGGCGGGGGTGAGAGAGACAGAAGGCACTCAAAAGAAACTAACCCTACTGGTATTTTGATTTCCGACCTCCAGCCTCCAGACCTGTACAAGAACAAACATC
Source organism: Microtus oregoni (assembly GCF_018167655.1). NCBI lineage: Eukaryota > Metazoa > Chordata > Mammalia > Rodentia > Cricetidae > Microtus > Microtus oregoni. The sequence goes on along the minus strand of NW_024543086.1, from coordinate 27,113,599 downwards.
TGATAAAAGAGCCAAGTCTGTGCTCCTTTGCTGGGGAAGAGCTAGCACCCACCTACTATGTTCCAGTCTTGGTGCTATTTCAACACCAGGCAGGGTGACAAATGTAGATGGACCATAGATGTGTGTAACTGACCTAAGACCTTTAAGCAGGAAGAGAAGCAGATAAATTCAAAATTTCCAAAGTAAAACAAGCTTCCAGAGGCTGACCTAAGCCCTGCCGTGAGGCTGCAGAATTGGTTCAGCTCTAGACTGCTCCTATTACAGGACATAAATCCACGAGTTTCCCCGACCGCATGAACTTCTTAAGGACTGCTGGACAGCCCAAGAATGCTGAAGCCTGGAGGGGGAAGTTAGGCTGAAGCCTCAGATTGTACAGTGTGCAGTGGCCACCCTCAGACGCAGCGGTGGAGAGCATTGAAGACGTCAAGTCAGGACAGTTTCCAAAGAACTCAGCTTTATAGAGTGCTATGGTTGGAGTATGAAATGTCTCCCATGGACTCATGCTTGAGTCCTTGGTGTCTTGCTTGTGGGTGCTGTTTCATAAAGTCGTGGAACCTTACTTTATAAGGCTTGAAACTCAAGTCTACGCATCTATGGCCTGTCTTCATTTGGCATCACGCCGAGTGTTGAGATAATAACACAAAAAATTGGAGCACAGTCGGTGGGTGTTACCACTTTCCCAGTGAAGGAACACAGACTACACAGACTCGGCTCTTTTAACAGCCATGGTTGAGCCTAACTGGGGGAAGTGGATCCCTGCTGGGCTAGCCTTGCCATGTCATAGCCTGTGCCAGTTACTTCTGCTACTGTGATAAAAATTCTGTGGCCAAACAACCTCAGAAAGAAACGATTTAGTGTGATTTCCTGTGTCAGGGGGCTAGAGTCCAGAATGGCATGGATGGCGTGACATCCTGTCGATGACTGTTGACATTTTCTATTCGTACACAGGAACCTGAGAGAGAAAACAAGAGGTGGGGTGGGGCTATAAACCCTCAAATTCTGCTCTTCCAGATGCTAAAGTTCCCTAACCCAACAAACAGTGTCACTGTTCTGTGACAAAGATGGGATCTATGTGGGTCGTTTGTCTTTTAAACCACCACACAGCCCACTCCCACTTCCTGTCTGCTTTCTACTTCCTGCTTGTGACCAGCAGCCTCACACTCCTCCCACCGTGTTAACGCCCTCCCGATGGGCTGTATCCCCTCCATCTGTGAGCTAAAGTAACCTCCACCTTCCTCAAGGGCTTTGCTGGACAATTTTTGTCACAAGCAATGAGAAAAACAGTACAAGGAGGAAACTGCTGTCAGTGAAGCGTCTCAGAGGTGGCAGCATTTGGCCGGGTACCCAAAGGATGAGTGGGAATTTTTGGCTCTTCTGGGATAAACTGGATCCCACATACTGATTCATGCGCTGATATTCTAACTCCCAGTATAGTAGGTCCTCCCAGTTTTCATAGTTTAATTCTCAATGACTTTAGTTACTTGTGGTCAACTATGATCTGAAAATATTAAATATAAAATTCCACAACTAAATAATGCACAAGTTTGAAAGTAGTGCCATGAAGCCCTATGACCCCCCCCCCCCACTCCATCCTGTCTGGGATACAAACCATCCTGCTGCCAGGTATGCCCATACTGTATATGGTACCCACCAAATTGCCACTAAGATGTCTTCTATATCTGATTAACTGCCATTGATCTCATGTTTGGTGCTGCATGGGTCTTTGTTATGAGTGCCCATTCTGTGTGTGGTCGAGGGTGCTTAGCAACATCTCTAGCTCCTACCCACTACAGGCTGGTACCATCACCCAGACTACTACAGTCACCTAAAATACCTCCAGACATTCCCAAAGGTTCCCGGATGCAAAATTGACCATCAATTGAAAACCATCAAGATGAGTGGTAATATCTGAAGTCAGAAGTTCCCAATATAAATTCTCCAGACAACAACACCCGCAGAAAGCAGGTTCAAAATGCAAACTCTAAGATTGGAGAGACAGGCCAGTTCATAAAGAGCTTGTCATGCAATCATGAGGACCTGACTTCAATACCCAGAGTCTACTTGGAATGCCATCAGGAGGAGGCAGAATCAGGAAGCTTGCTGGCCAACCAGCCAACCTAATCAGAAAGTTTAACCTCTCTCAAAACAAACAAACAAAAAACAAGATGTGTAGTTCATGAGGAACAAAACCCAATGTAAAGCTCTGGCTTCCACATCCTGTGCATGTGAGCGTGCGTGCGTGCGCGCGCGCGCACACACACACACACACACAATGCAAACTATGAGATACCACCCAAACTTCCACCATTAGAATCTCACTCTAGGGGGTCTGACAGCCTCCAGCATAGAGTCTCTATTCTAAGTTCCACAAAGATTCATCATCAAGTCAGGACAGAGGGTCCTTTTGTGCCAGGGATTCTGACATTTCTATTTAAGAGATGCCACAGACCCATTGCTTCCTCTCCAAATGTCCATCTCTAGCCTCTGTCCCTTAGATACTGTGACACCCATATAGGTGCATACACAACCCTTACCTGGAGGAGGACAAAGCCAGTGACACGTTATTAATAGGCATTTTTCTTCTCTGTGAGATAAAGGACAGATATTTCAATGCTAACCATGTACTAGATATAATGATAATCATTTTCAATATCAATTCAGTATTTGCCACCAGGTACCAATAACCTCATTTCATAGATGAGGCCCATCTGCTCAGGGAGAAAGAGGCTAAAAAAAGACATGCTCCTGGTGAGCAATTATTGTCCCGAAGCAGAGTCGTCTGACCCCAGAGGCTTTGGTCTTCGAGTTGTTGGCTTCATCTATTTGGGTTGCTATAACAAAACACAGTAGACCACGTGACTCATAAACAACAGCAGTTTATTTTCACAGCTCCAGAAAACTAGCAAGTCCAAGATCAAGGCGTTGATAGATTTGGTGTCTGTCTGACACCCACTCTCTGGCTCATAAACAAGGTTTTCCAGGGTCCTCACATCACAGAAGGGACTTACTAAATGCTTCAGCCCTGTTAGTGGAGGCTTCTGCCTCGTGCATTCCTCATTTTCCCCAGTATCATCACAATGGAGATCAGTTTCAAAGTGAAGGGAGCATAAGTGAATATTCATGATGTGTACCAATAACACCTTCATTACAAAACATGTCACAAAATTGAACTGGGTGTATTAGTCAGGGTCCACAGAACTGGTAGAATAAACTAATGTGTACACACACACACACACACACACACACACACACACAAACGCACACACACACACACACATATATGCATCATGTGTATATATGTATGTATTTGAATGGCTTATTGGCTGTGGTCTGAGTATTCCAACAATGTTGGTGTCTGGATGGAAAGGCCTAGAAGACAGCAGTTGTTCAGTCATGAAACTGGATGTCTCAGCAGTCCCAGTCTGGTGCTGGAGTCCACAGACAGTCCTAAACTGGAGAGCAGCCAGTGTTCAGTCTACTTTGGAATCCCAAATAAGTAGGTTCTACCACCAGTGAAGGGTGTCTCAAGAGCAGGATGGCCAGAGTGTGGACAGGCAGGCCAAAGGCAAAGGCTTCATTCTCTGACGTCCTTTTACGTAGGCTGCCACCTTTCCCTTCTCAACGTTTAGCAACGTGAGTTTTCTGACCCCAAATCATAAAGATTCAGGGTGGTTCTTAACCTTCAATAATCCAGCCCATAAAATCCCTTGCAGGAGTGCCCCCAGCTGTGTGGGTTTTAGCTACACCCAGAGTCCAGATGTAGTCCAGTTGACAGCCAAAATTAGCATTACATTGAGTTATAAGTCCTGCAAATTAAATAAGGATAAAAGAGAGATGCATGACAAAAATCAAACAAACAAACATGGATTTAAGAAGATATAGTGAGTTACACAAACAAGACCTAAGGAAACAGAAATCTCCCATCAATGACAGACAAGCAGATTCCATGAGCTTTTGGAAAAATCTGAACATTGAAAGGCAAATGGTTTGAATCAAGGGTCATTAGGAAGAAACCTCTTGGTAGGGACAGCATAGGGAGGTTACAGGAACAGCATGGGGAGGTGATAGGAACAGCGTAGGGAGGTGGTGGGAACAGCATGGGGAAGGTAAAAACAGATATACAGAGGTCAAAAGAAAGTGTCAGGCAGCACACAAGGCTGTTCGTCATGACAGCAGAATCCAGGACTCCGCACCCCTACCCTAGTCAGTCAGTAAGGCCACATATAACAAGACATGACACGAGGAAATACAGCTCTGCAGCTGGACATAAATCGGGTCTAACAGGCCTGTGTGATTCACAATATCAGACGTTACACTGTGTTACAAGGAACGGTGGTCCAACAAGTTTGAAGCTGCATAATTCAACATGACAGCTGAGGTGTCTGGGAAGAGGCCGCTGTAGTCACAGGAACCATGCTAATTTGCATGGCAATCGTATGAGAAGACATGAATAAGAATGCAGCACCAACCAGAACGTGCAAGAAATCAGCTGTGTAGAGATCCCAGACACAGGGAACAAATGCCACGACTCTACCATAGGGGCTCTGTGTGATCCTAAGAGACAAGCCTCACTAATACCAACAAATGTTTGCTATTAACAATCAATGTGCTATCTCATTTAATTCTATTTATTTATTTATTTGTGTGGGGTGTGTGTGTATGTGTGTGTGTATGTGTGTGTGTGTATGTGTGTGTGTGTATATGTGTGTGTGTGTGTGTACATGTAGCCATTCATGTCTGTGTGTGGAAACCTGAGATAAACCCTCAGCTATCCCTCCTCAGATGCCATCTACTTTGTTTTTGAGACAAGGTCTCTCGCATTGTCCTGAACTTGATGAATAAACCATTCCTTGTTGTTTAGACTGGGTCCTCAGCAAGCCCAAAGGGTTCTCCTGCCTGCCTCCCTTGCACTAGAATTGCAAGCATCTGCCACACCCAGCTTTTAATGTGGCTTCTAAAGATCAAACTCACACTGTCATGCTGGCCAGTCAAGCACTTTACTGACTGTACAGTTTATTTAATCTCAGGACAACCTTGGGAGTTAGGAGTAAGTCCCATTTTAATGGTGATCCTACACGGTTAGAAGGTGGTGAGGCTGAGATTTCACTCAAAGGCACTGGGCACTAGAGTTGTTATTGCAAACCACTTGGGGTTTCCCCAGTGTCTAGCAGGAACACTTGGGACATAATAGGTAGTTTAAAAAGTGTGTCAAAAACTAAGCCCTGTGAGGCTTTTATGAGATCATTCTGGGCCTGCTGATTTTGCATAGAGACCTGTGAAGGTTGTCTTCACCATGGAAACAGCTCTGGTGTATCTGTTCCAGGTTTTAAACCTAACAGATAGTTTATGATCAAAGCTCTAACACAAACTTAAGTCTAAGACCAAAGTCCAAGTTTTTTTATGGTTATTATTTTTACTTTGTCTACGACTATTTTCGGCCAGATCTGTTCCTATTAGAAAATGCTTTTCTCATGTTATCTCTTGGCTCTGTTTTTGCTGTGGTTGACTTTTATAACCTTCGTGTCAAGACATTTATAAGCAACATAGCTTGAACTCTTTGGTGGTTTGAGTGAGAAACGCACCAGAGGTGTTGGTCTCCAGTTGGGGATGTTTGGGGAGATTCTGAAACCTTTAACAGTAGAAACCTTGCTGCAGAAAGTGGGGTGGCTTTGAGGTTATATAACCTGGCCCAACTCCCTGCTCTCTGGCTCTCTGTTCCCCGTGTGCCTTGGAAAGTATGACTAGCCAGCTTCATGCTCTTGTCTTCATGCTCCCTTACCACCATGCCTCTGCCATCGTGCTGGAAAGTCAAAATAAACGCGGTCTCTCCTTTGCCCTCCAAGGTGCTTTTGAGCATAGTGTTTATCACATCAACAGAAAAGCAGCTAATACAAATGTTGAAAACAAGCTCCCCCCCCTTTTTAAATTGCTTTACAATAAAGAATTAGATCTCATTTATACCCATTGTGAGAAGTGGGGCATTTTGCATGTGTGTGTAGTTATGCTCTAGATTTCTTGCACTATCTCATAGCAAAAACACAAAATAATATTTTGTGCATAATAGGAGCAATGGAACTTTGTACACAGTAGGTAATTGGTCAACATTTGTGGGCATGGGTTGAGTGTCTGGCATCAAACAGGAAAAAGAATCTTAAGGGAAAACCAGGTCATGCCTTGGTTTCTAGCATGGACTCTTCAGGCAGCAAAAAGCTGGCATCTTTTTCTTCCTTTTCTTAGAAGCTGAAGAAGTTTCCTCTCTAGAAACATTGATGAATGTGGTAGAAAATTCAAGAACATTGCAGTGTTCCACAAGCAGTTACCTTCACATATTTATAGCCAGATCTCATTAAGTTTTATTAAGACTGGAATCTGTGACATGTGGGATGGAAGCTGGAGGAAGTTTACCAAATTAACGGTGTAAATGAATTTGCAATGAGTGCACTGTTCCCTCTTGAAGAGGTTGCAGACACTTGAGAAGCATCTGTCATTAGGTAAATTCATTGGCACTACATGTATGATGGGCTATTAATTGAACCTAAGGTCTCACGGGACACTTACAAAGTGGAGCAGGTTAGTATACTTCTCTGTGCCTCAGTTTCCTTTTGTCCAAAATCCAAGTATGGTTACCTAATTCACAAGCATGCTATTAGACTCAAATAAGAAAACACATATATTTACACAAAGGCAGGCAGGTCAGCTCGGGATATATCTTACTCACCTGATATGTGTACAGTCCTATGCTCAACCTCCAACATCTCAATCAGCTAAACAACCTGTACTTACATTCATATCTCCATATATAAACATAAGCACACATAAGTGGATTCGCTGAAAGTTAAGACTGTAGAATGGACGATCAGAAATAGGTGGGAATCTTTGCTTTGCCAAGAGCATGTGACCATAAGTGAACCGTGTCACCCCCCTGTTGCCCATCACTTCCTCCCCTGGGTAAATGCAAAGAATGATGTCATTGGGCTATTGAAGAAATGAATATGTCAGTGTCTGACATGAGATATGTACTCAATAAAAAAAATACATGCATTATCAAAGAGCTAACTTTAAGATGGTGTTACTGGGCAGTGACCTGTTTTTTACATTTTGAAGCTGAATATTGATAAACTAATCCCAGAATACTTACGATTGGCACTTGTCTCTGTTATATTGCATGTGTTACTCTTCTAGGGGAGGTGAGAACTAGGAACGGGGTGGTGGCTGGGACTGCCTTTGGCACATTCACTGCCTCTTGGATCACTCATTTCTAGTGAGTTACCATGGTCTGTGACTCTGCAGACCTGGCCTTTCTCTAAGTGTCTGTGTCTACCGGGAAATAACATCTGTCGGTGAGACTAGCTAAAACTGCGCTCTGTGCTCATGTTCCTGTGTTCCTGACTAAAACTGTGCTCTGTGCTCATGTTCCTGTGTTCCTGACTAAAACTGTGCTCTGTGCTCATGTTCCTGTGTTACTGACTAAAACTGTGCTCTGTGCTCATGTTCCTGTGTTCCTGACTGATTCTAAGCTCCTCCCTCCAGCATGCACTGCTCTGCTTCCTTCTTCAGGATTTTCCACAGAATTCCCAGGAGCACTTTCTTCTCTCTCTGACCCTCGTCATCTCCTGCTTCTTAGGGGTATGGGGATGTCCAGTATTTGAAATGGGTGAGAATTTGGGTAAAGCAGAAATCCCATCCTGTCTCTAAATCTCTCCTCTCTCTTTCTCTCTCTCTCTCGCTCTCTCTCTCTCTCACACACATAGATATTCTCACTTCCTCTTCCTCACGTTACTAATGGAAATGCTTCGTTTCATGCAGACCCCTTAAAGCATGGACCCCTTGAGCAGCGGAGAACTTTATCCATCAACAGAAACCTTGTCCTCAGCAGCCTGAGACAGAGGATCGCTAGCGCAGGAAAGCAGAGGTGCATTAGGTGCTGGCAATTGGGAACATGGTTTTCTGCTTAGGGAAAGTTCCATGGCTTCCTGGGAGTGAGCCATTCCTCACAACATCTGTGGCCTTGACAGGCTATCAGCAGCACTGCAACCCCATGCTACTGCTCCCTAGGCCACTTAGGGAGGCACAGGGCCAATGATTCTCCCCAGCCAGACTCTGGGTTAAACAATAGCTCACTAGGGGACAAGCTTAGCTCCTGGACAGTCCCCCATCCCATTGCCTGGAACCAAAATCCCAGGGCTGTTTTGCAGAGGCCCTGCTTATTTGTCTTCACTGAAGACTCTGTGACTTGTCTCCTCACCCACCCCATCACCAAGGTGAGCATCACCCTCTAAAGACATACAGCTTATCTCATCATGCACCCCATCACCGAGATGAGCATCACCCTCTGAAGAACTGTGGCTTGTCTCCTCACACACCGCATCACTGAGGTGAGCACTCACTCTCTTGCACACAGCATATGCTCAGTGAATGGATGTTTTAATTTATCTATAATTTTTGTCACCTTTATAAGGCATTTTAATTTTATTCATTATTACATTGAACATGAAACTGTCTACACCTTTCATATCTGAGAAATGATGACAGGTTTTTTAAGTTTCATTAATCAGGCTATAATTTAAAATAAACATCTATTCCATAGCTGAAACAACTCAACATGTCTCGTCTCTCTTCTCTCCCATTCTAGCCCCTAAAATAAACCCTAACTCCATAGAGCACCACTTTCCTGCTGGCGGTGATTGTCCCCTAGGGGACATTTGATAATACTTTGTGCATTTTAATTGTCATAGCAGAAGGTATGCTAAATGACATTTAGTATGTAGAGCACAGAGATGCCACTGAGCATTCTCCAATGCACAGGACAGATCCTACAGCAAAGAACTTTCCGGACAGTGTTAATTTTACCAGGGGATTCTCTCTCTCTCTCTCTCTCTCTCTCTCTCTCTCTCTCTCTCTCCATCCCTCCCTCCCTCCCTCCCTCCCTCTCTCTCTGTTTATTTTATCCCATATTTCAAAGATCTTGTCCATCATGATTGGGAAGTCAAGACAACACTTGGAACAACTGGTCTTATCACATCCACCACCAGGAAGCTGACGCCACCCAGCTCCCTTTCTCCCCTTATACAGTCCAGGATCCCAGCTAGGGAATGGTGCCACCCACAGTAGGCATGTCTTTCTACTTCACAGAGACCCATCCTTTAAGTGATTCTAGATTCTATCCAGTTAACAAGACTATCATGGGTGGCATGTGCTAAAAAAAAAAAAAAAATCAGTTCTGGGAGGTGTAGAAAGGCAGATCGTTGGGGCTAGCTGGACAGCTAGTCTAGTCAATTATTGAGTTCCAGTTATTAAGAGATGCCATCTCAAAAAAATATACAGATTGACCTGGACCAGTGTGTCATTCCTCGGTGACAGGTTCCTAAAAGAAAGGACCAGGGGATGTGAAATAGAAAGGATAGGAAATTTTAGCATTGGGAGGTCTTGCACAAGCTAGTGACTCATACAAGCAAGTTTATTAAGAGCTACAGTATCTTCTGTATAGTTTACAGGAGAAGAGTTGGACAGAGTCAACAGAAAGCTATCATACAATGGTACAAAGTCAACAGGAAACTTAAGCAATGCAGCACAAAGGGAACAAGGGATCTCTCAAATGTGTCACCAAGCACACAGTAGCCTTGGGAATGGGAACTAAAGTCTTCTCTGGAGTGGGGAAGGTCAGGTTCCCAGAAATCAAAACCTTAACTCCTTCAAAGCCCTATCCCTAGTCCCAGACTGGTGCTTGCCAAGTCTTCCCTTGAACAAAGACCCAGAACTAGCATCCTCTTTGTTTTTTCATCAGGGCCTCTGAGAAAGCCTTGGATCAGCTTGCTTCCCAACAGAGACGACACCTAAAGAAAAACACGGGCAATGAGCTCTACCTCCTCATTACACAATATACATTTACTTACACACAAAAGCTAGCCACTAAGTATGAAGCTTACAGGACAGAACATGCTTGATTTCTCCATGTCCTCAGCGAGTACACTCAAGTATGTGGTATCCTTAGCAGTAGGGTCTTACCAGCAAGTTCTGTATGGTAACCAAGAGCAATGGCAGTGTGTATTTGGAGGATCTTTGGAACCCACTGATCAACAACTCAATGAAAGGTCACCCATACCTGACACTGGAATTGTTATCTAGTAGCCTGTGGTGTCTGAGACAGTCATTGCCCTGAATCCCAGTATTCAGTAATTTTGCATATACTTGTATATGTGTATAGTTTTAAGGAACCTTCTATAGAAGTCCATTTCTATATGGCCCTTTCAAATTTGTATATTAGTTATTGTTCTCCATCCTCACTCCTCTACCCTGCCTTCCAATCCCCTATGACAGTAAACCTTCCTGTCTACTGTTTTCCCTTTTTCCCTCTTCATACTGCCCGCACTTTATCCCCCTCCACTGAAATCCTCCCACGTTCCTCAGAGGTATCCTGACTTCTATGGATACTCCAGTTTAAACACACAGATCTAAAGATTCAAATTTTGCATCTACATATGAGAAAGAACTTACCATGTTTATCTTTTTGGATCTGGGTTACCTTTATTATTTCCATCTCTGTCTATTTACCTGTAAGTTCCTTAATTTCAATTTTCTCTATAATTAATTGAATAATATTCCATGGTGTATATGTACCACATCATTATCCCGTCATCATTTGATGAACAGCTAAGCTGTTTCCATTCCCCAGTTATTGTAATAATAAACATGGATGAGTAAGTATCTTTATAAGTAGAATTTTATTTGCATTAAAGATTTTGATGATATATTTTCCTAAGAAACTGTCATAGAAATTTTGTCAGAGATTTAGCTATTGCATAAGTAAAACTGCATTTTAGATGGTACTATTTGGACAACCCAGCCTTTGACAATTAATTTTTAACATTTATTTATTTATTTATTTATTATTTTGCATATGTTTCTCTCTGTGTGTGTATGTCTCTCTCTCCCTTTTTGTGTGTGCATGTGTCTGTGTGTGTGTGTGCATGTCCATGTGTCTGTCTTTCTCTGTGTGTGCTTATGCATCAACTGTGTTTCCTCTGCCCATCCGTTTGCTGGTGGGATGTCCAGTCTGACAACACAGTTGCCATGACTAGCACCACAGTAACATCATGGTCCACGTATCTCTGTGGTGCACTGACTTATATCCCTTCAGTGTGTGACCAAGAGCAATATAGCTGGCTTCTACTTTTAGGTTTTTCCAAAGTTTGTTATACAACTTGGGAAGACTTCAACTTTAGCAGAGGACAGGGGGAATAGATTTACTTCAAGACGCAGCAATAGTACTGTTGAGCATATACACAAAGGATGCTCAATCATACCACAAGAACATTTGCTCAACTATGTTCATAGCAGCTTTGTTCATAATCGCCAGAACCTGAAAACAGGCTAGATGTCCCTTAACTGAAGAATGGATAAAGAAAATGTGGTACATTTGCACAATGGAGTACTACTCAGTGTTAAAAAATAACAAAACAATGGAGTATTACTCAGTGGGAGGGGAATGACATCATAAAAATTGCAGGCAAATGGATGGAACTAGAATAAGATCTTGCTGAGTGAAGTAACACAGACCCAGGAAAACAAGCATGGTGTGTACTCACTCATAAATGGATATTATCTGTAAAGTAAAGGATAACCAGGCTACAGTCCACAGACCATGAGAGGCTAGGTAACAAGGAAGGTTCAAGGTGTGTGTGGGGGGGGGGGGCTTGAGATCTCCCTGAGAAGGAGAAAAAGAAGAGATCTCATAGGTAGGGGTGGATGGGGATGGGAGCATGAGGGATCAGGTGGGAGGATGGGGAGAGTACTGAAAGAGACAACTGGAAAGGTGAGGACATTTCAGATAAAATAGAAACCTGGGTGCAAGGGAATCTTCAAGGATGGCCCCAGCTAAGACTCCAAACAATAGAGAATACATAATCTGAACTGGCCATCTCCTGGGACCATGCAAGACTTCTAGTAGGACACCAATTCAGTCACATAACCTTTGACCTACAGTCCAAACTGACAATGGGATATACTGGGGTAAGGGTGGCATGGATACTGTAGGAGTGGCCAACCAGTGACCGGTCCAGCCTGAGACCCATGCCACGAGAGTGAGCTCACTCTAACCCTGCCTGAAATGACAGAACCCAGAGACTGGATGGGCCAGAGATCTAAGATTAAACCAAACATGGTTGAAGAAAAAAATGTCAACATAATGATGCTTGCTAATCAGCTATACTCATAAATTGGTGCCTACCCTAATTGTCATAGAAAGCCTTCATCAGGAACTAAGGGAAAAAGAGGAAGACCTACAACCAAACAATAGTTGGAGCTCAGGGAATCTTGCCAAAGATAGGGAAGAAGGATTGTAGAAGCCAGAGGGGTCAGGGACATCACAAGAAAATCCACAGAATCAACTAACCTGGGCTCACAGGAGTTCACAGAGTCTGAACTGACAACCGGGAAGCCTGCATGGGACTGACCTAGGCCCCCTATATACATGTGACAGTCCTGTAGCTTGGTCTACTTGTGGGACTCCTAGCAATGGGAACAGGAGCTGTCCCGATCCCTTTACTGGAAGTCTTGCCTGGTCACAGGAGATAACCAGTTCAGGTTACATATTGCTAGGAGTCTTAGCTGAGGTCATGCTTGAAGATTCCTAAAGGTTTCCTAAAGTTTTGGCTGGCTTTTGGGGTTGTTCTACCCAGCCTTAATAAAAGGGGAGGTACTTAGTCTTACTGTAACCTGATACGCCATGTTTTGCTCATATCCAAGGGGGGTCTGCCCTTTTCTGAAAAGAAGCTGGAGGAGGAGTGAATTGGGAGGGAGGAAAGAGGAGATAGGAGGGAAAACTACAATCAGAATGTAAAATAAACATCTTTTTTAAAAGTTTATTTAAAAATATTTTTTCATTCTTCAGTATTTCATACATTTTGAGGAAGCTCCATACTGACATCCACAGTGGCTAGGCTAATTTGAAAAGGCATATTTCTTCAACAAATGGTGCTGGCATAACAGAATGTTGGCGTGTAGAAGAATGCAAACAGATCTTTATCTATCACCCTGCACAAAACTCAAGTTCAAGTGGATCAAAGACCTCAACATAAATTCAGTTACACTGAACCTGATAGAAGAGGAAGTGGGAAGTAGCCTTAAACACATTGGCACAGGAGACCACTTCCTAAATATAACACCAGTAGCACAGACACCGAGATCAACAACTAGTAAATGGAACCTCATGAAACTGAAAAGCTTCTGTAAGGCAAACAACACAGTCAACAAGACAAAATCGAACCCTACAGAATTGAAAAAAGATCTTCACCAACTCCACATCTGACAGAGGGCTGATCTCCAAAATATATAAAGAACTCAAGAAACTAGATATGAAGAAACAAATAATCCAATTAAAAAATGGGGTACAGATCTAAACAGAGAATTCTCAACAGATGAATCTCAAATGGCTGAAATACACTTAAAGAAATGTTCAACATCTCTAGTCATTAAGGAATTGCAAATCAAAACAACTCTGAGATACCATCTTACATCTGTCAGAAGGTCTAAGATTAAAAAAACACTGATGATAGCTTATGCTAGAAAGGATGTGAAGTAAGGGGAACACTTCTCCATTGTTGGTGGGAGGAGAAAGTTGTACATCTGCTGTGAAAATCAGTATGGTGGTTTCTCAGGAAATCGGGAGTCAATTTACCTCAAGACCCAGTGATACCACTCTTGGATAGATATAGATATAGATATAGATATAGATATAGATATAGATATAGATATAGATTATAGATAGAGATAGAGAGATAGATATAGATATAGATATAGATGATATAGATATAGATGATATAGATAGATATAGATATAGATATAGATATAGATATAGATATAGATATAGATGATGTTCAATTATGCCACAAGGACACCTGCTCAACTTTATTCATAGCAAGCATTATTTGTAATAGCCAGAGCCTGGAAACAATCTAGATGCCCCTCAACCAAAGAATGAATAAAGAAAATGTGGTACATTTACACAGTGGAATATTACTCAGTGGAAGGTGGGGGGAACAATGGCATCATGAAATTTGCAGGCAAGTGGATGGAACTAGAAAAAAAAAAGATTATGCTGAGTGAGGTAACCTAGTCCCAGAAAAACAAGCATGGTGTGTATTCATTTACAAGTGGATATTATCTGTAGAGTAAAGACAGGCAAGGTAACAAGGAGGGTTTGGGGAGAGGTGTGAGATCTCCCTGGGAAGGAGAAAAATAAGAGATCTCATGTGTAAACTTGGGGAGATGGGAAACTGAGGGATCAGATTGGATGGGTTGGAGGTTGAACAGACAGGGAGAGTAATGAAAGAGATATCTTGCTTGATGAGGGACATTTTGGGGCTAAGGAGAAACCTAGTGCCAGGGAAACTCCCAGGAATCCACAGTGGTGACCCCAGATAAGACTCCTAGCAACACTGGAGAGGGTGTCTGACCTGGCCTTCTCCTGTAATTAGCTTGGTGATTACCCTGATTGTCTTCAGAGAGCCTTCATCCAGTAACTGATGGATGCAGATGCAGAGATCCACAGCCAAACACTGGACCAAGTTGTGGGAGTCCTGCTGAGGAGAGGGAGGAGGGATTGTATGAGCCAGGGCGGGAGGGGGGGGGGTCAAGATCATGACAGGGGAGCCTACAGAGACAGCTGACCTGAGCTCATGGGAGCTCACAGACTCTGGTCTGACAGAGAGCCTGTCTGGTATCACCCTAGGCTCTCTGCATGTGAGTGACAGTTGAGTCGCTTGGTCTCTTTGTAGGGCTCCTAGCAGTGGGATCACGACCTGACCCTGGTGCAGGAACTGGCTTTTGAGAATCTATTCCTGCCTAAACTTGAAGTGCCATGCTTTGTTGACTCCCATGGGAGGCCTGTTCCTTTCTGAAGGGAGATGGAGAAGGAGTGGATGGGGAAAAGATGGGAAGAGAGGAGGGAGGGGAAACTGTGGTTAGTATGTAAAATAAGCAAAAACAATTAGTAAAAAAAAAAGATAGAAGAAAAAGAATCTAAAATAAGGCATTCTTCAAACTAAATGCATTACCCATAAACACATTATTAAATACACGGCACTATGAGGGAAAAGGTGCAGTTTGTTTATCTTCTGTTGAGAGATGGTGTGTTTTAGTTGATGAAATAAATGTGTGTGTATGTGTTGCTCTCTATGGAAACTGTAAGCAAACCAGTCATCCAAAACTGTGCTGTTGGCTGTTGCTGCCTTGGAGTGGCCTGCTAGAGTAGCCTTCATTGCTCAGTACCTTGGCAAGCAACAGGCAAGCTATCTGTCTGGGATTCCTGCTGGGGAACAAGCTATCAGGGTGTGTCTGAAGCCTCACTCTGGGCATGAGGCTCCAGGCACAGGGAGCCCAGCAAAGAGATTACCAGTGAAGAACACTGAGGAGCTATTGAAAAGCCACTAAATTCCAATGAGCTGCACTCTGTTCCTGCAAGTCTGTCTTAGTGCCCAGTAAAATGTGGGGAGCCTCCCAGTCACAAAGGAGGCGCTGAAACCCACCTCCTCATGCCACCTGGTCCCTCCCTCTCCTCCTCCCTCTCATCCCTCTCCTCCCTTTCCTTTCCCGTCCTCTTCTCCTTCTTCTTTCCCCTCTCCTCTCCACCTCCCCTCTCTGCTCTTTGATACAGGGTCTCAGGTAACCTAGGGTGGCCTAGAACTCATTATGTGGCCAAAGAGAACTTAGAATTCATGACCCTCCTCCTGTATCTCTGCAGTGTTTGAGATGACAGGTGTGAGCCACAATGCTGATTTATGTAGTTTTAAATATGGAGCTGAGGGCTTCATGTCCTCTGGGAGAGCTCAGGCAAACACTCCATCAACCAAGGTCTATCTCCAGCCCTCACAGAGAGGTTTCAGTTAGGCAATACAGAGAAAACATGGCACTTACACACGGAAGGAAGAGAGTCAGAAAGGAGCTTCTTCTTAGGCTGATGTTTGCAGGAGCTCCTAAGAGAAATAAACATTTCTCTTAAGAGCAATGGGATGTGCTGTGTGTGTCTTCCTCTAAGAAAATTAAATCAAGGACATCTTTTGATTTACAAGAGAAAAAAAAAAACTCCACGCTGTTTTCTAATACAAGAGTGTTGAGTAACCCCTGGACATGAGCTATTGTTGCTGTCAGGTTTCATTGTGGAGCTCGATTACAAGATGCACACTTGTTCCAACAATTGCCCTCTGCCCCTACTGTACTTGCAGGCCACGAAACTTCACCTTTCTTTGACATCTCCTGTTTCTTTTCCTTTTGTATCATTTCTCACTATAACTGGGAGGCCGTTAGATGATCTCGGGGTGCTCCGTGTTCCTGGAACACACACACACACACAGAGATAGAGATAGAGAGAGAGAGAGAGAGAGAGAGAGAGAGAGAGAGAGAGAGATGTCCGCTCTAGCTCCTGGTGTGTCTTCCTTAGCCCCACAACATTCCTAATAACGAAGTGTGTAACTTTGTGTTAGTTATGCCTGTAATTATAAGGGAACATGCAGAATAATTTATTCAAAGAAATTCTATTTCCCACAGCTAGACATGATTTTTTTTTAACTTCCAATTTTATGGTCTAAACCAGCTCTTTGATTTACACACTTGTAATCACTACTTTCTGCCTGTCAGCGTTGTCTGCCAGCCCAGGGACACCGGCTTGCTTAGCCAAAGCCTCACAAAGCTGCTGCAGAGCACAGTGCACAGTAAGAACCAGGTTCTGAGTATTGCTCTCTCCCTGTCCTCTCTCTCTCCCTCCCCTCTGCTTCTGTCTGTTTCTCTCTCCTTGTCTCCTCCTCCTCTTCTCCCTTCTGCCCCTGCCTCTTTCATCAATTTTAAAATATTATTTTTTTTTATTTTTTTGTCACTTAGCACTCTCATGCATGTATATATTGTGTTTTGATCAAACACGCCCCTTTTCCCTCCAAACCACTTATGCAGGTGTGTGGATCTGCATGAGTGAATGCAACACGTGTGTGGGTGCCTGCAGAGGGCAGAAGCAGAGATCAGATACTCCACAACTGGAGTTACTGATAGCAAGAGCTACCCAATGTGTGTGCTTGGAACTGAACACAGGTTTTCTAGAAGAATGCTCCATATTCTTAACCACTGGGTCATCTCCAGTCCCCTTACCGATTTTAATACAATTCCAAACTCACTTAAAATATGGAAAATAAAAGCAAGAAAAATCTCAATACTTTTTATTTAATTGTTAATATTTTGCCTAATATGATTCAACTTTATGTATTTATATTTTTACAGCATTTGAGAAGCTGGAGATAATTATATACCTGTTCTTCAGTTTCGGTGTATATATCTTAAGAGAGAAAGTCATTTCCTCCATAAACAGTATAATTATCGAATTCAAGGAATTTCACACTGGTAATATGTCATTGTGAAACCTAGTCTTACCTAAATGTTGAATTTTCCCAACATCTTTCACAGACCTTCACCCCATCCTAGTCCACTTCCCAATCTAGGACACACACTGCATTTAGCTGTGATGTCTCTGCAGTCTTTTCATTCTAGAATATTCCTCAGCCTTACCTTAACCAATGATGATATTTTGGAAGAGTCAGTTATACTCAGCTTATTCTCCCAAAGTGCCTAGTTAATGCAGCACCTGCCGGCTCTCTCCACTACTTCTGCTTGGCAATCAATAAAGAATTTGTACACAGGCCTTCTGGATCTGTACCAGCCTGACCTCCAGTCAGCCTAGACAGCAGCAGCTCAACACTTCCCTATTTTCATCTCCCCATCAATCCTCCCGTGTTCATCAGTTGACATTCTGCATTCAGGGATAGCATTCCCCTCTTCTCCATCAGCGTCTTCTCCACTGTGGACTCATAGATTCTTCTTCTCATAGTCCTCCTATCACCTACTGTCGTAGTAATGATCCCACACTCCAATAGTACAAGGCAAATGGAGCCAGTACAAGTTCCTTTGTATAGCTCTGGTGTCCTGTTGAGATCTTCATGCTGTTCCTGAATACTCTACAGCAACAATGTGATTAGTTCCAGGCCCGGCCTCATAGCCACCCTTCCCTTCTGTTTTCCTGGGTTTAGCATTCTTTCAAGAAAAATCTCAGTTCATTTCAGAGAAAACTGATATTCAGAAAGAAGATCTGGGTCTAGACACATTTATTGAAACTATTCATGCTAACAGTTGCTGGGTCGTTATTTCTACTCCCCTAAAAGATAAAGGATGGGGTCATGTATATACACATAACATGTAAAAATTTAAAAAATAAACAATAAACCAGGCTGAAGAGATGGTTTGGGGGCTACACTTGCTTTGCTATTATGAGAACCTATAAGAATGAGATACTGGATCCATCTCAACTCTAAAAAGGGAAAAACAGACATTCCACAAATGCATGTAACCCCAGCTCTAAGGGGAATAGAGACAAGAAACTTCTGGAGCTTCTTGGCTCCCAGCCTAGTTGAGACTGGAGCCTCAGGTTCAGGGAGACACCAAGCCTCAAAGACGGTGGTGGAGAGCGGTAAAGGAGGACAACCAGTGCCATCTTCAGGCCTCCTCCTTCATGCAAAGGTGTGCACACCTACTCACATGGGTGCACATACATATGTAAAAATTGATTGACATCTTCTAAAAATGCCATCAGTTGGTAAGGCCTTATTGCTGGAGATATATCTTATATCTTCATATCTCATTGAACACGGAGAAGTTGAGTTGGTGCCTAACTACAGCCTTCACCCCTACTAACTAGTGTTCATGGTATCAGAAGGTACTCAAAATGCTGCTGGAGAAGAAAGGCAAACACAAACACAGCTACAGACCCTTCCATTTACAAGGGTGACCTACATGCAAGATACTTTGCTGCAATAGTGGCACAAAAGCTATGGAAGTAACCATCCACTGTCTGATTGAATTTAAGGCCTACTTCATAAGATGGAACCTGTCTGGCACTGCTTCGGTGGCCAAGAAAGTGAGACTAGATAGGCCATGGACCTAGAGGAAAACCAAATACTGCTAAAGAAACATAATAATAAAATGACTCCCAATGACATTCAGATTGGTGCCTTGCTCGGTCATCATCAGAAAAGTTTTCTCCTGCAGGAGATGGCAGCAAACACAGAGATCCACAGCTGGACCATGTGTAGTGAGGGAGAGATCTTGGAACACTTGGTCCTAAGTGAAATGTCTCCATCAAATCCCTCACCTCAGGGCCCAGGGAAATCTGCAAAGAGGAGACAGAAAGAATGTAAGGGGATGGAAGGCACCAAGGAATCATGGCTTGCTAACACAACAGAACTGAAGCAATATGAACTCACAGAGACGGTGGCAGCATGCACAGAGCCTGCCCAGGTCTCAGCCTGGTAGTGATGGGGGAGTGTCATATATCAATCTGTTGGTTTCATTGGTTAAGCAATAAAGAAACTGCTTGGCCCTCATAGGTTAAAACATAGGTGGGTGGAGTAAACAGAACAGAATGCTGGGAGAAAGAAGCTGAGTCAAGGAGTCACCATGATTCTCCCACTCCAGACAAACGCAAATTAAGATCATTCCTGGTAAGCCAGCTCGTGGGCTACTTCTTGCTTGATAACTGTTTTGCTTTATGTAATTTTGCTATGTTAAAGTTAAAGCCTTCCTTTTTTTGTTTAAACAGAAAAGGGGGAAGTGATGAGGGAGTGTCATATATCAATCTGTTGATTTCATTGGTTAAGCAATAAAGAAACTGCTTGGCCCTCATAGGTTAAAACATAGGTGGGTGGAGTAAACAGAACAGAATGCTGGGAGAAAGAAGCTGAGTCAGTGAGTCGCCATGACTCTCCCACTCCAGGCAGATGCAGGTTAAGATCATTCCTGGTAAGCCAGCTCGTGGGCTACACAGATTATAAGAAATGGGCTAGTCCAGGTGCGAGAGTTAGCCGAGAAAAGGCTAGATATAATGGGCCAAGCGGTGTTTAAAAGAATACAGTTTCCGTGTAATTATTTCGGGGCATAAGCTAGAGCTAGCCATGTGGGCGGCCAGGTGCTGGGGATGCAGCCCCGCCGCTCCTATTTCAACATGGTGGAGTCCCGGGACTGAAAAGGGAAAGTGGAAACAAGCCCCTCCCTGACCCAGAAGCCATCTCCATTGACAACTGCTCCCATAATGATTTGTCTGGTTTTATTTTTTTTTAATATTACAGGCCTTTTGCTTATATAATATGGTTTCTGATTTTGTGTTTTTGTGGGAATTTTGTGTGTGCAAATATATGTTGCTGTGTTTATATGTGTTTCTTTGGCTGTATATTTTTCCTTTGGTTCTTTCAGTTTGTTCATTTTTTATATCTTGATTATTTGTTTTTATTTTATCTTATGTTATTTTTAAATTTCTGTTTGTTTTGTAAAGAAAAAATGTGTGGATTTGGGTGAGTGGGGAGGAGAGGAGGATTTGAGGGAAGTTGTGAAAGTGGGAACTGTTAACAGAATGTATTGTATAAAGATAAATATAAAGTCTTTTTTCAATTTAATGAAAAGAAGAGCACTTGCTGCTTCTGCAGAAGCCAGGGTTCCTTCACCCACACAGTCACTTACAATCACCTGAAACTTTGGTTCCAGGGGGGCCAACACACTCTTCTGGCCTCTGAAGTCATCAGGCATGTACATAGACATACATGCATGCAGACAAATCATACATACATATATAATAAGCTTTTGAATAAGAAAGAATACCATCAGTTTATACAATGCAAATCTCTCTAATCCCAGTCCCACAGCACACATTCTTCCTTCTGTGCAGCTCCTACTGCATTATCTAACAGTGATGAAGCCCGGGACTCACTGTCTTCAACATGTTTGCTCTTTCGCTCAAGCCTAGGATGCCCCAAAGCAAGAGTTTCAGAATGGACAGGCTGCTGCAGTGAAAAAGGCAACCACTTGAGTGTAAAAAAAAAAAAAAAGTTTTTAATTCTGTTTTCAGATAAAGTTTAGATGGCTTGTCTAAATCTTACATGTGTATTTCTTGAGTCTGGAAAATTCATACACTGTTATAACTCATAACACATCGATAGAGAGCCGAATGTCTGACATGGTAGAAGACCCTTTTTTCCCACCTCCCGGTCCATTCCCCACACCCTCCTGCCTCTCAGTGTAGACAAGTTTTACCTATTTCAACACACTAAAGTGGGAGCATCATGTCATTTCTTCTCTGAGTCTGGTTTCTTTTCCCTAGTACATGGTTTATCTTCATTGTAATGTGTACAGTTATTCCTACTTGTTGCTGAGTTGTTGTGGCACCATATAAATATGCTACCGTTTGTTCACTTTTCCATTGACAGCTACTTTAGTTGTTTCCAGTTTGAGGTAATTATGAAGAACCACGTCAGCCTCTCCCACAAGTCTTTCTGTGGGTTTCTCTTTGAAGTTTGTCTGTGAGTGGATACACACGGCTATTACATGGGAACAGCCAATTATTTGTCCCCTGTGGTTATCACCTACTGCAGTGATATCTAAGGGTTTGTTGCTCTGTGTTCTTGCCAACATTTGCTGTGGCGATCTTTATTAGGTTCAGCTGCTTAGATGAGCGAACAGCTCCATGTCATCAGGAATTTAATGTTCCAGTCCTATCCTGATTGATGATATTGAACACACCTTCATATGTTTATTTAAGACTTCTGTTTCTTGTAAAAGTGCACTTGAGGCATTGCTCATTTTCAGTAGGGCTAGTGCTTTTTCGTCGTTTGAATGAGGTCTTATATCATATCATGCAATCTGGCCTCAAACTTGCTATGGAAGCAAGGTTATTTTTATTTTATTTGTTTGTATGTTTGGTTGGTTGGCTTTTCATGACTGGGTTTCTATGTAGCTTTGGAGCCTGTCCTGGAACTAGCTCTTGTAGACCAGGCTGGCCCCGAACTCACAGAGATCCACCTTCCTCCTCTGCTTCCCCAGTGCTGGGATTAAAGGCGTGTGCCACCACCGCCTGATTAACCAAGGTTATTTTAAAGTCCTTATCCTCCCGTCTCTACCTTGCAAGTGCTGGGATTACAGGAGTGCATCACCTTGCCCAGCTGGATTGCTTTTGATTTATTATTATTATTACTGATTTTTAAAAGTTCCATATGCATTCTGATAAAGTTCCAGATCACATGCGTGTTTTGCATTTTTTATGTTTATTTTGGCTTCTTGGTTAATTTTCATAATGATGATTTTTTTCTTTGATGTGCCAGAATGTTTAATTTGAGCTGCAGAGAGAGATTTCAGTACAGCACACCACTGTCCATAACACCAGCTCCTGGAGATCTGCTGCCCTCTGGCCTCAGTGGGCAAAGTGCTCAAACATGTGTGTGCGCACACACACACACACACACACACACACACAAATTTTAAAGAATGAGATGTTTTTAAAATAAGATATTTAAGCCTAGGAGCTGGGGAGATAGCTCAGGTGGCAGATACTTGCGGTGGAAGCATAAGGACTTGAGCTTGATCCCTAGCACCACGTTAAAGCAAGCACACAAATCAACAACCCTGAGTGTGGTGGTGTGCACGTGTGATCCCAGTTCTGGGAGACCGAGAAAAGCAGTTCTCTGGAACGTGTTAGCCACACACCAGTCTACTCTGCAAGGCTGAGGCTCCCAGGAGAGACTGCTTTCAAAAACAAGGTGGACAGTTCCTGAGACACTCAGCGTTGATTGAACTCTGGTCTACACACACACATGCACACACACACAACGATATATAACATACACATACCCCACAATATCACACACACAAACATACACACCACACATACACAACATACATAACACACACACACACCAGGCATGCACACACTCACATATACAATACACATATTATACACACATGCACACACATATACAATACACATAACACATACACACACACCAGGCATGCACACACACACCTCACAATATCACACACACAAACATACACACCACACATACACAACATACATAACACACACACACACCAGGCATACACACACACATACAATACACATATTATACATACATGCACACACATATACAATACACATAACACATACACACACACCAGGCATGCACACACACACACCCCACAATATCACACACACAAACATACATACCACCCATACATAACATACATAACACATACATACACATGCACGCATATACACAATACACACACCACACACACATGCACACACATATACAACACACATACCACACACACACCACACCAGGCATGCACACACACATGGACACACATATACAACACACATAACACATGCACACAGCATACCAGGCACGCACACACACACATACACTATACACATACTACAGACACATATACAACACATAACACATGCACACACACATGCATACACATACACAGCACACAAACATATGTGAGCACACAGAGAAAATACTTAGTTTTCCTGAAGACTAATTTGTCTTTCACTTTTTCTCCTTATGTCTCCCTAGGAAATCTTTCTAGCCATGCTGTGTGGAAAGTCACCTATAGTTTCTCCTGCATTTTTAATTTTATGCTTAAGCCTTTAGTTCATCTCAAATTGAACTTGGAGTATAATACAAAGAAAGACTAATTCATTTTTTCCTGTGATAAACTGTTTTGATACCTTAGCCTACAATCATGGGTAATACAAGCTTGACCCTATTACTGAATTCTCTAGATTATTCCACTCGTTCTATTCGATTTCACTATACACACAAAATAAGATATCTGAGTGCATTAGTGCTGCAGCAAGTGATCGTGCTGAGTTCATTCATCGGTGCCGCTGGCGGATTTATTGATGCCTTGGGTTTCTTATCAATCACAGACCACTTGAAAACAGTGCTTCCTATTTCAGTAGGTTTATGGAGCTTGACGGGGCACTGGTGCAAGGACAACAGAGTGTGCAGCGCAGGCCACACCTCCGTTAGCTGGGACTTATCTCACACCCTCTGATCTCTTTAGGTCAGCCACGACATTATTATCATTTCCAGCACCATCCTTCCTTCCTAATCTGCACATCTTCCAGGGTCCCCTCCTTGTTCCTGGCACATGACATCAGCCTCAGAAAAGAAAGAGACGGGTGAGGAGATCCTTACATTTTCCCAAAGCTGATTGCTATCCAATCTGCTGCGGCTTCCCGCCTTGCTAGGCATCTCCTACACAGCGCGTCCTTGTCTAGTTCCATAAGGGTGAACTTCAGCAGATAGCTGGAAACAGAAGCAAAGCCTTGGACATTTAGTAGCTCACGAGCATACTTGCTCGTTTGCTCGCTCACCTGATGGGAGACAGCAGATGGCCTCATTCCTACTCTCTCTCCTGAATACTCAGTGTTCCCGGCTTGGGTGAAGCTTACCCACAACCCACTAAGGGCCGTGAGCTTTTGCAGACCCCCACTTTATTAATGTCATTGGCAAACCATCTGGTTTGTCTCAGTCTGCCCTGCCCCGTGGGGGCCACGCTTGTGCCTTTGGTTCGCAGTACTTTCTCTATCACCTCCATACGGTATCCACTCTCTCCTTCCTGTTTTACCACGCCAAGCTCCATCATTGGCCCTTTTCTTGACTGACCCCTGAAGGAACACTCATTCCTCCTGTCTTAGCTGGCTTCATCCTTTGCTTCTAATCGTATTATTATCCACCTGCGCCCAATATTAACTCCTTCCTTGCTCTCTTCCCCTTCCCCTTCTCAGTCCACTGTATCGTTTATAAAGTATATTTAAGTCTCATCTTTAAAAAGAAATACCAAACAAGCAAATAAAACAAGTGAGAAAGCAAAACAAACAAATTAGGTTTCTCAAACTCCCTGTCTCAGGAGACTGCGGTAATGGCCCAATAGCAGCCTACAGCAATCCCAGAGTCTCTAATTGCCCATGTCTGTTCACGCACTTTCTCATACTAATCTAGTTTCTGGCCCCCTATCTCTCTGAGCCTCTTCCATTTATATTTTCCAGGATACTCTCCTCAGACAAGCTAGTTTACTTCCACTGGTAATGTGCTTGCTGCTGCTGAACTACAACCCTTTAAAATGGCGGACATGGCAAATGAAATGCATTGTGGACTTTACACCACAGTGTGCACTGTGTGTGTGCTTGAGACCTTCTGGTTCCCAGTGTGCTCATGATTTTATTATCCTTTCCATAATCTGCCTTCCCAGTTCAGATCCCCGGCTCCTACCTCATCCTGTCTTCCCCTGGGACTTAGTTCGAGCCCTTTCATTTTTACCTTCAATGCGTTGCCTGGTAGCTCTACACCAACCCCTTGGTTTCCCCTCTATCTCCAGCTGTCTCTGCTGTCCACTGGATCCAGGGAGGAAGACCGTTATTGTCATGCCCAGTGAGCCTCTTACTGGGATGTTTCGGAGGTACCTTAAATTCATGTGTCTGACCTCTTACCTGCTGCCCTGCTCCTGCACTGTCTTCAGCATTCTCTGTTTTACTTATTTACCTGTGTTACCTTGCCGTGCTAGGTCACTTTGCATCACTGTGACAAAATACTCGAGGTCACTGACTTTACAGGAATAAAGGCCTCTTTTGGTTCACAGTTTCAAAAGGCTTCGCTCTGATCCCTTTGTCTTCTTGCTTTGGGTCTGTGGTGATTGTGCCTACGACAGGAGCACATGGCAGATGAGCACCTGGAAAGCAGAGGGTGTGCCGAGTGAATGCAGGCTGTCAATAGCCCCTTGTCAGACCTGATTTCTGAATAAGCCCCACCTTCTGCAGATCTCCTGAAAAGCTTCTCATCATCCCATTGGCTGGAGACCAATCCTTTAACATGGGCCTTTAGGAGTTATTTGGAAACCAAAACATAACTTGATACAAGCTATTATATGTCTTTAGTGAAAGAGACCTGTTGTGCCAGTTCATGGCCCACCAGGGATTGATCACCATTCTTTTCAATGCTCCTCATCTCCTGCTGGCCCTTCTCATTGTCTGAGTTCTAACCAGAAGTCATATGATGGGGGAGGCAAGATGAAATCCAGAGTTCCATCTCTAGGCACAGAGCACAGTGGAGAAGGAACAGAACAAAACTAGACATAGGACATAGCATTACTCCCAATCTGCTGTTGTAGCTCAGAGGTCGAGTGCTTGCTCACCAAACACAAGGCCCTGGGTTCGATACCCAGCACCAGAGGAAAACAAGCCTAACATCCAGTGTTCTTCTCATTGCTTAGTCTTCCCTTACACAATACAAGAGAGAGTGGGTCAGCCCTAATGGGTCTGTGGCCTTTGGAGAAATCAAGGCAGCATGTAACATAAAACCTTAATAAAGAATTTTTTTGCTTGTCTACTTTATTGAACCAATAAAAAAAACTCCTTTGAGTCAAAGCTCCCAATGCCACAAGACGTCAATTGCCAAAGCCTGTCTGATAGAGCCCATTTGTTACAATCGTACAATGGTGCGGCTCACTTATCACATCTGGGCTTTCTGGAAACTGACAGGTAATTTTCTTACCAGTTAGCCGCTGATTTCTCATACGCAACAAATATATAAAAGCATCCATCATGCAATGTGAGATTTGACTACGAGCAGACCATGAAACTCAATGGCCTGCTCTGATTATTTCTAGAATCCATAAGTAAGTTCAGTTGTGTGTGCCTTGAATTTTATGGAAAGCTGATGTATCATCACTATTTCCTAGGAGGCTGGCATTATGTTAGAAAATATTTGGTTAGATACAAGTGTATTTCAAATATCAGAAAAATACGTGTGCATGATTATAAATAGCCAAAATCAAGTGCATAAAATTATCATAATTATTCTAACCAAAAGACATTAATTTTTTCTCTACTGATGTCCACAGGGAATTTTTTTCTAGGACCCTTTTCAAGTTTGTTTTCTGTTGCTTTGATAAGCAACTTAGGGAAAGAAGGGACTGATTTGGATTACACTTCCAGGTCACACTCCATCACTGAGAGGGGTCAAGGAAAGAACCTGGAAGCAGCAACCGTGAATAAACACGGCTTGCTAGTTCGCTCATAGTCCCAGGCTTTGCTAGCTTCCTTACGCAGCCTAGAAGGGTGTCACTTATAGCATCTGTGTTAACAGTAAAGCCAACCCCTCAGAAACTCCCACAAAACAAACCTGAAAAAGACAAGTACTCGGTTGAGACTCATGTTGCCCATGTGATTTTATGTTGTATCAAGTTGAGAGTTAGGGCAGACCCCTTGTCAGTGCTAAAATCTTAGATGTATGTGTTTAGGGCTAACCACTTAGGACTGAGGATGCATCCTATACGACGACTGGTTCTGCCCTCTCAGCAGCCACTGACTGCCTGGAACTCTTTATTTATGGTAGGGCTTTGTGAAATTTTCCTCCAACTATGGCCCATGTGGACTGCTATGATCTTTTCTTCTGGTCTTGGGCAGGCAAACACACTGTGGAGAGTTAATGCGAGCAGCCTCCCTGTCGTGTCCTGAAGACAGTCCCTCTCAGAGTCTTTTTACCCCCTCTTCCACAGTGTTCCCCGAGTCTTATGCAGAGGGATTCTCTTATAAAGAACCCATTTGTAGCTGGGCACCTGGGCATCCCACAGCCACTTATTCTAGGCAGTCTACCAGCTGGGCACCTGGGCATCCCACAGCCACTTATTCTAGGCAGTTTACCAGCTGTGCACCTGGGCATCCCACAGCCACTATTCTAGGCAGTCTACCAGCTGGGCACCTGGGCATCCCACAGCCACTATTCTAGGCAGTCTACCAGCTGTGC
Source organism: Microtus oregoni (assembly GCF_018167655.1). Lineage (NCBI taxonomy): Eukaryota > Metazoa > Chordata > Mammalia > Rodentia > Cricetidae > Microtus > Microtus oregoni. Next base: position 27,085,928 of record NW_024543086.1, on the reverse strand, counting down.
ACCTGGGCATCCCACAGCCACTATTCTAGGCAGTCTACCAGCTGTGCACCTGGGCATCCCACAGCCACTATTCTAGGCAGTCTACCAGCTGTGCACCTGGGCATCCCACAGCCACTATTCTAGGCAGTCTACCAGCTGGGCACCTGGGCATCCCACAGCCACTTATTCTAGGCAGTTTACCAGCTGTGCACCTGGGCATCCCACAGCCACTATTCTAGGCAGTCTACCAGCTGTGCACCTGGGCATCCCACAGCCACTATTCTAGGCAGTTTACCAGCTGTGCTTTTTTGTCACAGCCTCCATCTAAAAGAAAAGTAAACAAATAAAATAAAATAGAAGCTTCTTTGCTGGGGTGTTCAAGTCATACTTGCTTACAAGTAAAAGGATTTGGACTTAGAAGGCAGTCAGGAGCTACATCACAGAATGGTAGCCGTGGCTTTCCCTCTAGGGTCTGACCTCTCCAGACACAGGTTTACAGTATCTAGGAATGAGTCTCCTCCTACTGAGCTCAATTATAAGGTATTGGTTACCTCAAGACACAAATGCTTCCATTGAGTCATTGGGGGTACCTCTACAGCCCAGTTGCTGTGGTTCACAGGGCTCACAGCTGCGTAAGACAATTTGTCTCAGTTGGAAGCTTGAATAACACTTTCCAGATCTATGAGAGCTAGCGCCCCACTCCCAGGAGAGGGCATCCAGCTCTATGAGAGCCCCATCCCCAGGAGGAGGCATACAGCTCTATGAGCCCCCCACCCCCAGGAGGAGGCATCCAGCTCTATGAGATCTAGCGCCCCACGAGAGCTAGCCCTACAGGAGGAGACATCCTGCACTAGGAGAGTCTGCCCTCCCCCAGGAGAGACATCCAGCACTGTGAGAGTCCCCCTTCCAAGGAGAAGGCACCAGCTCTAGAACTAGTGCCCTCCAGGAGGAGGCATACAGGTCAGTACCAGCCTGATTCCCCAAGCTGGTAACAGAAGGCTATGGCTTCTTCAGCAATAGTCCCATCTTCTTGTTCCTGAGAAGATATTGACAGTCAGCTGTGAAAGGAGTCCCTCTGCTTCAGTGGTGTAGCTGCTGGTAAAGTAACCCCATACTCATGCGCATGAAAACACTTCTAATTATACTCAGTGGGTTATAAACGTAGATATAAAAGGAAAAAGGCGTGGATTCGAATGAGAGTGGGGTGGGTGTGTGGGAGGAGAAAGAATAGAAAGGGGAAAATGTTGTAATTATATTATTATCTCAAAAATTTAAAAAAATGTTTTTAGCTGGACAGTGGTGGCCCATGCCTTTAATCCCAGCACTTGGGAGGCAGAGGCAGGCTGGTCTCTGTGATCTCAAGCCCATCCTGGTCTACAGAGTGAGTTCCAGACTGGATCCATAGCTACTGGGAAACCCTGTCTTAAAAAGAAAAATAGAACTTAGTGGGGGAGGCTATTGCCATATTTTCCCCAATGCATGAGTAAACAGAAAACTTCCATTTGAATGTAACTCACTGGGAAGTGGAGAAGGTGGGCTGTCACACAGGGATGCTCCAGGGAACTTCTGGTGATAGTGTAGCTGCTACCTGGTTGTCACTTAGAACATGTACCTTTGAAGACAGAGATTTCCCAGGAAGATCTGTCACAGTATCCTCGTCCATACCAGCTCTCAGGGACCAACATCCATATTTCTTCCATTTATCATTGTCGACCTGAGGACAGGGAGCCATTATAATCTCATCTATGTAACACTTCTCTAGAGGAGATGTCTGGGCATTTCACGCATGCAAAAGAGTCGTGCCAGAAAACAGTCTAGAGAAGCCCCCGAACGCCAGTCCTGAGGATATAGATCTCTTCTCTGTCTCATATCCTTCTGAGGATGAGCCAGGGCATAAATTAAATCAACAAATAAAAAATGAAATGTAATGAAAAATTACAGGGAAATGGATTCTGTTATCACTGTCCCTGGACAAAGCTCTCTATTAGAAAACACCCAGATAAGAAGGCAGAAGTAAATGAGAATCATGAATGCGCTACAGGGACATAATGATAGCAAGTATATTATTGCCATAGGCTGTAGTTTTCAGGGTTTACTGTGCGCTGGGCAACATTCCAGGTGCTTTCTAAATATTAGCTCTTAAATGTTCAAGACTTCCTGGTAAAGTATTCTTTTAATTTCCAGACATTTCCCAGTGAGAAAGCTGAGTAAGAAAGGAATGGACCTGCCCAGGATCATGTAGTTAACATGTGACATGTGGGAGTCATGTGATGCATGGACCTGCCCAGGATCATGAAGTTAACACGTGACAGGTGGGAGTCATGTGATGCATGGACCTACCCAGGGTCATGCAGTTAACACGTGACAGGTGGGAGTCATGTGATGCATGGACCTGCCCAGGGTCATGCAGTTAACACGTGACAGGTGGGAGTCATGTGATGCATGGACCTGCCCAGGGTCATGCAGTTAACACGTGACAGGTGGGAGTCATGTGATGCATGGACCTGCCATTGTGCCCCTCGGGGAACCTGCAGCAGAAATATGCCCTGGCCCTAAAATTAGAGCCAAAAGACTAAAATGGGCCAGCGAAAGAAACACAGTTTGGCCCTGAAATCAGAGGCACCTCTGCCCCTGAACAACCAGACTAACCAATCCCTGCGGAGAAAAACTTCTCCCTGAGAAAACTCCACCCCTAAGAACCCCTATATAAGCCCTCCACCTGTTCAGCTGCTGGCTATCATCTCCCACTCTGGAAGAGGCAGTCACTCTCCTGGATTCCTCCTTCCCAAATATATCTCTTTCTCAAAGCAGTCTTGGGTGAAGATCTTCATCTGCCAGCACAGAATAGAAGAACCTTGCTGAGACATCCCTTAGGGAATTGAGCAGGAAAAAAAAATACCTTGCTGAGATGCCCCCTTAGGGGGCTGAGCAAGGCTGAGCAGAAAAGGTAACAGCTTTTCCTCAGAGCCAGAGGAGATTGCTACACTTCTGCAGTGGCTTCCCATTTGCGGGAGTGTAGCGGATGAAGTAACATCTTGGGCCACAGAAGTGGAGAGCTCTGCTAGGATGTTACCTTAGGAGAACAGAGCAGAGCTCAGCTGTAGCTGCTCTCCAGGAGAACAGGATTTCCATATCCTGCAGGGAGATCATCCCCCACTGCACCCCAGCCTCAGGTAGCCTGGCTTCCCGACAAGTCAGGACACCATTCCCTCCAGGGCTGAGCTGTCCTCTTGTGGCTCCAGCTTCCAGAGTTGTCCTGTTGCAGCTCTCGGTATAGCCTGGCTTCCTGATAAGTCAGGCTATCTCTGCAGCCCCAGAGCTGTAACACTCGCACTCCCTTACACACAGAAGCACATGTAATATTCTTGTACATTACTCTGGGAGGTGGGGAGACCTAGGCAGCCTCAACAGTGAGAGACATAGCACAGAACCTAAACTCTCTGGATGTTCTGGTGGCGACCTCCCCATCCAGTAGCCACATGTCTTGTTAGGAAGCCAGTGCATGTGGTGGTTGTTCCTACATGCAGTCACACTTCACTCTCAGGAGGGTGAGGATGAGCAAGAGAGATAGCATAGTGGTTGAGAGCCCTTGTTCCACAGCCACGAGGATGCCAGTTTGATCCAGAAACCCCATACGAGCTGCCTGTAGCTACTATAGCACTAACTTTGAACTGCTGGGATCACTGCTTTCCTGCTGATACCCAAGCTTCAGGTTTAGGAAGAGATCTTACAACAGAGGAACTGGTAGTGGGTGATGAAAAAGGAACCTGACACCTTTTTCTGACTTTGACATACACACGCATACTCATCTGTACACACAGGTTACAAGCACTTGCACACACACACACACACACACACACACACACAAACTCTGCTTGTTTGTTTGTTTGTTTGTTTTTTGTTGTTTTTGTTTTTTTTTTTCGAAACAGGGTTTCTCTGTGGTTTTGGAGCCTGTCTTGGAACTAGCTCTTGTAGACCAGGCTGGTCTCAAACTCACAGAGATCCGCCTGCCTCTGCCTCCCAAGTGCTGGGATTAAAGGCGTGTGCCACCACTGCCCGGCTTCACTTTGTTTTAAGTTGGTGAATTCTGGCTTAGAGGCAGTAGATTTGGGCAGGCAGCAGTCTTATGTATAGCTAACTGCATGCGGTACCTTTGCATCAGTGAGAGGAGACACCGGCCATGACAAATTGGAGGGCATGATGTTTGCTTTGGCTCGGTTTCAGAGCCACCATATCATCTTGGTGGAAATGGGGGGGTGGAGCCAAGCAGCTCACACTACGAGGCAGTCAGAAAGCAAAGAGAGAGGAGCTAAGGAGACAGAGAAAGATATGGCCTCCAAGAACACCTTCTCCTGCTTCCTCCAACCAGGTCCCACATCCTACCCTTCACTGCTTCTCAATAATGCCATGATATTGTGAATCCCTTGAAGGATTAATTAGGGTCTCATGATCTAGTCGTTTCTAGAAATGCCACTGTAGACACCAGAGATGTGCTTCACTAACCTTCTTGGTTGGGTGTGTGTGCACTTGTGTGCAAGTGTCCCTGTGAGCACTCCTGTCTGTGATGTTAGCGGCTGATGGAGAGCGTCTTCATCCAGTGTTCTCTAGTTTAGTTTTAGAAACAGGGTCTCTCACTGAACATAGAGCTCATCAGTCCATCTAGGCTGGCCTACCAAGGAGCTCCAAGAAGCTGCCTGCCCCTACTGACCACTGTTTGCTTCCCTCACAGCCCAAAGGTTGTACTTATGTTCCAACAGAGCCAGCTTATTTTAGGTAGATACCGCAGACACTAACTCATCCCTTGTGTTTGCATAGCAGGTACTTCACCAGCTAAGCTATCTCCCCAGCTCTCTCTCTCTCTTTCCCTCCCTCCCTCCTTTCCCTCCTTCTTTCTCCCTTTCTAAGACTGGCCATATTCCTTCAGGTTGGTTCCTTCCAAACTCTGTCTTTATTTTGAACTGTTTAAGTTTGCTTTCTCTTGCTGTGACAAAGCATTGGCCCCAAACAACTTTAGTAGAAAATGGTTTGTTCCATCTTACAGCTTACAATCCATTGTAAAGGGAAGTCACGGAAACAACTCAAGGCAGGAAGCCAGAGACAAAACTGAACTGGAGACTATGGAGGAGAGGCACTTACTGCCTCATTTCCCATGGATCTCCTAGCTACTTTTCTTACACAGCCTAGCCCAACCTGCTCATGGATGCCACCACCCTGAGTGAGCCTGGCCCTCCTATGTCATTTGACAACCAAGAAAACATCCCATAGATTTGTTCAGAGGCCAGTCGATGGAGGCAGTTATTCAATAAGATTTCTTCTTCCCAGAACACCCAGGTTTACATCACGTTAACAAAAACTGTGACTCTAGCCCACTAAATCCCCCAGTGCCACCCAAGTGTGCACGGATGTGGGGCCATCCATGGAGCATGGGAAGTCTACTTACCGGCGATCATATACTCCAAAAGGAGTGGTTTGCCCTGTAACTATCACAATAGCTCCTTCATAAGAGGTGGGGCAGGTAATCACAGCTTCTGGGCATCCATGGGTGCACTGGCCATGTTATATCCAGAAGACAGCATCCACAGCACCCATCCCCATCCTCTGCTTTTGCATTCTTCCCAGCCTGCTTCCGAATGGTTCTCTGAACCTTGGTGAGGAAGGGAGAGTTAATACAGATGTACTATTTATGTCTGGGCTCTCGGTCTCATTCTCAGCACTTTAGCTGGTTATGTATCTCTCCAGAAGCTTCGCTGACCAAGCCTGAGAGCTACACGGGTATATGAGTATAAACATGACTCTTTAGAAATCAATTTGACAGCATGGCCATATAGGAAAATAACAAAACAGGCTCTACCCCAGGGCCTATGTCCCCTCCAGCCATGAGATTTTCTCCAAGATTATAGTATCTGATAGGAAATTCTGTCTAGGGAGCAGGCCTTAAATCCACTCAAAAAGTAGTTAGTTAACCCATATGCATTTTTAATCCAGTTACACCAAGAATCAAAGCTGACTGTCGCGGTAAACTGTGAGCTGCACATGGTCAGTTCGTGCACTTTTGCAGTCTTGCCTATAAAACAGGGATCTGCTGAGCAGGAGAGCTCAGCACCTATTATTAGCGTGTTATCTCCGAGCCTACCCACCCCCTCCAGCTCTAGTATATGGGGTGTAATTGTTTCCCCCTCCTAAACTATAGTGCTGAGGTGATCTTATTTGGTATAAGGGTCTTTGCAGATGAAATCAGTTTAATTAGCTCAACCAAGTCCACTGACACCTTGAACATCTAGCCATCAGAACTGTGGAATAATAAGTGTGTGTTGTGTTAGGCCGCCAAGTCTTGGTAATGTGTAATGGCAGCCACGGGTAGCTAATCTGATTGCTGAGAGAGGATGTATGTTTTAACAGTTCCCCAGGTGACTCACACGCACACTGACATTTAAGAAGAGCAATTTGAGCATCCTCCATGCATGCTGATGTCACCACTGCTTCTCAATCTGCTTTAGGGAACAAGACCACATTCCTCAAATGAACTGCACTGAGGGGGGTCACTGGCCTCTGCTGGAGTCCAGGAGTGAAGAGAAGGGGTTCAGTATGTCCCACTTGCTTTTCTATTCAGATCTCACCCCCAAACAGCCTGCCTGCTTCTACATCTAAATCACATAAATTATCGTGAGATTCATGAGCTGTTCCTTGTGTGATGGGCAGCCTCATGGTGCTAAAATAAATGGAGCCACAGCTCAAGCCCACTTCTTAAGGACTCCATTTAGCTTTGCCTTTTAAATTTTAATTCTCTGGGCTTGGAACGTAGCCAGTAGTCAAGCCCATTCTTAGTATACACAGGCCCTGTGCTCCACCCTGCATTATAAAATTAAATGAATCAATTGATAATATAGAACGTTATCTTTCCCCCTGTAATTCTATCAATTTTTTTCTCAGAAAGAGCATAAAACTTGAAGGAAGGTGATCACCTAGACTTTTGAGCACTGATTTGGAGCAGATGGGGAATAAGAGTTGGGTCCAGACACTGTGTGATATCCTCTCTAGAAACTGAATCCACACTGGAAGCAAATCCTTAGCTTAGATTTCCTTAGCCATGATGCTGCCCTATCATTGCAATTAACAGGGTCTCCTGAACGGTGCCCTCCACTGGCTTGCTTAGACCACAGCGAGGGACAAGGTAAGTTTGGTTAATTCTGTTGGTCCAATACGTCTGCTTGGGTACAATGACCACTGTCTGGTAACTTATACAACCCAAATACATATAAGAAGATGTATCTCTACATGGTCTGAGTGATACTGAGTATCTGTGGATAAGCAGGAAAATTATTTCTGTTGTGTCGTTGTACCTTGCAGGAGCAGCAGTTAAGATCAGCATCTCTCCTTGTGCTTTGCAGGAGCAGTGGTTAGGATTAGCATCTCTCCTTGGCCTTACAGGAACAGCGGTTAAGGACAGCATCTCTCCTGTGCCTTGCAGGAGCAGCAGTGAAGGGCAGCATCCCTGGAGCTAAGAATCAAAGCCTCACCTGCCTTTTGTCAGCTCTGTAACCTTGAGCTGCTTCATTTCCTGTACCTTATAGAAAATTAATTGTGACATTGTAGAATAATCTCAGGAATGAGTTAACATAGGACACAACTGGAATGGAGCCTCAGACACACACAGAAAATCCCACAGTCCTGTGCATTTTCATTCTCATGATCCTTCTCTTGCCTTCCTCATCCCTGCCGTACCAAGTGTCCATCTTTAGCACTCTGTAGATGAAGGCTGTGAACTTCCCCCAGGTGCTGCTTGTGTTTAGTGCCTGCGTGGGATCTAAGTGCAAGCTTACATTCACAGTAATTTTGAGTCCTCTGGAGTCAAAGCTGCCTGATTTTTCTAACCTGAATCTCCTGAGTGGAGGAATTCATGGTGTCCATAGAAGAGCCATCTCTATCCCAATGTGTCTTTGACACTCTTTGTATGCATAAAGCTTTCTTCTGCTTTTGCCAATGGCTGTCAGCTTGACACCTGCCGCCTGTCTGGTTATGTCTGTATGAATCTTCTAGGTCCCTGTCTTGGACCCCAGTCATTCACTGGAATGACTTTAGTAAGAAGACACATGGAAACCAGAGATTCAACTGCCACGTTTTTCAGACGAGAAACTTGAGAGAGATGGCGAAAAAGAAAGAATTAATTTTTCCCATGATTTCTCAGTGGACCCTCAAGGCAACTCACAGGGTTAGTGCTCTTATTCTCTAACCCCCAACAACAGACAGGAACTTCAAAGTCAGCTGTATAATGTATGCAATTGGAACCTTGGCCAATCTAATACTCGACTCACAGTTCCAGAACAAGTTTGCACCAATCCACTAAGTCATGGGACATGGCTACCGTGTGATCTCTCCAAGGTCTCACAAGGAATGCCTCAAAGTCTCACTCCTACTGCTTTCAGTTCAGTCTCTAACAAGACCCTTCCGGATATGCAGTACGATAATCTGCTCTTGTGATATGAATACTTGAAATGCGGCATCTCATTCCTGCAGCAAAATATTAACTGTCATTCATGCAAAAGGCACCATCTGATAAGGCAGTGACTTACGGGCGGTCACACCCAGGCGCTGTGATAAAGAACTGCTTACTGTAATAGAATGTACCCAGAAGGCCTCGGCAGCCTAGCAGAGAAGGCCCTGGATCTCCTGGCTCTTATCTTTACAGGAATGTTTTCTCTTCTCAGCAAACAAGTGGGCACCAGCGCAGAAGGAAGGGATGACACAGCACACCCTAAGATTTGAATATGATTCTTAAGACATTCTTATAAGTCAGTCACCTCTTTCTTGTCTCTCTGAACTCCAAATATTTCATCTAGGAATGAGGATGGTAGCGGTGTCCTTTGCCCTTTGCCCTAGGAGCTAACCTTACCCACCTTCACTTACATGTTTATAAGCAGTGCCAACTTTCAAAACTGTGAGAGCATTCAGCAGGGGCGAACATACCAGCTGCAGACCGTGTGCAAGGCACAGGGCTTCCAGTGATGTGTCCTGTTTGATTTGCCAGCAACCCAATGAAGTAGAGTTTTCAGATTTTAATCACCATCTTAGAAATGAAAATGAGGGTTAAAAAATTAAAGCGGCATGACAGTCACACAGCTGGACAATAACGAAGCCAGAATCAGAGCCCAGGTCTTTCTGGCTCCCCATCCTGATCCTACCCCCCTTTCAGCCTCGATTCTACACTATTGACTGACAGTGTGGTCTTGGATAAGTTACTTCTTAAGTCTGAGGCTGCCTCATTTGATAAGGGTAATTTTTTATCACTCACAGGGTTAGCATGACTGCTAATTAGTTTGTGAAAGTGTTGGGTATGTGACAAGTGTTTGTAGGATTAGTTGTCACTATTGTAGAGTTCGTGCCTCCACAAACAGAGATCTGCTGCTCCGTTCAAGTTCCTGCCACACTGAACTGACTTCATGACTTGCAAAGCTTCCAAACCCTGAACTGGGTGAGTCTAAGGCTACCCCTTCCCTTCACTCCTGGGCTTCACTTCAGGATGCTAAAACAATGAAAATTCCCAAGCTGGCAGTGTCTGCCTGCTATTCCCATCACGATGGAGAATGCAGCTGGGCTCATGTCTGCCCTACTCCTCATTTTCACATTGCCTCACCAGACGCCATTTAAATTGGCCTATTATGGATTCAGAAAGAAGAATGTGGGAAGTTTCTTAGCTCACATTGTTGCTATGTGATCATTGAGGTAGGGTGATTCTCACCATCCAGACAATAAAATTTGTGTGTATTGAGCATATCTTGTTTCCATTAGCTGAAAGTTGTCTCATTCAGAGAACAACCCAGTATTGTTGTCCAAGATTAAATCCAGTTTACCCTTTGAGATCAGATTTTAAGATGCAAATTAGCTTACCATCCCCTCCATCCTTACCTGGTTAATGTCCTCATATCACACTGGCTTTGGCTGGTTCTAGAACACAGCTAGTTCTTCCTGTCCTGAGCAGAAGGCCTTTGCACATCCCACCTTCATTCTGAGACACTCGCCTGCTTCCTTGTCCTCCGAAGTTCAGATTCCCAGTGCCTCAGGTTACTTGGCTTATATTTTCAAGTTATCATTTATATTTCATATATTCAATGATTATTATTGACTTACACTTAGATAATTACATGTTTAAAGTCAATATTTGAGTAAAAGTTTCCCTAAAATCTGATTCTAAGCCAAATCCAAAAGCTTTGGATTTTGTTTTATTTTTTCTTTTGGTTTTTGGTTTTGTTTTTCTTCTTTTTCTTTTCCTTTTTTTCTTCTCTTTCTTTTTTGTCTTTATATACATTTTTCTCTTATTGAAAATGTATTCTTTTCTCATACACTATATCCTGATTATAGTTTCTCCTCCTTCTACTCCTCTCAGTTGCTCCCCACCTCCCATCCCATCCAGATCCACTCCCTGTCTGTCTCTCATTAAGAAAGTACAGGCTTCTAAGAGATAACAGCCAAGCGTGATGAAATAAAATATAATAAGATGAAACAAAAACTATCATACCAAAGTTGGACCCAGCAACCCAACAGAAGGAAAACAGTTCCAAGAACAGGCACAAGAGTCAGAGATACACCCATTCTCATAGCCAAGGGTTCCATAAAAATAATAAGCTAAGAGCTATAATCTACATGTAGAAGACCTATTATAGATCCATGTAGGCCCTGTGCTTGCTACTTCAGTCTCTGTGAGTTCATATGTGCCTTGTTCTCCTGGTGCCCTCCATCTCTTTTGGCTCTTACACTCTTTCTGCCTCCTCTTCTGCAGGGTTCCCTGAGCTCTGAGGAGAGACCTCCAATTTAGATTCTCTCTACACATTTTCTAGCTGTGGGCTTCTGCATCTTTTTCCATCTGCTGCTAGAAGCCTCTGTGATGGTGACCAGATAAAGCACTGATCTATGGGTATAGCAGAATATCATTAGGAATTATTTTATTGATTTTTTTAGACCAGTACTATTTGGTTTTGCACCAGGTCTCTAGGCCATCTCATCTCTGGTTTTGGCTACTCAAACAGTGTTGGGTATGAGTTCCTACTCATGAGTCGACCTTACGTCACACCAAACATTGGTTAGCTACTCCCACATGTTCTGTACCACGATTGCTCTAGCCTACTTTTCAGGCAGAACATATTGTAGGTCAAAGATTTGGGGGTTGGGTTGATGCCAGATTTCTCTTTCAGTGGCCTGTGGAGCATCTTTTCACACCAAAGACACTAGAACATAGGGGTGAGGGTATTATGAAGGCACCAGCTTGATTTCTCCATGTACAATGAGTTGTGTGAGTATTGTCCTCAGCAATAAGGCCCCAATGTCGGTTTGCAGAGAGCAATCCTTTTTCTTAGCAGACTAAGTGGTGTGAAGATTTCCATGGGAGCCCTTTAGCCAACAAACAACACAATTGAATGTGACCCAGTCCCACCACTGGAAGCATCACTTGGCTATAAAAGATGGCCACTGAGACTATGTATCCCCCATTACTAGGACTCACCTTCATAGATTCCAAACAGTTTCCACTTCAGCTTTCCACATCACCTCCTACATGCCCCCCAATTCCAGCTTCCTTTCTCCCTCTATTCCATCTGTTCCCCAAGCTGCCCCCACCTGCTCCCAGCCTCACTCACCCCCAGTCTGCCTACAAAATCTATTCTATCTTCCCTTCCAATGAAGATACACACATTCCCCTACAAGACCCCCTCCTCTTTACCCAACCTTTCTGGGTTACCTAACCTCTATCCGTCTCTGGGGTTGTAGCTTGGTTACCATTTACTTAGTGGCTAATATCTACTTATAAGTGAATATATGCCATATTTATCTTTCTGGGTCTAGGTTACTTCACTCAGGACGATTTTGTCTAGTTCCATCCATTGCCTGCAAATTTCATGATGTTATTGTTTTTAAAAAATGATTAATACTCCATTGTGAAAATGTACCACATTTTCTTTATGCATTCTTCACTTGAGGGACATCAAGATTGTTTCCAGTTTCTAACTATTATGAATAAAGCTGCAATGGACGTGGTTGAGCAAGTGTCCTTGTGGTAGCATGGAGAATTCTTTGGGTATATGCCCAAGGGTCATTAAGTAGATTGATTCCAACGTTTCTGAAGAAATCCATACTGATTTCCAATGTGCCTATGGAAGTTTATACTCCTGCAAGCAATAGATGAGTGTTCCCCATGGTCGACAGTCTAGCCAACATGAGCTGTTACTTGTGTTACTGATCTTAGCCATTCTGACAGGTGCAAGAGGGATCTCAAAGTATCTTTGATTACTCTTCCCTGATAGCTAAGGATGTTGAAAATTTCTTTAAGTGTTTCTTGGCCATCTGGGTTTCCTTTTTGAGAATTCTCTATTTTAATCTGTATTCTAATTTATTTATTGGATTATTTGGTTTTTTGAGTTTTTTGAGTCTCTTGAGTTTTTTTAAATAAATATTTGATATCAGCCCTCTGTCAGAGGCTAGGTTGCTGAAGATCTTTTCATATAATATAGGCTGCCATTTTGTCTTATTAATGGTGTCCTTTGCCTTTAAAGAAGCTTGTCAGTTTCATGGCGTCCCATTTATTAATTGTTGATCTTAGTGTCTGCACTGTGTTCTGTTCAGAATGTCCTCTGTGCTAATGTGTTCAATGCTATATTCCCCAGGTTCCTTTCTCTCAGGTTCAGTGTATCTGGTTTGTGTTGAAGTCTTTGATCCACTTGGACTTGAGTTTTATGCAGGCAATGAGTATGGATCTATTTGCTTTCTTCTATATGCAGACATTCACTATGAGGAGCACTATTTGTTGAAGATTTTGTCATTTTCTCATTGTGTATTTCTGACTTCTTCACCAATAATCATTTATCCATAAATGTGTGGAATTGTGTCTGAGTATTCAATTTGATTCCATACCTCAAGGTGTCTGTTTTTATGTCAATACCAGGCAATTTTTATTACTATAGTTCTGTAGTACAGCTTGAAATTGGTGGACCCTTCAGCATTTCCTTTATTACTTAAAATTGTTTTAGTTTCCTGGGTTTTTTTGTTTTCCATATAAAGTTGAGAATTGTCTTTTCAATGCCTGTAAAGAATAATGTTGGGATTTTGATGGAAATCTGTAGGTTCCTTTTGGCAGAATGACAGTTTTTACTATGTCAATCCCACCAATCCATAAGCATAAGATCTTTTCATCTTTTGATACCTTCTTCAATTTCTGTCTTCAGACTTAGTGTAATATGTCTTTTATATTCACTTGCTTGGATAGTGCTACTCCAAGATATTTTATATTATTTGAGACTCTTAGAAAAGGTATTGTTTTCCTGATTTCGTTCTCAGTCTGTCATTTGTATGTATCAGGTCTATTGATTTTTTTTAATTCATCTTGTATCCAGCCACTTTGCTGAAAGATGTAGGAATTCCCTGGAGGATTTTTTTGGGGGGTCACTTACGTATATTATCACATAATCTGCAAATAAAGACGCTTTACTTCTTACTTTTCAATTTGTATCCTTCTTAGCTCCTTCAGTTGTCTTATTGCTCTAGTTAGAACTTCAAGTAATATATTTAATAGATATGGAGAGAGTGAACAACCTTGTCTTCTTCTTGATTTTAGTGGAATTGCTTTGTGTTTCTCTCCATCTAATTTGATGCTGGCTATTGGCTTGCTGTAAATTGCCTTTACTATGTTTAGGTATGTCCCTTGGTACCTCTAATCTCTCCAGGAATTTTGTCATGAAGAGGTGTTGGATTTTGTCGAATTCTTTTTCAGAATCCAGTGAGAAGATCATGTGGTTATTGTCTTTCAGTTTGTTTATATGGTGAATAATATTGACAGATTTTCATGTGTTGAACCATCCCTGCATCTCTGGGATGAAGCCTACTTGATCATGGTGGATGATCTTTTTGATGTGCAATTATTTTATTATTTTTGCATCTATGTTCATAAGGAAAATTGGTCTGTAATTCTACCTCTTCGTTGAATCTATCTGTGTATCAGGGTAACTGTAACCTCAAAAAATTAATTGAGCAATGTTCCTTCTTATCTATTTTGTGGGGAAATTTGAGGAGTAGTGGCATTAACTCTTCTCTGAATATCCAGTAGAATTCCAGGCTAAAACCATCTAGCCCTGGGCTTATTTTGGTTGGGAGAATTTTAATATGTCCTTCTATTTCACTAGGGGCTACAGATCTGTTTAAATTGTTTTTCTGATTTTGATTTAACTTTGGTAAGTGCTACCTGTTGAGAAAATTACCCATTTCTTTTAAATTTTCCAATTTGGTGAAGTATAGGTTTTTTAAAGTATGTCTTTGTGATTCTCTGGATTTTCCCAGTGTATGTGATTATGTCTCCCTCCATTTCTGATTTTGTCAATTTGCATATTCTCTTTCCATGTTTTAGTTAGTTTGGATGAGGATTTATGTGGTGGCCCCCATGGACTCCTGTTTGAGCACTTGTCTTATAGAGAATGGCACTATTAGGAGGTGTGGCCTTGGTGGAGGAGGTCTGTCACTGGAGTGAGGGGAGCGGACTTTGAAGTCTTCTCTGCTGAAGTTACGCTCAGTGTAGAACAGAGTTCATTCCTGTTGTCTGTGGATCAAGATGCAGAACTCCTAGCTCTTTCTCCAGCAACATGTCTGCATGCACACCGCTGTGCTTCCCACAAAGAGGATGATGGACTAAACCTCTGAAACTGTTAGCCAGCCTCAGTTAAATGTTTTCCTCATAAGAGTTACTGTGGTCATGGTAATTCATGGCAATAAAACCCTAACTTACATAGTTTGTCTATCTCGGCGATTTTCTCAAAGAACCAACTCTGTTTCATTGATTCTTTGCATTGTTTTCTTTCTTTCTATTTTACTGATTTTATCCCTCAGTTTGATTTTTTTTTCTTGCCATCTCTTCCTCATGGGTGTGCTTACTTCTTTCTGTTCTGGACCTTTCAGGTGTGCTGTTAGGTTGCTAGCATGAGATTTCTCCAATTCTTTTACGTAGGCACTTAGTGCTATGAACTTTCCTCTTAGCACCGCTTTTGTTGTGCCCCATAGGTTTGTATATGCTGTGTATTCATTTTCATTGAATTCTAGGAAGTCTTTCATTTCTTTATTTCTTTATTGGTCCATTTTTCACTCAGTAGAGAGTTGTTCAGTTTCCATGAGTTTGTAGGTTTTCTGTTGTTGTTGTTGTTTTAATCTGTGGTAGTCTGATCAGATGCAGGGGTTATTTCAATTTTCTTTTATCTGCTGGGACTTGCTTTATGTTTGAGTATATGGACAATTTTGGCAAAAGTTACATGAGGTTCAGAGAAGACAGTATATTCTTTTATGTCTGGGTGAAATGTTCTGTAGATCTCTGTTAGGTCCATTTGGTTTATAACATCTGTTAGCTCCAGGTTTTCCCTGTTTTGTTTTTGTCTGAATGGGAGTGGGGTAGTTAAGTCTCCCACTATCAGTATGTGAGCATCAGTATATGGTTTAAGCTGTAGAAGTGTTTTTGTTTGCTTGCTTTATTTATTTATTTATTTTACAAAATTGGCTGCCCTTATGCTTTGGGCAGAGATGTTAAGAACTGATATGTCATCTTGGTGAATTTTTTTTTTTTTTTGATGAGTATGTAGTGTACTTCCTTAGCTCTTTTGGTTAGTTTTGGTTGGAAGTCCATCTTGATAGATATTAGAATGGCTACACCAGCTTGCTTATTCCGTGCATTTGCTTGGAAAATCTTTTTCCAACCCTTTCTCTGAAGTAATGTCTATCCTTGATGTTGAGCTGTGTTTCTTGGGTGCAGCAAAAGAAGGGATTCTGGATTTGTATCCATTCTACTAATCCATGTGTTGCAGAATATCTGATCATACCATGAAGTCCAAGATTGCATTATTTACTGGAAAGAACTTGTTTATAGTTGTTGTGTGGTTTGGGCCTACCACACATCTTTAATCTAGGAGCTTTCTGCTTGAATATTATAAAAAAAGATTAAATAAAATCAACCATAGATCAAGAGTCAGAACAGGCAAACAGTTTAGAATAATGAACATAGGATTGTTAAGAAAAAAACAAAGAAAGTAGAAGGAGGTCAGGAGAAAGAATAAAGAGGGTCAGAAGAAGTAGAAGGGATGAACATTCAGTTGGAAGATCTTGTTTGAGACTAGGAAAAAAGAGGGACGTTTATTGAGGAAAGAGGGCAGCTGCGTGCTTTTTCAGGTTCTCTGAGTTAGCAGACTTTCATCCCAACATCTGGCTCCCAAGTCTTTATTGATACAATCAAACGATTGCAATTTTGTTTAAAACAATATCTATCTTTTTATGGGAGAATTGACCACTGATATTGAGCAATATCAATGACCAATGATTTTTTTTTTTTGTTGGTGGTGATGTGGTGTTTGCTTCTGTTCTTTTGATTTGCTGATGTGAGATTATTTATTTACTGTGTTTTCATGGGTGTAGTTAACATCCTTGGGTTGGAGTTCTCCTTCTCACACCTTCTGTAGGGTTGGATTTATAGACATTGCTAAAATTTGACTTTATCATGGAATATATTATTTTCTCTATATATGGTTATTAAAATTTCTACTAGGTATAGTAGTCTAGGCTGGCATCTTTGGTCTCTTAGAGTCCACAGGACATCTGCCCAGGCCTTCTGGCTTTTAGAGTCTCCATTGAGAAGCCGGATGTAATCCTAATAGGTCTGCCTTTATATGTTACTTAGTCTTTCTCCGTTGTAACTTTTAATATTCTTTCTTTGTTCATATGTTTAGTGTTTTGATTATTATGTGGCAAGGGGATTTTCTTTCTGGTTCAATCTATTTGGTTTTCTATAAGTTTGGGGTGTTTTGTTTTGTTTTGTTCGTTCTTTTACATTTATAAGCATGCCCTTCCTTAAGTCATGAAAATTTTCTTCTATGATTTTGTTGAAAACATATTCTGGGCCTTTGAGCTGGTGTTCTTCTCCTTCTTTTATTTTTATTATTCTTAGATTTGATTTTTTTCATAGTGTCCTATTCAAGAGCTTTTTAGATTCACATTTTCTTTGACCAATGTATCCACTTCTTCTATTATATCTTCAATGCCTTCCATTTCTTGTATTCTGTGAATGAAATTTACCACTGCAGTTCCTGTTCAAATTCCTAAATTTTTTCATTTCCAGAATCCCCTCAGTGTGTGTTTACTTTATCCCATTTCCAATATTCTATTTCCAATCTGAGGTCTTGAACAATATAATTCATTTCCTTCCACTGTTAGTATTTTCCTGGATTTCTTTGAGGTACTTATTAATTTATTCTTTAAAGACCCCTCTACCATATTCATAAAGGCTGTTTTAATGTCTTTTTTTGTACATCACCTATATTCAGGGCCTGCTATGGTGTGATAGTCAGGCTCTAGTGGAGACATGCAGCCTTGCCTGTTATTCCGTGTGTTCTTATGCTGGTATCCAGGCACCTGGGTTTGGAATGATTAGAGATGTAGGTGCTGGTTACTAGATTTGTCTTTGTTGGGTGGGTGTTTTTCTTCTTGGTTTCTGAAAATTTCAGAGAGGTTTCTTGGAAAAATCCTCTCTGGATATTTGGATAGTGATAGCTGTGTGTTGCCTGTTTTTCTGGTCAGCTCAGCTGATGTGTTCACAGGCAATGCCTACTGTAGTTGGAGATTGGGATATTGAGATGAGTGGGGAAAGGAAGGTTGGAGGAGAAGGTCTTTGTAACTCGAGGGAGGGCGAGATCAGTAGCTGGGGATGAGACCAGAGATTGGATCTCAGGATCAGTAGAAAATGTGCAGGTATGCCTTTCGTCTGCTTGTTGCCCTAGGAAGAGCTACCCTGGGATTAGCAGTAGGTGCCTGCTGGAATTGGAACAAAGCAGCAAACAGGTGGAGGAAGGTTATAAGGGGATGAGATCGGGGAAGCAGGGAAGGCTTTCACGGGTGCTCTGCTGCAGAGCTAGAGACAGGCTGGGGAATTGGATCTGGGTAACAGAGAGACAAGAGATTTGTAGGTAGCCTACCTAGTTTTTTAGCATGTGTGGTCTGTGCTTTTAGCAGGGGGTGTCTGCCAGATTTGGGGACTGGGATACAGTGACAAGTGGGGGGAAGGCAATTAGGAGGGGATGGTCTGTAGGGTCCCCAGGAGATTTGGGCAGGGGGCAAGGAGAAAGGCTGTTCTGGTGCTCTGTTTCAGCTCTGGGGATGAGATGGGGGACTGGGTCTGGGAGAACAGAGCAATTTTTTTTTCAAACAATCAGGAATTAGAAATCAGGAAGAGCAGAGAATGAAGAAGAAAGTAAACCTAATATAAAAACACCACACAGGATAAAAAGGTTCTGCGGACCCACGGTGTATACAGGGTGAATAAATAGGTTCTGTGGACCCACTATGCATACAGGGCTGATGACAGCCAATGCAGTACTGTAGGATCAGACAGTTTCTAAGATGATAGGTCTTACATTGAGTGTTCTTGGTACTGTAACTTTACATGTATGGATGTTCTCTCTACATGTTTGTCTGGCAGAGGCCATAAGAGGGTGTAAAACTGAAATTATAGATGGCTGTTAGTTGCCATGTAGGTGCTGGCAATAGGACCTGGGTCCTTTGCAGGAACAGCAAGTGCTTTAAATAAAAAACAAACACTTTTTATTGATTCTTTGTGAATTTCACATCACGCACCCCAAACCTACTCATCTTCTTGGTCCTACATTTCCATCCTCACCCTTGAAGTCACCCCATCCCAAAGAAAACAAACATACGAAAAACAAAACTAAACAAAACAATCTTGCCATGGAAGCTGTGATATGTCTCAGTGTATCACCCAGTATACCCTTTTGCCCAAACAGCTTTGCTTGCAAATGTTCTTTGCAATGAGACATTGGTCTGACTTGAGGCCTCTGACTTTTGCTACACTATCAAAACTGGATCCTCAGAGAGCTCCTCTCATATATCCTGTTGTTTCCCTTTGTCTGGGAGATCCTGCTGTTGTGTGATATTTTATTTGTGTTCTGACAAATTAAGCTTGCCTGGAGATCAGAGGGCAGAGCTAGCCAGCCACTAGTTAACAATAGAAGCTGGGCGGTGGTGGTTCACATCTTTAATGCCAACACTCAGGAGGTGGAGACAGGAAGTGATAAAGTAGGGTGTACATAGGATCTGAGATCCTTTTGGACTGATGAAGGAGACCGGCAGAAAGCAACTTCAGGTTCTCTGATCTTCCAGGTTTCCCCCCTGATATTTGACTTATGATTTTTTTAATTGATTAAGACTAATTAGGATCATGCTTCATCCTGCATCTTTAATTCTGCAGTACGTTACTCTTTAGCTACTCCAGCAGGGCTTAGATGGGGTAGATGTTGGGTTGAGCCAACTCAAAGTCATGGTCCGGGTGGTAGTTGAGTTGGTCTGCCTGCCTGCCTGCTCTCCTTGACCCACGTCATCAGGGCCAGTCCTCTCCTACTGTACTAAGGTGTGGAGTAGGGCCAGCTCTCCTGCCTATGGCCTCTGGCAAGAGGCAGGACTGACTCTCACACATTCATGCTTTTGGGGCCAGCCATCCCACACCCACATTGCCAGGGCCAGCTCTCCAGCACTGCCCTGGAGAGGGGTGATGCCTGCTAGCATCAAGTGCTCTTAACTACTGAACCATCTCTCCAGCCTCTGTTAAATGTTCTTACTACAGGAAAAACAAACAAACAAAGAAGAGCAAAACAAACAAGTGAACCCCTCATGGAAGAGTGGAAGAGTAAGAGGAGCTTATGTTGCTGATTGTGTTGATGTTTCATGAGTATCCACTTATTTTAAAATATATCAAGTTATATACATGAATCTTTAAACATTTCCAGTTATTTGTGTGTCAACCACAATCTTATCAACTTATTCAAAGAATAAAAACATGTTGACTTGTCTCTGATGAGAAGATGAGCCTGGTTCCCATTAACCTGGAAACTCTGAGGAGTGCTTGGAAAATGTGTGGCTTACGTCTCACTGCCATCAGTTTGCTCAGTGCATATTGCTCTGTAAAGTGTTTCTCTGTCTTCTAGCTTCCTACAGCATCATAGAAAGGTTTGGGAGAAACACACAGGACATGCTAGAAGTAAGACACCAGCTGTATGAGGAAAGCATGAAATTGCAGAGTGCACACAACTTCTAGGGCAACCATGACCGAGTAAGTGTAGTAAGGAAAGAACCACTTGTTGGTTCCCGGTTGCTTAGCCCTGAAATAATCACACAGAAACTGTATTAAATAAATCACTGCTTGGCCCATTAGTTCTAGCTTCTTATTGGCTAACTCTTACATATTAATTTAACCCATTTTTATTAATCTGTGTGTGGCCACATGGCTGTGGCTTACTGACTAAAGTTCTAGCATCTGTCTCTGGTGGGGCTACATGGCATCTCTCTAACTCCACCCTTCTTTCTCCCAGCATTTAGTTTAGTTTTCCCTGCTTAGCTCTGTTCCCCTATAGCTCTGCTATAGGCCCAAAGCATTTCCTTTATTAACCAATGATATTCACAGCATACAGAGGGCAATCCCACATCAAGTAAGGAGCTGTAGCAGACTACATTCCTACAAATGAGCACACCAATGCATGTATGTCCAACCTCACATTTCTTTGTTGGTTAGTTGTTTTGTTTATTGAGACAAGTGATGACTATGTCACCCAGGTTGACTTCTAAGTCATAACCCTCTTGACTCAGACTCCCCAGTGGTAGGACAACAGGTACTGGCTACCACATCTGGCTACATGATCTTATGGTGGAATAACAATAGCTTCCTTCAAGCAATAGAATCTCTATCCCTTTCTATGTAATTTCCAAAGCTAATTCATCAACACAAAAATGTTTCCCAACTGGTGTGGGAAATCAATCAAATATGCAATTTCCTCACATGTTCCTGTGTTGAATGCTTGGTTTCTAGCTGTTGGCCTTATTCCCAAGACTCCAAGAGGAGCCTTTCTGGTGGATAAATCACTTGGGGAGGGTGTTTGTGAAGGTTATATGTGTTCCCCAGTCTTTCCCCCATCTCTACTCTTGGCCAACATTAAGTGATCATCAGCTTTACCGCATCATGATTCTTGGCCTCATGGCCAGAAACCATGAAACTGAGAGGACCATGATGGGATTAAAACGTCTGAAATTGCGAGCCAAAATTAGCAATTCCTCCCTAAAATTCAAGTAGTTCCTCTATGTAAATTATTTCTCTCAAGTGTTTGTCACAGTGAAAGAAAGTAACTCACAATTGGTGTGCATGCCCTCTTTCTTATTAACACACATACACACACACACATTCTCTCACTTTTTTCAATCTCTCCCTCTCTGCCTTTGAAGGTCTAGGACAACTAAGAACTCAATTTCACCTTAATGTGGAAAAGCTTCTTAAGCAGAGGTTCTCAACCTTCTTAAAGCTGTGACCTCTTCATACCTTCCTCTTGTCATGGTGATCCCCAGCCATAAGTTATTTTATTGATATTATATATGTGTAATTTTACTACTGTTATTAATTGTAATGCAAACATCTAAAATCCAGAATATCTGATATGGGACCCACTAAAGGGTCTTGACCCATAGCTTGAGAACTACTGCTCTTGAAACAGAGATAACCAAGGAGCCCTGATTCTATAGAGTTTCCACCTATCAGCATCAGCCAGTGAACATAAAAGTGAAGGGATATTCAGACAGTCCCCATGCCAGTCACTCTCTGACTACAAAACCCAACCCATCTTGCACAGCCAACCTGCTTCAAAATTCCAACCCAAACAAAATACGGGAATAGCATATTTAATCCACTAAGGATTACAGAAATTTGCTCTCCAATCATAGAAATTGGAACATAGTAATGTATCTAATTAGGGCATCACAGGCATTTATAGACCAAATAGACTGGGGTTTAATGATGGAGGAACTGCCTTTGATAGATTTTCTGATTTATCTGTAATGTTCAAATGCTATACCTGAGGCAGAGTAGACTTAAATGCATTTTTGACCAATAAATGAACCAATAAATATATCAGTTAATTACTCAATCAACCAACCAATCAGTGCTCAGTATCTAAGGCCAAGCATAAGGAGGGGAATTGCATCTGTGATCAGATAAAGTTGTGAATCTAAGAACTGGTAAGTTCCTAATTTACACTAGTCACCTTTCAAATGCATGGCAGCTTCATGTGGCTGATAGGAACAATGTTGGAAATTATCAGTTGACCACGCTTGTATAACCACAAATGGTTATCTTTTGGGTAGCGTGGTAGAGGATGTTCTTAGCCACCAGGACTTCTCAATGTTGGCTGTACTATTCATCTGCAAAAAGGACATGACCAATATACCATCCTCCTTGTGATGGTTTGCTTTAATTGTGTACTTGACACAATCTAGAATCCCTTCGGGGAAGTTTCACTGAGGAGTTACCTAGGTCAGGTTGACCTGGGGCATATCTATGGGAGATTACCAAGATCACCTTAACTGATATGTTAAAAATCCAGCCTGAAAGTGGGTGGCTCCATTCCCAGTCTTTGGCTATGGACTGTGTAAGAGTAAAGGAAGCTGGCTGAGAGCTAAGTGTGCCGGCCTTCCTTTCTCCCTGCTCTTGATTCTGCCTGTGATTTAACAGCTGCTTCAGGATTCTGTTGCTGTGACTACAGTCCTGTCTCCCATAAATAGCTTTCTGTTAGGATATTGTATCACATCAGCAGACATGAACTTTGAATATCCTCCAGTCCTAAAAATTCTCAAGGTGGCCATCACCCCCAGCCTTGTAAGTTTTCAAAGGGTCAAGACTTCCCCAGTTCTCAGATTCTTGGGTATGGTCTACCAGAGCTAGGATCTAAAATCCAGGCTTTTAGACTCAAAGCCCCAAGCTCCATCCACTACCATCATTTTCATTTTCCTGAAACATTGTTCTGTATGTGTGGAATCACTTTGGTGTCTAAAATCTTTGGGATTAAGGGGCATTGTGTAGCTCTTTCTCCTGTCTAAATTGAACCATTCACTCCTGGAAGGAAACCCATTAAGACTAAAGAAGTAAGATCTAACAAGTAAAATCTATCTCAGAAGTCTTAGGAAGTTCCTGAGGATTACAAGATTCACAAGGCTCCTCCCCCAGAGTATAAATAGCAAAGGTCACTAGGGAAAAGAGACTATGGAAGCAGCTGCCCAGCATGCAGGCAGTGCAGAGAACTCCACAGGTGCAGCTTGGGGCACCTGCAGCACAGACACACCATGAGTCATCACTCATGATGGGGCGATATTCTTGATGATGCAGCTGCCTTTGAGTCACCCATCATCCAATGCGCTCTCTAAGATGCATTTGACTGGGATCATTTCCTTGATCCAAAGTCAGTGACTTCCCTGGGGGTAAATAGACCTTTGTCCACATCTCTCCAAGTCAAGTCACGCAACAGGGGGCTTCAAGGTTGGTCACTTCCCTGCTATTTTGGTCCTCTGTGCTACATCTCAGATGAGAAGTTAGACACAAGAAATCTCTGGCACCTCGCCATTCCAACTCTATACATCTTGTCTACAAATGAATTTCCCGGTGCAAGAGATGGTAAAACACTGTCTTTTAGCTAGCCATCATGCATCTAACTCATGGAGACACACAACACAAACTGAGTGGACAGCTGTTAAATCTGCACACAGTGAAGACTGTTAGAGCAGAAAAGCGAACTGAAGAATCACAGCTTTTGGATAACACTGGAACCTGCTAAGAGGAAAAAATTAGATTTTGTAGAGTGATTAGCAGAGAGCAAAAGTGACAGCAGCTAAAGCTGTGCACAGCAGCAGCCCGCTGGCAAGGACTGCTGGGAAATTTCAGGCATACAAAATTTTCTATAAGTTAAAAGAAAGATTGGGGTAAGTGATGAAGGCTTTTAAACAGCTAACATTAATTAGTTTCTATGGATCAGTCAGTATGGAATATTAATAAATACTTATTTTATTTAATTCTCAAATAATATTGGAAGATTGATATTGCTGCCTTGAGGAGAGTGTGTATGTCCATGCCCGTAGAAACCAGAGGGTGACTTCAGGTGTCTTCCCCAATCATTTTCTTTCTTATTTTTGGAGACAAGGTCTCTCGCTGAGCCTGGAACTTACTGATTCAGGTAGACTGTCTGAGCAGCAAGCCCAGAGCACCTCATATTTCCATCTCCCCAGTGCTAGGATTGCAGGGACATTTTGCTGCCCCTGGCTTTTGTGTGGGTGCTAGGATCAAACTCAAGTCTCCATGCCTGTGCATCCAAGCACCCCATCAGCTGTGCCAGCTCCTTACCTTGACTTACAGCAAAGTGAAGTCAAGGGATTGCCTAGACAGATCCTGCACCCATTGAAGGCAGATGGTACAACTGAACCCCAGAAGCACCATCAACATCAGACCCTTCCAGCTCACTTTATTTTTCTATGGTGTTTATATTCTTATTTGATATGGTTATGTTTTTCCCGTAAAATCATTTTCTGTGCTCCTTTGGTGTATATGTAGCATTCTAGGTAAAATAAAAGGAAAAAAAGAAAGTGTGCACAGGGCTCACCTTTTCTGCACTCACATCTTCCGCATGTGCAGTAAGCTTTGATCAATGACATCACCCCCTCACCAGCCCAAAGAAGGAAAATTTCTTCGGACCCATCACAGCAATTTCAAAAACAGCCATTTCAAGTGGAGACTGCCAATGCATAAAGAACTTCCCTGATGTGTGTGTGTGTGTGTGTGTGTGTGTGTGTGTGTGTGTAGTTTTCTCAATAGGGAAAAACAACAGCATAGAAATGACCCAAGACTACCAATGGTTGTATCAAGTTTAGACTACAAAAACCACAAAAAGATAGAGCAGTCTGGTATCATTTGTGGAAAATTGCCCAGAAGTAGACTACTACCTATTGATCTTTTGAACACTATAACGCAGAATAGAGGCTGAATATATATTAGAATTAAAAAAAAGAAAAAAAGCAAGCCAATGTTTCTCAGATGTTGGAATGGTTTTCTCTCATTAGCACCTCTCCCATTCATGATCTAATTAAGTTATGCATGAGAAATAAATAGTCCAGAACTAGAAAGAGACCATCACCGATAAGCTCAAAGTAAGTTGGAGAAAATAAAGCCAGCTATGAGTGTGACTGCATTGCTTGCTCTCCCCTGGTATCTCCTGAGATCAATATGTGCAGTGTGGCTACTGGGCTGAGATTTCCAAGTCCTCCTGCCCTCAGAGAGTGAGTGAAGGGCCCTTTGCCAATCCACACAGCAGAATACATGCATTGCTGGATTCAGAGGATAAGCCTATGAATGCAGGGAAGTGGCTGCCTCCTGAGCGTTCATGATCTGCCTGTCAAGATGAAGGGGAAATTATAACTTACTGCAGAGATTGCTGAGCTAGATGGAGCAAGACAGAGCTGCCACAAGCCCACAGGATGGGGGAGCCAATTATAAACCAAGAGATAAAGGTGAGTGCAGCCACTGAGGATTTCGTTTGGTGCATCCCTTAAGGCAAGCACACCTCTATTTTCCCCCAAACAGTTAACCAGCTGCCAAAGCATTATGGATTGAGTAATTCTCAGGCTCCACAATGATCTGAAATGCAACACATTCTACATTTTCATAATGCATTTGTCTTACTCTGTGTGTGTCGTGTGTTCACATATTATGAGCCTTAGAAAGACTCATAATGCAGTCTCATAACGTAGAACATTCTGCTTTACTGATCTCTTATTGTTTGAAAATTTCATACACACATACCACGTGTTTTGATCAAGTCGGCTTCCCATTCCCTCCCTCCAACTACTCCACTCTTTCCCTACCTCATTCCTCTCTCAACTTCATGTGCTCTTAAACCCACTTAGTACTGCCAACATGTGCAGGGTCCTACACTGTCGTATGGACAGTCTATCGGGGGCACAATCCTGAAGAAAGCTGACAGTCTCCTGTAGCAGCCGCCAACTGCCAATAGCTCTTTGAATGGAGAAGTCCCCACCCATGCTGAAATTTTGGCTAGCTTGATCTATGCCACACTTTCACGTTGGTTTCTTCTCCAGCACTCGTGGATACTGGATACATCACAATCTCACTGTGTAACTTCTTTACGTTTTCTTCCCTTGGCTCTTTTCATTCATTTATTTGTCCAAAGGCATTTAAAAATCCCTGTCAAGTTTCCCATAAAATGCTCTACTGAGATTTATATTGTAATTGCATTAAGCCAGCAAATTAATTAAGGGAAAACTTATTTATAACCGAGTGTCTGGCCCTCTTTAGAGCACGTGTTCCTACATTAAACCAGGGAATTTCACAATGCTTTTCAGTAAAAGATTTGTCATTTTCTTCATTGAGTTAGTTTATTCCTTAAGGATTTTCTGAAGTATTTTTGCTGCTGTGAGGGAATAGAGATTTTTTTTATTGTATGTTCTGCTTATTGCTGATGTATTAGTTGACTATTGATTTTGTGTGTATTTATTTTCTCTTGTAGCCCTTTTACTGCCTTTTTTGATTTTGCTGAGCCTTTCCCAGGTAGCTATCCACCTTTGATAATCATATTACCCGTAAACAATGATAGTTCTTTGCCTTCTTTTCAAATAATAGGATCCATCAAAGTCATAAAACTAGTGATTTCCACTCCCTGCACCCACTGTCTGTAGCACGAGAGGAAACGAAATACTTTGTGACCCCACCTGGGTGTCTCATGCACCCACACAACATTCATCAAGCTATGGTCTTCTCCAGGATCTGACCGCTGCACAAACACAGGCTACTTTCTTGCATCAGATGTAATTTTGAGATTTGCCTCTCTAGCCTGCTTCACCTTCAGGACTCGGGTCAAGACAGCTTCGTCAAGCTCCCCAGCTCACCCGAGCTCCAATCATGCCCAGGGAAGCAACCCATCACTGTTCCAAATCCATTTCTGCTGCCATAATAAAAACAACAAAACAAAACCCTTGACAAAAAAGCAAGTCTGTGGAGGAAGGGTTTATTTGGCTCACAGTTTCAGATTACATTTTTGTGACAGGAAACATGAAACAGCTAGTCACATCACATCCATAGTGAAGAGTAGAGAGAAATTGTTGCTATATGCTCATCTTCTCCTCACACTGGTATGGTTCAGGATCCACTGCCCAGGAAATGGACCTGTCCCAGGTGGACTGGACCACCCATATCCATGAACATAATCAAAACAATAACCCACAGGCGTGCTCACAGGCCAGCCTAATCTAGACAACCTCTCAATTAAAGCTCTTCCCAAGTGATTCTAGGTTATGTCAAGTTAACAGTTAAACCAGCCGTCTTGATCACCATACAGTACCCACGGTGCAAGTACAGAACTGGGGAAGAGCATAAACTTTGGTTTAGAAACCTTGAGTTTGTAGATCAGGTGCAGCAGAGACCAGTGATATGCCATGGGCACATTAAATTTTTCTTCATTTCTTAAATGGGAATAGTAATGCCTAATTCACAGGTTATCTACAAAGGCAACCTGGGATAATTAAAGTGTTTTGTATAGTCCCTGGCCTGTAGTAAGTCTAAAAGAGCATCATCATTTTATTAAGTGTTTTCTGAATGGAATTATTTGTATGACCCCCTAGAAGAAGCTCCTGGTGGGATTTCTGCTGTGTGGTTCCTTCTGTGGCTTTCCAGCTGACTCAGGGAGGTTTCTCAAGTGGGGCTGAAAATAACCTCAACTGCAGACCGAGCCCGTGTTGAAAAGCGTGTGGGTGCTGAGAGGTAAGGATCTGGCTGCATCTTTACATATGACCACTAACCGTCCTAACACCGCTTACTGAAAAGATTTTCCTTTCCAAGGTGTGCGCTTCACACCTGGGAAAATTTGTTGGCTACAGATGTGTGGGTTCCTTTCTGGGTTTACTGTTCTTCTCCACTTTGATGTGCATTTGTCCTCACGTCAGTAACGTGCTGTTTTGATTACTGCAGCTTTGGAGTCCACTTTCAAGTTGGGTCATAGAATGTGTTGATTTTTGTTTTGTTTTTCATTCTGTTCAAGATGGTTTTGGCTACTCAGAGAGTCAGCGATTCCTTAAGAATTTTGACTTTTTTCCCCTAGTTCTTTGAAGAATGTCATTGGTGTTTTAATAGGGATTGTATTAAATGTATGGATTGCTTTAGGCAGTATGGGCATTTAAACAACACTGATGTATGATCCATGATTGTATGGTACTATGCCCTTTTCAATTTTTAAAATTTATGTTTTAGAGAATTCATTATAAAATCACTTGTCTTGGGCCATGTGTGATGGTACATATCTTTAATCCCATTGTTCATGAGGAAAAGATAGATCTCTGTGAGTTAGAAGCCAGTCTGGTCTATATAGTGAGTTACAGTCCAGTCAAGGGCTACATAGAGAGACCTTGTCTCACATAGACACACACACACAGTAACACACACAATAAGATTATTCACCTTTTTATTAGGTTTATTCTTGAATTACTGAAGGATTTTTATAACCATTGTAAGATTGCTTCTTGAGTTATTTTAAATCTTTTAATAAATTTTTATTTATATCTGTGTGTAGATGGAGCTGCGGGCAGGCCTGCTTTTTGTCCCACCTGGCTCCCGCATGGCTAGTTTTAAACCCGAAATAACAACACACAAATTGTATTCTTTTAAATACTGCCTGGCCCATTAGTTCCAGCCTCTTATTGGCTAATTCTCACATCTTGATTAACCCATTTCTAATAAGGGGTGTAGCACCATGAGGTGGTGGCTTACCGGGAAAGATTCAACACGTCTGACCTGGCAGCTTGTTCCATTGCGTCTGACCTGGAGAGGAAAGGCATGGTGTCTGCTTAACTTCCCTTCTTCCCAGCATTCTGTTCTGTCTACTCCACCCACCTAAGGGCTGGCCTATCAAATGGCCAAGGCTGTTTCTTTATTAACCAATGAAATCAACACAAAACAGAAGACCCTTCCACATCATCTGTGGTATGCATATGTGTCTGTATGAAAATGCCCACTGAGACCAGAAGAGGGCTTCCGATTCCCTGTAGCTAGAGTTACTGTCAAATTTAAGCTGCCTTATGAGGGTGAATGCTGAGAACTGACCTTCCTTTGGTCGTTGTTTCCACCTGTTTCTGAACTTCTGTTCCAGGTAATTTACTACTGGCATCTACCAACACTGCTGCTTTTTGTATGCTGATTTTGTATCTCTAGTTTTAGTGAAATGATTCATTAACAGTAATAGAAAAAAAGTAAAAACTGTAAAAAGTTGGTTTCCCAGACATTAGATCAAATTTCCCCAAACTTGGATTCAGAACCAGGCATTTTAAAGAACCCTAAGTTTTATGTGATATAACATTTGAGACTGCAAGAGCTGGGCTCATGCCCCAAATCGTGCATACCTAATGAACGCTGGTTGAGGGAAATGAAAGACAACAGCTGCCATCCAGCTGAGTGGGTAGCTTTGTGGGTGACTCCTCGGACTGACTGAAGAGATAGGAGGTTAGGAGCCACTGTCTGGGTGCTGAGTGAGTAGCTTCGTGGGTGACTCCTTGGACTGACTGGAGAGGCAGGAGGTTGGGAGCCACTATCTGGGTGTTTAGCTATCCTTGCAGCTTTAATGACAGGGAATATATAAAGAGGTATAATAAACACCCAGTGTAATCCCTGCTTGCACCATTATGGCTAGAATGCCATTGCTATCTTATTTCACCAGCACATGTGTCTTTTACACAGCTTGTAAGTTGCAGAGCTCAGCAAGCATTGCCTACCTCATAAAAATGGTGCAATGCATTATTTTAAATAGCTGTATAATATTGTCAAATGGCTATACTGTAATTACCTTTTTATTTTCCTGTTGGGCATGTGTATTTTTGCCAGAGTCTCATTATAACAACTAATACCTGCTTGAGCATCCTTCCATATGCCTAATTTGTTTTCATTTTGAATATTTCATTATGATAAACTCCTAAAGTGGAATTACTGCATCAGTAGGTAGAAGAACATTTCTTAATCTAAAAAAATATATCTCCAGAAAGTTTGAAGAATTTTATCTTCCTAAAGTTCTGATAGTATCTGTAATGACATTTTCTTATTTTCCCTTTCTTTTAATGTGAATCATTCTTCCTCAGCAATAAGGGAGAATTCTAGAAAATTGGGAAGTCAAAAGGCACTGTCAACCTCCAGATGATGAGTCCCAGTTGGCATGTTTCCATGGTCTTAGAAGACCAAGATTCCCAAAAAGTTCTCTAGGGGGTTCTCAAGCCCTTTCTCAGACTTCAACATGCAGAAGGAGAAAGACAGACTTGGGAAGACCAAACTAAACTCTCATTTTGACCTCATAATTTCTCCAAATCCTCCAGGATACCTTCAGCTTCAGGTAGGCTCTTTCAGAATGAGGTGACCTTCCTTGGACAACTATGTGATCAGGGCCATGGGCTTAGCAGAGTAGAGTCCTCTTACAGGTGGAGTGTGAAGGAAACAAAATCCTTCCAGTTCTTAAAACAAATGAGCAAGGGTTCCTGGCAGACACTCTGAGTTCTCTGCCTGTTTCCAAGATAATTTTCTCACTCTGGCCTCCACCATCCCCGAGATTTGTGAGACGAAATGAGAGGTGTTTGTCTAGGGTAAGGAGACATGCTGCACTGGCTCACTCTGAGAAGAACTGGACTCGAAGGATAGAACCAACCTAGGCATCCAATGACAGAGGAATGGGTAAGAAAGAGGGTGTATAAGCACACAGTGGAATTTCACCCATAAACAAGAATGAAAGTAAACCATTTCCAAGAAAAATAGAAGCAACTCGAGAAAATCGCACTGAGCTAATTATGCCAATGTCTTCTCATTTGTGGGCCTTATATAAATGCATACAACAATAGTCTGAAATGAAAAGCAGAAATGGACTGTCCAAGAGGACAAACGGAAAGAGGGAGGGGGAAGCAGTGAGATTCTTCAACACATATAGGACATCTATCTGACCATTTTTAAAAATAAGACTAAACTAGCCATCTCAACTCTAAAATATCAACTGGAATCTATGCTTTCCTGACTGATTTGCCTTCTTGGCTGACCTATCCTAGCATTTTTATATTTTGTTTAGACCTTGAAGGACATCTCTGCCCGACTTCTCGATCAGCCTCCAGAGAGCACACAGTGCCAGTGACTTGAGGACCTAAGGCAGGTTATGACCAAGCCTAGAATCTCCATTCTTCTGTGTCCCCAGCCTCCCGTGGAGCTGAGGTGAGACACATGACCAGTGGTAGCCAATGGGAGGCTGAGACATGAGAGGATGATGACCCTGTAGCCCTCCCTATCATAGTGACATATTGGTGTGTTGTGGTTAGTGAGTTAGAAATAGTATTTAACCTGGGAAAGCTATTGAAGTGACTGAATTTATCTGATGCAGCAATTATCTTTACCCTGATTCCTCATCACTATTGAAGAATAAAGCCAATTATTTAGATGTGCTGTTTAATAACAAAATCTTCCTGTGAACACTTTATTGAATATGGCATAGGCTCACAGGTGAAATACTGAGGTTTGTGTGGCTTATTCTAGATAATTACTTGAGATAACATTACAGTATCTATTTTGGTAAGTGACAGGAATCACCAACTATGAGCTAAGATATGTGGAGGTAGAATTATTGGGTACTGAGTTATTCAATCGTGGATGAACATGTAATAGACTGTAACTATGAACTGTGACTGTGACTGTGAAGGTGACTGTGGACTGTGACTGTGGACTGTGACTGTGACTGTGACTGTGGACTGTGACTGTGACTGTGACTGTGGACTGTAACTGTGACTGTGGACTGTAACTGTGGACTGTGACTGTGACTGTGACTGTGGACTGTGACTGTGACTGTGACTGTGGGCTGTGACTGTGACTGTGATTGTAACTGTGGACTGTGACTGTGACTGTGACTGTGACTGTGGACTGTGACTGTGACTGTGACTGTAACTGTGGACTGTGACTGTGACTGTGACTGTGGACTGTGACTGTGACTGTGACTGTGGACTGTGACTGTGGACTGTGACTGTGACTGTGACTGTGGACTGTGACTGTGACTGTGACTATGACTGTGACTGTGACTGTGACAGTGGACTGTAACTGTGGACTGTGACTGTGACTGTGACTGTGACTGTGGACTGTAACTGTGGACTGTGACTGTGACTGTGACTGTGGACTGTGACTGTGGACTGTGACTGTGGACTTTGACTGTGACTATGACTGTGACTGTGACTGTGACTGTGGACTGTGGACTGTGACTGTGACTGTGGACTGTGACCTGTGACTGTGACTGTGACTGTGGACTGTGAATGTGACTTTGACTGTGACTGTGACTGTGGACTGTGACTCTGAC
This sequence comes from Microtus oregoni, assembly GCF_018167655.1. Taxonomy (NCBI): domain Eukaryota; kingdom Metazoa; phylum Chordata; class Mammalia; order Rodentia; family Cricetidae; genus Microtus; species Microtus oregoni. The sequence goes on along the minus strand of NW_024543086.1, from coordinate 27,053,703 downwards.
TGTAATTGTAACTGTGGACTGTGACTGTGGACTGTGACTCTGACTGTGAACTCTGACTGTGACCTGTGACTGTGATTATGGACTGTGGACTCTGGCTGTGTGGCTATCATTTGAGTTTTTCCTGTATATGTTGTAACTAAAGTGCCATCTCATCACAGACTTACTATTAGACACAGATGAGATTCCCCATATATAGCACGAACTACAATATTTTCCCAATGAGGAAACTGAGTCCCAGAGAGGTGGAGGGAAGTTTCTATGTCACAGTGAGCAACTCACAGAAAGCAGATGGGAGGGAACACCACATGGACAGACTTCAGGGCTGGCTGTATCTACTCCAAACCTTTCTTCTCTTCTTTTCCAGAGGGGCTCTGGGCATCTTAGAGAGCTGCTGTTCCTGTCCCACACTGCAGCACAGGGATTGTGTGTGGTGCTCATCTTTTTCCAGTTGTGTCTTCTGTGTCTTCTCAGAACTGAAGGGAGGAGTGTTGGGAGTTGATATGGCTTCCTTGTTCTTAAGGGGACTCTCAAAATTGCCAAGACAAGAGTGTCTTAGAGACTGTTCATGTCAGCAAATGAGAATCTTCAAAAGTGCTCTGGGACCCAGTTAAGACAGGGAAGTCAGCATCCAGACAGCCATCTCACTGCCAAGTATGTCTTCTTCCATTTAGGCTTCATTTGTGTGAACCTGAACAACAGGCTCTGATAGCCCAGGCTGAGGAAAAGGAGCTGTTTCTGCAGGGAGCACAGGTGGCTTTTCTCAGCGGCTGTCTTTGTTGGATAAGCCCTTCTGGAATTGAAGAGAAGGACTGTGATAAGCAAATGGTTTCTGGGGATAGCTGTGTGGCATGAGCATAAAGAGGAAGCCTTGTGAAAGGCTTCTTGGCACTGTGCAGTGAGAATGGTCTCCGCAGTGCTGCATGAGAAGGGTGGAGATGAAGTGGAGAGCGTGACTTCCTCCCAGCATGCTGCCTCATGGGAAACTCTAAAAGGCATCCTTCACACCTCCAGCATCACTGTGTCCTTGTCGGTCATTCTACTGTCATAACTACCACTATGGGTACCATGTAGCAAGCATGCATGTTACGCTGGGATTTTACATCCCGTGTCAGGATAAAAACCTCACATCTGTCTTGAATACACGGGAACAGATATTCTTGTCATTACTCCCAAACAATGCTGTTTACTTGGTACTTCCAAAGCATTTACATTATATCCTAACATAATGTTATGAGTCATCTAGACATAATTAGCAGTACTTGGGAGGATGTGTGTGCATTCCATGCAAATACCACACATTTCCATATAAGACACCCAAGTATCTGCACACTTTCAGGACTGGGAGACAGGGTGTGTCTTGGAACCAATCTCCTACATACACCAAAGGTGAATGGACACAGCCACCAAACTTGGAACTGATGACCTTGGTGACTTAGCATCAAGCAGACCCGTACTGGTACTGGTCCAGAAGGGGGAGTTCTGCAGGAGGCAGGGACACAGAGTGCCTCTCTGTTCCAGGAGCCATCATAGCCGCCCCATCATTTCACTGCTTCCACAATTCTGCCGGGAGAGACCTTTAAGCAGGCCATTTTCTCTGTCTGCAAAGCTGTCTGCTTTAGCTCAGCTCACTCTTATCCAGCCCTGGGATCTTAATTACTCGCCCAAACCCAGTGAACTCTTCCCCATTACAGATTCCACAGCACAGGTTCCTCCTATCATCAGAACTTAGCTCCAGTGTCCCTCAGTAGTCATTGCCCCCTCTCCTCCCTCCCCTGCCATGGCAAAGAGGCTTTTTCAGATACTGCTAGGGCTGCATTCACCACAATCCCTCCGTTCAGCAGGGTACCTGGTACCTGACAGACCTCAATAAACTTATGCAAATGAATGGAAATATCCCTCGAATTACAAAGAAAGCCCAGAGAATCCAAGAGACTTCTCCAAGATTTCACAGCTGGAAGGCATCCAAGTGGGGGGGGGGGCAGTCCTCCTAAGCTGCCTGGTTCTCTCCTGGCTTCCTTACCCACTATGGCAATAGCAGGAAGCTCTGGGCAGGGTGTGTGACCCAGGACTCACACTGAGGAGGCAGAACAGTGAGAAGAAAGCAGGCTTAGTATCCTTTGAGAGGGAAGGTGCTTTATGAGGGCATTTCCTGGGGATCAAGGATTCTGACCTGCACATTGAAGGAAGTAACTCACCAGATAAAACTGCCTGTGAACTGCTCCTCTGACCTTCGGGGAGTAGAGAGTTGTAGGAGAGACTTTCAATGGGGTCAGAAGGAGACATCAAAACTGCCACTCTCCTGAAAGCCAGGCCCTGACTGCCACACCTCCATTTCTAGGACGAAAGGCTGCTACTCAGTTCTGTGAACCTCAGGAGCCTGGGGAAAGTACAATGGCTTTAAGGGACGAAAACCTGGGGTTGGTCTCATCTGTGCAGCTTACGAGCTGTGTGGCCTTTGACAAGTCTCATAACCTCTCTGTGGTCCACATGATAAGAGCCGTGTCTGTTAATCAGAGTCCTAGGGAAGAGTCAGTGCGACCAAGGACTTTAACTCCTCTTTTTCTGTGTAATGAAGACAACTGTAAACAAGTGCTTTGCCACTGATGCTTGTCCTAGGCAGAAGCAGAAACACATTATATTAGGTAGATTTGGAAAGCAATTTGTGTGTAAGCATGCGTGTCCACGTGAGTGTGCATCTCAGGTGTGGTGCCTGTGGAGGTCAGAGGGCAAGCTTAGGTGTCGGACCTCATGTTCCGCTGTGTTCTGACAGCATCTCTCTTGTCATTTGCCACTTTGCACACATGGTTATCTGGCCCTCTAGCTCCCATGGACTCCCCTGTGTCTGCCTCCCATCTCTCCCAAGGACTGCTGGGACTGCAGGTGCATCCCCAAGAGACCTGGACTTTTGTGTATTCTGGGGACCTGAATTCAGATCTCAGAGTGGCACAGCAAGTGTCTTGTCTACTAGGCTGTGTCCCCAGCACAAGACAATACATTTTAAAATATCCAATAGAACCGGGAGGTGGTGGCGCACATCTTTAATCCCAGTACTTGGGAGGCAGAGGAAGGCGGATCTCTGTGAGTTAGAGGCAGACTGATCTACAAGAGCTAGTTCCAGAACAACACAGAGAAACCCTGTCTCAAACAACCAACAAAAAGAAAAGAAAAGAAAAATACCCAATAGAAAACCTATCATCGAGAAAATCCTATAGAAATCTGAGTTCTCCTCATGGAAACACAGGCAACTCTGTTCTGAGCCTTTCAGAACACAACGTTGATGCTGACAGCCAGACACATGAAAAAGAGGAAGGAATCAAGAGCATGGGTCTTGGGTACCCCAAAGAAGGATTCTGTGGCTCTCACATGCATGCTGAACATCTCCCAGTTGTATTATGTCATGGGATTGATGTCTGGGGACAACTATTCCATATCAAAGTGTGAATGATTTGTAAACTTAGCCATGAGACACTTCCCAGAACTGCTCAGTAAAGATGGTTGATTGCTTTCTCCAGACTCCTGGATTGGGCTACAGGAAAGCTTATCACTCAGATGAGCTATGTGGTGGCCCATCCCAGCAGATCTGCTGGACTGAAAAACAAAGGACTTTAGTAACCTGTACCCCTAATATGTCTGTAAGAGCATTTCTGAGGGTTTATGTCATCATTCTCCCTAAAAAGCTACTGAAGGACACAGTTTTTCCTTATTCATGAGTACCCCAAACCAGTGCAGTTTAAATTGGTCCTTTTATTTTTCATGCCCATTAAGTTGTGAATGTACATGAATAGAAATTGTTATAATAGAAAAAATTTTGATCATTACCAGAGGCAGTGAAATGCATATTAGTGCTCAAAGACAGGATACATGCAGCCTGATGCAGCTGAGGATAGAGAGGTTGCTAGGTACATTGTTTGGAGATGGCATGCTCAAAGACAGGAATGCATGCAAGCTGATACAGCTGAGGGTAGAGGGGTTGCTAGGTGCATTGTGTGTGTGTGTGTGTGTGTGTGTGTGTGTGTGTGTGTGTGTGAGTGATACAGATCAAGGAGCTAGGCTGCCACATCCATGATTACCAGAGGAGGGAGAGATGTGTGTTACCCAAAAGAACATGAGGGTTCCAGGCTACTAAATCGTCTCCTGGGCTTGTCTGACTCATGGCCTCATCAATGATTGAACAAGCTGTTGAGATTAGTTGGCACTGTGGAAAGAGGGGTGGGTCTAGCTGCAAGAACGAGGCCAGTGAAACTGTAGCTGTATCTTGTCCTGTCTCTCTCCTTTTGCTGCCCTCTCCTTCCCATCTGTCATGGACTAAACAGCTCTGCCCCACCATGCCTCACTGCCATGGCAAGGGAAACCAAGAGCAGCACTTAAACCTTTCTCTTTTAAGTTGTTTCCATTGGGGAAGTTGAAGTAGTGATTCAAGTGTAGTTGTTCCATGGGGATGATGGTAGGGCGAGCCAGCATTTAAGGCTATGCACTCACCATGTGCCAGGCACTAATTAACATACAGGAACTGAAAAGCACCTGCCATACAAGAAAAAAGACCTGAGTTCAGTCCTCAGCACCCCTAGAATAAGCCAAGCATAGGGTTGCATGCTTGTAACCCCAACATTGGAGAGGCAAAGACGAGGGGATCTCTGAGACACACCATCCTGTCTTAATCAGTGAGTTCCAGCCAGGTCAGTAAGGAGACCTTGTCTCAAAAACAAAGAAAACACAGCATGGTGGGCAGCTCCTGAGAACTGGAACCTAACATTGACTCCTGGCCTCCATATGAATGTACACATGCAAAAATAATCTAGACACAAAATTATAATCATCTCATCTTCTCAGACCACTTCCATCTCTACTTGGCAGGTATGAAAACTGAGGCTCAGAGAGGTTAGGCAGCTTGCCTAAGATCAGACAGACAGAACTAAGATTTGGATCAGGCAGTCTAAGTTCACAGCCTCTACTCAAAGATACAGAGCTATGCTCCCAGGCTTCTGCTACTGAGAGCCCAGAGACACAGAGATGCTCAACCATATAGCAGGGCTTGTGAGAGCGGCTAAGATAAATCACTCTACATAAAGCAATTAGTTCAGGATCTGCTCAGAGGTTCACAACAGCGTGAGACAGCTCTGAGCCTGCAGTTGCTTTCCACTCTGAGCACCCTCATGAGAGGCTTCCCATAAATAATGGGAGCCATACTGCCTGGCACCCAGTGCTGGGACCCTTCTGGATGGCACAGCAACCAGAACCATCCCATGACTTAACTGGGACAGGTTCGAAGAGCACAAAGAACACTTGTCAGGTTTTAGAGACCCTAAGGTGTGCCCCATGCTGTGGGTATCAGATGCCTATGTCCTGAGATAAGACAGAAAAACCTCTGGCAACACCGAATGACAGCTTTTTTTAATTCTACTTTTCCCTCCACCACAGAACAAAGGAAGTGAGGGGACAGACTTCTAGGACATGTTCTCCAGTGGCCTTCGCTCATCCTGGGACTGTTTTGAAGATCTGAGTAGTCTTTGAAGAGGGTTCTTTTAAATTTCCCAATCAGTGGACTGGTCCTATAGGGAGGACACTTGTCACAGCAAGGCCTCCCAAAATGATTATATTGTATAATAGAATGAACAAAGAAACCCCTGACACACAAATATTCAGCTCCTGGTGATGAACAGTACAGCTCCAACCAACGACTTAGGGTGGACAGTGTGGCTGCAGCAGGTTTAGTTTGCTCTCTTGGTTCATTTCTAATTCTACTTCTCTTTAAGTTTTGTTTTTAAATTGGTACATCAATCTACTTGAAGCAGGCTTCTGTTCTCTTTCACGCTATTATCTGAAGTTTTATGCTTGCTCATCTGCCGCAGGGCTTTGAGCTGCCTAGAAGTGTGTTCTATGCCAGTGATGCCCCTCAGAATTAAAAGACGAGGCCCAGGTCCAGGAGGAGGTGGAGGCCTAGCTAACAGTAGTACATGCACTGCCCAGGGCACTGGACGATAGCTGCTCGGTGATGCTGTCTTCATTTCTCACCTGGTTCATATGCCTCCCCTTACCCAGTCCCACCATTGTAGAAGTGCTTTTATGTGGTCCAGGCTTAAGGTAGGGGAAGAGGACCCAGGACACAAAATGCAAGTATGTATGTTCTTCTCACAAAGCAGCCAGCTTCAGCTAGGAGTTGGAGAGGTAAGTTTGAAGAAAGGTAGCCTCAGGGAATTGCAGTTTCAGAACACTTAAAGGTCTGTAAAAAAATAAATAGGCAAACAGGTTAAATATGCTTCTTTTCCATTTCACAATTTTGCTTCTTTGTCAACAATCTGTAGTTTGTAGGTGTGTGGATTGATAACAGTTCCTTTGATCCTTATATCCGTTTTTAATCTGTTTTCAGTACTGTGGCTCTGTAGTGAACTTTTAAAGTCAGAAATTGTGATGCATTCAGAAGTTCCTTGATTGTACAGGTTTTTAAGATTGTTTAGGCTATCCTGAGTTTTTATTTTTTCTTATAAAGTTGAATATTGTTCTTTCGAGGTCTGTAAAGAATTTTGCTATAATTTAATGGGCATTTTCATTGAATCTGTAGGTTGATTTCAGTAAGACTGTCATTTTTGCTATGTTGGTTCTACCTTCACAAGAGAATAGATCTTTCCATTTTCTGATGTCTTAAATTTCTTTGTTGAAAAATTTAAAGTTCTTATCATACAGTTTGTTCCATTTGTGTGGTTAGAGTTACTCCAAGATATTTTATGGTATTTATGGCTATTGTAAAGGATGATGTCTCTCATTTATCATATGTGGAGAAGAGGTGGTTTTTGGGTCGTTTTCAAATTCTGTCTATGACAATATATTTCTGCTATGTGCATAGTTGAGCACATGTCCTTATGGTACGGTTGAGCATCTTTTGTGTCTGAGTTTTAAGGTAGATTCTTGCCTAATTTTCTGAGAAATTGCCATACTAGGATCCAAAGGAGCTGTGCCAGTTTTCACTTCCACCAGCAGTGAAGTTTTTTCTTTACCCCACATTCTCTTAAGCATAAGTTTTCAGCAGTATTTTTAATCTTGGTCATTTTTACAGGGATAAGATGGAATCTCAGAGTTTTAAATTTGCATTTCTCTAATGGTTAAGGATGTTATGTTTGAATATCTTTTTGAATGTCTTTCAGTCATTTTAAGTTCATCTGCTGAGAGATTTAGGTCTGTACCATACTAATTTCCTGAGTTCTTCATATGTTTTTGGAGTGGATTAATGATAAGTAAAGATATTTTCCCATTCTATAGGCTGATATTGTGTCTTGTTGACTACGTCCTTTGCTACACAGAAGCTTCTCAGTTCAGGAGATCTCATTGATCAATTGTTTCTTTCAATGTCTGTGCCACTGAGGCTGTGTTTGAGATGTGCCAACGCATTCAAATGTACTTCTAACTTTTTCTTCTATGAGGTTCAGTATTTTTAGTTTTATGTTGAGATCTTTGATTCATTTAAACTTGAGTTTTGTACATAGAGATGAATACAAATCTGTTTTCATTCTTCTACTTGTTGATGTCTAATTAGATCAGCATCATTAGTTGAATATGCTTTCCTTTTTCCATTTTCCTATCAGCTAGGCAGACTTACAACTTAAAAGCAGGATTGCTTACAAACTTTTAATCAGATATATAATGGCTAAGGCCTTAGTTAAAATATTCTTATGGAAGATCTTGAGATACAAAGTAAAATTTTTAAAGGGAGCAATGAGCCAATCCCCAGTAGAGAGCTTATAGAAGCTGTAAAACAGGTACTCAAGCAGGTGGAGTATAGATCAACAGGAAGAGTATAGTGTAATCAGCAAGCACAGTATATTAATTATGATTCAGCTATGGCAAGTGTGTGTATTAAGTACAAAACTTATTCTACAGAAAATTTATTAAAAAAAAAAGACCAGAATGCTTTTTATGACTGTACCTTCTCATTTTTGCCACTTAAGATATCAAACTCTTAATTTAAAGCAGTATCTTATCTAATACAAAAGAGCAGGATGATATCTAGGAGATAATTTAGCAGAGAATTGACTAGGATCAATGTTTCTTATACTAAATAATAGATTAATTGATAATTTTAAGATAGTGATTCTTGAATAATTGTGTTTGCTCATTAAAAGGCCAGAGTATTAATCTTTTCCAAGATGATTGTTGCTGCAATTTGCACAACTATATTTTGCTTATGTTATAACTTAAGATCCCTTAAAGGATGCTATGCTAAATTTTACAAATGACTCTTCCAATGGAAGAACTGCACATATGGTTAATAATGAAAATAAATTGTGGAGCATACTACGGCTCCTTGAAAACAACTAAAGAGGAAAAACATGCAGAGAAATCTACCATGGTGACACCAAGGTGACTTTTGCTGAGGCAAGGTGAAAAGCCCTTGCAATGAATTATGGAAGACCTGACATATATTAATTTGGGGTCGAGGATGTGTTTGTGCTTTTTCACAGAAAGAAAATAAAGCTGGATTAGATGACTGCATATACAGCAAAGGAGTGGCAAACCCGATGACATCATAGCTGCAACCGCTCCCATAGAGAGTTGGAGAAAGAAGGTGGAAAGGAATCTTTGGTCCAATCTTCCCTGTCCTAACAGAGAGGAGTGCCTGATCACAGGACCTCCTTCCTCCACTCTACACTGCAGAGTGCCATGCTGCACTGAGGAACAGATGCTGAGCTGCTTCCAGACACTCAGGACACACACAGGCCCAGTGGCCTGATAAGATGACCTGATCGCGAGGACTACGATTTTCTGCAGTTTGAATCCTGTTTGCTTTGGACAGTGTCACCATGAGACTAAGTTCTGACCTGAGGAATGTAAGCAGGGTAGAGTGATGTTCACTGTTTCCAGGCCAATACCTAACATGTCTGTGTGTATTTCTCCACCATCTTCCCCTTAACCCAGCTGTGTAGAAGGAGCTGCGGGAAGGCCTGCTTTTTACCCCGCCCAGATCCCACATGGATAACAACACACAAACTGTATTCATTTAAACACTGCCTGGCCCATTAGCTCTAGCCTCTTACTGGCTTACTCTCACATCTTGATTAACCGACTTCTATTAATGTGTGTAGCACCATGAGGTGGTGGCTTACCGGGAAAGATTCAGCATGTCTGACCTGGTGGCTGGATCCATGGCATCTGCCCTGGAAAGGAGAGGCATGGCATCTGGCTTACTTCCATTCTTCCCAGCATTCTGTTTGGTCTACTTTGCCTATCTAACTTCTGCCCTATCACGCCAAGCACTTTTCTTTATTAATTAACCAAAGAAATCAACAGATAGAAAGAAGACACTCCCACATCACAGATGAGCTGCACTCTTGAGTTATGATGTGGGAATATCAGTCATACAGAATGTAGGAGAGCTCCCATTGTCCTGGATCCCTGAGTGACAGTGAAACACAGAAGTTCTTCTTATGACCTGGACTTTCTTTAGACTGTCAGATGAGGAAAAATAAACTTCTGTTTGGGTGAATCTAATAGCCAATTGGATCCATTTGAGATAGAGCTTGCACTGCCCTGCATAGTATGGTGTCCCTGAGGGAAAGTGGAGCTGATCTCTTGAATGGTGACTTGGAAGTCAGGCTACATCTGTGTATAGCCCCAGGAAATGTGAAGATTTGATAGAATAGAGAAAATTCTAGAAGTCAGTCAAACTGAGTTCTGCCCATAGAGGGGGTGAACCCCAGAGGAAAGAGGGTTCATTGTGCTCTGATGGAACATTCCGGAAGAGTGCAGCAGCCGCAGAGGGTGCATTCCTTTAGAAGTCGGTTTTAGATGACACCATGAGGAGGAAAGGGTATTTGTGAGATGCTGTGTTCTACTCTCGCGTCTCTGCCTCATTCTCCATGGCACAGGCAGCTCCTTTCCTTTCTGAAAAGTCAGTCTCTTTCTCGAGAGAGAGTTAAACACAAAGGCAATTAATAAGATAAGACAGGTTTTTAGAAGCATCATCACCAAAGGGTAATCAGCATGCTGAAGCCTATGGGTGATATTTAATATGTGCAATTTGAAAGCTTGCAAGGCATTGTCCACTTAGGATACAATTGCCACAATAAGGTAATAACATGTCTCTCATCTCCAAAAGCTTCCTGGTAGGGCTGAGATGCAAAGCAGTTGTCTCACAGACATAAGCACCTATGTTTATATCCTCAATATAGAATACACATCTGGATCCCCAACACTGGGGGAACAGAGTCAGGAGAGTCCCTGGAACTCAATGACCAGCCAGCCTAGCTGAGCCAGTGAGCTCCCAGATGAGACAAAAAATTCAGTGGAGAATGACTGAAGAAGGCACTAAACGTCAGCCCGGGGGCTCCACACACACATCCATACTTATACACAGGAACATATACGCATACACTTTAATGGTTTTCCATATTCTCCTTGTGGGAAGGGATATTTCTTGAGTTCTGCCCTCTTAGCAGTTCCTTTATTCCCATGCAGGAATTTTAACCATAGTTGAATATCACGCAGCCAACTGGCAGCTTTCATCACAACTGAAGCTTTAGACCCATTGAACAGCAAGCACCCATTTCTCCTTCTGGCCCCTGGAACCCACTCTCTGTTATCTGCTCCTGTGCATTTGACTGTATTAGACAGCTCATTTAATCATATGGTATTTGGGTCACATCCTCACATCTGTTAGGGAGGCTATTATCAAAACATCCTCCTATCCTCATGTCTGTTAGGGAGGCTATTATCAAAACAAAGGGGAACAAGTGCTGGGGGCTATAAGAATGGAACGTGGACCCTGCTCAGAATATTCATGATGCAGCTGCTGCGAAAAACAATGCAAAGGTTTCTCCAGGAGTTTAAAATGGAACTGCCCCGTGATGCAGCTGTTCCCCTTCCGGGTGCACATCTGGAAACACTGAACTCAGGATCTTGAAGAGCAAGCTGCACACCATGCTCATTCCAGCATTGTTCTGAGCAGCCCTTATCTTGACCCAGTGTCCACTCACAGATGACTGACAGGAAAACATGATAGATGGGGATAGCATGATTGTTCAAACTAAGTCATATCGTGTGGATAATGCCAGTGATCCTGGAAGATGCTGGGACAAATAAGTCATTCTCGGAAGGACAAGCCCTGTGAGAAGAGGCTGGCATGACAGTCATAAACTTGGTATCTGGCGAAATGCCTGGGCTCAAGCCCCATTAGCCATTTGGCATTTGGAAAAGTCTCTATGCTTCTATTTATGTTTTCGAAAGAAAATTATGTTCTCTGCATTAACTACTAGGCACTGCCAAAAGAAGCCTCTCTGGACAGACATGGTTATTTCACACACATGAACTCAGGGAGGCCGTGGTGACCTGTACAAGCTCAAGCCAATGGAAAGTTCCAGCATGCAGGTGGGATGGGCTCTAGAGGCCACATCCCCAGCTAAGGAGCTTTTGGCACCTCATGATTTCTGGGGGAAGGAGATTCACGTTAGGGGGTGTGGCCCTTGGTCTGTTCCTGTGCCCCAGTGGATTACCCTACACTCACACTCATATGGGAAGCACTAATTTGATTAAGTGAGGTCAAAAATAACTAACTAATAAAGAGAAGGTATGAAGGTTAGAGGAAGATGTGATGGGTGGTCTGGGGGAGACTTGGAAGGTGAAGTGAGAGGTGGATTTGATCAAAGATACATGGTATACATGAATAAAATTTCAAAGAAAAAAAGTTAAATTAAAATATAAAAATGATTTTAATAGCTACCCCTACAGGGAGTATGAGATTTTTAGTAAGACACAAATGTAAAATGTGCAAAGTTAAGGCCTACCAGACCAAAAGGAGCAAACTAGGAGCCTGCCTGGTATTGCCAGAGGTCCTGAAAATGCCTAGCCAATCAGAGAGGACCACGAGATGTCACCTGTCAAGGGATCAGAATGCCTGGGTGCTGGGAGGATTTATAAGATTTTCCCTGTTGTTAAATAAATGAGTCTGTTGTAAGCCTGACTCCCAGTATCTGAGACATTGACCCTGCACCTTTTCATCCCCTCCCCCAGGAAGATGTTAGGGTCTAGCAACAACTGGCACCCAGACCAGGGACTTCTAACACAGGTTTTAAGCTTGCATGGTTAGAGTACTTTTTTTCTTTGTGGCTGTAAAAATACACTGTCTTGGGGACACTATGTAGCACCACAAGTGAGGAGAGGAAGATGACTAAAACCTGTTCAGGGCAAAACCCAAAATTTACAGCTGAGGTGTGTAATCTGTGATGGGTGTGAGCTCCCTGCATGCCTGAGGTCTCAGGGTTCTGTCTGAGCCTCAGGTGTAGGTGACACTCCCAGGCATGGGCCCAGAGGAAATAGGCCTGGTGTGCAACTTGGAGACCTTCTGGTGCCTGACTCCCCTCACGTGAGCAGCATAGGCATCAGCCCTGGTGCAGGACACTGCACACAGGACATAGTGGAGTTTCTGGTCCCTCTCAGACCTCTGCTGCGCTGTGTGCCTCTTTTCTGAATCACCTGCTTCGTCTGGTGCTTCCGTCCTTCCGAGAGGGCGCCATAGGTCTACGGCCCTGCACACTTTGCAGTAGTGTCTGAAGGGCAGCCTGGGGCCCACCTCGGGCTTCCGCAGCCTGTCCAGGAATGGCAGCGCATCGCTGGTAAAGCTGGGGTCGCAGGGCATGAGGCCTGAGCCACCTCAGTGGTTCGAGCCCAACAGAGCCATCTGGGATACCTGCTGCTTCTGTCGGGCCTGCTGGGAGTCTGGTGGGTAGTCCAAATGGTGGGAGCTTGGGCCTGGCCCACAGAGGGAGGCTGCAGCTGGCTGCTTTAGTGGTCCTCACAGCTCCTGGTCCCCTTTGACTGTCAATAGCAGGTAGATGTAGCAGTAGCCACATCTTCGTTCTTGGCTACCTGGGGCTGATCTTCAGTTGTTGCTACTGGTGCTTGGGCTTCTCATCTGGTGCCACCGGAGATGAAGCCTCAAGGCCAGCCGTCTGTTGGAAGACAAGGAGTAAGCCATGTGCCTGTGGGTGCGTGCCTGCAATCTGCCTGCCTGGATTCATTCTCCAGACACTGAAACAGTAGAATGGCTAAATAAGGTGGTAAAAGCACATATGGCCCATTATTTGTCCATTTGTAGGGAACCTCTTTCAAGAAACCATAGAACCATCTGTGCGGGGAGCAAATGCCACCTCAGCACCCACAGCTTCACTAAAGTGAACATGGGTCAGCAGCCCCTTAGAGTCAATGGTGTTAGGGTTTATACAAGAAATGTAGATAAAAGACAAATTATTCTGGATCTTCAGGTTAATTTTGTATAAAATCATGAGATTGGTTTGCAGATCAAATTATATTTTCATAGAGCTGGTTTGAAAAGTACTCAGATTCATGGGACAGTGTGGGTGATCCTGGAGCCCTTACTTGGTGACACGCCTTTAGCTGGAGCATTGCCCATCTTCTTCCTTAGGAAACCACATTTAGGGATTAACTGGACAGGACTGACTAATCTCCTGGACGTCCTGGATGGAATGGTTTTTCGGATACTATCATTTTGGATATAATATCAAACTAATTGACAATTACTTGCCAAAAAAAAAAAAAAAAGATCTTAGCAGGGCTCTCTACACTTCCAATAAAGATACAGACCTATGTAGTCCCCTCCTCCACTTCCATCCTTCATGTCACCCTGAAGTTTTTTCAGATAAAAACTCAGGGGACTGAGCCCTGCTACCTGTCACATATTAGATCTCACTACCTAAACATCTATATCTCTTTATGTCTCAGAAAAGTTGTAATCCTGACTCAATAAAAAATCTAACCTGGCTTTGGAGTTGGAGCATGGCTCTCTCCTTCTCTAAACCCAAGCATGCTGCTAGAAGAAAAATTCAGAGTTTCTGTCTCATATTAGAAGAGCCACCAGGTGTAGGACAAAAGAAAACCAAAAATCTGGGGACTATTGTCAAAGCTCTGTTACCTCCCAAAATTCTATTTCTCCCCTTAATTATTTTTAATTCTTTGGTACCTTTCTTTGGTTAAGAAAGTTAAGTATATATTGACAGACTGATAGGTAAAATAAATAGATGATTGACAGACAGACAGACAGACAGACAGATGATAGATGGTGTGACATAAATATTCAGTAGAATATTATTACATTTTAGCATATTTATTTTTAATTATTTGTAAATGTATGTGTGCTATGTATCTGCATGTATGGTCCTGCCTATTCCTCTCAACAATTCAAAAACTTTCTGGGTTCCTACAAGATTTCCCATACAACTGGCATCCACTATAATCCACAGAGACAAGCCATTGTGGAGTGGACCAACAGAGTTCTAAAGGAGCAGTTGGCCAGGACTGTCTCTCCAGAGGCTAGGAGAGATTCTCATCTGACCTCCTTAACAGAGGTTGTTTTCCAGATGAACTTCCTCAGTTTTGATGACAAGGGGCTCAATCCAGCTTACAATCACTGGGCATCTCTGCCAAGGATCACATCCCTACCCCTCGTGAGATGGAGAGATCCTAGATCCCTCCAATGGCAGCCACCAGCCCCTCTGCTAATCTGCGGGGGAAAGTATGCTTGTGTTTTTCCTCAGACTGCCACAATGCCAATATAGGTCCAGGTAAGAGATGTACACCCAGCCATGGATCAGCCTGCTTCCATCAATGCGGGAATAACCCAGGATGTATAATGTATATACTCCTCTTTCCTACCCTCATTGCCCCTCCTCAACAAATTGATTTATTAAGGGCAGAGGTGGCCTTTGACTATTCTTTAAAAAAAAAAAATCAGCATATTATAAAAATTCTGTTGAATTCCTTTTGGATGCTCACACATGCATTAATTGGTGGTGGTATTGTTAGTCCTTATTCTCCTTAAATGTCTCCTGCAGCAGATCCAACATCAGCAGACAGCAACTAAGGCAACTCTTCAGGTGTTAATGGCTCTCAGCCATTCTTCTCACAGTCTTCCACAGGAGGTTATGTATATCTGGTTATCTATCATTCAAAAGGCTGCTGCCTAGTCCCCTACCCTAGCAGCTCTCCAGGAATGAATGCTCTTCAAGGGTTGGTAGTCAATGATGGGTAAATGCTTGTTCTGCATACCAACCTAAGACAGGCACAGTCCTATTGCTGAGCCCTCCTGAGAAGGGGTCAACAAAGCCTGAGCAAAGAACTCTGGCTCCTGCTAAGTGCACTTTGTAATAAATAAAAAGGGTAGATATGTGGGAAATTAAGGCCTACCAGACCAAAAGGAGAGAGCCTGGAGTCTGCCTGGTGCTTCAGAGGTCCTGATAATGCCTAGCCAAAGAGGGACAACCAAGCAGTGTTTCTTGAGTGCCTAGCAACAGGCACTGTCAGAGATCTTGATCTTGCCTAACCAATGAGGGATGACTATGAAGTCAACTATCAAGGGATTAGAAAGCCTGGGCGCTGGGAGAGTTTGTACGGTTTTTCCCATTGTTAAATACGTGAGTCTGCTGTAAGCCTTCTACCTGACTCCCAGTGTCTGAAATGTTGATGCTGCACCTTCTCACCCCCTCCCCCGAGGAAGATGTTAGGGGCCCAACAACAATAAAGTGTTTGTATACTCTCTTTCTACCTCACTGTACACATCCTTTGCTAGTATTCATAAATGTTCTTTGGTGCAAGATAGGAATCAACCCAAAGCTTGGAGTTAGAGTCACACATGGGCACATGCAAACCGTATAGTTGCTTATTCGTTATATCCTGGTGATAGGAAGTAAGTAAAAGCCTGGGATTGTCTCAGTTGACAAAGTACCAGAAGGCTGACTTTGAATTCTAGCACTACATAAACCCACCGTGCTAGTGCAAGACTGGGGAGTCCAGTGCTGTGGAGGTGACGCAGGAGGCTCAGCAATTCTACACCATCCTTGGCTACACAATTTGAGACTAAGTTGGGCTATGTGAGGTCATGTCTCAAAAAGGGAAAGAGAAAGAAAGAAACCTTTGAGAGAACGAAGCTGTACAAGGTGATACATGTCCCTAATTTCAGCTTTTAGAAAGCAGAGGCAGAAAGATTAGAAGTTCAAGGTCAGCCTCAGCAATGTAGAGAGTTTGAGGCCAGGCTGGGCTATGTGAGACTTGGCGGAGGGGACGGGGAGAAGCTTAGGAGTTTAGGGAAAATGAGTCAAGGTCCAGATAGAGAGAGATAACATAACATATCAATGCATGGAGCCAGTAGAGACTAAGTATCTGACGTGGACACACCTGCACCCTTTTGAGACCCACAACATGTGTGAGGTGATCCCAGATTAACTGACTAAAGGAGTAGAACAGAAACTACCATTCAGGGTATCCACTCCCTAACCATGCTAAATTCTTTGTAAATTCACTATCTCATTAATCCTTACCTTAGTGCAGGCACTGAAGAGAAGAGAAAACCGAGGCATGGAGAGGCTAAAATCATTAATTAATTAATTATTTTATAAGACTTACCTGGTGTCACACATTGAGAAAGGGACTGAACTGAAAAAGAATCCACAGGGTCTAAGTCCAGAGCCCCAGGTAATCACAGTCATGCAGAATCGGTGGGGGGGGGGGGTATCTCATGGGACAGTGGACCATAAAAGGGGAGAATGGTTTCCCAAATAAGCCAGTGAAAGCAAAGACTTAGAAAACAGAGACTGAGGGGAAAAAATAAAGACAGCATAAATAAAAGCATTGGGCTGGTTTAATTCATTAGGCCCATCAGCATAGATTGCAGGGTGTAAGAATTGCAGGAGTCCACAGATGACATGAAGGCCCTTGGAGGACAAAGTGAACAAGACAGGACGACCAATCTCTGTGTCATAAAATCACACAGACGCCAAAGGAGCCTGAGAAGCATCTGTACTGCGTTTTCTCCAAAGCCACAAAAGACAGTTTTATTTATTTTGGAATGAGAAGCTACTTTTCCCTTAAACCCTATGGTCAAGAGAAATTTACATGTATAATCCTGACACTTGTAATACACATGATTAACATATCAGTACATAGAGAAGAGTTATCTAGGAAACTTTCAGGTCTGACTCCTCTTTCAACTTTCCTCCCACTGCAAATGTGGGGTCTTGGGATAATGGTTCTTAAAAGCCCATTGTCTTATAACTGAATGACTTTTATTTTTACTTGATTTTTTGTTAATTACATTTGTTCTTTGATATTCTCACACATGTCAACCTTCCATCCTCCCTACAAATGCCTCTTTCATATCTGTGTCTTTACTATTTTGTCACTCACTGGGTTTAGTCAGGGCCATCTGTGCAACCATGGGTTTGGAGCCTGCATCATTTGGAGCTTGCTGGTTTCAGCAGTGGGAACATGACTCCTGACACCCAAATTCTAGCAGTAGTTAATATAATAGTTCAGCATGGAGCAGTGGGGCCCTATGAGGCCCTCCTTAGTCCATGACTAATTGTTGATTGGGCCAGTCTGGTGCATGCCCAGTGCTCTAGAAAATCACCTGCCTCGGCCTCCTGAGTGCTGGAAATACAGGCATGAACCACCACAACAGTCTCAATAGGGGTTCAGAGATGCAGTGTGTGCCAACCTCTCATGAACAGATTCTGTTCCCAGGTCTGTGGTAGCATCATTATGCGATCTGTCCTTGGGAAAACTCAACAAATAAACTATGTTTGAAATTTGGCATGATGGGAAGTCTCTCCACATTCTCCACATGTGTTGCAATGTGAAGAAGTTCAGGCAGGTGCTCCAGGGTCTCAGTGATGTTTATGCTGAGAACAGAGAGATGTTGGACTTCTTGACCTTTGTGTTTCCACAGCTGCTTTGTGTCCTGATTGCCAAATAGAAGCCTTTAAACTCACACACATGGATCACCACACGAAACTCAACTCCATCCTCCGTTCCTTCACACTGATGCAGAGACTCCTTTCTTGTTTTCAAACTGCCTGCAGCCTGCAACCTGCCGCAGAGATGAGCAAGAGAAAACATCAGGAAAACTGCAACGACTAATCACTTACAAAACCAAAGCATGTATAAGTTCATTGCCAGAGCGAGAAGGGAAGGACTAGGGCCACCTGGAACTGTGAGCGCTGCTTCTTCCACCTCAGGATGAATGTGCTCACCCGAGCCTTGCTGCTGTGCAGGCTTTGACTGCAGTCTGGGTGGAGCTGAGATGCTGAGCCTATTCCAAATACATGGGCTGTTGGTCCAGGGACCATGCTTTCAGTAAGTGTTATATGAGCTGGACCCCATGAAATTGATAATATATTCTCCCTTCCAGAGTGGGTAGCTTCACCTCAGCATTTGAAGGAAATCTATTACCTAAAATTCAGCCCTGTAACCCAGCCTAGCATATGATGGAGGAATGGCTAGGATGGGCAAGGAAGAAAGATAAACCTTCCACCCTCTTACAAATGCTCCATAAAATCCTGTGCTAAGACACCCTTGAATTGTACGGTTTGTAGAGCCTGGATCAATTATCCTTCATCTTTAACTAGAACCTCAATACTTAGTGATATTTATTACAGCACATCTCACATGTTAGCCCCACATACACATATTGTTTAACAAATTTGTGCAATTTTCCAACCTACCCAGACCCCAACTGTCCCAGACTACTTGTCTGCAAAGTTGACTTTTCATGTGACATCTACTGTCCAGTGTCTTATTTATGCATCTGCTTAACTCCAAGAAGTTAATTGGCTAAAAGAGCCGGTGCTAGGATAGACAAAAGCAAACAAGGGGCTGCCTTTGTCTTAATAACTAGAAAATGCTTATTCTCCAAGAGCGTACCTTTCTGTGTTCATCACTTGCTGGCAGCTTCATCTGAGGTTTCCAGTAGCAAATCAGGAAGGAAAAAAATACGAAATTAATTTAAGCAAGGTCACACTATCCCTTCTAACTGTCTTTTCTCATCACTCTTCATTTCTACCTGGCTGTATTCTTTGCTGTTGGCGTTTTGTCTTCCTGAAAGCCATGGTAAGAAGGCCCACTCTGACTTTATATGGATGTGAGGTCTATTTCAGAATTTCCTCTCATCCCAATATTGGAAAGTTTATTGGAAATTGAGTAAAGTAGCTCATTTATTAAGAGGTTCATGACAGCAAATCAGACTGTTGGAACTTATTCAAAAGAACAGATTCCAGGATAAAATTGACCCTCCATCAGAAAGAGTCCCTTACAAAAGCCAATGCTCCCTGGGCCAGCCTTGGGCAAAGGAAGCTGGTAATTTAATAAGAAGCTCTTTGGACTGTGAAAAGTGGTCATTTTTCATCATGCCTTCAAGGACACCATTTTTTTGGGCAGGTTTCCAACCTCCTTCATCCATTGTCAAGAGGCACATTGCATACTTCTGTGGAAGGGCAGGGACCATCCATGTCAGGCATTCACCCTGAACTTCCCCGTGCCAGTCTGTATAAAGGAAGGTGAACTATAGCTCCTCACTACCCCAATGATTCTGAGTCCTGCACGTGTGAGGGGTCTCATGACGTCCCTGACATACAGAGGACACTCAGCCAACAGTAGCAGCTAGAGGCAGAGAGCATATCCATCAGCAGAAGGAAACGCAGGCTTCTTGCAGCCAGCATCCCCCAGCATCCTCCAGCATCCTCAGCTCTCACCTCATCCCAGGCACTGTGGTGGGCACTTCTCATATGGTAACTAGCCTGCAGAGTCACCACATCCCTTTAATACAGTCATATTATCATCTCTATTGTTCATGGAAGGAAACTGAGACTCACAGAAGTCATCAAGGTCCCAGAGACATTCTTAAAAAGTTGAACTTGGATGACCCCAGGATCTGTGAACATAAATTATAACAAAATTCTAACTCTGTTGTTTAAAATGGCAAGCGTTCTGAGGCCAGCACACCGAATAGCATGAAGAATGAATCATCCCTTGAAGCTTAAGTTCAACCAGCTCTTGCAAATGCTCATCTCATTACTCCCTGTTCTAACTGGAAACTATCCCCTGCTAGCGTGACCACTTCACAGTTGAGAAGACGGATATACTGGGAGGATAGATTGTCTGACTCTGGATTTATTCAGATCCATGTTGTCTGAAGTTAGAGGCCATGTTCTCAACTGCTCTACTTTAAAGCCTAGAAAGAAAGCCTACTCTGGCGCCCCCTATGGGCAAGGAAGATTTACTGCAGGAGAGGGCCAGCAGGAACCAACTCCCTGTCTGTGCTCAAAAGTCTGGACAGATCTAAAAATGTCAGTGACAGATAATGTTCACAGTCTAGTGTGTCCAGAAGTCATTCTGAGTCAAAGGAACTGTCCATGAAGAGAAGAGGAGAAACAAAACCACCAATAAGTCCTCACTCCAAATGGCTCTTCAAACAATTCTACAGTGTTCTCTAAGAATTATTCCCCAGAAAGTGTCTAAAGTAGAGTAGCTTTAAGCAAAAGTAGCTAACGTAAAAATACATGACTACTAACCTCACTCCAGCAGTAAGGGTTGTTTGAATAAAGTGTGCCTGTCTTCACAACATGGCATTGTACAGCCACTAGCAATGAAGCTGTAAGACATCAAACAAGGTATAGAAAATGTGGGGGACACAGTGGAAAGCCTTTCAAAAATCAGATTAAAAATACCGGAAGGCAAGAGTGGTAGCTTTGGGGATGGACTTCCAGGTGAATGGTTTGTTCTCCTTCCTACCTGGTTCCCATATTGTTCCCTGCACAACACTTCCCCAACACGGTGAATTTTACTCCAGTCAATATGTCTGAAAGTTGGCAGCTGTCCTCCATGTCCACAGCCTATCTTTTTTCCCAAGTCACTTTCTCCTTTCTCCTTGATAATAGCAATGTTCCTACACCTGGGGATGCAAACTTGCAATCCACTCCTGCCCCTGTTCATGGTCACATCCCAGCAGGAGCATTCTCTATAAAACACACTGCCTGTTATCCTCTAGATAATGTCTGAGGTGTGCAGCTTGCTACCCAGTCACCCTCTCTTCCTCTTACACTACATTGCGGCCGTGAAGAGAGTGCCATGGTCTTTCAACTCTAGTAAACAGTTCTCTTGGAGTGTATTTCTGCTATCCTTCTCATCACATGCCATCCACAAACCCCAAAACCAAGTCAGTGACTCTCCTTGGGGCCACCGAGCTCCCACATCCCCACCGACATGATATTCAGACTCACTGCAGTCATCTCTGGACCTGACAGCTGTGCTGGAGCAGGGACAGTGCCTTATGTTCCAGCCCCCGTGTCCTCAGTAGGCACTCAATAAACATTTGCTAAACAGGTGCCTCAAATAATCAATGAAGACGCTGGTTTGTTAGAAATAGTAACTAAATTATCCAGTTATTTGGAAAGGAGATATTTTGAAGGAAGCATAAATAAATTGTGTCTATTACATAAAAGAATACTTCCTCAGAAAAATCATTTAGTTTTCTCTTGTGTTGTGAGATTTAGCCCCTCTCTACACTGAAATGCATAGAATTCTAGACTGAAGATGTACTGAAAATGAAAATGTCAAAGCAAAACCCACAGAGATTCTGAGTCTAGTGAGGCCAGAAGTAACATTTGGAAGATGCTTGTGGGGAACTTGAGCATGCAACATGCAATATGGATGCAACTAAAATGAGCAGGACCCTGGGGGTGCTACTCAGTACAAAGTGGGGCTCCTAGATATACTAATGCTCTGCTCACCCATTTCTCAAGCTCTTTCTAATTCTTTTCTTCTAGGATCCCGCAGCATCTCCTCTTGACACACTAGAAAGAAGCAGACCCCAGACCCTACTTGGGGACAGAAACACTCATTGCTTCAACAGACTACAGGGCCAGCCATCCTTCCTGCTTATTAACAATATTATAGAGGCAGCTGGCCGACCACCTTAGGATGACAGGTCTATTTTCATATGGAAAAGAAAATTACAGAGCAGCGTAAACATTTGCTAACGAGAAAGATGTTATTATAGCCTGCAAATTGCATTCAGATGTTCAGTAACACTGGAGTTCATGGATTCCCAAGAGTGCTTCATCAAGGGAAACCATCTCAGAAAGACCTGGTTTTATGCATTTTTATGGAAAAGGGGTTGCTCAGCCTTGCTGATCCAGAAGAAGATTGTGGAGAAGGAATCCTGAGGCTGCAAGACAGCAATGCTTCTCTACTCTCCTTGCCCCACACACTACTTCTTTACAGGGAAATCAGAGAGAAAAATTAGAGCCACTGTGAACTGAGACTTACTGTGTACCAGGCTCCGTACCAGCACCCACTGCTCACCTGTCTTCTACCCTCCCTGCATCTTACAGAGTGTTACAGTCTTCTCATAAGGAAGGAAACTGAGGCATAAAAAGATATAGAAAAGTCATTCAAAGGCCCGGAGATAAGTGAGGTGATGAGAAGAGGGAATACGGATTGCTTCTACTCGATCCGTGCATGCTGTAACCTGGGCTGCAGTATCATACGGACTCCATCAACATGTGGAATTAATACACTTTAAACATAAAGGAAGAAAGAAAGGAAGAAGGAAAGAGAACTGAGACCTGTAAAGTATAACATATACTGTAACATATGGGTTTCCATCTTGCCTGGTACCCCACAGCCGACAAACCCCAAAGAAAATCACACAAAGATCTCCATAAGTTATAAAACTGATTGGCCCATTAGCTCAGGCTACTTATTAGCTCTTGTAGCTTATATTAACCCATTATTCTGATCTATGTTAGCCATGTGGCTCGGTACCTTTCACAGCGGGGCAGATCACATGTTGTTTCTTCAGAGTCTGGGCAGGACTGGGAGAAGAGCTTCCTTCTTCCCAGAATCTTCCTGTTCTCCCTGCCCTGCCTCTACTTCCTGTCTGGTTTTCCCACCTGTGATTCCTGCCTGGCCAATCAACATTTATTTAAAATATGATTGACAGAATACAGGCAATTCTCCCGTACCAATATACCTTAAATAAAGAAAAGGTCCAATGCAACTTGTTAATAGCACTCTTAATAAAAGTGTCCAGTAGAGGCCTCATAAAGCATAGACATTTCCCCTCAGACATGAGGGTGCTTCAGAGTGTAGACAGGCCCCTTTGGACTTGGAAGATACCAGGGATGAAGGAAACTGACTAGTGTATCCTGGAGACATATTTTAAACATGTGTGTGTGTGTGTGTGTGTGTGTGTGTGTGTGTGTGTGTGTATTGTTTTTAATATTAAGCAGCTCTCCTGGAAACTCATTTGTCTGCTGCTTCCTGTTTCACAACCAGGACACGAATCCTAGTTGTTTAACTTTAACCTTACTCTTCCCCCAGAGCCAGCTGCAGAAAAGCCACGCATCTCAACCCCACCCTCAGCAGCTCTCAGCTGGGCTGGGGCTCTAGGGCTCAACTCTGAGCATGCCCTCCCCAGCCATACTTCTACTTCCTGTGCAGGATCATCTGTGCCTTTCCTTCCTTCCTGATTCATTCACTCATTCCCTCATTCATTCACTCAGCTCTGCAGGTGTGAGCTTTGGTCTCAGGGCTGGGAACTGAGCGGCAGGAAGAGGAGGTTAGATGAGGCAGACACAGAATGTGTGGAGCTCTGCTGCTGCCAGAGAGGCTCAAGCAATGTCACATTTCCTCATCTCTGTCCTGCAGCTGATGTGTGGAGAAGCCAGGGCTGCTCCACTGCTGTCACTGGGGAACACTGTGAACAGTAACATAATCTTACATAGCTCAAGGGATAAGGACTGGGGCAGGCTTTACAGAGAGGGCCCTAAAGTGATAGGTTTAAGTGTTCAGTAAGTACTCAAGAGAACAACAGAACTTAAGAAATAATTGATCATTTATAAAAGAGTTTCTTGTGTTTTTTGCAAAGCACAATTTTAGTTTAAAAATTAATATATGTTTGTGGTAGTAATTGAGCAGTAAAGCATATGCAAGGAAAATGAAATATTAAAACTAGCTCTAGATTCTATCTAGGAGTAACCATTATTGCAAGTGCCTGCACTTCAGAGACCTATCAAACATCTGTACGTTCTGTTTTTACCCTCAGAAGAACATCATGAGCACCACTTAACAAACTGTTTCTTTCCACCTAAATATACTCATACATACATATACACACATACATATATACCCATGTATGTATGTGTGTGTGTGTGTGTGTATCTCTATCAGAGCATACTCAGCTCTTTTCTTGTTTCCCCAAAGCTGCAGTGTGTAACATTACATGAACATCTTATTATTTAGCCCATTCCCTATTCTTTCATACCCGTATTGTTTCCAGTCTCTTCTACTGTGGACAGTGAGCATCTTCATAATAACACTTTCATAGGAAGCATCTCCACACATCTGGGCTAAGTAACACATGTCCTGGCTTTGCTTGTTCTGACGGATAGTACAAATCATTCTTCAAAGTATTTGCAAGGTCCCCTTCCATGTCTTCCAACTGTGTGTACAAATGTCTATCCCAAGCCCCTGCCAATTCACCCATCCATCAGCTTCTGCCATCTCTACCATTCAGCCTCCCTAAGGACGTGGCAGTTGCTTATGCTGTTCCCATACAAATACTTCTGTGTAGGAGAAACTCTCTAAGCTGTATTAATGAAATTAAACACCCTTCACTAAATGCCAGCTCCTGGATAAATTGAATTTTAACTGGGTTCCACCTCAGCTGTTAATGGTTTTGACTGATGCGGGCTGCCCCCTCTAGATTGAGGTTTAGTGAACCCTGCCCTGAGCTGATCTGAGTGTTATTTTCATAGCATATGGCACCCAGGAAGCAAGAAAAAAGATTTGGCACCACCATTAATTAGGGTGTTCTAAAATAGTGCTCTTTTTGCTTAGCCAAATGCAAATGATGTTTTACACTCGCCTGTATTTCTCCTGTTGGGCTTTGGAGGGGAAGATACACACGCCCTGACAAGTGCTGAAGACAGGTGTCTAGAAGGATTACATCACCTAGAGAGCTGGTTTCTGAGCCTACACTGTGGAGATGTCAGGATTTCCCAGGTATGTGTGGTTTTGAGGAAGCACCTGACCCATGACCTTTTTCCTCAATCAAGGAAGATCAGTTTGACAGAAATTCAGCTCTATTCAGTAGAAATGTTTGAAGTCCTACCACTAAGTGCCCATCTCTGTGATGCATGTGGAGACCACAGCAGTCAGGCAATCAGACATGTGCCACTCCAAGAGCTGCCAACCCCGAGGTCGCTGCACAACCATATTACACAGCTGGGTGGTCTGTGCTGCTCCCTTAGTGGAGTTCATGGGCTTGAGGAGAATCTGATCCTAAGAAGAGAGGTTACAGCATCTCCAATGCCACAGGAAAGGAAGTGGGAGAAAGGTCCACACATTTGTGAGAAGGCTTCAAGGACAGGGCGTGATTTATCCAAGAGAGAGAAGTGGGGGGCACTTTACAAGGAGGGAATGCTGGAGCTGGTTTTTGAATGGTGACTAGGAGTTTTCCAAGTATAAATTTAAGGTGGATAAGCCTGTATGAAAGTCCACAGACAGCACAGCATGGATACATGGCAAACACTGGAAATGGCTGCTTTTCCTTTCTGCAGTTATAATCTGATGTTTTTGACCTAGTGTTGTGTGGTTATTTCTTCCCAACTGAAACATTCCCCTCTGCACCTGGGGTGGGCAGCCTGATGCACAGAAATGAAACCAGACAAGGATGGGTGCTCCTTGGGGAAGTATGGACAAAGAAGGCCTCCCAATTGATTGGTTGTCCTTCAGTAGAGGCCCAGAGGAGTCAAAGCAGGAAGTCAGGTACTAAACAGGTGAAGAGCTCTGCAGTGTCAGTAGGCAGCAGTGCCCAAAGATGACTGTCTCCATCAAGAACACTTAAGAGGCCAAGGTGGCTCTTGGGACACAGGGTTGGGGATAGGGGAGGGTCATTGTTGTTGAACAGAAACATGGTTTGGTCACTGGCATAGTTTATAATTTTACTTTATATATATGCATTCTCTCTCTCTCTCTCTCTCTCTCTCTCTCTCTCTCTCTCTCTCTCTCTTATGGAACTGAACTTTAGAACCAGTACATCATAGTCAAGTACTCTATAACTGAGCTATTATAGAGACCTACAAAGTTTTATATTTTTTAAAGTTTTCCTTAATGTGTAAGTACATTTTACTTTTATCAAATCTACCTCTTACTGCCCCCACAACCCAATTCAAGTCTCTCCTCTAACATTCCCCATCCCTTTCTATTTTGAGACAGGATTGCACTAAATTGCCCAAGCTGGCCTTGAACTCACTCTGTAACCCAGATAGGCCTTGAACTTGCCTTGCCTCTGCATCAGCTTCCCAAGTAGCTGGGATTATAGGCTTGTGCCATCAGGCTCAAGTGTGTGAGATAGTATGAGGTGTAAGACCTATACATATTGAAAATGCCTAAGTCATAATCAAACACATCTCCTCCATGGCCTATCAGCTCTTCATAGTGAAAATATCCAATGCCTTGACCTCTTGAGAGAGACAGTTCATAATTCCACTCAACTTCCAGAAGGCAAACTTTTTACATTTCATGTATGATGAAATTGCCTGGCATTTCTCTTTCTGTGCCTGAATTATTTTTTTAAATTGGTGTTTTTCCTATGTAACTGTATTTCAAAAGTTCTATTGATGGAGGAGGGTCATCTGTGTATGTGTTACTTTCACTTGTTAATTAAAAAAAAACTGCCTTGGCCCTTTGATAGGACAGAAAATTAGGTAGTGGAGTAAACAGAACAGGATGCTGGGTAGAAGGCAGTGAGGCAGATGCAATGAAGCTCTGGCCCAAGATAGATGCAGGTGAGAATCTTCCCGGTAAGCCACTGCTTTGTGGCACTACACAGATTATTAGAAATGGGTTAAGCAAGATGTGAGAATTAGCCAATAAGAGGCTGAAACTAATGGGCCAGACAGTGTTTAAATGAATACAGTTTGGGTGTTGTTATTTCGGGTGTAAAGCTAGCCATGTGGGAGCCAGGCAGGATGAAAAGCAGGCCTGCCCACAGCTCCTTCTACATTTTATGAAGCTTTAATTAATATAATAACATTAATATGTTAATTTTAATAATATATTTTATTAAGTAAATGTAAAACTCTGAGGCCATTTCTGAGGCTTCTCAGCCTTAGTGCTTCCCCCTCTCCCCTGAGAACATAACAACTACACCTGCATGTACTAGAATGTTGGGGACTTTCCATCTCCCTTGTGGATGTTCTCCAAATAGAGCCCCATTGCTGGAATTGGGACAAGATACCCCCAGATGTCCACATATGTTTTGACTCAGTCCCTGGGAAGGGGTCAAAGTAACCCTCCATGTTCCCTCTTACCTCACCTGATCTGGCAACTGCTCTCCAGCCAATTATTGTTAATAGCCTTTTGAATAAGCCAATACTAATAGTTGAAAAACAACCCCCAAGTTTCCCCCCTTGTTTCTATGGCTTTTTGCTTTAAAAGTAGCTTGTGACAGTCATTCGGGGTCTTTTGGCTTCTCGAATGCTGAAGGACCCTGTCGCGACTGAATTAAATCCTCTTGCTTTTACATCAACTGTGGTGTGAGAGTGGTCTCTTGGGGCAACTCCTCCCCGGTGATTGGACTTTAGCGTCCAACATAAATACATTTAAAATGCTATCATTTAAACAGTGGTGCTATAAAAACGTATTAATGAAGGGGTTTAGGATATGGCTCAGGTGATAGAACACTTGCCTAGCACATACAAGCCCAGCACTACAAAATACAATGTAGTGGTACACACATGTAATCCCAGCACACGGGTAATGAAGGCAGGAGGACCAGAAGTTCAGGGTCATTCTTGGCTACATAGGGAGATCCTGTTTCAAATGAAGTTTTAATGAGCGAGGTAGCATCATCTTTATGCTATCTGCAGATACACCAAACACATAGATACACATGGATATCGTTCAGAGGGCCTTGTACCACAGCACATATGTATTCCAAACAACTGCAGCTACAGTTCCTCAGAATCATGTGTGGACTGCACAGGCTTAGGTAAAAAGGAACTTTTCTTCCTAGTAGGTTTTCCTTTTAGTTTTATTCTATTTTTTGAAAGAAACATTTTAATTATCACTTCCAGAATACAATCTCAATCTTTAAAGATGAATGCAAATTCCTTACACATGTGAAAAGGCTGAACACAGCAAAGGAAACAATATAAAATAGCAATAATCAAAGTGGAAAATGCTGCAAACAATAAAATTGGGTCATTTTTAATAAAATAAGAAGCCACAGCGGAGCGTTGAGCAGGAGGGTGGCTGTGTCCCATTGGCTTTAAATGGATTGCTGTGGCTTTGTGGGCAGGTTTTTTTCTACTGGGACATTCAAGGAGGAAGCAGAGAGGTGAATCTGAGAAACTGCATTTGAGTGGTAACAAGCAGGAGATTAACCCTGGCCTCAAAGGATGAGAAGGCTAGATTCACAGCTGAGTTCTCTCGAGGCTTTCCCATCTCATGGCTCAGTCTCTGTAGGGGCTGACCTCAGGCAGATGGGATTTCCATGGGGAAGGCCTCCCTGCCCCATCATTTGCCCAGCTGTCTTCATCTCAGAGTCTTCGTCTGCTTCCTCATCAAGGAAGTTACAAGCAGTAATTATTTCAATCTGTGCAAGCTTAGAAACCTAAAGGAAACTCCATGGCGGGGCTGTCCACCCTCAGCACAATCAGCTGGGCATTTTCAGCTCCAGAGTGTCATCCTCTGGAAGAGCTGTCCCTTGCACTCCTGAGCAGATGCTCACCATTCTAAAAGGGGATAAAGCTCTTCCTTAGGTCTGTTTGGGACAAGGTCCTGAAAAAGTGGTCCCATGCAGGCTCATGTTGTTCAATTCTGTGCCCTCAGAAATGACGTGTTGACCCTTAACATAAATAAGCCAGGCTTGCCTTCATGAATGAACCATAACTCTTAGACTTTAGATGGCCCCTCCACACTCGCAGGCACACTGTTGGATGACACTAAGTAAACCCATCCTTGATCTAGGCTGGGGGTGGCTTTATTTCTAGTGGCATCCATGCTGCTAGTCAAGCTGCTAAAGGGACAAATGGAGTCATATGACAAGAGTCTTGCAGCAATGTTATTTGCACAGCTTTATAGGTTTCCATTCAAAGTGACCCTTCCACAGCTGTCCAACCGTTATTGATGCTTAAGGAAATGCTATTTCCTGTCACCGCTTAAGAAGATATACAGCCCATAACTGCAGGTAAAGCCTGGTACAGGAACATGAGGTGGCTGGTCACACTGCAACTGCAGCCATGGCATAGAGCATGGACAGGAAGTGAAGGGATCTATGAACCCTCAAGGCCACTCCCTATGGCAAGCACCACCTCCGAAAAGTACTACAGCCTTTCATAGAGT
Organism: Microtus oregoni; assembly: GCF_018167655.1. Lineage (NCBI taxonomy): Eukaryota > Metazoa > Chordata > Mammalia > Rodentia > Cricetidae > Microtus > Microtus oregoni. The sequence continues at coordinate 27,024,519 of NW_024543086.1, read as the reverse complement.
TCCACCAGCTGAGGATGGAGTATTCAAACACATGAGCCTGTGGGGGCTGCACTAAGTCATCACGATGACCAATGTGTCTGTTATGCCCAAATCTGCGAGATGCCCAAAAAAAGCCAACAAGGAAATCGAGTCCCATATGCAAAAGCAAAGAGCCTTTATTTTAATCAAGTTTGCAAACTTGGTCTCTCCACAGGTCTGATGTATTGGAATAACAGGAGAGCATGGAGCTTAATTAGAATAGGGTTTTATAGTAGTAAAGGTGGGTGTGAGGGGTTTCTGAGCTTCAGGACCCCTGATTGGCTGACATTTATTTAGGGATGTCCTGGTGAGGTGCGCTGGCAGGTGGTCCTAACTACTGTGTTTGGAATGCCAGGCATTTCCTTTGAATGGTCTGTTCATGGGTGAGGGGTGGGTAATCTCAGCTTGTGATTCCTCCTACAGCTAGGCATTGCCTCAGGGTAAACTACTGAGACCCTGGCCTCCATTTAAATTTACCAATGGCCAGAGTCCCCTGTGATAATGCTTAAAAGTAAAGAACTTCCTCTGGGTGGCCTGTCCATACTTAGCTTATCATGGCTAGCCTCCATAGTTTCCAAAGTTTGTGCTGTTCAAATGCCATCTTAAGATTTTCCTTTTTTATTTGGTTTTAAGGACTCTCAAGATTTTAAAACTTTTATACTGTGAAACTGCTGTAAGTAGACTATTGACTCATGCCTAGGGAATTCATGGCTTCCTGTAAACACCGACACAGATGGCTTAGATCTCTTCCATCACTGCAGCAAAAGGCCTCTGTGCCCAGCTCAGGCCGCAGCCCCAGGAGGTCACTTAGCTTTGTCTCTTGGAACATCGCATAGAAATGGGCACATATAGCATGCGGCATATGGTAGGGCACTTTCATCATGTGGCATGATGCTGTCAGGGCTCAACTTCATGTCTCACACTACGTTCTTTTTTTTTTTTTTTTTTTTTTAATAATTTTTTTATTAAGAAAAGAAGAAAAAAAAACATAAACAAAAAACAAGTTTCCACCTCCTCCCAGCCTCCCATCTCCCTCCCCCTCCTCCCACCCTTCTCCCCCTCCTCCCACCTTCTACCCCTCCCCCCACTCCTCTCCCCCTCCCTCTCCAGTCCACAGAGCAGTCCAGGTTCCCTGCCCTGTGGCAAGTCCTAGGTCCTCCCCCCTCCGTCCATATCTAGGAAGGTGAACATCCAAACTGGCTAGGCTTCCACAAAGCCAGCACATTAAGTAGGATCAAAACCCCGTGCCATTGTCCTTGGCGTCTCATCAGCCCTCATTGTTCGCCATGTTCAGAGAGTCTGGCTTTATCCCATGCTTTTTCAGTCACAGTCCAGCTGGCCTTGGTGAGCTCCCAGTAGATCAGCTCCACTGTCTCAGTGGGTGGGTGCACGCCTCGTGGTCCCGACTTCTTTGCTCATGTTCTCCCTCCTTCTGCTCCTCATTGGGACCTTGGGAGCTCAGTCCAGTGCTCCAGTGTGGGTCTCTGTCTCTGTCTCCATCCATCACCAGATGAAGGTTCTATGATGATATGCAAGATATTCGTCAGTATTGCTCTCGGATAGGGTCATTTCAGGTTCCCAGTCCTCAGCTACCCAAGGAACTAACTGGGAACCTCATGTTGGGCACTTGGGAGCCCCTCTAGGGTCAAATCTCTTGCTCACCCTAAAGTGGTTCCCTTAACTAAGAATTGTGGTTCCGTGCTCCCCTATCCACCTTTCCTTTATCCCAATTCTCCTGATTCCCCAAGTCCCCCCTCCTTCCCTTCTACCTTTTCTCTCCCCATCTCCCCTTACCCCCATCCCACCCCACCCCCAAAATCCTAATTTTCTCCCCGGCAATTGGGTCTACTTCCCTTAGCCAAGAGGATAACTATATGTTTTTCCTTGGGTTCACCTTCTTACTTAGCTTCTTTAGGTTCACCTATTGTAGACTCCGTGGCCCTAATTTATGGCTAGAAACCAATTATGAGCGAGTACATCCCATGTTCATCTTTTTGGGTCTGGGACACCTCACTCAGGATAGTGTTTTCTATTTCCATCCATTTGCCTGCAAAATTCGAGAAGTCATTGTTTTTTACCGCAGCGTAGTACTCTAGCGTGTATATATTCCATACTTTCTTCATCCATTCTTCCATTGAAGGGCATCTAGGTTGTTTCCAGGTTCTGGCTATTACAAATAATACTGCTATGAACATAGTTGAACAAATGCTTTTGTCATATGATAGAGCATCTCTTGGGTATATTCCCAGGAGTGGTATTGCTGGGTCCAGGGGTAAGTTGATCCCGAATTTCCTGAGAAACCGAAACACTGACTTCCACAGTGGTTGCACAAGATGGCATTCCCACCAGCAATGGATGAGGGTACCCGTTCCTCCACAGCCTCTCCAGCAAAGGTTATCCTTGGTGTTTTTGACTTTAGCCATTCTGACAGGTGTAAGATGATATCTCAAAGTTGTTTTGATTTGCATTTCCCTGATTGCTAAGGAAGTTGAGCACGACTTTAAGTGTCTTTTGGCCATTTGAACTTCCTCTGCTGAGAATTCTCTGTTCAGTTCAGTGCCCCATTTTTTAATTGGGTTAATTAGCATTTTAAAGTCTAGTTTCTTGAGTTCTCTATATATTTTGGAGATCAGACCTTTGTCTGTTGTGGGGTTGGTGAAGATCTTCTCCCAATCAGTAGGTTGCCTTTGTGTCTTATTGACTATGTCCTTTGCTTTACAGAAGCTTCTCAGTTTAAGTAGGTCCCATTTATTCAATGTTGCCCTTAATGTCTGTGCTTCTGGGGTTATACATAGGAAGCGATCTCCTGTGCCCAGCTCCTGTAGGGTACTTCCCACTTTCTCTTCTATCAGGTTCAGTGTGTTCGGGCTGATATTGAGGTCTTTAATCCATTTGGACTTGAGTTTTGTGCACGGTGATAGATAAGGGTCTATTTTCATTCTTCTACAAGATGACATCCAGTTGTGCCAGCACCATTTGTTGAAGATGCTTTCTTTCTTCCATTTTATACTTTTAGCTCCTTTATCGAAAATCAGGTGTTCATAGGTTTGTGGGATAAAATTCGGGTCTTCTATACGATTCCATTGGTCGACTTCTCTGTTTTTATGCCAGTACCACACTGTTTTCATTACTGTAGCTCTGTAATAGAGTTTGAAGTCAGGGATGGTAATGCCTCCAGAAGATCCTTTATTGTATAGGATTGTTTTGGCTATCCTGGGTTTTTTGTTTTTCCATATAAAGTTGATTATTGTCCTCTCCAGATCTGTGAAGAATTTTGATGGGATCTTGATGGGGATTGCATTGAATCTATAAATAGCCTTTGGTAGAATTGCCATTTTTACTATGTTGATCCTCCCAATCCAAGAGCAAGGGAGGTCCATCCATTTTTTGGTATCCTCTTCAATTTCTTTCTTCAATGCCTTAAAGTTCTTGTCAAATAGATCTTTCACTTCCTTGGTTAGATGTACCCCAAGATATTTTATGCTGTTTTTGGCTATTGTGAATGGTGAAGCTTCTCTGATTTCCCTCTCTGCTTCCATATCCTTTGTGTATAAGAGGGCGACTGATTTTTTGGAGTTGATCTTGTATCCTGCCACATTACTAAAGCTGTTTATCAGCTGTAGGAGTTCTTTGGTGGAGTTTTTGGGGTCGCTTATGTACACTATCATATCATCTGCAAATAACGAAAGTTTAACTTCTTCCTTTCCAATTCGAATCCCCTTGATTCCATTATGTTGTCTTATTGCTATTGCTAGAACTTCAAGCACTATATTGAAGAGGTATGGGGAGAGTGGACAGCCTTGTCGTGTTCCTGAGTTAAGTGGGATGGCTTTGAGTTTCTCTCCGTTTAATTTGATGTTAGCTGTCGGCTTGCTGTATATAGCTTTTATTATATTTAGGTATGACCCTTGTATCCCTAATCTCTCCAAGACTTTTAACATAAATGGATGTTGAATTTTGTCAAATGCTTTTTCAGCATCTAATGAAATGATCATATGGTTTTTTTCTTTCAGTTTATTTATATGCTGGATTACATTGATAGATTTTCGTATGTTGAACCAGCCCTGCATCTCAGGAATGAAGCCTACTTGATCATAATGGATAATTTTTCGGATGTGTTCTTGGATTCGATTTGCCAGTATTTTGTTGAGGATTTTTGCGTCGATATTCATGAGTGAGATTGGCCTGTAGTTCTCTTTCCTGGTTGAGTCTTTGAGTGGTTTTGGTATCAGAGTAATTGTGGCTTCATAAAAGGAGTTTGGTAATGACCCTTCTGTTTCTATCTTGTGGAATACATTAAGGAGTATAGGTATTAGATCTTCTTGGAAGATCTGGTAGAATTCTGCATTGAAACCATCTGGTCCTGGGCTTTTTTTGGTAGGGAGGTTTTTGATAACCTCTTCTAATTCTTCGCGACTAACAGGTCTATTTAGATTGTTCACCAGGTCCTGATTTAACTTTGGTATATGATATTTATCTAAAAAAGTATCCATTTCCTTTACATTTTCCAATTTTGTGGCATATAGGCTTTTGTAGTAAGATCTAATGATTCTCTGAATTTCCTCTGTGTCTGTGGTTATGTCCCCCTTTTCATTTCTGATCTTATTAATTTGCAAATTCTCTCTCTGCCGTTTGATTAGCTTGGATAGTGGTTTGTCAATCTTGTTGATTTTCTCCAGGAACCAGCTTTTTGTTTCATTGATTTTTTGTATTGTTTTCTGTGTTTCTATTTTGTTGATTTCAGCCCTCATTTTGATTATTTCCAGTCTTCTACTCCTCCTAGGTGAGTCTGCTTCTTTTTTTTCTAGAGCTTTCAGGTGGGCTGTTAAGTCTCCAATGTGAGCTTTCTCTGTTTTCTTTAAGTGGGCACTTAGTGCTATGAACTTTCCTCTTAGGACTGCTTTCATAGTGTCCCATAAGTTTGAGTATGTTGTTTCTTTATTTTCATTGAATTCCAGGAAGACTTTAATTTCTTTCTTTATTTCTTCCTTAATCCAGCTATGGTTCAATAGTTGACTGTTCAGTTTCCATGACTTTGTATGCTTTCTGGGGGTAGCATTATTGTTGAATTCTAACTTTAATCCATGGTGATCTGATAAGACACAGGTGGTTACTAATATTTTTTTGTAACTGTGGATGTTTGCTTTGTTACCGACTATGTGGTCGATTTTCGAGAAGGTTCCATGAGCTGCAGAGAAGAAGGTATATTCTTTCCTATTTGGATGGAATGTTCTATAGATGTCTGTTAAGTCCATTTGATTCATTACCTTCACTAATTCTCTTATTTCTCTGTTAGGTTCCTGTCTGATTGACCTGTCCATTGGTGAGAGAGGAGTGTTGAAGTCTCCTACTATTAGTGTGTGCGGTTTGATGGCTGCCTTGAATTTTAGCAATGTTTCTTTTATGTACGTGGGTGCTTTTATATTAGGGGCATAGATGTTCAGGATTGAGACTTCATCCTGATGAACTGTTCCTGTTATGAGTATAAAATGCCCCTCTCCATCTCTTCTGATTGATTTAAGTTTAAAGTCAACTTTGTTAGAGATTAGTATGGCCACACCTGCCTGTTTCTTAGGACCATTTGCTTGATAGGCCTTTTCCCAGCCCTTTACTCTGAGTAGGTGCCTGTCTTTGTGGTTGAGGTGTGTTTCTTGTAAACAGCAGAATGTTGGATCCTGTTTTCTTATCCAATCTCTTAGCCTGTGCCTTTTTATAGGTGAGTTGAGTCCATTGACATTAAGTGATATTAATGACCAGTGGTTGTTAACTCCGGTCATTTTTTTTTTTAGTCGTAGAGTTTGTGAGTTTCCCTTCTTTGTTTTGTGTTGGTGAAGGGTCTCTAGATGTCTGAGGTATTGTGGTCATTGTTGGACTCCTTGGTTAGTGATTTTCCTTCAATTACTTTCTGTAAGGCTGGATTTGTGGCTGCGTATTGTTTAAATTTGTTTTTATCCTGGAAAATTTTATTTTCTCCATTTATAGTGAATGAAAGCTTGGCTGGGTATAGTAATCTGGGCTTGCACCCATGGTCTCTCAGTTTCTGCAGTACATCTAACCAGGACCTTCTGGCTTTCATGGTTTCCATGGAGAAGTCAGGTGTAAGTCTGATAGGTTTACCTTTATAAGTAATTTGGCCTTTTTCCTTTGCAGCTCTTAATATTCTTTCCTTATTTTGTATGCTTTGTGTTTTGATAATTATATGGCGAGGGGATGTTTTTTTTTGATCCAGCCTATTCGGTGTTCTGTATGCTTCTTGCACCTTCATAGGAAAATCTTTCCTTAGGTTGGGAAAGTTTTCTTCTATAATTTTATTAAATAGATTTTCTGGACCATTGAGCTGCCCTTCTTCTCCTTCTTCTACTCCTATTATTCTTAGGTTTGGTCTTTTTATTGTGTCCCATATTTCCTGAATGTTTTGTGATGAGAGTTTGTTGGACTTGCTGTTTTCTTTGATCAGTGTGTTAATTTTCTCTATGGTATCTTCAGAATCCGAGAGTCTTTCTTCTATCTCTTGTATTCTGCTGGTTATGCTTGTTTCTGTAGTCTCTATTCGTTTACCTAGATTTTCCATGTCCAGACGGCCCTCTGTTTGTGTTTTCTTCTTTGCCTCCATTTCAGTTTTCAGGTCTTGAACTGTTTCCATTATCTGTTTGATTGTTTTTCCTTGGTTTTCTAGGGTATCATTCACTGATTTATTCAATTCTTCAAACTTTCTGTTATATTTCTCATCCATTTCTATAAGGGCGTTTTTTACATGCTGTTTAAGGGTGTCAATCACTTTCATGAAGTCAATCTTTTCTCCTTCCTCTTGATTAAGGGGTTCTTGTCCTCCCGTTGTGAGGTCGCTTGTTTCTGGTAGCTTCATGTTGCTTTTCAGCTTGTTGGGCGAATTCTTGCCTTGACGTCGGCCCATCTCTTCTTCCAAATGCTCCCTATGGATCTTCTTTTACCGGATTAGGTCTCCTTGCCTACCAAACGCTGTCTCTCCCCAATGTTGGCTCTCCCAATGCTGGGTCTCCCCAATGCTGGGTCTCCTGGCGCCGAAAGATCAGGCCTCCGTGCTGGTTGGGCAGCTCGCAGACAAAGCGCCTACCCCGCTTGGTGCAGGCAGGCCACAGAAACAAAGGAACTGCTGCCCCCCGGGAGCCCCGGCTACTCGGACTCAGCGCCCAGATAGGCTGGGCTGGGCGATGCCACGCGCCAAAAGAGGGCAGTGGGGGCGAAGTGGGGAGGGGTCTGGACGGAAGCTGGGTGGGCCAGGAAGAAAGAGGCAGCAGAGAGCCCAAGCAGGACAGGGGGCCAAGAAACCCCCGAGCTCCCCGTCCCAGGCTGGCGCCGTGGGCCAGAAACTCACCCCAATGCTGGGTCTCCTGGCGCCGAAAGATCAGGCCTCCGTGCTGGTTGGGCAGCCCGCAGACAAAGCGCCTACCCCGCTTGGTGCAGGCAGGCCACAGAAACAAAGGAACTGCTGCCCGCCCGGGAGCCCCGGCTACTCGGACCCAGCGCCCAGATAGGCTGCGCTGGGCGATGCTACGCGCCCTCACACTACGTTCTTGCGCCACAACTGTCACATAAACAAATGCCATTTCTAGCATCCATCACATAATAATCTTTAGTATTGCTCACTTTTAAAAAAAGAAAGAAAAAGCTGGCTTTAAAACAATAGGCACAAGGCAGATATAAAAATCTGAATTAGTGCCACAAACAGTGCTCTTCACAGTGGTGGAACACAGCTGCAAAATCAAAATAGAAATAAAAACTACTGTTGTGAGCTGTAGCTCAAAACAAACGTAACCAAATGCAAAGCTGTTTCATTCTAGTGAGTTCTGGAATCTGGGAGATTCTGCACCTGAGAATCTGAGCCTGAGGCTTGCTTTTCTTGTGTTGAAAGAGAAGGTGTTAAAGACCCATTTGCACCTTACCTCACTCAGGGATCCCCACCAAAGCTAGGCAAACCCCTGGGAAAGACAGGCACAGTTTGAAAGCCTTTCTCTGTTGTGCTTTCTGTGTTTCAAGCTCACCTGTGCCTTGCTTAACTAAAAGGCGATGCTTTCAGGCGTCACCTCCCTTGTGGTTACAGGAGTTGCCTTTGTTCCTCTTAGGTCCTTAAGTGAGTGGCCTAACACCAGAGCTGTGTGTCCAGAAAAATGTCAGCTCTTAAATCCAAACCATAAAGAACAATTGATTCAGTTGACACATAGCCAAGTTCCAGAAACCTCTTCTGAAGCCTTCAGGCCTGTTTCTAGACCCCCACACAGCAGGAAGAGCTACCATTCAACCCTGATGACTCCTTTATGGACAAATGCTGAGAAAGCAACTGCTTGTTTTTCAAGATTTTTCTACTTTGATTTCAGGTGTGTCCAGCTATATTGTCCCTTCATTAGAAATTCTTCAACCACAAGTGCTGGCTGTGGCACTGAGCTGCAGCCGAGTAGGAATGTGGAAGAATACAAAAGAGCAATGGGGAGGACCAAAGAAGGATAATATATTTTTTCATATGTAGAATCTAGATGTAAAATATGTGAATATAGATGTGTAGATATATGATAGATGGATGGATGGATAGATAGATGATAGATAGATAGTTAGATGATAGATAGATAGATAGATAGATAGATAGATAGATAGATAGATGACGGATAGATAGATGATGAATAGATCAATGAATGGATAGATAGATCGATGGATGGATAGATAGCTAGATAGATAGATAATAGATGGATAGATAGATGATGGATAGATGGATAAATAGAAGATGGACAGATAGATGGATAGATAGATAGATAATAGATGGATAGATAGATAATAGATGGATAGATAGATAGATAGATAGATAGATAGATAGATAGATAGATAATAGATGGATATATAGATAATAGATGGATGGATAGATGGATAAATAGATGATGGACAGATAGATGGATGGATAGATAGATAGATAGATAGATAAACAGACAGACAGACAAGCTCAGGAAGGGAACTGGTAGAGGATTGGTGGGGGAGGGAGAAGACTAGCAAGAAGGGGGGCAATGGGGATGGTGGATGTGGTGCATGTAAGCAAAGCACAATGATACACATGAAAATGTCATAATGAAACTCATTACTTTGTACACCAACTTAAAATTAATTTGAAAATACACTCTGAATATAGTTCAGCTGGTTCCAACCCAGTCAGTGTTTGGTGTTCCTTGCACCTCTGAGGCGGTTTCCTGTGTCAGAAGCAGACTTCTTAGGTTCTCCTGTGTGGGGTTCATAGCGTCCTGAGCTTTGCCTCCTTCAGGCTTACCTGGTCATCTGATCCCGCCCTCTGCACATGCCCAGCACACGTGTATCAGTCTCCAAACACTTAATGCTGGACCTTTGTGAGCATCCGCATGTGAGGCAAGACAGAGGAAGGGCAGAGGAGATCGTGGAAATGCAAGAGGTGGGGGAGCTGCTCCCGCTCCCTGGACTCCAGCAGGAGCCTTTGCCCCCAGGGCAGCAAGAACGCCACTATGATTGGCAGCACTTAGTGGCTTTCCTTCCTCCCATTTTTTTCTCCTCTTCCCAGATTTTAGTTTCAGAAAGGGATGTGGACTTAACCCTTTCTACAACCCCAACAGCTTATGGCTTCATTTAATCAGATCAAAGTTCCATCCAAGGGGTCTCTGGGGCCATCTCATATAGCTCTATTATTAAAAGGAAAAAAGCAGGTTGAGGGGGGCGGTTTCTTAGCAACCTTTTGAGATGCAACTTAAGAGTCACCAAAAAATGGAATGCAGGGCTAAACACTAAAATAAAAAGAATTGCTTGTTTTCTCTTTGAGAAGGGTGCATCTTTCCCCTTCCTCTCCCATGGGAAGTGTCAGCCCCACCTGGGTGTGTCTCGGTTCAGAGCTTCTCTTGTTCTCTTAACTCTCATGCATAAGCCGACAGTAAAATCTTCTTAATAAAACTTCCAATGTAGCTAGTCTTGGAATTCTTTCTGTGCCAACCCCTGAATCCTACTTTGGCTTAAGCCCAGGTCCCTGAGAGCCTGAGCAAGGCTTCAGATGAATAACAGCAGTAGTGTGAGGCAGAGTCCGTCCCCTCCCCTTCCCGCTGGCGTGTTCTCTAAGACCTCCCTGAACCTAAGCTCTCCAAAAACAGCTGCCCACTCCTCCATCTGCCTCCATTGCTTTTTGCCGTTTGAACGGCTTTGAAAACAACCAGTGCTTCTCCCTTAGGCTGAATGTCTTAGACCATTTCCTCGGGTATGGTTTTGTGGTCTCTGTCCTTTTGAAAATGCCTCCTAACCTTGAAAACGTCCCAGCAAGGTGATGTTGCAAGCGTGCTCACCACTCACGTACCTAAATTCAGCAGCCCAGACAAATTCCTGTGTCACCTCCTGTCTCTTTCTTCTCTCTAATTCATGGTTATCAAAGCAGAAATAGCAAGCGTTGCATCCTGGGCTGTGCTCTTCCGAGCAGCAGCATTCTCTGGGAAGTCTGAAGTGCCTCTGAGGAAGGAAGTCAAGAGCATGCCATTCTGGGAAGAGTCCACTCAGCAAATGCAGGGAGCCCTCCAAACCCAGATGCTCGGGTGGCCTGTGTGCCCCCATCCTCCAGCCAACCCAGATACACACTCCTGCAGTTACCCCATTTGCGGTGCGGGGAGGTCTGGCATCATATATCATATTCTTCTCTGACACAATCATAGTGCAGTGTTCATCTTCAGAAAAACCCTTGTGGTCTGCCTAGCAATGGTTCCATTCTTCGCTCTCCTTTCCTGTAAACACATAAAATAATTGGTTCCACTGTGTCGCCATTCTCATCAGCTTTCTTCCCTACCACGGCAGACAGATGCTTTTTTTGAGATCAGTCGTACTATCCTGTGTACTAAAACAGACACTCAGTCCTCAGGTTTAACCTAGTACAGTTCGGCAGGAGCATCAACTGTACAAGCCTTGCTCCCTCTTGAAACACAGTCCTCACCTTCCATGGTCCCGCCCCATGTGTACTCTTTCTGCATCTTTTCAGCTGCCTCCTTCCTGTCTCTGTGCCCCAGTCTTTCCCTAACATATTCTCTCCTCTGGGTCCAGTTTCTTCAATGATTTCCAACCTCTGGGCTCTTAATTCTGTCATTATGACCATGATTCCGACACTTTCATCTCTAACATCCTCTTTCCTATTTAACTGCCTCTTAGCAACCCCCTCTTTAATTTCAGAGCTAAACTCTTCACTCCACTCACACAGGATCGACACTGGCCGAAAGGCTTGCTATCTTAGCCAGTAGGAACTTTGTCAAGCTGACTAGACAGACATCACTGGCCTCATTCTTGGCCTGTCCTTTTGTGTCACAGCATAACCATTAGCAAATCCTGTGCCATGTCCCTCCAAATGGAGCCAAGTCTGTCCATCCTTCTGTCCAAGCCTCAGCTTTACTCTGAAGTGATCCCAATAGTTACGATGTGAAGAAATATTGTCAATGGTTAAAGATTAGAGTAAACTCAGGTGATGCAGAGAAACATTGTAAACAGAGGAAGTGTTATTGTCTCTTGTTATTATTACTGCTCATGAGCAGAGAGAATAGACCCACCTTGGAGCTGCCGCTCTAGTTCAATCGCTTGTCAGCTGTTTGAGGACCTCGCTCCTTCATCTGATTGGACTTGTTGACTTGTTGAAAAGTTTAAGAAATAGTCTATTGGGTCTCCTTGATTCCAGGCACTGAGCCTCTCTGAGTCTGACATTTTTAACAGGACCATTCTGTTTATGGGGACAGCTGGATCTCACTAGCAGAACAGTCTCTGGCTATCACATGAGCAAAATAGGCCAGATCCCGGCTGCCACACACCAAGCCAAGCTCTGGAGAGGCTGGCTGCATGCCACTGCCCCCAGCACCACCCAGTGTCTGGAACAGGGTTAGTTATGAGTGATTGGAGGGACAGAAATACCTTTTGGGAAACGGAGGCTGGCATTTTGGGGGCAGGACATCAAGGCGCTGCAGAAGACAGCACCCGATATCTCCTTCTTCCTGGTCCTCTGCTGTTAATAGCTGTTTATTACTTGCAAAAGTCACTGCCTAGTGACCAGCTAAAGTGACTCTCTGATGGGCGGAGCTTCAGTATGGAGGGGAACTTTCAGTGGGCTAAGGAAGAGCACTGGGCTAGGAACTGTGAGCTTTGAACAGTGAACCCAGACTCAACTGCATGCTCAGTCCCTCCCTGGACGTCAGCTGACTCAGACTCCAAGTTCTATCTTTGGTGTCTGGACAAGTTCTTTATCCCAAGACATGGTTTTCCCATCTTTCAAACAACACATGACTTCACAGAGCGTGGATTCTATGTGAAAGCACACGGGTGACTGGGACACGGTGTGTGTGGTGTCCTTTGACTTCTCCACTCCCTTCCTAAAAGGGGTTACATTGTATCTTCTGACCTTGGATGTTGCTGTGAAGGTAAAGAAAGGGGTTCCATGAAGAAGCTGCGAGGCATTGCTGTTTTCCCCTCCATATTGTGTCTCGGGCTCAAGCATGAGCGTGCGTCAGTCTCTGTTCTACACATTTCTGTGTAGTCTGCCCACTGCAGCATGCAAGTTCTGTGGTAGGCAGGGGCTGCATCTCCTTCGCTCATACTGTACTCAGTGAACAGGTGGGAAACGAAGCACCTTGAATGTTTCTTCAACCCCTTTCTTTACCTTCACAGCAACATCCAAGGTCAGAAGATACAATGTAACCCCCTTTTAGGAAGGGAGTGGAGAAGTCAAAGGACACCACACACACCGTGTCCCAGTCACCCGTGTGCTTTCACATAGAATCCATGTTCTGTGAAGTCATGTGTTGTTTGAAAGATGGGAAAACCATGTCTTGGGATAAAGAACTTGTCCAGACACCAAAGATAGAACTTGGAGTCTGAGTCAGCTCCATGACTAAGTTCCATGAGGAATCACACAACATCCTACCTTCCAGAACCCCAGGCTGGCAAGAAGCAGATTCATAATATAGGATTAACTGGTTGTGGGTATCATGGTTTGTGTCTGCCTTTGCCCTGCAGGTGGCTTTCAGACTTCTCTCTGGTGACTCTCTCTCCTTCTCTCTAGGAACACCTCATGTGGGTGGAGTTCATCTCAGAACTAGTTCTCTTCATGATTCTTCTAGTCTCAAGTGATTGGGATAGGAATAGTCATGGGACCTCTGTGAGACTAAGGAACAGCAGAGATGTTGACTTCATCCTTTGGGCCATTGGTGTTCTCTCAACTTGGACTGTAAGCAGGGTAGGGAAAAAGAAACAGAATCTAATCAAAAATCTTCACAGACCTTGAGAAGACAATAATCAACTTTATATGGAAAAACAAAAATCCCAGGATAGCCAAAACAATCTATACAATAAAGGATCGTCTGGAGGCATTACCATCCCTGACTTCAAACTCTATTACAGAGCTACAGTATTGAAAACAGCTTGGTATTGGCATATAAACAGAGAAGTCTACCAATGGAATCGAATAGAAGACCCTGACATTAACCCACAAACCTATGAACACCTGATTTTCGATAAAGGAGCTAAAAGTATTCAATGGAAAAAAGAGAGCATCTTCAACAAATTGTGCTGGCAAAACTGGATGTCAATCTGTAGAAGAATGAAAATAGATCCATATCTATCACCATGCACAAAACTCAAGTCCAAATGGATTAAAGACCTCAATATCAGTCCGAACACACTGAACCTGACAGAAGAGAAAGTGGGAAGTACTCTACAACACATGGGCACAGGAGACTTCTTCCTACGTATAACCCCAGCAGCACAGACATTAAGGGCATCATTGAATAAATGGGACCTCCTGAGACTGAGAAGCTTCTGTAAAGCAAAGGACACTGTCACTAAGACAAAAAGGCAACCCACTGACTGGGAGAAGATCATCACCAACTCCACAACTGACAAAGGTCTGATCTCCAAAATATATAAAGAACTCAAGAAACTAGAATGTAAAAGGCTAATCAACCCAATTATAAAATGGGACACTGAGTTGAACAGAGAATTCTCAACAGAAGAAGTTCAAATGGCCAAAAGACACTTAAGGTCATGCCCAACTTCCTTAGCGATCAGGGAAATGCAAATCACAGCAACTTTAAGATACCATCTTACACCTGTCAGAATGGCTAAAATAAAAAACACCAATGATAGCCTTTGCTGGAGAGGTTGTGGAGAAAGGGGTACACTCATCCATTGCTGGTGGGAATGCAAACTTGTGCAACCACTTTGGAAAGCAGTGTGGCGATTTCTCAGGAAATTTGGGATCAACCTACCCCTGGACCCAGCAATACCACTCTTGGGAATATACCCAAGAGATGCCCTATCATACAACAAAAGTATATGCTCAACTATGTTCATAGCAGCATTGTTTGTAATAGCCAGAACCTGGAAACAACCTAGATGCCCTTCAATGGAAGAATGGATGAAGAAAGTATGGAATATATACATATTAGAGTACTACTCAGCAGTAAAACACAATGACTTCTTGAATTTTGCATACAAATGGACAGAAATAGAAAACACTATCCGGAGTTAGGTAAGCCAGACCCAAAAAGGAAACATGAGATGTACTCACTCATATTTGGTTTCTAGCCATAAATAAAGGACATTGAGCCTATAATTTGTGATCCTAGAGAAGCTAAATAAGAAGGTGAACCCAAAGAAAAACATATAATCATCCTCCTGGATATTAACCTTCATCAGGCGATGAAAGGAGACAGAGACAGAGTCCCACATTGGAGCATTGGACTACAACCTCAAGGTCCAAATCAGGAGCAGGAGAGAGAGCATGAGCAAGGAACTCAGGACCACGAGGGGTGCACCCACACACTGAGACAATGGGGATGTTCTTTCGGGAACTCACCAAGGCCAGCTGGCCTGGGTCTGAAAAAGCATGGGATAAAAACCGGACTCACTGAACATAGCGGACAATGAGGACTGCGGAGAAGTCAAGAACAATGGCACTGGGTTTTGATCCTACTGCATGTACTGACTTTGTGGGAGCCTAGGCTGTTTGGATGTTCACCTTACTAGACCTGGAAGGAGGTGGGAGGTCCTTGGACTCCCCACAAGGCAGGGAACCCGGTCTGCTCTTCGGGCTGATGAGAGAGGGGGAGTTGATTGTGGGAGGGGGAGGGATGTGGGAGGCGGTGGCAGAGATGACACAGAAATCTTTAATAAATAAACAAATAAGAAGAAAAAAAGAAACAGAATCTAATCGTTTTTCAATACATCATACACATCTCATGACATCAAGCCAATCTCCAGATACATCTGGGTTCAAGTCCCCAGACTATCTAGTCACACAGTGCAACAATTTAAGTGCTTTGTGCTGCCTTGATTAGGGTTTCAATCACTTGGTGGGGGAGAGAATAGTGGCTAAATTCTAGTTGAGAGATGGAAGTAGAGGGTGCTACAGGAAATGGCGACGAGCGGTTGTTCGGGGGCAGAAGCAGACTTGAGAAACACTTCCACCTGAAGTCAACAACATTGCAGGCAGGCAGGCTCACCCTGACCTTCCTTTGTGCAGCCTTGATTCGCCTCACTTTGTGCCCTCATTTCTCATTTGGCATTCACATAATACAGAGAACAAGAGACACGCAGGGCTGATATTCTTCGGACTGAGGAGAAGACTATGCAAGCTGTGCCTGTAACCCCAGAATTTCAAATGTGGAGCAGGCGGATCCCAGGAGCTCACTGCCCAGCCAGCCTAACCAAAACTTTGAGCTTCCAGTTTTGTGAAAGCCTCTGTCTCAAGACAATAAGGCAGAGAGTGAGAGGCCTCTGTGTGTTTGCATGGGTTCATATCACATGCTCGTATGCATGCAGCACACTTTGTGCATGCACACATGCACACACACACACACACACACACACACACAAAATGACAGGCATTAGGACAGAAGTAACATCATAGGTATAAAGCTGCTGAGTATTCACTCCACTGTCTAGTCAAAAGCATTTGAATCACATTTAAACTGGACACATATTCAATTGCAAACCCTTGGCAATCTTTCTACACAGTTTCCCACATACCTAGGATGAGACACTGAGGAGATATCCTGGTAGGAACTTTCAGCTAACAAGTATTTATCTAATAAGCTCTTCGCAGTTCTAGGAGGTGTTGAGCCTGTAAGACTTGGTCTCTGTCCTGGGGATGCTGGCAAGGCAGCCAGGAGGAAGGGAGGAACCACAAGAGACAGCCAGGGAATAATAGAAGACAACATGTAATTAAGTGCTAAGCTCTGGAAGCAACTGGGCAAGGCTGAAAGAAAGAGGCCAATTGCAGCTCCGTGCATGGCAGAATTGCTGATGGATAGACTTTTCCTTCAAGATTGGAAAGAAACCAGCTCCTGTCATACCACAGTGATACAGATCTTTACATTCTTATTTATTTAGTACACACAGAACCGTGTACTTGTGGAGATCAGAAGACAGCTTGCAGGCATCAGTTTTCTTCTTCCACCGCATGGGTCCCAGAAATTGAACTGAGGTTGTCAGGCTGGGAGTAGGGGCCTCTACTCTCTGAGCCCTCTCACCAGACCTTGATGTAGATCTTAACTAATACTTCTAATAATAGCCATCAGAGAGTGAGAACCTTGTGATGGAGCACTGGCCCTGGCCACTAGCCCATGAAACTATCAGCAAGTGCTTATGTCTCTTCATGTATGAAATGGGCCTAAATGGCACCTATGTTGTAGCACTGTGGATGTGAGAAATCCTGCCTGGACACATCATGGAAGCAGCTCAGTGTCTACAGGTGTCATTTGAACCTTTGCTCATATTTCTGCTACTTGAAAGCACTGTAATTTTCGGGGACAGGGGTGGAAATCGTGTAACTCATTTGAATACCAATCATTGCAATAATAATGGCTATTGCTCTTTTTGATAGGTCACGACCAATAACATCAAAGATTGCCAAAAAGGATCTCAGCACATCATCTCATATAAGCTATTAAGAAGTATATTGGCAGACAGAGAGTTGGGTTGGCATGCCCAATGACCCATGTTTTTTAAGAGGCAAGCGTAGTGGTGACTTGGAGGTAGAAACAAATGGGTCCCTGGGAATCACTGGCCAGCCAGCCTATTTGGGGGGTTCCAGGATTGTGCCTCAAAGGTACGATTTGGACAGTACATAAGAACAAGACCTGAAGCTGTTCTCTGTACTCTATGTGTACACAAGTACACACAATCGGAAGACATACGCCTGCATGTTCTTGTACATGTGAGTATATGCACACCTTCATCTCAAACAGTTGAAGCAAGCTGGCCTGCTCTTCTGTGCCTAGAGGCATCCTTAGCACTGACCTGAAGAAGTACTTTGAAAAGGAATTTAATTGCTTTCAAAAATCACATTATGTGTTATAACTCCAGAGAGTTTGCAATGACTGCCCGTGTAGACATGTTTTATGAATACTTTTACATTTATTTTATTATTGAAAGTAATTTTCCATACACTATATTCTGAACATGATTTCTCCTCACTAACTCCTCCCAGATCGTCCCCCACCTCCTTACCTACCCAGCACTCAAGAATTGTGTGTGTGTCGGCATCAGGTCACCTGGTGCTGGAGTTACAGGCTGTCCTGGAATTCTTTTTCCGTTATTTATTTTTTAAAACAATATTTTTCTCTTTTACATGCCAATTCCAGTACCCTATCCCTCCCCTCCTCCCACTCCCCCCACCTCCCATCCTCCACCCCCATCCACTCCTCAGAGACAGTAAGACCTCCCACTAGAAGTCAACAAAGTCTGGTATCACTCTGAGGCAGGACCAAGGCCCTCCCCACTAAATCTAGACTGAGCAAGTTATCCCTCCAAGGAGAATGGGCTCCACAAAATCAGTTCAAGCACTAGGGATAAATTCTGATCCCACTGACAGTGACCCCACAGACTGTCCCAGCCACACAATTGTCACCCACATTCAGAGGGCCTTGTTTGGGCCTATGCAGATTCCCCCTGTCAATCCAGAGTCAGTGAGCTCCCAGTAGCTCAGATCAGGTGTTTCTGTGGGTATCCTCATCATGGTCTTGATCCCTTTGCGCATATTATTGTTCCTCTGTCTCTTTGACTGGACTCTGGAAGTTTAGCCCAGTGCTAGCTGTGGATCTCTGTGTCTGTTCCATCAGTTGCTGGACGAAAGATCTATAATGACAGTTAAGGTAGTCATCAATCTGATTACAGGGGAAGGCCAGTTCAGGTACCCTCTCCACTATTGCCTAGGGTCATCCATGTGGATTCCTGAGAATTTCTCTAGTGCCGGGTTTCTTACTAGCCCCATAATGGCTCCCTCAATCAAGATATCTCTTTTCTTGCTCTCCCTCTCTGTCCTTCCCCCATCTCAGCCATCCTGTTCCCTCATGTTCTCCTCCCCACTTCCTTTCTCCCCTCCTCCCCTCCCCCCACTCCCTATTTTCTCAGGAATTCTTGTCTATTTCCCCTTCCCAGGGGAGATCCATGTATGTCTCTCTTAGGATTTTTTTTGTTACCTAGCTTCTCTGGGGTCATGGATTATAGACTGGTTATCCTTTGATTTATGTCTAATATCCATTTATGAGTGAGTACATATTGTATTTGTCTTTCTGGGTCTGGGCTACTTCATTCAAGATTTTTTTTTTTTTGTAGTTCCATCCATTTGTGAATTTGATTCTTGACATGGTGCTGAGAATCAAATTGCACTCCTCTTCTTTAGTATCAGGTGCTCTTAACCATGGAACCATCTTTCCAGTTTTTACGATGTTTTAATATATGATAACCTTTTTTCTTTTAGAAAAATCAATGCACACTAATTGGGGAATCTTTGAGAAATTTCATGTCCATATAGAAGTTTAGCTTCATATCGCTCATGAATTCTCCTCTACCCTACGTGAAGAACATAACCCATACTGGTGCAGAGCGGCAATCCATAGGATCTCAGCAGGCTCAGAGGCCTCCAGTGACCATGCACTGCTCTCTAGCATGTGGAAGGAAAGTCAGGCATCAGAGCAGACCTTAGTGTTTCAGAAGAACCTGGGAATGTCACTTGTACACCAGAAGGACTAAGACAAAATTAAGATTAACAGCATCAAATGTTGACTGAGGGGTAAAGGCACTGGAACTTTCTCTGTGATGATAGAACATTAAATTGCTGCAATCACTTTGGAGAATTGGAATATCTGTTAACAATAAATAAACATATACTTGTGCCCAAGCAATCTCACTTCCAAATGCACAACTCTTTTTTTTATTTATTTATTAAAAATTTCCACCTCCTCCCATTTCCCTCCCCCTCCCCCGACCCCCCTCCACCTTCCCTCTCCTGTCCTAAGAGAAGTCAGGGTGCCCTGCCCTGTGGGAAGTCCAAGACCCTCCCCCCTCCATCCAGGTCTAGGAAGGTGTGCATCCAAGCAGACTAGGCTCCCAAAAAGCCAGTACATGCAGTAGGATCAAAACCAAGTGCCATTATCATTGGCTTCTCAGTCAGCCTTCATTGTCAGCCACATTCAGAGAATCCGATCTGATCACATGCTTGTTCAGTCCCAGTCCAGCTGGCCTTGGTGAGCTCCCATTAGATCAGTCACACCGTCTCAGTGGGTGAACGTACCCCTTACGGTCCTGACTTCGTTCCTCGTGTTCTCCCTCCTTTTGCTCTTCATCTGGACCTTGGGAGCTCAGTCCAGTGCTCCAATGTGGGTCTTTTTCTCTATCTCCATCCATTGCCAGATGAAGGTTCTATGGTGATATGCAAGAGATATTCATCAGTGTGGCTGTGGGAGAAGGCCAGTTCAGGCACCCTCTCCTCTGCTGCCTAGGGACCTAGCTGGGAACATCCCCTTGGACACCTGGGAACCCCTCTAGAGCCAAGTCTCTTGCCAAAAATGGCACCCTTAATTAAGATATCTTCTTCCCTGCTCCCATATCCACCCTTCCTCCATCTCAACCATCCCATTCCCCCAAGCTCTCCCCAATCAAGATGGGGAGAGAGAAGCCAAGCTCACAACTCTTATCGACTGAATCGTGTCTGTGCATCTTCCTCCCTGCCCCTAGTTTACAGGTCACCACAACCAATGGATGTGACTGTGTTTGAAGACAGTACAATGAGCTCAAGGCGCATGGGACGATATGTCCTGATAAGAAGAGATTAGGACAGAAACATATACAGGGAAGGCTTTGCAGACACTAGGGAAGGGTGGTTATTGGTTATCTACAATCAGAAAGAAAATCCTCAAAAAAAAAAAAAACCCAAAACAATCCTGCTGACATTGTAATCCCCTCAGACCAGTCAGAAAATAAATTTCTGTTATTTAAGTTGTCTGGTTTTTGTTATAGCATCCTAGTCCACTAATATAGTAGCTACAAGAAAGAAGTGTTCATTAAGAACATGTGTAGTTCTTTTATCTACAATCCCAAACTACAAACTTGAAATATTTAGTCTCATTTGTACTGCTGTGATAAAGTACCCTGGAAACAAGCAACGTATGTGGAGCAAGGGCTTATTCAGCTCATACTCCAGTCCATTCCCACAGGGAGGTCAGTGCGGGAGCCACATCACATCCACAACGGCAGAAGGAAATTAGTGTGCCCGTGCTCTCTTGTTTGCTTGCTCATTATGATTTCTTCACTCCTACAGTTCAAGACCCTCTGCCTAGGGAACACTGTTGCCTACACTGGGCTGGATCTTCCCACATCAATCAGTTAAATTAAGACAATGTCCCATAGATATGCCCACAGGCCAACCAAGTATACACAGTGCTTCATTGAGACACTCTTCCCATGTGGTTCTATACTATATCAGGTTGACAGTTAAAGATAACTATCACAATTCCAAATGTCTATTGATAAAATACATAGCAATAGGAAATATCTATTTACTACACAGTAATGAAAAAGAAGACACTAGTGTTACAAGAATGGACCTCATGAATGCTGCCACAAGAACAAAGCCAGACACTAGATAACATACGTTATTTTACTCCATCTGTTGTTGCTGGGCAATGCCAATCCATGTTCTAGAACTCAGAATTGGGGTGTAATGTCTAACCTTGGTTGCCAACGTGACTGCATCTGGAATCAGCTAAAACTCCAGCTGCAGCACTCCTGGAAGTGAGATTATTTGTAGCAGGAAGTTCCACCCAAAACTAATGGAAGCTGCAGTCTGCCTGCTTTTCCCACTCTTGCTGCCAAGTTTGCCTGTCCTGATGCTGCACCATTCCTCGGCAGACACTAGAACCAGCTTCTTGGGGATTCCAGTGTGGACTGAAGACCAGCAGGCCTCCAGGGTTCTCCAAGCCTTCAGTGCCATATGCTGACTGCTGAGTTATCCAGCCTCATGGACAGAGTGGCTGCAGGGTCATCTGCCTCTCCCATATGACACAGTCATTATTAGACAACCCAGACCCCATGTACTGTAAACCAGTCTAACATAATCAAATAAGCCTTTCTCTTTCTCTCCCTCTCCCTCCCCTTTCCCCCCTCACTTCCTTTAGAGAAATCTGACTAACACAGTGTTCCTTGGAAGAAGATATGCACAGTAGTCTGTTGGAAATCAGAAATGCTTTAGTTTTGTTCTGGGTTTAGGCTACACCCTCTAAACATATGTGAACAAGCAATCAAGCTGTAACAGTTACAGTTTTTCTATTTGGGGTGAGGAAAATGTTTGGAAAATCAGAGATGATAGTTTTGCAACATTGAGGTTATAATTAACGCCCTTTAACTTTACATTTAGAGGTGGTTAAAATGATTTTAGTTCACATATTTTATAATAATACAATAAATAATTGCAAATAATTCATTGAATGTATGCCACTGCACCTAGTTACCATAGCAAAATGTTTTACCAAGAAAAGCTGAATCAGAGGCATGCCCTTGACCCTGTGTTATGCCTCTATGTATTAACAGGAAAAGGTCAGTGTCTGGAAGATACAGTCATGATGAGCAGCCTCCTGTTGACTTTCTCGTCCATGCACCCCATCCTCCGTGTAAAGTTGCCACTCTGAACACAGGCAGAGAGGTTCAACTGACGTCCTTCCTGATTCTCCTTCTTGGAGAACTCTGGGATTTCAGGCATTTTCTGCAGTTTCCCTGGGGGTCTGGGTGGAGGTTGCAGAGCTTCATGTGAATGAACTCAGCACTGAACCCAGGAAAGTTTGACCATGTGGTGCCAAGACCTGTGTTTTCAACACGCATCCCCCACCCCGCTCATTCTTGATTGGCTGCCTGGAGATGTTTATTAGAAGGGCATAATTAACGTGGCAGGTGCCTTTGTTACATTCAAATAACAGCATAGAATGCAGGCTTGTAATTAGTTGGGCTTTTTTGGGGTTCCAGTGGTGCTGCTGCTGATACTAAGCACAGAACATGACACCTGATTGTGCACTCGGTATGGGGGTGATTCATGTTCAGCTGGCGAGGACACAGGCTTTGGAGGATGTGGAGAGCAGACTTGAATTCAAATAAAAAGTACGAATGACAATTAACTCCTAAGACCACATGAGTGGAGACAGGATGTCAGGCTTGGGTTTGGGGGTGTATCTGCCCTGCACTGACTGTATATTACTCCCTAATGCTTCATTTCCCACAACACCTCCCACTAGAAGACAGACCAGCATGTAGAAAGGCCCTATGGAATTTAGAAATAATGCAAAACCAAGTTGTAAGGGCAGAGGGTGCAGATGGCGTGACAGAGGAGAGTGTTTCTAGATAACCCTGGTAGACACTGCTGATGAATCTGCTGCCCTCTGGAATCCAGTGGAAAATTACAGGTGAGAAATCAAGCGCAGACTTGAGAGATCAGTTATATCATAGAGGAGACAGTGATGGAAGTCAGCAAGAATGCCAACCAATTTAACAGCAGCACTAAGGAATCTGGTCCTTCTCCTCATCCTAGGACCCTGCCCCCTCGTCCTCCCAAAGCAGGCTGCACGCAGCACACACTACCTCTGCTCACAATAATGAGACAACAGTCTCTCTGAGCAGACAGCAACTTGGAGAAGGCTGACAGGTATTGTTACAATCCAGTAATCTGCAATGATGGGAACTCCCCAGCCCCAGGACGTGCTGCAGGTCTGTGTGCAAGAGGACATAATGCATTTTCCTGTAAATCTGGACAGATGTGAGGCAAGAATGAAAGCAAACCCCATGGCAGGTTGGGATGGAAAAGCAGAATGAGGGCACCTTGTGGGGTGTTCACGGCAGGTTGGGATGGGGTATCAGGAATGAGGGCACTATGGGGGGTGTTCACGGCAGGTTGGGATGGGTATCAGGAATGAGGGCACTATGGGGGGTGTTCACGGCAGGTTGGGATGGGATAGCGGAAATGAGGGCACTATGGGGGGTGTTCACGGCAGGTTGGGATGGGGTAGCAGGAATGAGGGCACTTTGCGGGGTGTTCATTGCTTAGCATACCCATATCTTTTCATTCCTCCTCCCAGCAACTTGCATGGAGGCATGGGGAGTCTAAATGTCTTGACCAAGTAGTTGAGTGATCTTGGCTTTGGCTTCCCTTCAATTGATTAGTCTCTGCTGTATTTCCACAGTACTAGATAAACACTTTCTCAGAGCTTCATTGACATTAAGGGAAGGTTAGTTTTTCCTGAATTAAAGTTCAAGCACATATGACCACAAAGAGGATTTAGGTCCAATACCCAACCTGAATCCATCATGTAAGTCCCCAAGCAAGGTGGACCGGAGTCATCCATGAGTCAAGCCCAACTTCTCTCCTAGAAGGTCTCTGCTGTGGTTGTTGTTGTTTGAGTATTTTATTCAAACACATAATGCGTTTTGATCAAATTCAATCCCAATTGCCTTCCTTCCAATTCTTCCCGATCTCCACAGTACTTTTTGATAGCATCACTCCAATTTAGAGGTGAAGCTGTGGGTCAGATCTGGAAAGGTGGCTCAGTGCTTAAAGGCATATACTGCTCTTGCAGAGAACAGAGTTTAGTTGCCAGGACCCACATCAGGAAGCTCACTACTGGCTGCAATTCTAACTCCAGAGGATGTCACCCTCTTCTGGTCTTCTATGAGCACTGCACTCTAGTGCATAAACCCATACTCACACATAGACATACACATAATTTATAATAAAATAAAAATAAATTTAAAAAGAAGCAGGTCAGAGAGGTCTAGTTACATTCTAGGAGACCATAGCTAGCAATCTTGAATTTGAGTTAGCACTGTTCACTCTGCCCAGGAGGAGACAAGGCACAGGATGTATGTCATAGGACTGAGGATGTTGAGTTCTTTCCTTGCTGTCTTAACCATATTGAAGAACAACTAAAATTAAGAACTGTATCATTATCATCTTTTTATAACTCTCTACTCACTCAATTTATTTTAATAAAAAGTTATTTACTCTGCTTCCTACACATAATGAGAATTCAGCCACTGCTCTCCAGGGTACGCTGTGGTTTTGATGATTAACATTAATTGTCAACAGGATAAGGTCTAGAGTCACTTAGGAGACAGCTTCTGGGCGTGCCTGTGAAAGGTGTGCAGATCACCTTGCAGTGGGGAGATTCACCTTCACTGCACAGCACTCCATGCGCTGCTCTCTCAGACTGAAGGGAAAGGAGACACTGAGCTGAGCACCAACAGCCACCCCCTTGCTGCCTGAAGCTGCAGTGCCACTGGATGCCCCAAGCTCCTGCCACCTTGACTTTCCACCATGGAGGACTGTACTTGTGAACTGGGACCCAAAATGAACCCTTTCTTACTTCCTTAAGTTGCTTTGTTACAACAAGAAGAGAAACTAGTGGAGCGGCTCCAAACCCCTGGTCTTTATATTGTAAAGATGACCTCCTTACCGCTTCCTTTCCTTTGCTCAACCTGCTTCTATCCTTGCCCTCCTCCCCAAACATATACAGCAGCCAATTCTGATGAGAACCTATCAGTTCATATTACTCGTTTTCTCCTTCAGGGGAAATCCCATGCCCACCCATTGGCCCACAGAGCCTTGTGTGATCCAGTTGGCCCTCTTAATGGCCCACAGAAGCTTGTATGATCCAGTTGGCCCTCCCAATGGCCCACAGAGCCTTGTGTGACCCAAATGGCCCTCCCAATGACCCACAGAGCCTTGTGTGATCTAGCTGGTCACTCAATGGCCTACACAGTGTTGTGTGACCCAGTTGGCCCTCCTAATGGCCCACAGAGCCTTGTGTGACCCAGATGGCCCTCCCAATGACCCACAGAGCCTTGTGTGATCTAGCTGGCCACTCAATGGCCCACAAAGCCTTGGATGACCCAGCTAGCACTTCTAAACGTCCATAGAGCCTTGTGTGATCCAGTTAACCTACCCAGCTCCTCTCCAGCCTCATCTGCACAACTCCCTGCTCTTTATTTTCTCCAGTACCCTCACTGCATCATGAAGCCAATCCCTGACCATCTTATATAAAATAGCCATGTCTCTTTACCTCCCCTGCTCTGATGTCCTTATCACATCTTCCCTGTCAAATGAGTTCTGTGACAGGATGGACAGAGGAGCTTTGTTTCTTTATTTCAGTGTTTGGCACAGAATAAGTGCCAAACAAATATCTATTGGATCGAATACATAAGAAAATGAACTCAAAAGATAGAAAAATAAGATAGTGCACAAATGAGGTTCCCTCTTACCAAAATGTCCCTCTTACCAAAGACTCCTTTCTGTGAGAGTATGGAAATAGGAAGCAGCAAGAAGGCTCAACAGTGCCTACCACAAGCCTGATGACTTGAGTCTGACCCTGGAATCCATGTGAACAACCCAGGTGTGGTGGCCTGCATCCCTAATATTGGTTCTACTACAGTGACCTGGGAGGAAGAATGAGAATATCCCAGAAACTCCCATCTGTAGAGTATGAGGTGCACGACGTATCCAGTGCCTGATACGCAGCAACAACGATTCATTGTGCTGAATTTCATGCCACATGACCTTCCTGCATTGGTAAGAACACCTCTTTCCTGAAGCACAACCCAAAGAAGCTTCCAGATACTGCATTTGCAGAAATAAACTAACAGAGAAGAGTTCCATGGTACAAAGAATGCAAGCCTGGCCTACGCGCAGATTCTTCCCTCTTGGCTTTCGCATCTGAGCTTGGAAATGAGGCAGTGTGTGGAGCAGCACCTGAGTCAGGTGGGCAGGATGAGCCTCCACAGTTTTATCACCAGCACCAGGCGCTGATGGCCCCAGGCAAGTCTGGAATCTGCTTTCCCAGATAAGAAAATGGTTAGTACTGGCACTTTCCTTACATAGTATTGGGGCTTGATTGGCTGTGGAAGAGGACAGATGCAGGCTCGGTTGTTGGAGGCATGGGTGCTTGATCGAAAAAACTCTGCTCCAGCACTTATAGAAGCAGTGACTCAGTCACTTCTCACACAGACAGACCCTGGTGTCGACCATAATATTTAACCCAGGATCCCCGAGCCTGCGTTGTAACATAGAACACGTTTCTCCTTTTCTGATCCGGCTTCCCTGGCCCATCAGCGTCACCACCATCGCAGCAAAAGGCAAACTGCAGAACCTCTCGTGGTGTGTAATCCTGTTTAAGCAACTTGAGTGTCTGCTTTTTAGAAAGAGAATCACATTGCAGCTGCTCTTTAAGCCACTAAAAGTGGTTAACTAGCCATTTAAGGGCTGTTAGGATTTTGGATGAGCTGAGAGAGTTTTTGTTATCTTTTTGTTCTTTTCTGAATTATTTGGAACTTCTAAAACTGCTGCGAATGATCTGTGGAAAAATAACAACAGAGCATTGTTCATTTTCAGAGAGAAAAATTCACTGACATCACAACCGACATTATCACCACCACCACCACCATCATCACCCTCACCACCATCACCACCACCACCATCATCATCATCACCACCATCATCACCGCCACCATCATCACCAACACCACCAACACCACCATCATTATCACCACCACCACCACCACCACCATCATCATCATCACCACCATCATCACCGCCACCATCATCACCACCACCACCAACACCACCATCATTATCACCACCACCACCACCACCACCACCACCATCATCATCATCACCACCACCATCATCACCACCACCACCATCAGAATCATCAAAAAGAGTTAGCATAGCACAGTCAAGCTGTGACCAAGCCACACTTGGCTTTTTTGTTGTTGTGTTGGTTTGTTGTCATTGTGTCATTCTTTTGTTCTTCTATTTTCAAGCAGGCTTTCTCTGTGTAGCCTTGGCTGTCCTGGAACTCACTCTGTAGACCAGACTGGCCTCAGACTCAGAGAGTCTCCCGTCTCTGCCTCCCAAGTGCTGGAATTAAAGGCATGTGCCACCACTGCCCTGCTTTTTTCCCCAGCCTCCACTCTTGTTTATGACTCTTATGCCAGGGTTAGTGGCTGACACCTGACCTTACCCTTGTGTGGGATGATCTGGGAGATCCAAGAGCTGATCACTTGGTTTTCTTCTAACCAGAAGTTGAAGTTGTTTGAGCGCCTGTCATTGGCATCTCCAAATCCAAGGTTAATATGTGAAGTGGAGCAGGTGCCTGTGCCCACCTCCTGTTTCTCCATGTGCTTATAGAGGCTGAAAGCTTTGTGTGGGCTGAAGAACTGAGTCTGCCCCTGGGTGTGGATGGCCAGGCTCACAGAGCTATCACAAAGGTGCTGGTCACTTCCAGTCATCTGGACTAAAGCTTCTGGCAGTGTTCATGTCAAGGCGCAGAGGAGCTTCCTTTCCGGCAGTCCATTATTAATTTTTTACTTACTTAGCATCTGTTGTAGGCCCTGAAGTAAGGCAGAGAAAACACTTGCCCTCTGGGTGCCCACAGTCGAATAAGGAAGTCATCTCTGAGGATGGTGCTGAGGAATTTATGAGCCAGATGCTGGAAGCATCTGTAAGGACCAGCCCATCATGAAAAGATTGATGAATGCTTTGCATTTGGAAAGAGTGCAAATATGCAGAAAGTGTGCAGCAAAGATGTTAGATATCCCAGAAATCCTAAAACACCACTACCTCCCTGCAGAAAGACTTTTGTCTCTGGATGGCAGGCCGCCCAGGAGGTACAATGCTATAATCTTCATGTTTTAGAGACTGGGTCAGAAAGATCATCTGGTCCAGCCTGGGCTACATAGCAAATCTCAAAAGTGAAGAAGGTAACAGAGCAGATAACAGGGAAAGGGTATATGTGAGCGTTTTGGGATGCTGAAGCTGAAACCTAGCTAGTTCCAGGCACTAGTCCTGGAAAAAGCCTACATGGTCTAGAATGACAGCTGACAAGTGAAATGTCCCAGAAGCAGAGAGAAGAGCATCATGGCTGGAACATTGTTGCAGAGGGGTGGAGCATGCAAGGCCAGAGCATAAGTAGCTTTGGGAGTAGCTACGTAGTCCAAAGTTCAAACTCTGAACTTTGATAATGAATGCCTCATCTATATATCATCTTTCTATGCTATATTCTTAGGATAGATAGATAGATAGATAGATAGATAGATAGATAGATAGAATGATATCTGACCATAAACAAACGAATGGAGAACCAGATGATCAACAGATAGATAGAATAGGTCGAGAGACAGAGTGATAAATGACAGTAAATAGATGATAGCTAGACAGACAGACAGATAGATGTTAGACCAGCAGATATAATCATGGTTCCTGAGAACAGCAAAAAGTCAGTCCATTCTCCTTACTGACTTGCCTGCTGCACCCTCCCCTCTCCCCAGGAGGCAGGCTGAACCACCTCTGAAATACACATTTCGGTTCCTACTCTACAGCTCTTAACTAGGAAATCTGAATTTTTTAAGTTCCAGGAAACTATAAGTTTTGAGAACCCCTCAAACAATATAACAAGCATCCTGTAAAACATTTGGTCCCTAACAAGCGCTGAACTAATGTTAGATGCTTTATAATTTAACCAACCAGCTTCAAAGTACATTGGGGCACTAAGGCAGTAGACAGCAGACAAACTCTTGAACCAGGCAGCTTGAACCCCAAGCCTACCACTAATGGCTGTGTAGTTTGGGGAAGTTTCTTAGCTTCCCTGAACCTTGGCTGCATCACTCTGACAGGTAGATAATATTTGTGTCTGCCTTACAGAGTTGTTTTACAGCTCTGATGAGTTCATATAAACAGATGAAAAAAAAAATGGTTCCAAACCCTGCAGAGTAGCAGTTGAAGTAGTCTTAGGAGCTTCCAGAACTAGACCCAAGGTTTAGAAAACTGCGTTAGCGCAAGATTACCTTTGCAACAGCCTATAATTTTAGGAGCTGCTTGTGACTCCAAGAATCTGTGAGATGTCATAGAAGCAAAGATCTTTTTCCCAGAGCAAGCCACACAAGCCATCCTTCGAAATCTTTGTAAGATTACATGTGCTGTTAAGATTCTGAAACTAGATTAAGATCAAAGCATCGCAGTACATGCTGAAGGTAACATGGCTGGGACAGGAATGTGTCTTGTTCTTCATTACAGTTGCCACTGGGATTAACCAGCCTGACAGGGAGCCCCAGTGATATTACCTCATCTCGGTGACAATGCAGCCTTGAGGGGAGCTGATGAGACCAAACGCCTCCCACCTCCACTTTAGGTCAAAACTCTGGGGAATCAACCCAATTAGATTTTCAGACTTGCAGAAAAGCATGTGTTTGCTGAGTTGTCAAGAGTTCGCGTGCAGAAAGACCTGAAATGCCAGCATTAGAATCAGGCTCTGTGGAGCAGACACCGACTGGGGTCTAACATGAGGACATCATTAGAAAGGGGACCTTTAAGTCCAGTTCGCCTGAATGGCCCTCCCCAGGCTTAAGACAAATTTGAGAGCAATGGTTGGAATCCTATAAACCTGGGTGCAAGTTCTTACATGATCATCCAGCTCTTTGACCCTGAACCCAAGCCTTGGAATTTCCACCATGACCTTATGTGAGAGAACTAAGGTGAGGTCCACAGCTCCTGCATGCAATATCCCACCTGTGGGTGCCCAGTAGCCCACATTTGCTGAGATGGTTCCTCTGTGAAGACCCATGCTGGTCCACATGTGTCTTCCTCCCCAGGTTGGGTCACACTGCTGGATCTCTTGGGGGCATTCTGCCTCTGCATTCAGTCCCAGTGTCTGTGCTGCCTGGATATGACCCTGGAACCTTGAGGCTCTCACTCCCTCCAGATAATGCTCCACTCTTCAAACCAGCCAAGTCACAACAGCTCTATGTAGAAAGAAACGTTCACACAGTCCTCAAAGGACAAGCACCTGAATTCACACTTCAGATGCATTGATCAAACCGCTCTGCAGTCGTGCAATGCAGGCTGAAAAGGCTGCGGAGCATAGACATGGGCACAGCAGCTGCTGAAACTACTCTAATAGATTGCTATGGACAACACAGCTTTTTAAAAATAAATAAATAAATAAATAAATAAATAAAATATGTCTTTACGACCCAAGAAGCCAGAAGCTCCCAAAACTCTCTCCAGGCTGAATGTGCCACACTTCTGACAAGGCTGCCCAGGAAGGTCTTCACCACCTTGTCCTACACGGGGGCTGCTGGAGCTTCTCAGATGCTGCTGCATCCCTGGACTTGGATATCCCACTGCCTCTCTCCCTGTCTTTGACATGACATTGGTGATCGCATTAAAAATCTTACAGAATAACCCAGGAATTCTCCCTTCAAGACTCTTACTGATAGCCACAAAGACCTTTCCCACCCAAATAAAGTCACACTTACGGGTTCCATTTTTATAATATTGCCTCTTGGTGGGCCATTCCTCAGTCAACTTCATGGGCAATGAGAAGCAACAGGAGAGCTAGGAAGCCGTGTCTTTTAAACACCTACTGTGTGGTACAACCTTCCCTCAGAAAAGGTGATGTGGTAATATCATAATTCCCATTATGCAAATTACATAAACATTTAAAATAAAGGTAACAAGGCATACTGACAGTAGCTGCATGTTTCTAAGTCACAGGGGAATGAACTCCACTCCAGCACACGCTGTGGCACCCTTATCGTGCAAAGGGCTCACGTAGTCTTGCCTTTCCAAACTCATTTTAGCTTCCAGAGGTCCTTCCTCCACACTGCAGGCTGAGTCGTGCTCATTAGTCAAAAT
The DNA here is from genome assembly GCF_018167655.1 of Microtus oregoni. Classification (NCBI taxonomy): domain Eukaryota; kingdom Metazoa; phylum Chordata; class Mammalia; order Rodentia; family Cricetidae; genus Microtus; species Microtus oregoni. Next base: position 26,993,501 of record NW_024543086.1, on the reverse strand, counting down.
CTGGCTTGTTCTGGTGGCTGCTGGCTTGTTTTCTGTCTATCCCAGCAGACCATGGTTTTTCTACAGAGACCACATATTCTTCTGTATGTGTGCATGCACACATGTGTGCGTATATATGTACATGTATTTGCTGAAATATTCATGTCCTGTGTCTCCTGCAGTGTGAAGACTCGGAAAGTCACCACTAAGACAAGGAAGGCACAGATGTGTGTGTGTGATGGGAGCCTAGCAAAGACCATAAGACTGAGGATTCCTGTAGAGAAACAAACGTGAAGGAGGGACACTGTGTTAGGAAGCCAGCATGGTCTGGGACGGGCCATCTTCTCAGCCCCTGGGTTTGTGTAAATGACTTTAACACATCGTGGGAACATGATGGATGTAGGGACCATACTCAGAATTCAGGTCCCAAACTCCTGTCTTCTATCACAAGATTCTGCCTTCTCTGAAAGGAATCTTCTTTCTGCCCCACATACCTCACTAGGTTTAATTTCGCTTTCCTCTTGACAAACATGCCTGTTCCCAGCTTCCACCTCTCCACTTGTCCTCCGCCCTCTCTCTCCAACAACCCTAAGAGACCCTGAACTCAGAAGCAGCCAGAAGAAAGCCAGAGACTAGGCTAATGGCTGTCACAGCCCCAAAGTTCAGTCTATCACTCAGCAAGCGGAAACACATCTTTAATTATGTCTGTTAACTCAGCACAGGGCACGGACTGGGCGACAGACAGGGTGCCTTCGCAAGCTGTGCATCAATGCCACAGGAGCCCTTAATTCCGCTTGTCACCTGCTAGGCAGCTGCTAAGCCTTTGATTGAGCTATAGCAACTAGCATAAGTTTAGGCAAAATTGTCAAGTTTCTATGTTTTGATTTCAAAATGTATTCATGTCTAAAAGAAAAGCAAGAAACTTGCTTTTCTTAAGATGTAGGTTTGAGCCGGTTGGGTTGGGGAAACAGAATTCACTCCTACTGCACATCTGTTCTGTGTGAGAGTACTGGCCCGTTCATCAGAATGGGCTTTGTGTGTTTGGTGCTGTACTCAGCCTTGCCCTCAAGTTTAAAATAAAAATGAAAACCCAGGTGAGTGTGGTGTTCCACATCTCTAATGCCAACACTCGAGAGGCCTGAGGCAGGAGGATTTCCACGTCTTAAGACCAGATTGCATTACACAGTGAATTTCAAGCCAATTGCAACTGCAGAGAAGATGCTGTCTCAAATAATGATAATAGTAATAGTAATAATAATAATAGTAATAATAATAAACTCTTACCAATAGTGTTGTAATATTATAAATTGGCACAGTCCACTCTTGTCTGCAGCTGTTATGATTTAGCACAGTTCCTTCTAAGCAAATAATATGTACTCAGTAAATACTTAAGGAAGGATAAAGAATGAATGAAACCGAGCATATGGTAACTATAATTCTCGTTTGCCAATCTATTTCTACCCATCCCTGTTGTGTGCCATGTTTCCTGGGAAGACCTGAACAAACATCTCACCCAGATAGGAAACTGATAACAGACCGGAGCAAAGATGCCATCAACTCCAGCTTGATGAACCAGTGAATTTATTGGGGTTGCCTACAGGAAAATGGGTGAGCAGTTGCTTACAGGAGCATGGATGACTAAAGGCAACTGGATTATAAACCCATGAGTGACAGCTCATAAAAGCTGGAACCCTGGATCTCTCTGCAGAACGTGGTAGCAACCTCACAGGTAGGAATCACCTATTCTTGGCAGTCCTTACTGCTTATGTAACCTCGGAGAGGGAGAGACCTTGAGCATCTTGAAAACGTCAGAGCTTCCCTTAAGAGTCCTTTGCTTAGGGAGCCTGTGACCTCAAGAACTTCCCGAACCTTAGAGAGCTTTCCTGCTGTGGGGGGGAATGCTTCCATTGCTACACTGCACCCCCAAAGCACCTTCCTATATCTACAGCATCATCCCCCACCTTTGGATACAGAACCTTCTACTGTAGATGGTAGCTGCCAAAATACCTACAACATCTTCCCCCGGCTTTGGATACAGAGCCTTCTACTGTAGATGGTAGCTGCCAAATGCCCAGATGTGCCTGCCTAGAATGGAATTGGAGCTGTGAGCACTAAAATATGGAGTGAAATCCACTCTAAAAGTAGAAGATGGTGGTGGCAGCTTCTTCCAACATCCCTGGGCATGAGGGACTACTGAGGTAACAGCACAACCATGTCCAGGGCAATGCTCTAGAGTGGTCCAGTTTCTGGAACAATGTTTGTGCATAAGAGGATTCCGAGCAGCAAGGCTGAGAGATACAGTGCTTAGGTTCTGTTTATACATCGTCTGCAATAACCAGGGGCTGAGCTTCTGTCTCGCCTGCCACTCCAAGTCCCTGACCACTTATCACTAACAGATAAAAGAAGTGGTGCTGAGGACGGTGTCACACGCCTGGGCTCCCAGCTAAGCACGGGGCTAGTCTGCACGCCATGGGTTAGAGATTCTAAAACACAAGTCTTTCCACCTATCCTCACCGAGTTTCCCAAAAGAAACAGTTCTAATCAACCTGCTTGGTTGCAGATACTACAAACCCAAGTCTTTTCGAGCAATCACTAGTCTATTCGTAGACAAACTTGCTGCTGCCTGCCTATAACCTCCGCTGCTCTAGAGGCTGTGGCAGAAGGATCATAGGTTCAAAGCCTGTCTAGGCTACTGAGTAACTTTAAGAAAAGCTATCAAATGGGTCCAAAATCACCCTAGATTACCTTTTGAGCCCCTGCCTGTCCTGATTAGCTTTTTCTCAGCTAGAGTTGTCTGGGCAGAGGGACCTCTATTCAGAAAATGCCACCATTAAATTGCCTATAGCGAGTCTTAGGGCATTTTCCTGATTAGCAGTTGATGTGGAAGGGCCCAGCCCACTATAGGCAGTGCCATCAGTGGGAAGATGGTGCTGGGTGCAAGCCGAGCAAGCCAGTGAGTAGAGCCCCTCTATGGGCTCTGCTTTAGTTCTTACATCCATGGTCCTGCCCAGAGCTCCTGCCTTGGCTTCCCCTGATGTAGACTGTGACCTGGAAGCCAAGTAAACCCTTTGTTCCACAAGTTACTTTTGGTCAGTGTTTTAACACAGCCATAGAAAGCAAACTGCCTCAAAATACAAGCTAGAAAACCAGACCTGGAGGAGACAGCTCAATGGAATGGCATTTTCTTAGCATGTCTGATGTTCAACCCCCAGAACTACAGAAACGGAAGGCTGTCTTTCTCTTTTCCACACAGAGACATGGACGAGTAGAACACGTGGGTCCAGCATGCAAGCCTCACCGCGGGTGGTCTGCAAAAGAAAGCCCAGCCATCTGGCCCTCAGAGTTCTGGTTAAAAAGAGAAATCCGTTTGTCCAGCATTAATCAAAAGAAGTCCTCAATTCAGGCAGAATGGACTCAATTTTTAATTGGGTTCAAGTCAGATAATTACTCAGCTGCCCATAAAATTCATTTTAACTTATTAAATGGAGCTTTCAAAATAGCACTGTCATGGAGTCTGGCCAGTTACATGGGTAATTTGTCTGGAGGGAAATGCATTGGTCTGAAACCTCTATCCTTTCTGGTTCAACAGCTGAAGGTCTTGGACAAGTGACTCAACCTCTCTGAACTGCAATTTCCTCATGTTAAATGGGTTTGGTATTTATATCTACTTCATAAGTATCAAGGGTATATATATGAGGCATTTATGTAAGCACACAGTCCAGCACAGAGAATGTTCTGGATAACTGGGACAAAGTGGACCCGTTAGAACAGATGCAGGAAATAAGCCCCAGAGTAAAAGTGCATGGAACTGTCTTTAGCATTCTTGATTTATATTACCTTTTTCCCTAAAGAACTGCACCAATTTCCATAGCTCCTAGCAGTTTATAAAACCACATAATTTATAAAGGTTTTAGCCAGGTCTTTGCCAAGAGGCAAAATGATGCCAAGCAATGACATGTCAGGGGCCAGAAGCATGTGAGACTGTGGAGCAAATGGACTCAGTGGTTTCTCTACTAAGAAGGGATTCACACACAGGTAGCTTTCCATCAAAGGGCCAGGGGCAGAACAAATGCCCCATGACAACCTTCCAGAAGGGCAAATGCTACATGATTTAGATCACATGTGAAAGGCAGTGAAGACCTTTTCATGGAAGTAGCGAGCAAACTGGTGAGCGTTCAAGACTAGGACAGAAGAGATGAGAAGGATGAGGGAAGTTACATAACAGATGCCGGGGAATACACTTAAACAGGCGGGGTGCTGTTGGCTGCATGCTCCACCTTCCTGCAGCCTAGAATCTCAAGAGGGGCGTCTCAATAACAGAACTGTCTAGATCCATTTAGGCTGTGGCTGTGTTTGTGGGAGATTATCTTGATAATGGAAGTGGGACCACCCACCCTGAATGGAGGTGGCACCGTATCGTGGGCTGGGCTCTGAGATTATAAAAGTGAAGAAGCCTGCTAGGCAGAACCAGCAAGGAACATGTTTTTATTCTCTGTCTCTGCTCTTGACTGTAGATGGAATATTTGAACTCTTGCCTACCCGTCTCCCCAATAATACACCGCAGCCTGGATTTAGCCTAATGAATCCTATTTCCCTAAGTGACTTTTAGTCAGGATGTCTTATCACAGCAACAGAATACAACCAGAAGAGAGGAAGTAAGTGCAGGCCCTAACAGAGTGACCGGTTCTGACCATTCACTATTATATCATAACAGAGTGACCGGTTCTGACAGTTCACTATTACATCATCACAAAGTGACAGGTTCTGACTGTTCACTATTACATCATAACAGAGTGACAGGTTCTGACTGTTCACTATTACATCATAACAGAGTGACGAGTTCTGACCGTTCACTAATACAAAGAACCTGAAGGGAGAACTTCAGAGGTACAACACAAATAAATGTTTAAAGATACAGATTTGCTAATTATTTGACCATTACATATTTAATGCATTTATTTCCTCATCAATCTGCATCCCATAAATATATGCTATCATTGCTTGTCCATCTGATATTTGGAGGGTTTGTATAAAGAATTCCATGGAGTGTGTAGAGAGTCACTCCATTGGTGACTCTTCTTTTCCTCCAACATAATATTTTTATTAATTATTTGGGAATTTTGTATCATGCACTCCAAGTACACCTACTTCCCATTCCTCCGAGGTCCACCCTTCCACCCTTGTGCCTCCCGCAAACAAAACAAAACAAAACAACAACAGAAAACCCAAGTCTAATTTGTGTTCTCCATACACTCTGTGGATCATGGTCAGCTTCCTCATAGCCAGTGCCTTAAAGAAAACTGAGTCCTTCCCCACCCTACAACCACTCTTACCCGCCATCACACACATACACACACATACACACACACTCATACACACACACACACACATACACACACACACCAGAGCCATCAACTGTGAGGAGCTACACTTTAGCCTTGTTATCACAGTTTTCAAGGACTCTTTAATAACTTCCTGTCTAGACTGTTTGTTTTTGTTGGGGGGGCACAGAAGCCTTCAGTGCCTCTTATTCTCAGTTATGAGTCTACAATCATCCATACCACTGCAAAAGAAGCTTCCTTGACCATAGCGACCAGACACAGCATAGATCATGACTTCAACATGGCTTCTGGTGGCAGCGTAGATCATGAACATTAGCATGGCCTCTGCCAGAAACATGAACCATGGACATCAAAACACCCTGAGTGGCCGAAGGGATTACAAACATCAGCATGGCCTCCGCTGGCAGCACAGACCAGGGACACCTAAAACTGCAAAATAACTGCTGGTCAAGTCAAGCATTCCCTGCTTGTAGAGATTACGCACAAAGGAGGAAAGAAGCCAGTGTCTCCACAGGACATGCCACAGGAGGAAGCAGAGGGGGGTGGCAGATTTGCCTTTGTTTGAATTCTCAGAGCAAACTGCTTCTGAGGTGCAAGAAAAGTAGAACTAGAAAACTGCAGGATAAACGCCGGAGTCACAGATTTGTTTTTGAAAGAGGCCCCACACCCATCTACACTGGACTATGCCCAAGGAATCCCTGTTTGTATCACGGCCTGTGCAATTCCCAGGGCTCATTAACACCTGGGGCCACACAGATCCGTGGTCTAATTCTAGCTCCGTCGTCAACAATCTGGGTGTTCCAGCTGCTCCGATTTCATCAAATTCCTTATTCTCACATTCCCCATCAATCCACTCTGCTTGTTCACATCGCTTAATTATGGACCTTTCATTAGCGACCCTTCAACCAGGGTGCTTTGAGAGTAGTCCAAGAATCAGCATCCAAGGCAACAAATTAAGAGAAAAGGCCGCCAGGCATCCAGGTCCCCAGCTTGTTGGCACAAGCCTGAACAAGGCTCCGGTTCTGCCATACCTGGGTGACTGGTGAGGGCACCATCAAAGAACCTGTTGAAGGTTCACACCAATCCATGCTTTGAAGACACAAATGGCACACATCTGCTTGTGCCTGATCCAAGTGAATAGAGACGCACGGTGGACCTGTGCCACTTGTTAATCCCATTGAGAGCGAGAGCATCTACCTAATGTAATTTGCTTGGCAGCCATCCAGCAAAGGATGCCAAGGCTCCCTGAACATTAAGTGTATTAATATCCCCCTTTGGAGGAGATGTTCACTTTTAACCAATGTTCAATTCTTCAGCAGCAAGCTCTGGCCAGGAAATCTGTCCCTGCAGTGGAGGAAAAGGATCCAACTGTTCAGTTGAGCAGGACCTCATGAATAATTTTAATTCTTCCACAAAAGAGAAACAAAAGGATTTGGTCAGTGTCATTGCTTGGTGACTACACACCAAGGCTCTTTGAACCAATTGTTCTGACCCAACAGAGGCGAACACCCGGTCCAAGAAGGATGATGTTGAATGATTTATGTCTGTGGACAACGGACACTAATGGTGCAGACAGGTCAGGAAAGAGATCCAATTGCAAACTTCTAATTAATGTATGTTTTATTTATGCATATGAATCCTTTAAATATTCATGGTGATAAGGGAATGCATAATTGATGCGCCCCATAGAAAATGTGTATTATGGGGCATGCACAGGAGATTCTGAATGTCCTCTGTCAAAGATGTAAGAAAGATCCTGCAGCTTCTGGAAGCGTGGAGAGCTCAGTGTTACCGGAAGTCTTGACAGCTCTGTGCCATCCGGCAGCTGGTATCACAAGGTGGTCTTTGTAGTTCTATGTCTCTGAATGAGCATACCTTTCCTCTTGGGGAGAACCAGCAAAGAGGACTCGTATATCAATGAAGAAATCTACATGTAGCAGGCAATTCTCCAGGCTTCCTTCATTTAATCTTGCTAACAGTAACCATCCTATTATTCATCTTATCTTATGTAGGAGAAACCAGGATGCAGAAAGATCAGTGGGTATCCAAGGTTGTGCAATGAGGGAATGGGGAGCTGGGGTTTTAAAACACTGCTCTTTTTATTTTCTGAACTTTCACAGAAGTACTTGGTACAAGTACTTGTGAATGCTTAAAAGTAATGGGTAACAAAAGTGTGTGTGTGTGTGTGTGTGTGTGTGTGTGTGTGAGCGTGTGTGTGTGTGTGAATATTGGAACATTATCAGAGAAAGAAATCATACCAGAGCCATTAAATTGTTCTGTGATTCAGTTTTCTCTTCTGTGATATTGGGGTGATAGTAGTGTCTCCCTCACAGAGTTGAGAGAGAAATACACACAAAATTCTACACTTGCATGAAGCTCAATTGTGAAAGTACTTGCTGAGTAAGCATGAGAACTGGAGTTCTGATGCCCAGAACCCATGTAAAATGCTATGATGGCTCTAGGATGTGGCTGCAGTCACAGCTCCAGAAGGCAGACAGCGGAGTCCCTGAGCAAGGTGGCTAGCAAGAGCAGCTATATCAGTAGGTTTGGGATGGATTCGGAGAAGTACCTTGATGAATAAGAGTGAGGAATGACCAGAGATGATTCCAGACATCAGCCACAGGCCTCCTCATGTACATGTACACAACACAGGTGTTCCCACACACATACAAACATGCATACACACACGCACACACACACACAAGAACATCATACAAACACATACAAATAGAAAAGAAATTAAATTTGTCTACTGTGTGGGTGATAACTTCAGGTATTATTATTATCATGGATGGTGTATAGGATGCAACAAATGGTGCATATCACATATCTCACAAAACGTGGAGATATCACATAAGCTGATGTTGTATAACAAAACTTTCTCTTGGGAGACAAGACACACACCCATTCATCCCAGGCAGGAAGCCCATGATACCACCAAAGTCCAGCTTGGTGAACCAATGACTTTTATTGGGGTTACTTACAAGAGTATGGTAAAGGATTACTTACAGGAGCAGAAATTACCTAAATATGGTGCATCACCAAAGCCCACCAGAGCACAAGTGACAGCTTACAAAGCTGGGAACCTGGCACACCCTACACACCCCACAGACAGTTCAGCAGGTTGGAGAGGGTCCCTGATGGAGGAAGGTCATTGGTTAATTATAATAAAGAAACTGCTTGGCCCTCATAGGTTAAAACATAGGTGGGAGGAGTAAACAGAACAGAATGCTGGGAGGAAGAGGAAGTGAGCTCAGAGGCCATGCTCCCCTCTCCTGGGCAAACTCAATAGCTCTGCTCTCTGAGGCACATGCGATGAAGCTCCAACCCAGGATGGACGTAGGCTAGAATCTTCCCAGTAAGCGCACCTTGGGGTGCTACAAACATTATTAGAAATGGGCTAGTCCAGGTGCGAGAGTTAGCCGAGAAGAGGCTAGATATAATGGGCTAAGCAGTGTTTAAAAGAAAACAGTTTGTGTGTTATTTTGGGTAAAGCTAGCCAGTGGCGGGAGCTGGGTGGCAAAAAGCAGGCCCGCAGCTCCCACAACATGTCCCTTCCAAATGGCCCAGTTGATCAAAGCCTTTCATAGGCAGCTCTGCTGTTTTCTGCTTCTTCCATGCAGCTGGTCTGGTCTTAGAATCTTCCCTGCAGCTTGGCTTCTCTGAGAGTGACTGTCAGCGTTTGGCTTGTTTCCTCTCCCAGAGAGGGGCCTAGTGAGTTGGGTGAGTTTCAGGGACTTCCAGAAGCTATTTCCAGTTGTTTGCCTTCTGGTTTAAAAGCTTCCCTGCAGAATGGATTATTTCAGTCTCAAGGAAACTATGACACACCATTGGTTATTACACCACAGGTTAGTAATTGCACATTTATCAAATTTTCCAGGGACACACAGGACACAAAGAAGTTCTTTTTGGAGAGACTAATGTTGGCTTCATGAAGCTGTTGATTCTGTGTAGAGGGGGGTACTCAGTGTGTGTTTATGTGTGTGCACATACATGTGGAAGCCAGAGGTTTACGTCTTCCTCAATGGCTCTTCACCTTATTTTTTGAAACAGCGTCTTTCACTGAACCTAAATCTCACTGTTTTAGTTAAACTGTATGGCGAGCAAGCCACTACAGATTCACCTGGCTCTGCCACCACAGCGACCTTAGCACTGGGATTACAGGAAACACTAACGCCCGACTTTTCAGATGAGTTCTAAGAGCTCAGCTCTCATATTTGTGTAGCAAGCACTTTAATGACTTAGGCATATCCCCAGTTCACAAAGGAACTTAAGTCTGGGTTTAGAAGGGAAAAGTTCATCAAAAGGTTAAAGGAGACGGATGTGCCAGGTGGAGTTAACAACCTGTGCAAAAGCCTGAGGGTATGCCCCAGGAATCAAGCAAATGTTAGTGTGGTCTGTACCAATCAGTGTTCTCTGGAGGAACGGAACAGATGGATCTATATATATTAAAAGGGGATTTATTAGAATGGCATATAGGCTGTGGTCTGGCAAATGCAGCAATGTTTGTCTCCTGGTTAGAAGGCCAAGAATCTGATGCTTGTTCAAAGCACAAGGCTGGATAGCTCTCAGTGGGTTTTCAGTTTACAATGGAATCCTGAGGAACTAGATTCTAATCAATACCAAGAAGACATGCCTCAGCAGCAGGATAGATGAGCTAGCCAGCAAGAGTGAGGACAAGCAGGCAAAAAGTAAAAGCTTCCTTTTGTATCCTTTTATGTCGGTTGACTCCAGAATCTGTGGCCCAAATTTAGGTCAGGTCTTCAAATAATCCAATCAGGAATAATCCCTTGCAGATGTGCCCAGCTGTGTGCATTTTGATTGATTCCTGATATGGTCAAGATGTCAACCAAGCTGAAACTCCACTGCTCATTTGGGAGGGGAAGAACAGAAAGGAGGAGGAGGTGTAGACTGGAAAACTTCTAGCATGGAAAAGCTTGGCCCCTCTGCTGTCTGAAGAGCGCACTTTGCAGCTCAGATATCTCTGCATCACTCTCTGTCCCCACCCTTGGGAGGAGGCCCGGGGGATTTTCATCAGCTTTTGGCTTTTTCATGAAAAACCTCAGCTGTGGAGCTCAGATGAGACAGACAAGTTACCCAAACTACACTTAAAATAAAACCATCCATACCCCATTACATTAGTTCAAGTCCCCAACTTCTCTCACTGCAAAATCCGCTTAATCAAATCTCATGAAACATCATGCAACTCCAGTTCCTCCCCTTGCTCCATAATAGCCACAAGGGTATTCACCCTGTTCCACCTAGCCTCTTATGTGCCATAAGAAAGGAGAGAGACAACACTTACTGGTTCCAAGTATACTAATATTTACCACATTCACTGATGGATCAGGGCTGCAGGACAAGAACTCAGGAGTCTTGTTTCTCCTTACAGCCCTGAGCAGGGGCAGGAGTAGGGTTTATTAACATAAAAATCACAAACATTTGTTGCCAAGTTAGAGTTACAATTTTCACCAACCAGGATTTAGAGATTAGGGGCTCCCTTGGATGTTCCATCATTGTCATCTAATACACAATGGTTCCTTCTGTTGTTGGGAACAACCACAATGTTTCTAGAGAACTAAAGATGCATGACAACTATTTCTATGGTTTAGGGAGGAGGCGGGTCAGCCATTGGATGGTTCTCAGCTCCCCTAGGGCTTGGGAATCTGAAATTTATTTCACCCTACAGGTAAAAGGGAGTCTGAAGTCAAAATGGCAGTACTCAGGCCAAGGTGCGTTTACCTGCTCCCTTCAGCATCACACGGCTGTTGCTATCTAATGTAGTAAAAATCTAAAGAGATCCACTATCTCTACAATAGAGACCAAATTCCTACTATGGCCTCAAACACCTAGCACAACTGGGATGCTATCTACAAGTTCAGTATCACTTTGGATACATCCCCCCTCCAACCACTCTGAGCTTCTCTTTCTCCTCTGCACTGTGTGCATTGCTGTTCTCTCTTCCCAGGAAGGCCTGTCTGGATCCTATTTAAGTTCCTCTCATCTTTCACAGTTCATTAAATATAATGTCTGCAGGGAATCTTTCCAACTCCTACACCAAGCTCAATGCCTCTATCCTCAGACCCTCTGGCTTCTCCTTAACACCACTGGTCATGGTTTACACTCCCCATTGTGTTAATGCATTTTAACCGTTAACTTAATTGAATTGAGAAACTCTCAGAAAATTTGTAAGACACACTTCTGGCTGTGTCTTCGAGATCATTTGGAGACAATCAGGGAGGAAACCTTCAGGAAGTTCCTGGTTGCCATGGTACAAGCTATTTTTCTTCACCCTGCCTACTTCATCATTGTAGACTTCAACCATCAGATGAAATGCATCTGCCCTCCATTATGTTCCTAGCAGACATTCACCACAGTGACAATACAACTAACAAATCAGTTATTGTTACAGGGGAAGGAGGACCCGCTTCTTTGTCCCGGCCACCCAGCTAGCTTAGCCCCAAAATAATCACACAGAAATTGTATTAATTAAATCACTGGTTGGCCCATTAGTTCTAGTTTTTTTATTGGCTAATTCTTACATTAATTTAACCCATTTCTACTAATCTGTGTATTGCCACATGGCAGTGGCTTACAGGGTAAAATTCTAACCAGCATCCATCTCAGGTTCTGCTTTCTTCCTCCCAGCATTTAGTTCCATCTTCCCTGCCTACCTAAGTTCTGCCCTATCAGGCCAAGGCAGTTTCTTTATTCATTAACCAATACAAGCAACACATAGAAAGAAAGACCCCCCCCACTATTTCCCCTTTTCTGTTTAAATAAAAAGGAAGTCTTTAACATAGTAAAATTACATACAACAAAACAGTTATCAAGCAAGAATTACAGTTACAATATTTATATCTACTTTATTTTTTATCATAACTAAGGAAAAATATAATAATAACTATTCATTCTTTAACTCCATCAAATACTCTAAAAGGAAAGAATATTACCTAAGTAAACAGGAAATACATTGTAAGCAACTTTCAAAACTCTAGAATTGACAGACATTTCACTGCCTGAATAGTCACCCAAAGTTCTTCTGTACCATTGGTGCATCCATCTTCAGCCTACAGGCCCAGAGTGTCCAGAAGACTTTTCTATGAAGCAGAAAATTTCAAAGACAGTTCCATCTATATTGGCAGTTTGCCAGTCATTTTTTTCTGTATTCTGCAGAATGTTTCACAGACTCTTTTATGAAGCAGGAACCCTGAAGGATCATCTCACTTTTAGGCAAGTTTAGCAGTCTTTTCCCTGTGGGTTTTGCATGTCCATTTTTTACAGCATACCATGAAGCAGTACAGGCAAGAGCAGTTTCTTGCCCAAATGGTTAACCAACTCCATAAGGAGTCTCTTAAATGCCCATCATTCTCTTGAAGTAGCTCGGTGTTGCCAGAAGCAGATGTATCTCACTGTCATGAAAAGACTTAGGTTTTTAAACATTTTAAATACCATATTTTGAAGGTCTCTGAAAGATTTGAAAAATACCTATCTAACTGAAATATATCTCTATAAATCTAGAAAATCTAACTAACATGACTACAAGCTTGACTATTATAGATGATTATTAACCTATATTTCTTAATTATACATTTTTAAATGAACTATACAATCACAACACCTTAATCAAGAGCAGAGATATACATATAACAAAATTTACCTTAAATTTGTATCAGTAAACCAAGATCCATACCAATGCAAATCTCTATAGCATATTCCCTTTAAATGTAAAAGAACATTTATAAACAATATTTGGGAATATGGGTATAGTTTTGTCCATACTGCTTCCTGCTGCTTGGGGGTGCTGTTAATCAGGTCTTTCATGGTGTATCCTGTATGCTAAGTTCATCTCAGTCAAGAGTTGGGCAAAGTAATTTTTTGAGGGTGTTCATGGCAACCTTTCAGGAGGGCATGGTCTATCAAACCATATTGGTCTAGAAACAATCCACAGGTCCTCATCTTCTGTGAAAACAAAAGAAGAACCTCTTCTCCAAAACACCATATCCTTAGACCCAAATTCTAAAGACAAGATGCCTTTATAATATACATGCTCGTTTGGCTTAGCAGCCCATACAATGAAATGTCTCTCTGTACTTAGTTTTTTTACAGTCAAAAAAAATTAAAGATAACACAATAATATACATAATCCAGACTCTCTGTGAATTATTTTATTTTTTGTGGCTTATTTTTCTTTACTCCTTTTAATCTATGACTATCCATACTGTCTCTTTAAAGAATTTACCTTTTTTAAAAAGCAATAACTTTATTTTATGACTCTCTATACTCTTTTTTTCTCTTTTAAGCCTACGCACATTTATCAAACACTGTGACCCATTTATAGATCTTTTTATCTGAATATGTCTTTATTGTGTATATATAATTATTTTCTGATCAGAAGCATTTCTTAAAATGCTAAGCAGTTTGGTCTCAGTGGCCCTGGGTGCTGGCTCTGCCTCTCTCAGGCTTTAAATATGGTGGAGGTAGTTCACCTCAGCTCTAGGACCGCTGGGTGGGAGCCATCCTCACCACCTAAACTCTGGATAGCACTATGCAGCATATAAAACCTTTTTTATGAGTAAAAGCTAAATCCACCATGCTGCACACTGCTTGGCTTGGAAATATTTCTATGTATGGCAGCAGGAATATGCCATGCTCTCCTGCTTGTGCACACCTAGTAGATCTGATCCTGCCACCTGCCTAGGCAGGGAGTGCCTAGCCAAGGGCATGGTCTCTGCCACTTTCCTCCCAACCCCAAGTGGGCACACAAACACCCAGGCCCACAAATGCCATCGAAATGCTCTATAGCCAGAGTTTGCATTGGCAACATGGCCCAGGAAGCCACATCTTAAAATGGCATGGCTTTTTTTTCTATTGCTGCTGTTGAGTCAGGAAAACCTCTCTTAAAGGAGCTGCGGCACGCCTCCAGCAAACAGCAAGCTGTGTTAAACTATCTCTCTCTCTCTCTCCTCTCTCTCTCTCTCCGCCTCTCTCTCTCTCTCTCTCTCTCTCTCTCTCTATATATATATATATATATATATATATATATATATATATAATGTTTTTTAAACATTCTCGGGTTTTAAGTGGATTTAACCCCACATTAGGCATCAATTGTAAGAGGAGAGCCTGCTTCTTTGTCCCGGCAGTCTGGCTAGCTTAGCCCTGAAATAATCACATAGAAATTGTATTAATTAAATCACTGCTTGGCCCATTAGCTCTAGTTTCTTATTGGCTAACTCTTATGTATTAATTTAACCCATTTCTATTAATCATTATATTACCATGAGGCCGTGTCCTACCAGCAAAGTTCTATCATGTCTATCTCCAGTGGTGGATCCGTGGAATCTCTCTGACTCAGCTTTCTTCCTCCCAGAATTCAGTTCTGTCTTCTCTGCCTACCTAAGTTCTGCCCTATCAGGCCAAGACAGTTTCTTTATTCATTAACCAACACAAGCAACACACAGAGGGGACACCCACTTCAAGTTATACTTGTTTCTTTCCATGATGGCAGAAGACACATCTGGTTTAACGCAGCATATAAGACGCCAATGACTGGCTCAGTGCCTGACACACAGTAAGCAATCAGTCCTAGATACATATCAAATGAGTCAATGATGCATTTCTAGTCTCCTAACTCCTGTATACAATCAGCTGTATTTTTATTGATTTGGAAAATGTATCGCATATTCTTAAAAAAAATGTATTGTCATAGTTAGAATTTCTTCTGCTATGACAAAACATCTTAATTAAAAGCATCTTGAGGAGGAAAGGGTTTATTTCAGTTTATTTTTGTCCACCATGAAGAGAAGCCAAAGCAAGAACTCAAGTCAGGACCCTGCCTGAATCAGGGGTCATGAAGAGGGGCCGCTCACTGACCTTTTCCCCATGGCTTGCTCCACCTGCTTTGCTGTAGCCCCCAGGACCACCTGTCAGAAATGGTGCTGTTCCCCACTAACCTGGTCCTTCCATATTCCACATCAGTCACTAGTCACAGACTTGCCAACAGGTCAGTCTTACAGAGGCATTTTCTCAGTTATGATTCACCTTTCCTAGATACGTCTAGGTTTACTGCAAGTTGACAAACCAACCAGCACATACATTTTCATTATTTCTTTCAGGATTTTATTCATATTTTGGTCTTATTCACTGATGCGGGGGAGTCTTCTGTTTTGTATTAATTTCATTGGTTAAATAAAGAGACTGCCTTGGCCCTAATAGGACAGAAAATTAGGTAGGCGGAGTAGACAGAACAGAATGCTGGAAGAAAGAAGCCGAGTCAGACAGTCGCCATGATTCTCCTACCCGACACAGATGCAGATTAAGATCTTCCCTGGTAAGCCACCTCATGGGCTACACAGATTTTTTTTTTTTTTTTTTTTTGGTTTTTCGAGACAGGGTTTCTCTGTGGTTTTGGAGCCTGTCCTGGAACTAGCTCTTGTAGACCAGGCTGGTCTCGAACTCACAGAGATCCGCCTGCCTCTGCCTCCCGAGTGCTGGGATTAAAGGCGTGCGCCACCACCGCCCAGCACACAGATTATTAGAAATGGGTTAGATCAATATGTAAGAGCTAGTCAATAAGAGGCTGGAACTAATGGGCCAGGCAGTGTTTAAAAGAATACAGTTTCCGTGTAATTATTTCGGGTGTAAAGCTAGCAGTGCAGGCAACCAGGTGCCAGGGACGCAGCCCCACCGCTCATTCAACAATTCACCTTCCCTCCCCAACTCTACACAGACCCATCCCAGCTTCCCTTTCACCAAACTTTGTGTCATCTTTTCTCTCATCATGCTCAATTTGTGCTACTCAAATATTCTCTTCTGTATGGCCTTCTGCTGGAGTGTGGTTGACTCATCAGAAGCTACACTCCTAGAGAAAACTGATAGGCACCTCACATCCTCTTTCTGAAGACCAGAGAAATACTACACCTTCAATGACCCTCCAACTTCAACTGTGTCCTTTACTCTTTTTCTTCCCTTTTTTTCTGCTCAATAAAAATTCATTCTGGAGAGAAACGCTGAATAACAGAGGGGAGTGTTTTTCCTTTATTCCACCCATTGTGATTTTTATGTGCTAGACATTGTTGTAAATGTGTTCATGTACTAGAAATCCACACACACTGACCCCAATCCCTGAGTTCACTTACTCAAATGGGGGCACAGTGTGGCCAATCCTATACCAGATAAGCAAACCATTCAGTAAGCTGGCACATGTTATAGAAACAAGAAAAACTACAGTGGGGTAAGGTGGAAGAGCCTGGACAGAGAATGTGTCTGTGGCATGAAAGAGGGTGGGAGGTCGATTTTGGTGGCGCATGCCTTTAATCCCAGCACTCGGGAGACAGAGGCAGGAGGATCTCTGTGAGTTTGGTGCCAGGCTGGTCTATAAGAGCCAGTTCCAGGACAGGCTCCAAAGCTACAGAGAAACCCTGTCTTGGGGGGGGGGGAAGCAAAGGTGATAGTGAGATCGGGGCTGTCAAAGAAAGAACTCGAAAGTCAAATCATATTTGGAAGAGCATGCCAGTGTACAGCAAAAGGATCCCAGTGCAGCTGGAGCAGAGATGAAGGGGGACTGGGAACAAGGAAGGAGTGAGGTACCAGGTTCTGGCTTTGTTGCATGCTTTAAAGCCAAAGAGGGACATAAAGAATTGTGATTTGACTCACACCCAGATGGCTGTGGAGAAAATAGGGTTTGAGCTGGGATAGGAAGGAAGCTTTGGAGGAAACCAATGAGGGCTCTTACAGGCAGAGACCACAGTAGGAACAGTAAAAATCAATTGGCATCAAAGGAAGGAAAGGAGAGGGGACAAAGGAAAAAAGAAAGAAAGAAGGGGGGAGGGAGGGAGGGAGGGAGGGACGGACGGAAAATATGCCATTTTTACATACTCAAAAACATTTGCATGTAGAACCAGCAACCAACAGACAGACACAGCACATGAACAAAAGGGAGAAATGAAGGAAGAACTAAGTAGCTGTAGTGAGGAGCTTGCTATGAAAGGTCTAGCTGGAGGTTCTGAGGCGCCATTGTACTTTGGGTACTGTCAAACACCTGAGGAATACCAGG
The DNA here is from genome assembly GCF_018167655.1 of Microtus oregoni. NCBI lineage: Eukaryota > Metazoa > Chordata > Mammalia > Rodentia > Cricetidae > Microtus > Microtus oregoni. The sequence goes on along the minus strand of NW_024543086.1, from coordinate 26,976,122 downwards.
TGGTCGCTTCTGTCCGAGAGTCTCGGAAACTCCCAGTCTTCAATTCTTTTCACTTTATTCCTGGTACAATTTGTTCTCTTCTTGCAAAAACTCAGGAATGAGCAGGAGAAATTTTAAAATTCACAGTAAGATTCATTTAGATCCTGCCTCTGGTTTTCTTTCTTTCTTTCTTTCTTTTTTTTTTTTTTTGATTTTTCGAGACAGGGTTTCTCTGTAGCTTTTGGTTCCTGTCCTGGAACTAGCTCTTGTAGACCAGGCTGGCCTCGAACTCACAGAGATCCACCTGCCTCTGCCTCCCGAGTGCTGGGATTAAAGGCGTACGCCACCACCGCCCGGCTGCCTCTGGTTTTCAACGCCTTTCATAATAAGTATTAAATTATGCCATGTAACTTCCTCGAAAAAAGAACATAGACAGAGTGAGAGCAAGTGTGTGTGTGTGTGTGTGTGTGTGTGTGTGTGTGTGTGAGAGAGAGAGAGAGAGAGAGAGAGAGAGAGAGAGAGAGAATAAGAAACAGCTAAGAGAAAATAACAAGGGAAAGAAGGAAAGGAGGGTAGGGAGGAGGGAGGGGAGGAGAAGGAAAGGGAGGGAGACACCAGTTTTTAATATATTCAAGGGCAAAAGGTTTCTTCATCTTTAAGGAGAAAAGCAGTCTCGAGATAGGAGTAAAGAAATGACAGCCGCATATATGTATTGAGTTTGTCTGCTTCCCAAAACCTAGGTGAATGGTGATCAAGAAAGCAACTAGACCAGCAATCCCAGAAGCTTCATTAGACTCGAGTGCCCTTGCCTGCCTTGGAGGCACCAGTGTGCCCCGGGTGCTCCTTGAGGCCCCAGATGCACAGGAGCTCTCAATGGAGACCAGAAAGGAAAGCCAGCTTCCCTCCGTGGCTCAGCAGGAGCACTGCCACCACACACAGGATCTCAGGAAGCCTCACAAAGCCCTGGGGGTGGGGACCAAGGCCTGGCTAGTGAAGCAGACAGAACTGATTGTGTAACTTTCCCCAAGGTCTTGTAGCTCTGGGCTGGGGAGACTTGACAGATACCCAATTATTTCACCTTGAGGGTGTTTCAACTTCAGGCTCCCTGGAAGGAGAATGCCTGGCATTGATGAACTGCCCTGGAAAGTAGAAGGCAGGAAAGAGTCAGTGATGACAGTGGGGTTCCAGCCTGTTTCTGGGTGTCTCTGGCAAAACTACAAATGGAAGGTGAGTGAGAAGCCATCACTGGGCAGTAACCGATGGACCCACCCTGCAGAGCCATCAGGTCTCAGCTGACCAGCTCCACGACACCGCAGGCACCCTAGACACTGGCCTTAATCTATGTGTCGGCGTATAAACATTACCACACATTTCCTTGTGTGATAGCACACATGAAGCCAGAGATTGACGTTGACATCAGATGTCTTCCTCAATCAATTTGCACTTATTTTCTGAGACAGGGTCTCTGGCTGACCAGCAAGCCCCAGGGGTGTCCCTGGCTCCAGGTCCCAAACACCAGGATTATAGACACAAAGCTGCTACATCTGATTTTTTTCTAAAAATGAGTTCTGGAAATCTGACTCAGGTTAGACTATGAGTTGCTGCATGGCTAGCAGTTTAGCACTGAGCCATCTCCCCAGACCCGTGAGCTCAAGTTTTGAAGACAAATATGATGTATCTTCCGTCACTGCCAGATTCTCATGGCTTAGCGAGAGCCTCGCATATCATGCGGAGCAAATAAAAACAGTAGCTCTGTGGGTAAATGAAGCAAGATCTAGAATCACTTAGTCTTTTATTAGACTCATTATCATTGAAAACCACATGAAGACTTTACTTTTAATATGAAATTCGTGTATCCGTGTTTATTGGGCACCTGCTATGTGGCGGGCAGTGGGCTGGATAATAGAAACTCATTAATTAGCACGAGATTGCCTCTGCCTCCACGAAGCTCACGTCCCAAGGCTGAGAAAGATCAAAGCACTAGCTGCGCTGCTAACTACTTAATGACAACTCCATATTGGGGTGCACTGTAAGAAGTAAGCACCATGCTGAGGGAAGCCACCACAGGGGACAGTGCCCAGGCACTGAGGAAGACAGGCAGCTGTGCAATGTCCGGACATTGACTGATCACTGTGATCTCCTGGCCCTCTGCTACCTCATCTGTGAAGTCCACAGTGGGAGCACGGCCCACCAGTGAGTGACCTTGCCCCTTGGACTCGCAGTCACTGAAATACCAGGGCAGGGGGCCAATGCTTCCTCTCTGCAGCATTCAAGGGAGACCAATCGTTTTCTATTCTTCCCATCCCCAGATGTTCCCTCCACTGGGACAGCCCTGCTTCCCTTTCCATCCTTCCTATTCCCAGATGTTCCCTCTCTACTGGGACAGTCATGCTTCCCATTCCAGCCTTCCATTCCCCAGATGTTTCCCCTCCACTGGGACAGCCATGCTTCCCTTTCCATCCTTCCTATTCCCAGATGTTCCCTCTCTACTGGGACAGTCATGCTTCCCATTCCAGCCTTCCATTCCCCAGATGTTTCCCCTCCACTGGGACAGCCATGTTTCCCTTTCCATCCTCCCATCCCCAGATGTTCTTTCTCTACTGGGACAGCCATGATTCAGGGAGGAGCTGCATGGGAGTCCCTTCTCTAAGGCATTATCAGCAATGACACAGCCGGGGCAGAACTATTTGACAGAAGTGTCACCCTGTGCTGTCCTTCAGAGAGCAGAGACTCATGTGCTGCAGCTCTGGGTGATAAAGACACAAGGTCTTAGGGAACATGTGGGTTTCAACTCCCTCTTGGGTTCTCCATTATGCTGGTTTTTCATTTTGTTTTGTTTTGGGTTATATTTTGTTTTTACCTTATTAAGAATGATTTGTTTATGCAAACATATTTTATTGTTTTTTAACTTTTATTCATCTCTCATACATTACATCCTGACCACAGTTTTCCCTCTCTCCTCTCCTTCCAGCCCCTTTCCCAACATCACTCTCCCCAATTCCTTCTCAGTTTCCCTTCACCAACAACAAACAAACAAAGATCAAGCCTTTCAGGGAAATCCACAGAAAATGGCCTAACAAGACACAATAAGACTAGGTATAAACTCTCATATCACTGCTAGATATGGCAACCCTGTAGGAGGAAAGGGGTCCCAAGCACAAGCAAAAGTCAGAGACTCCCATTGTTGAGAGTCCTGCAAGAACACCAGGCTACACAACCATAAGGCGTATGCAGAGGACCTAGCTCCAATGCATACAAGGTCTGCGATTGTCACTTCAGTTTCTCTGAGCCCCCATGAGTCCTGCATACTTGATTCTGTGGCCTGTGTTCCTATTCCCCTCTGGCTCCTACAATCCTTATTCCTGCTTTTCTATGGGGGTTTCCTTGGTTCCATCTAGTGTTTGATTGTGGGTCTCTGCATCTGCTCCCACCAGTTGCTGAATGATACCCCTCTGATGACAATTGGACTAGGCACCAATGTATGAGTGTAGCAGAATATCATTAGGAATTATTTCATTGTTTTTTTTTTTTTTAACTTGGTTCTATCCCAAGGCTCTGCTGTCCTGCCTCTGGTTCTTGACCCTCCAGGCATGTCAGGTGTAGGCTCCTTCTCTTAGTGTAGGCCACAACTTGTGGTATAGGCCACAAGTTGGATCAGTTTTGGTTGGCCACTCCCAAAAGCTCTGTGCCACCATTGCCCCAGTATCTCTTGAAGGCAGGACAGACTATATATAGGCTGAAGGTTTTATGGCTGGGTGATGTCCCAGTTCCACTGCTAGGAGCCTTGCCTGGTTATAGAAGATGGCCAGTTTAGACTCTGTATCCCTCATGACTAAAAGACATCTCCAGGGTCATTCTCATAGACTCCAGGGAGTTTCCACTGCATTAGATCTCTATATTGCCCCCCAATTCCAATCATCTTTCCCACCCCTTGCCAGATCCCTCCTGTCCCCATCTCCACCCACCCTTAGTCCACTTGCAAAATCTGTTCTATTTCCCTTTCTGAGGGAGATCCATGTGTCCTCCCTTGAGCTCTCCTTGTGACTTAGTTCCTCTGGGTCTGTGAATTGTACCAGGGAACTCCCACAGCTTATTAATACCTTTAGTGACATGGCTGGATACAAGATTAACCCAAAAAGCAGTCCTCCACTACACAAATGACAAACAGACTGAGAAAAAAATCGGGGAAAAAAACACTCTTTACAATAGCCATAAATAAGATAAAAATATCTTAGGTTAACTCCAATCAAGCAAGTAAAAGACTTGTATGATAAAACTTCAAGACTTTGAAGAAAATGGCAATATCTCCCATGCTTATGGGTCAATAGGATTGACATAGTAAAATGGTCATCCTTCCAAAAGCAATCTACATATTCAATGCACTCCTCATCAAAATTCCAACACAATTTTTTACAAAACTTGAAAGGACAATACTCAACTTCATACAGAAAAACAACAACATCAAAAAAAAAAACCAACATAGCTAAAACAATCCTGTATAATAAAAGAACATCAGAGGTATCACCATCCATAATTTCAAGCTGTACTACAGAGCCATAGTAATAAAAACAGCATGGTATTGGCATAAAAACAGGCAGGTTTTTCAATGGAATTGAGTGGAGACACAGATGTAAATTCACATAGCTATGAAATTTGATTTTTGATAAAGAAGTCAGAAAGACACAATGGAAAAAATGAAATAATCTTCAACAAATGGTGCTGGTCTAACTGGTTGTCTGAATAAGAAGAATGCAAATAGATCCACATCTGTTACCCTGAACAAAACTCAAGTCTGAGTAGAGCAAAGACATCAACATAAATCCAGATACACTGAACCTGATAGAAGAGAAAGTGGGGAATAGTTTTGAACTCATTGGCACTGGAGTCAACTTCCTGAAAGAACACCTGGATAGCACAGGCACTAAGAACAACAATCAATAAATGGGACTTCATAAAACTTAAAACCTTCTGTAAGGCCATGAACACTGTTAATAAAACAAAACAGCAGCTTACAGAATGGGGAAAGATCTTCACCAACCCCACATCTGACAGAGAGCTAATATCCAAAATATATAAAGAACTTAAGAAACTAGACATCAACAAACCAAATAATTCAATTAAAAAGTAGGGGGTAGATCTAAGCAAAGAATTCTCAACAGAAAAAAAAAAACCCTCAAATGGCTGAGAAACACTTAAGGAGATGTTCAATATCCTTAGTCAGCAGAGAAAAGCAAAATGACTCTGAGATTCCATCTTTCACCTGTCAGAAGGGCTAAGATCAAAAACACTGATGATCGCTTATGCTGGAAAGGATATGGAGCAAGGGGAACACTCATCCATTGCTGGTAAGAGTGAAAACTTGTACAGCCACTTTAGAAATCCAAATGGCAGTTCCTCAGAAAACTGGGAATTGATCTACCTCAAGACCCAGCAATACCACTCTTGGGCATTCAAACAAAGGATGTTCAATCATACCACAAGGGCACTTGTTCAGCCATGTTTATTGAGGCTTTATTCATAATAGCCAGAACCTGTAAACAACCTAACATCTCTCAATGGAAAAATGAATAAAGAGAATGTGGTACATTTTCACAATTGCTACTCAGCTGTTAAAAACAATGACATCATAAAATTTACAGGCAAATGGATGGAATTAGAAAAGATCAACCTGAGTGAGGTAACCCAGACCCAGAAATACAAACATGGTGTGTACTCACTCATAAGAGGATATTAGCTGTTAAGTAAAGAACAGTAATTAAACTGCTCTTTTCCCTGCCCAGCTCCACTTCTGTGTTATCTACAGTTTCTGGAGAGCACTAATTTCCTTAGTGGCCAAGTGGAGGGTTCAAGGTCAGTGAGATAGAGAGAAACTTGCAGTCCAAGGATCCCAGCTCAAAATGCATGGCCTTTAGTGAGTGGCTTCCCGATTCGATGGTGTTGTGTGGAAATGGAACTTTAGGGCTGTAGTTCTTACTTCAGGAGCTTGTTCTTGAATGGCTAAGGGAGCTTGTTTATGGAGCAGTGACGCATACTTGGCCGGCAGTCTACTCGCTGTACATCCACTATTCCACTATTGGTTTAGACCATACGTTTCCAAATGGCCTTCCTCTGCATTTACATAAACATGCACACTCAGGTATTTTCCTTCTCATGTTCACATAGCACAATTACACATATATTTTAAGTTAGTATATTTAAACATGTTTATCTATATTACATTTATATTTGATTATTCTTCAAATTATCCTGTTTGCTCAGAAAATACCTTCTCTCTCATCTGTGGGGATCTTGACCATCTCCTCACACTGAGATATCAGTAAAAGTGAAAGGAAGTGTTGGTGGCCGTCCAGGCTCAGGGCTACAGCTCTCCATCCAGTCTCAAGGCTACAGCTCTCCATCCAGTCTCAAGGCTACAGCTCTCCATCCAGTCTCAAGGCTACAGCTCTCCATCCAGTCTCAGGACTACAGCTCTCCGTCCAGTCTCAGGGCTACAGCTCTCCATCCAGTCTCAGGACTACAGCTCTCCATCCAGTCTCAGGACTACAGCTCTCCATCCAGTCTCAGGGATACAGCTCTCCATCCAGTCTCAGGACTACAGCTCTCCATCCAGTCTCAGGACTACAGCTCTCCATCCACTCTCAGGACTACAGCTCTCCGTCCAGTCTCAGGACTACAGCTCTCCGTCCACTCTCAGGACTACAGCTCTCCATCCAGTCTCAGGGCTACAGCTCTCCATCCAGTCTCAGGGCTACAGCTCTCCATCCAGTCTCAGGGCTACACCCCTCTGTCCAGTCTCAGGACTACAGCTCTCCAGCTGCCAGTATTGTCATGCCTGCTCCCTGTGCATCAGTGTGAGGGTTTCCAGTGCACAGGTCTGTGATCTAAACTAAGAGACAACTTAAAGGGACAAAGTCTTTCATTGACCTGGGGTACAGTAGGCTCTGGGCTAGATTCACCTGTCATTACTTCCCCACAAACACACACCACCAGGTTAAGACTTTTAGAGCTTTTCACATGGGTAGTGGAGATCAAACTCAGCCTCTTGGGCCTGTGCCGCAAACACTGCCAACACAACCATCTCCTCAGCCCCTAACTGTGATTTAAATGTTTAGTTTTCATTTCTTACTCGTATTACTTACTATTTGCACAATATGCATTGCAGTATAAATTTCCTATATCCTGATTATATGGAAACATTCCCCATAGAATTTTTAAGCTTTCTGTCTTGTAATAATGAAAAATTCATAAGAAATAGCACCCTACTTCCAAAGCACTGTTCACCTCCTCTCTCTTAGAATCATTTGCATGATCCTAACTCTGTCCTCCTATACTATAGAATCCAAGAATCTCATTCAGACTACACCAGTTCTGCATGCACTTGGCTCTGGGAGCATTTCCATGTGATCTTACCCATGTGTGTAACCACGTATTGTGCCCATCATGTCAGTCAAAGTGTTTCACAGTGCCGGCCCTGTAGAGCTGAAGCCTCCACAGTACCTGGGAATGTCCAATCTGCTCTCCACTTGTGTGTGCAAATGAGAGTGCTCATGTGAGCATTGTGCAAATGTTCAAGAATGCATGTTCCTATGGAGACATGAGGATAACCTCAGAAGTCATCTACCTTGTTTTAGCTTTTTTTTTTTTTTAGAAAAAAAGATTATTTTTATTTTCAACTATGTATACATAAATACACATGAGTATAGGTGCCTACAGAGGCTGGAGGAATCAGGACACCCCCCCCCCCATGTTGGAATTAAAGGTAAGATGCCATATATGGGTTCTGGGAAACCAGTCATTTTCTCTGCAAGAGCAGTATGGGATCTTAACCATTGAGCCATCTCTCCAGGGCCTACCTTACTTTTTCAGACAGAGCCCCTCACTGGCGTGGAGCTCTCCAGTAAGCTAGACTAGCCAGCCAGTGAGCCCCAGGGATCTTTCTGCCTCTGTCTATTCAGGGCGGATGACAAGCATGCACCACCATATACAGATTTTTACGTGGGTGTTGGGGATCAAACTCAGGTCCTCATGACAACACACCTGTGCCACCTTCCCTGACCCTTTTTAATATCCATATTGGAAGAGCAGAGGTGCTAACCAAGAGCCTTGAACACACGGGGCTGCCCACGGGAACAGACTCAGACCACCCTGAGCCTCACTTTCCAGAACGTCGTGTCTCTCTGTGACTTGTCACCCAGCTTCAGGATCCCTTCCATATCTATTCCAACCCAACACTCCATTGTGAGTATGCCTTTCAAAGAATATACTTCAGAAAACAGACTGTACTCCCCTGTGGTCTACAGCTGTGCACTGTCCAGCATGCTGTATCACTGACCCTAGATCCTTCCATCTGAGAGCTCTCTGTGCCTGCTTGGAAATCTCCACTTTAAAAGAAATTGTCTATAACCTTTACATATTAACAAGAATTTAAATTCCCGTGGATGCAAATACCTGCTTTGTAGTCAGGCAGCTTAAGATCAAATCCCGGTTTCATCACTTAGAGGAAGACAGGCACCCGCTGACACGGTGTAGCTGGGCGTGCTGTACCCTGCACGTGAACACTCAGATGAGGCAAGCAGGGCTGAAACCCAGATTGCCCTCTACCTACCAAGCTATAAAAGCTGACTTGGGGATAGGCAATCTCAAAGATGAGCTACATCATTATGTAAAGATGCTAATCACTGGCAGCCTACACCCTGGGAGATGTGGATCCACACCAATGGTGTCTAGCTCTAACTCAACAGGGGTGCATCCTGGACTGCAGAGATGGCTCAGTCAGTAAAGTACTTTCCAAGTAAGGAAGAGGATCAGAGCTCAACCCCTAAACCCACAAAAAAGTTGAGTCTGAGTCTGGCTGTAATCCCAGTACTGCAGGGTGAGGGCAGTGCAGAGGTGAGGGCAGCAGGGTCCTTGGGATTTGCCAGTTTACCTGAATCAGCAACCCAGGTTCAGTAAGAGACCTTGTCTCCAACAGAACGGTGAAGGTGATGGAAGATACTCAGCCTCCACCTCCGGCCTCCACACACATGAGCATCAGCACACATGCTTGCGTTCAAACGGGAAGCATCTTTCCCTGGTTTGTTTGTAGGCTCTTAAAGGCAAGCAGAGTCTGTAGCATCTTAGGGAAATTACTTTACTTGGCCACGCTTAGGCTTTCTTATCTCTGAAATGAGGATGATGAGAGCACTCACCTGGAAGAATTGTTGCAAGGAAGTGGAACAATCCCCGCAGAAAGCATAGCATCTTGCTTATGACAAACACAGCAAACCTTGTCATTCTCTGACCACCACTAACAACAGGGAGGGACCAACTCACTCATGAGAACCAGTATGCAACCACGACTAGAAAGCAATAGCTTTGTACGAAGTGCAAGATGACGGGAGTATCCTTAATAAACCAGCGCTTCTGATTCACAGCCGCAGAGCGAGCGTCAGAGGGTCAGCAGCTCCCTCATCTTGGGGCTGAGGAGATAAATTGGCTTGGAGAGGCTGGCAGAGTGTCCTTCATCCTGGAGCCCAGCCAGCTGGTTTTCACATAGCGGGTCAGGTACCCAGCCCCAGGCACTCTCCTTCTAGCCTGATGCCCTTCTTCAAACAGTTTATTACTTTTTTTTTTTTATTTCTTGCAAGATGTAGGGTTTTCATTTCTTTTCCCCGAGAAAATCCCATCTGTTCTCTGTCAATATTTTCACTCCCAAAATAATAGTCTCAGTGTCTAGAAAGAACTACATAGTCTGCCTCGCTTGTCAGTTTCCAAAATCCAGAGAAAGAAGACGTTCACCTGGGAAGCATATTAAAAATGTGGATTTGGGGGCCCTGCCCTTGGGATGCTGCCCCTGAATGAAGAGGCAATATCTCTCCTTTAGCCAGTACAGTTAAGTGGCTGGTGTTTAACTGGCTGACCCAAGTCCTCCAAGACACAGAGGGCTGTGGTGAGCCCCAGGCTGGACCACAACTCAGGCAGAGCTGAGCCAAGAACACGGGCTTCTTCCTGCAGGCATTTCTCAGTGAGGAGATGTTCCACTGATTGCTTTCTCTGTCCCCAACTGTGCCACTGCTGTGATGATGATCTCAAGTGTCAGGCTGATTAACTGTGAGGTACCTGGGAGATTAGTAAAACCGTCTCAGGTGTGCTTATGAGTGTGCTTCCAGAGAGGACTAACTAAAGGGTAAGGTCCACCAGAATGTGGGCAGCACCATTCCATAGGGTGGTGGTAGATGAAGTGGAATAGGGAAAGGAAGAGAAGGCCAACAAGCCCATATTCCCCCTCCCTCTCTCCCTCCCTTCCTCCCTCCTTTACTCTCTCCCTCCTTCCCTTCCTCCCTTCCTCTCCCCTCTCTCTGCTTCTTGACTGCCATGGACTGAACAGCTTCCTCTGCCACATCCCCTCCCTCACAGTAGGTCCAGAAACAGGGAGCCAGTCATGAATTGAAAGCATAAACCAAACAAATCCTCCTTCCCTTAACCTCTTTCTATGAGGTATTATGTCACAGCAACAAAAAGACTAACACTTCCACAGTAACCTTGAATGTCTTAGTTAAATGTCCTTGGATGCCTTTGGGAGCTTTTGAACCCAGCCCTCAATCTCAACTAACAATAAAGCTTACAACTCCTGGCTGGCTCCTCAAAAGACATGGCCCTGGATTCAGTGGAAGGGCATTGAGTCCAAGGCGAGAGAAGGGTGAGGCATCTGGATAAGCAACGGCAGTTGGGGCATAGCTGGGGCCACCAACCAGTTCCCAAATAAAGACATGGAGACTTATTATTAATTATGAATTTCAGCCTTAGCTTACGCTTGTCCTACAGCCCTTTTAACTTAATTTAACCTGTTTCTTCATCTACGTTTTGTCTTTGGGAGTTTGTACCTTCTTTTATTCTGTATGCCCTTCCTTCCTGCTTTCTCTGCATCAGGCTGGCTGACCCTGGAATCTCCCTGGCATCTCTTTTTCTTCCTTCCCCCAGCCCAAACTCCTCCTCCTTACTCTCCCTGCCAGGAAGTCTCACCTATACCTCCTCCCTCACTATTAGCCTTCAGCTTTTTATTCAATGAGTAAGGTGCCTTAGACAGGTAAAGTAAGACAGCAACACACCTTTATATAATTGAACAAGCACGACACATCTTTCCATAGTTAAACAAATATTCTGCAACAGTGGGGCAAATGGGAGGATCAACAACATTTGAGAAAACCAGGAAGAGAAGAGGGATCTAAGAATGAGGTGGAAGGGATTATCAAAGAGGCTTATCTGGCGGCCAGCACACTAGACCATCTTACATCTTTGGTGCAGCATTCTGCATGAAGTACTAGCTAAGGAGAGACTATATAGCAACTACCATGCTAAGCTCTCATCAGAACCAGCCTTGACAATGCCCACAATGATGGAGACTACAAAGACTGTAAAGCTTCGGTGAAAAGACTGGAAAACATTTTCTGTGATAGAAATTGGAAAATATGCATGCAAACTGTGCATGCCCAAAGGCACTCTCGTGTAGACAAAAGCACATTCACACACAGAGCGAGATATTAAGAGTACACATAAGAGGTGCGTGTGTACCTCTCCATTAACAGGGGCATGTGAACGTGTACATACTCACAATAGAAGATGTCACGTGCAAATCATGTGACAGAAAATATCCCCTACTGCACTAACTATTATACCTGTCGTCAGACTCTGAGATCCTTACATGAGAAATGGCGGCATGTTTGTACTTTCTACTCCAGCAGGGACTGGAAGAGAAAGGACTTCAGCAAACCACACACTTGAATGCAAACTTGCCATCCCCCCACGGCTACAGATGCAAGTTCTTTCAGGGCTGTTTCCTCGCATCAGCAGAAATCAAGTCTGACTGCAGATGCAAACACCAAGGTCATTTCAGGTTATCTGGCTTGCACGCCTATCTGAGAAAGGGGTAAACATCCTGGTTCTGAAATCAAAGATTGCAACAGGGGCGGGGGGATTCTCAGACAGCAACTTAGATGATGTTGATTGGTTTCAAACTGTCTATCCTTGAAATATTCTAGGACTGAAAGAGAAGATGTCATCACATCCTCTAGAGTCCTGAACAGAAAGTATGCAGACGTGGGGGCTTTTGCAGCTTCTAGAACAGTCAACCCAAATGGCTGAATGAGGGTCTATTGCCCTCATGTCTAGAGATCCTCAGTTGGAATACAGCTCACTGTTTGAACCTTGTGCTACAGATACAGCCTCTGAATCTTTTTCTGGTGAATATCTTCCACTCCAAACAGCTGGAGGAGCCACACTGAGGTCAGGAAGACCGGACATCCTGCTGGATGCTCCGCGGCTAGTTTGACAGTAGCTTCAGGCAACGGTATCTTTAAAGAACTTGTCCAGGGGCCAGGACAGAGATTGGCAGCTCTTACAGTTCAGCAGAGAGCCTGAGGAATTAAAATGAGCTTCTAAGCCTTGCTCACCCCGAGGAAGTAGCTGACTGGTCATGTGTGCTGAGCTGCAGTGTCCCAGGCAGGATGTGTCTACAGAGATTGCCAATGTCACCTTCATGAGACTGCAGAGTCACTGGGGAAATGTAAAGAGAAAGGGGTGGGAGGCAGGGAGGTATAGAGGACGCCCACTCAAACACTTTTACTCCAGTTTACCCCGAAGCTGTGCTTTTTATTGTTTATGTGTCTGTGTGTGTGCATTATACACAAGTACATTTGTGTGTGCGGGGCTGTCACGGTTACTGTTTGTCAATTTGACACAAACTAGAGTCAACCAGGAAGAGGAAAGTTCAACTGAGGAATTGCCTCCAACAGATCAGCCTGGGAGCTGTCTATGTGTGTGTGTGGGGGGGGGGGGGGGTCCTTGACTAAAAGCCAACGGGGAAGGACCCAGCCCACTGTATGCTGTGTCACCCCTGGGCAGGAGCTCTTGGGTCGTATCAGAAAGGCTGCTGACCGTGCGCCATGAAAGCAAGTCAGGAAGCCGGGTTCTTGGTCTCTACCTCAGCTCCTGCCCCCAGGTTCCTGCCTTGAGTTCCTGTCCTGGCTTCCTTTAATGATGAACTGTAGGCTGTAAGATGAAAAAAACACCTTCCTCCCCAAGTTGCTTTTGGTCATTATTTTTACCACAGCACACAGAAATGAAACGAGGACAAGGGTCATATGCACACAGTGTTCATGTGTGTAGGTCAGAGGCTAACTTCAGGTGTCGTTATGCAGGAGCTGTCCACATTGACTTTCTGCCTTTTGTTTGTTTGTGGGAGAAGTGAGTCATGCTCATTCATTTGTTTCTCGTCCCAATTCACTAGACTGATTGGTCAATGAGCTCCAAGGATACACCTGTCACTACCTCTCCAGAGCTAGGATTACAAGTATGCCACACGGTGCCTCTTCACCCCGCCCCTTTTCTAAATGTGGTTCTAGGGATTAAACTAGTGTCTTCATGTGACAAGCACTTTACCATACAAATCTATTGTTTTTAAAACCCCTTCTCTGGTGCTTTAACCCAGCATGTTCAAGAATCACTGCCTCAAGGAACCCGTCTTACTGGACCAATAAAAGTCATTGGTGCTAAGCACTGTTCCTCTTCCAATCAAGCTTCCCGAGGACATGGTCACATTCTATTCACACAACTCCCCACTGATGAGCTCAAGGGCTCTTGTGAGCTCAGAGACTATATATGGGGAGATGGGCACCTTCCCCGGTCTGCTGGGTAAAGATGCTGGAACTTGCAGTGGTTAAGGAGCAAGAATCTAGAATTAAGCATCATGAGTGGACACACCACTCTAGCAATTATTCCATGACTGTGACAAGCCGTTACCCCTCTGAGTCTGTTTCCTTGCCTGTGAAGGGAGAAAGTAATACTTAACTATTAGAGTGTCTGGGAGAGAAGTCAACATAGCCCAGGGCCTGGCACCACACAAGTGCCTGAGAAGCAGTGCCTGCTACAGTTCAAATCACCAAGCACTCAGATGAATCAGCAGACAGCAGTGCTCCCCACCCCTTCCACTGCCCTTGTGCTTACAGCCAAAACAGTTTCCTTCTCCTTGCATAGCAAACCGTCTCTAAAGGACATCAGACACCTTGTTCCTTACCACTGACCTTCTACAGATCTTCACTTGCTGGTTCTCCATGAGCAAGCCCCTTTTGTTTCTAAAATCTGAATAGCATTGATCGCTCTCCCGGAAAGTCCCCTACTCCATGTTCTTCCCAATAGTGCCTGCTCCACAATCCCCTACTTAACTGTGACATGGCAATTTGGGTTCCTCCCCTCTGCTTTGTTTTTCTTCCTCTCCCCACAGTTGATGATCTTTTCATTCTTGATTCTATACTTTGTTTCCCCTTTCAAACACCACACTGCACAACTCATGTGATTTAGTATCCCTGGAATTTGGCAACAGATCTTGAATATTAGGTCTCCAGTCAAAGTTTTTAAAAAAAAAAAAATCAACCAACCTATGTAGAAAGCGATTCTGATTTGTGAGTTTGGCATTCTTGCCCCTACATAAGATGGAGTTCTGTTGGTTAGCTATTACAATGTAACAGCAGGGCCGGAACCCATTCATTCAATGTAACAAGCTTTTGTCCTCACTCAGCACCTGTAGGCTAAGAGGGCATTTGATAAGCTCAGATGAGCATCTCTGCTTCAAGCCCAAGTCTAGCTTTGCCTGGCTGCTCATGTAGGTTTGATTCAAATCGACAAGTATGTTGTACATCCTGGAGTCCAGGCAGAAAGGGACAACAAATACCAAGGGGACACGTCTCTCCCAGACATGCCTGGGACTCCCACTTTATCGGGACCACTACTTTGGCCATCTATAGCTGGTGTAGATAACAATCATTGCCACCTAATTTCCACTTCAACCAGAAATGGCCACATGGCACAATCCAGCTCCTGAAGTCTGAAATACTTTGGGGAAGCCTTATTCTCATTGGCTGGATCTCACACCTCCCTTTTATGTGCACTGTGCCTATGATATGGTTCAGACACATGAAGAAAACATGTGAAGAAACACTGACCCAATCTTTGAACCACAGAACCAATACGAGCACCCACTTCTCTGAGACTCCATATCAAGTATAGCCAAATACATTCCTAACAGCAAAGGTCTCTAGGACACGGATAACAAATGTCCACTCACAGAATAAATCTAGCAAACAGACAGCTTTTGCAAATAGCAGTTTACTTGGACGATTGTTGGTCACCCTTGACTGCCTTTCTCCCGGCAGTAGCAGAGGTGAATAATTTCCATGGAGACCTTTGGGTCCATGAAAAAAAAAAGAAACCTAAAGCAATTGTGTTCTTGATTTCCCGTGTGTGTACGTGTGCATATGTAAGTGTATATGCCTGCACGTGGAGGTCTGAGCTCACCGATGGGCTTCTTTCTTCGTTACTCTCCACATTATTTTAAGCCATGGTCTCTTACTGAACCTGGAGTTTATTGCTTCTGGCTAATGACCTTCAGGAGTCCACCTGTCTCCATCTGCCCTCGTGCTGGAGTTAGAAACACCAACCACCATGCCCATGTCTCTGTGTCTACGGTGTATCCAAACTCAGAACTTGGTATTTATGAAACAGAAACATTATCAGTTGAGCCATCTCCGTAGTGGTTTACTCCTTTTCTAACACTCATGAACAGTTTGAGTACCAAGAGACGCAGCAATTGCTTAATGCAATAGCAGCAGCATTACGTGTCATTTATTGAGCACTAATTGTTTGCCAAGAGCTATGCGAGACATTGTTCAGTTGTTATTACACTGACTCCACAGCATTCTAATTGGTTAGAACTACTGCCTTCCCCATTCTCTAAAGATATGAAGATAGATATTAAGGATTAGAGTTATTAAATAATTGGCCCAAGGTCATCAAGAGAGTGAGGGCACAGCAGCCAACTTCTGCGATGATCCTGTTAACCTCCAGGCTTTTCGAATCCGGTTTCCACTGAATTTGATGAGAGCGCATGTTTCATGCAGCAAGATAAGGCCCTGTGACCCTTCTTCAGGCTGCCCTTTGTGGGCAGTGTGTGCTTGGGGGAGGGCAGGGGAGACGTCATCACATCTCACTAGGGGAAAGAAACTCTTGGCAAATTGAAAACTATGACTCTAAATCACAGAAACAGAGAGCTTTTACAATCACCAAATAAACAGAAGGTGTTATAAATCTTTCCTCAAGGGCCAGCAGAGAAGTAAGTCCTTTTACACCTGCTAGGCTCCTTCAATGGGCACTGCTCCCTCTGCCTAAGTCAGACCTGTCCAGACAGAACTGTGCTTCCTACCTGACAGCCTTCTTTAAATTTAAGGTAGGCATCTTGACTTGCCTTCTGTTTTAAAAGACTCCGTAGGGCTGGAGAAATGGCTTAGTGGGTACAAAAAGGTCAGTGCACAGCATACATCTACAATTCCAGCACTGAGGTGGGGGTGGGGCAAATGACAGGACTAGGTAGATCCCTGGAGGTTCCTGACCAGCCAGGTTCAGAGAGAGGCCTTATCTCAATAAAGAAGGTGGAGCGTGATTGAGGAAGACGCCAGAATGTCAACCTGTGATCTACACACACACACACACACACACACACACACACACACAGCAGAAGAGCCCTTTTATTCATGGTAAATGCTCTCCCAACACAAATCAGCTCTTGTCAGGAGACCGGCTTCTGCCCTCTGCTTGTCTCGAGCCCCGTAGCCTAGATGCTCAAGGCGATCATGCACAGATCCCTCAGAAGTCACTGAGGGTGGAAGAAATATCTGAGTGTGTGTTTATCACACTGGGTTACCTCCCCAGCTTGATTCAAGGGTCTTGGGAGAAGGAACATTTTTTTTTTTTTTTTTTTTTTTTTTTTTTTTTTTTTTTTGGTTTTTCGAGACAGGGTTTCTCTGTAGCTTTGGTGCCCGTCCCGGAACTAGCTCTTGTAGACCAGGCTGGCCTCGAACTCCCAGAGATCCGCCTGCCTCTGCCCTCTGCCTCCCGAGTGCTGGGATTAAAGGCGTGCGCCACCACCGCCCGGCGAGAAGGAACATTTTTAGATCAAGCATGATTATGCACCAATGGAAACCCTGGGGTGATCTTTGGTAGCTCAAAAGATGTCTAAAATCTCAGGCAGAAGTTGAACATGAATTTGTACTCAGTTCTTCAGTGAGCACACTCTAATGGGGACACACTGCTCCTTGGGTGACTGCTAAGTACCATATTTGATGTCACATGACAAGAGCAGTTTTCGTGGAGCACATGTTCTGAACAGTACTAGGTGTACACACATAGCAAACCAACCCTCACCGAGACCTCATATAATGAGAACTAGGGTGTCAGATGAGAGAAAAGAAGCACAGATGAAGGATAGATCATCTACTCCTACTATCAGCTATCCCCAAATCATGATAGCGCAAAGCAAATCACACATTCCTCATACCCAAGCCCAGCCTCCCAACCTCTGATAATTACTATTCTTCTCTTCTATGTGTTTAGCATGTCAACTAGTCAGGAGAACTGTATGTTAAAGAGCTGTAGTCCAGTGTGTTGACAATAGTTGATAATAATACACTGAGTATTCCAACTGTCTTTAAAATGTTTTCACCATAACTGTGTGATAACTAGCCTAATTGGCAGATCGAACATGGATACATATACAGTGGAAGATTCTGTCTCACTCTGACTCCAGAGGAATGACATTTGAGGGTGATGTCTGATGTCCACGCGCATGCGCATTCCCTTGCACACTCCACTCCAGCCATACACTTTAGCAGTAATCAGTTACATATAGAATTATTGCTTGTCAACTAGAGTCATTTTTCCCTGAGGTTAGAGATATGTCTCAGTTGGTAGAGTCTTAGTTTGATTCCTAATATCCCTTATTATATTACATTCCATAAATGCATCTCATTAAAACTTAGGTGATAGCTCAGTTGATGAAGCACTTTCCTTACATCCGTGAGGATCTGTGTCCAATACCCAAAAGCAAAGTAGCCCATGCCTGTAATCACAGCACGAGGGAAGCAGAGGCAGGTCCTTGGGACCTGCTCTCAGCTAGCCAGCCTAGCCTATTAGTGTGGCCCGGGTGCCAGTGGGACACTGTCTCAGAAGCGTGACAGAGATGGCTCCAGAACCTGACCTCTAGCCTCCATATACACACACATATACACACACTATATATACTCATATACATGTGAGTGTCAATTGCATATAATTATTATGTGTCAATTAAAAGGAAAAATATCCACCTGTAATTTGGATGTAGTTAATGTTGGCTAGCAGTCACAAAAAGCTGAGTTTGACCCCACCACCACCACCTAAGTCATAAGTGATAGCACATGCCTGCGATCCCAGCACACGAGAAGTAGAAAGAAGTGGACCAAGGTCATCCTCGGGCACATTTGCTTCTTTCATTAGACTGGCAACACTAAGGCACAGAAGCGTTTCTCACTGCTCAGTGACAGCCCAGGCTGTGGCTGGGAACTGATCTCCACTAGATCTTGGTCTAGAATCCACATTCTTAACTATTGTACCGTTCAATACACACCCCATCCATTTCTTTTGACTAGTCATGTTTTGTACGTAAAAAATTAAAAGATGAAATTCCGTAAAGTTAGATAATGTGCTGACGCCACACAGCTAGCTTCCTGTGGAGGTCTGACTCACTTTTAAAGGCTTCTCTCCACAACACCGTGTTCAAACACACCTGCACTTGCCAAATCAACCAGCCTGCAGAAGCTCCAACCAGGGACCACTTCCTGAGCATGAGCTCGGAAGTGAGAGAGGACTTGCGGGGGGGGGGGGGGGGGGGGGGACTGCCAAGACCGGCCGGGTTTGCCCCAGCCAATGTTTCCTCCACTTGCCCTACCCTTTCATTCCCCCACAGGAAATCAATTTCCGCCCATCAGAGTAGTAGCTGTTTTGGGATTCAGACAAAATGAAAAAGACAAATTTTCAGCTCCCAAGATGGTTACAAAGCACACAGCTAAGGAACAGCAGACAGCAAAACAAAAGAAGAAGGAGAAATGAGACAAGGTGGAGGGAATTCGAGGCTACTGCAAGACTAGTGTGAGGGGGGCTCATTCAGAATGGGTTCCTCAGAGAGAAGGGCGGGAGACTGGGACTCAGAGAGTAAGATGCCGCCTTTCTGTCTTAAACTGCACCTTTCCTGGGGAACTGGAAGTAATCTATAAGCCAACTAAAAAGGTGGACCTCCACGTTTAAGACAAGAGTGGAATATCCAGTAAAGCAAACCGTGGGCCAATAAAGAGATGCCCAATCATACTACAAAAGCATTTGTTCAGCTATGTTCATAGCAGCATTATTTGTAATAGCCAGAACCTGGAAACAACCTAGATGTCCCTCAATGGAAGAATGGATAAAGAAAGTGTGGAATTAGAGTACTACTCAGCAGGAAAAAACAATGACATCTTGAATTTTGCATGCAAATGGATGGAAGTAGAAAACACTATCCTGAGTGAGATAACCCAGACTCAAAAAGATGAATATGGTATGTACTCACTCATTTGTGGACTCTAGCCAAAGTCCACTTTGGACAAACAAAGGACATTAAGCCTATGGAACAGACAATTCTTAAAAGAAGAAAAGCAGATGGAAAACAATATTTTTAAAGTGCTCAGTGCCCTTAGTCAACAGGCAAATGCAAATAATTAAAACCACTTTGATACCTCAGCCACAA
Organism: Microtus oregoni; assembly: GCF_018167655.1. NCBI lineage: Eukaryota > Metazoa > Chordata > Mammalia > Rodentia > Cricetidae > Microtus > Microtus oregoni. Next base: position 26,956,522 of record NW_024543086.1, on the reverse strand, counting down.
TTGCTATATCAAAAAAACAAATAACATCACTAGTCAGGGAAGCAGGAAGGCAATCTCCACTCTGCAGTACCTCCTCCAAATCCAACCCCCAGCCTCATCCTCAGCTCTACGGCAGGCCACCTGCTTCAGCCTCCCCTTCTTCTCTGGCCTCATTCCCAGAAGACTTTCCAGACCCTGTAGGCACACCCTGCTCCCCCTCCTCGTGTGGACCCCCTCATCCTACCCCTATTCTAGCCCATTTCCATTGGATATTGCCCAATACCTGGTAACACATTCTTCCCGAAACACCTGGCAGAACTGCAATCGTTTTCCCTACCAGATAGCCCATAGCCACCACATTCTCCTAAGAAACAGACAGAGCAAAAAAGCCAAGGAGTGGAACACTCACCCAACAAAGACAAGACCAGACTTCATCACCCAGAATCACAATCATCCCAAACCCAAATGCCTGTATGCCAGTATAAAACACAATCAATAAGACCCAGGACAATAGTTTCTACTAGAGCCCAGAATCCCTACTACAGCAGGCCCTGAGTATTCCAAAGTAGCTGAAGCATAAGACAAGAATTTCAAAATAGCATTTGTGAACAGGTTAGAGGTCCTTAAAGAGGAAATGAATAAATATTTTAATGTGATACACAGTGGAATAAAATGAGGAAAATGTTCAAAATGTGAAAGTGGAAATAGAATCAGTAAAGAAAACCCAAATTGAGGGAAAACTGGAAATGAAAATTTAGGGACCTGAACAAAAATTGCCAAGAAAAACCTCACCAACAGAATATATACAAGAGAGAAGGCATGTAAGAGAGAATCTCAGGCATTGAAGACAAGATAGAAGAAATGGATACTTCAGTCAAAGAAAACATTAAATCTAAAAAAAGAAAGAAAGAAAGAAAAAAATCAGGAACAAAACATCCATAAAATCTGGGACACTATGGGAAGACTAAATCTAAAAATAATGGGAATAAAAGAAAAAGAATCCCAACTCAAAGGTACAGAAAATATTTTCAATAAAATCACAGAAATGAATTTTTCTAACGTAAAGAATGAGATACCTATAAGGGTATGATAAACATATAGAACACCAAATCAGAAAACAAAGTCCCCTTGGGACATAATAGTCAAAACACTAACTGTACAGAACAAAGAAAGAATAAAAGCTGCAAGGGAAAAAACACAAGGTAGTATACAAATGAAGACCTCTTAGAATAACAACTGGCTCAGTTATTAAAGGCTAGACTCACAACCAAAAATACAAAAATAACACCTAGCTTTTCGATGGAGACTCTAAAAGCCAGAAGAGCCTGGACAAATGTTCTATGAACTCTAGAGACCACCGATGCCAGCCCAGACTACTATATCCAGCAAAACTTTCAATTAGAATGGATGGAGAAAGAAAGACATTCCTTGACAAAGCTAAATCCAAACTGTATCTATTTACAAATGCAGCCCTATAGAAGGCACTAGAAAGAAAACCTCAACCTGAAGAGGTAAACCCACCAAAGAAAACAAAAGAAATAAATAATATCAGGCAAGCAAATTAAAAAGGGAGGGGACACCACAAGTGCAAAATAGCAGAATCTACAAGTACCGCTCGCGATAACTCTCAACATCAATGATCTCCATTCCTCAATAAAAAGCACAATCCACACCTCAGCTGCAGCCAAGAAACATTTTCATTAAAAGGATAGAAATCACCTCAGGGTAAAAGGACGGAAAAGGGTATTTCAAGTAAATGGACCCGAAAAGGGAGCTGGTGTAGCCATTTTAATATTTGACAAACTAGACTTCAAAACAAAACTAATCAGAAGAAATAGTTACTTATCAAAGAAAAAAATCTACCAAGAGGACACTGCAATTCTTAAGATCTATGCATCAATATATCAGCATCCAAGTTCATAAAAGAAACGCTATACAGCTTAACTCACAGACTGACCCTCACAAAGCAACAGTGGAAGACTTCAGTACCCAACTCTTGCCAATAGACAAATCATCTGGACAAAAACTCACAGAGGAATGATGGCATTGACTGGCATCATAAATCACATGAACTGACAGATATTTATAAGACATTTTACTCAAACACAAAAGAATATACTTTCTTCCTAGCAGTTCACGGAACTGTCTCCAAAACTGAGAAAGTTTAACTCAAAGCAAGTCTCAAAAGATATGAGAAAATTGAAATAACACCCTGTATCCTATCAGACTACCACGGATAAAATCTGGATATCAACAACAGAAAGCTTACAAACAACTCACCACTGAATGAAAATGGGTCAGGATAAAAATTAAGAAAGCAAGTAAAGTGTTTAGATGTGAATGAAAATGCACATGCCCAACTTATGGGGCATAATGAATTGGTGTTGTGTGGCAATTTCATCGCACCAAGATCCTATATTTAAAAAACTGAAAATATCTCACACCACTAGCAATGAATTAATAAAACGAAGAACTGGTTCTTTGAGAAAATTAGTAAGATCGACAAACCCTTAGCCAAATTAACTAAAAGACAGGTAGAAAAGATCCAAATTAACAATATAAGAGATGAAAAGGAGACCATGACAACAGGCATCATGGAAATCCAGAGACTCATATGGATCATAGTTAAATAACCTATATTACAGCAAATTGGAGACTCTAAAATAAATAGACAATTTTATTGATATGTAAAAGCTACTAAAGTTAAAGTGAGATCAGATAAATTATTTGAGCAAGTCTATGGGCCTTAGTGAAATAGAAGTAGTCATTAAAATCTTCCAACAATAAAAGGCCAGGGCCAGATGGTTTTAGCACAAGATCCTACCAAACTTTCACAGAAGAATTAATACCAACACTCCTCAAGTTTCTCCACAAAATAGAAATAAAAAGAACATTGCCAAATTCTTTGTATGAAGCCACAGTTACCATGATACCTAAATGATGTAAAGATGCACCAAAAAAGAGAATTACAGAACAATTTCTCCTTATAAACATATATGCAAAAATTCTCAACAAAATACATGTAAACTGAATCCAAAAACACGTCAAAAAATAGTATTTACTATAATCAACTTGGCTTAATCCCAGAGATGAAGAGATGGTTCAACATATGTAAATCAATAAACATAGTCCACCATATAAACAAACTGAAAGACAACAAACACATTATCATCTCATTAGATGCCAAAGAAAAAGCCTCTGACAAAATCCAACACTTCCTTATGATAAAAGTCCTGGAGAGATTAAGGATAGAAGGAGCATATCTAAAAATAATAAAAGCAGTTTACAGTAAACCTGTGGCCAACAGCAACTTAGATGAAGAGGCACTTCAAGCAATTCTACTACAATCAGGACCAAAACAACATTGTTCACTCTCTCCATACCTATTCAATATGGTACTTGAAGTCTTAGAGCAGTAAGACAACTGAAGAAGATCAAGGGGATACAAACTAGAAAAGAAATCAAAGTATCCTTATTAGCAGATGATGTGATAGCATACGTAAGTGACTCTAAAAATTCCACCATGGAACTCCTACAGCCGATAAATACTTTCAGGACACAAAATTAACTTTAAAAAAAGAAAAGGAAAGAAAGAAAAAAAGAAAAATTCAGCATGCTATCTATACAGAAATGACAGACAGAAAAAAATCAAGGAAACAACACCTTTCACAATAGCCTCAGAAAATGTAAAATATCATGGGGTAATTCTAACCATGAAAGTAAAATACTTTTATGAAAAGAAAAAAAAACTTTTGACATTAAAGAAAGAAATTGAAGAAGATGGAAAGATTTCCCATGCTCATGGATCAATAGGATATAGCAGTATAGTAAAAATGGCAAAACCCTACAAAAGCAATCTACAGATTTAAACCAATCCCCAGCAAAATTCCAATACAATTCTTCACACAACTTGAAAGGACAACTTTCACCTACGAATGAAAACACACACACACATACACACATACACACACAAACTCAGGATAGCTAAAAACACTTCCGAATATTAAAAAAAAAAACTGCTATAGGTATCACCATCTCCGATATCAAATTATACTACTGAACTATAATAACGAAAACATTTTGGCATTGGCACAAAGACACACATGCTGATCAATGGAATAAAATTGAAGACCTAGAAATAATTCCACACGCCCATGGATATCTGTTTTTTAAAAAAGGAAGGAAGGAAGGAAGGAAGGAAGGAAGGAAGGAAGGAAGGAAGGAAGGACTAAAAACTGGAAAAAAGACAGCATCTTCAACAAATGGTGCTGGTCAGACTGGATGGTGGCATGTAAAAGAATCCAGATAGATCCATATGTAAACCCTGTACTCAACTCTAAGTGGATCAAAAACCTCAACATAAAACTAGATACACTAAACCTAAGAGAAGAGAAAGGGGAATAGCCTTGAACGTGTTGGCATGGGGAAAGGCTTTCTGAACAGAACACTGTTAGCACGGGCACTAAGAACAAAGCGTAATAAATGGTACCTCATGAAACTGAAAAGCTTCTGTATGGTGAGGCACACTGTCATTTTAGATAAAGTTTCAGCCAACAAAATGGGAAAAGATTTTTACCAACTACACATCTAATAGAGGGCTAACATCCAAAATAAAGAACTCAAAAAGCTGTACATCAAGAAAATAAATAACCCAGTTAAAAATGGGGTACAGATCTAAACAGAATTCTCAAAAGGGAAAACTCAAATACCCAATATGCATTTAGAGAAATGTTCACCATCCTTAGCCATCAGGGAAATGCAAATCAAAACTACTTTGAGGTTTCATCTTACATCAGTCAGAATAGTAAAGAGCAATAAAACAAGTGGCCACTCATGCTAGAGAGTGTATGGAATAAGGGGAACGCGCCTCCTTTGCTGGTGGGAGTGCAAACTTGTACAGTCACTATGGAAGTCAGTGCAACAGTTCTCCAAGAAAGCTGGGAGTAGATGCACTTCAAGACCCTGCAGTACCACTCTTGTGCATATACTCAAAAGACACCTCATCTTACTACAGAGACACTAGTTCAAACATGCTCATAGCTGCAGTATTCATAGTAGCCAGAAATTGAAAACATCCTAGATTGCCATCAGTGGATCACTAGCTAAAGAAAACGTGGTACATTTACACAATGGAATATTACTCAGTCATTAAAAAATGGAATTTGTGGTTAAACTGATGGAAGTGAAAAAAAGACACCCTGAGTAAGGTAACCCAGTTCCAGGAAGACAAATACAGTCTGTATTCGCTTACATGTGGATGTTAGCTGTTAAGTCATTGATAAGCAAGCTACAGTCCATATACCCACAAAGGTTATATAGAGTGAGGGATTGGGCATGGGGAGGTGGAATGGATTGTGCTAGGAAGGTGAAATAGAACAGTTATGGATAAATGGGGGAGAGGGACTGGAATGGCAGGATCAAATGGGGAGGAGGAGGAGGAGGGAAGAACAGGCAAGGAAGGAAGAACAGAAAGGACAGCTGGCACTCACCTTCCATCCCAGCACTTGGGAGGCAGAGGCAGGAGGATCAAGAAAGAGAGAGAGAGAGAGAGAGAGAGAGAGAGAGAGAGAGAGAGGAAGAAGAGGAAGAAAAAGACGAGGAGGAGGAGGAGGAGGAGGAGGAGGAGGAAGAGGAGGAGGGGGGAGGAGAGAGCTAAAAATAAGGGCCATTTGAGAGGTTATATGAAAAGCTAATCCACACAAGTTTCCTAAAATAATTTATATACAAACTCAATCTAAATGAGATTGTTAGATAATAGAGGAGACAGTCCCCGACTGGATATCTCTCATCACCAAATGAAGCTTCTAGTATTGGTAACAGATTACATCTAATCAAGTTGTTAGCCAAAGGGGTCATGTAGAAAGCCCCAAACTACCCAGGCTACTGCCGCGGCTATTGGCTGTTTTCCACAAATTAATGGTGAAGCCATATTGCTGAAGACAACACTGAACACAGAGAAGTCGAGCTACAGTCTAACATGTCTGTGGTACTGTCTGCTACCCAGAGTGAAAGGCAGACATCAAACCCAGCTATGAATCCTTCTACTCACAACTGTCCCCTGCCTGCAAGATACAGTGGTGGTAAAAGGTTGAGAGTAATCAGCCAAGATCTGATTTGTTTGACCACCCACTCCACAAAATGGAACCCATAACTGATACTTTGGGTGGCCAAGAACCTGAGACCAGATAGGCCAGGTTCCTCAGAGAAAGCCAAATCCCACTGCTTTCCTAAAGGAACAAGGCAGTAAAATGACTCCTAAGGATGTTCTGCCGTGCTCATAGATCAGTGCCTTGCTCAGCAGCATCCTCCTCCTGCAGTAGATGGGAACAAATTCAGACTCACTCCCATTGACAACTGCTTACAAATGGAAAATAGTTTCTACAAGCCATCTCACTGGGGAAACAAAGCAGCCTTAAGGGTAGACCCCATGTCCAGTGGTAGATGGCCAACACAAAACAAACTCAGTGGCATCTTTGTTGGTCCTTTGTCTCATAACACTGTGACAGGACATTTTTCTCACTTTACAGGTCCTTTGCATGCATCTGATTGCTCCTGGCTTTACATTTCTCCGGGTTTCCTGTGTATGACCATATGTGTTCCCTCTCTGTGTGAACACGTGTCTCCTGAGTGTGGATATGTGAATGTATCATCTGTGCTTCTAATGTTTTTTCTTTGCCTCTTTTTTCTGTTTGTTTTGTTCTATTCTGACCTGTCCATTTTTGTTTTATCTTACTTTTATTTTATTATTATTCCTTAGATTCCTGTTTGTTTTCTAATAAGAGACAGAAAGGGTGTAGATCTGGATGGGAAATTGTAACCATAATATATTGGAGGAAAAAATTTTGAAGAGAAAAGAGGAACCTTGGCCAGCACTGGCAAAAGGGTAAACTATGAAATCGGTGGGAGCTTTCTCACAAAACTAGAAATAGAACTACTGTATGGTCCAGCTATAGCATCTATCCTATTGCACAGACACTTACATGCCCGTGTTTACTGTTTACTCTATTTATAATAGCAAGGAAATAGAATCAACCTGTATGTCCACCAACAGATAAATAGATAATAAAAACGTGGGATTTTATTCAACATAGAAAAAACTGAGATTTGCTGGAAAATGGGTAGAAATGAAAAAATACTATGGTAAGTGGGGTAACCACAAGTACACAGATACACTGACATCTTGCCCTGGGTAAGCAGGGACAGCAGATTTCACAGCCACACTGGAAATCACCTGTTAGATTCTGGGCTCTAATATAAAAAAATATTGTTTATGTCTTATATATATTCACTTGGTGTTGTGGTTGCTTGGCTTTAGAGGCAAAAATACAAAACATGTTTTTATTACTTCTTTGAAAAGTTCATATATTCATGCAATATTTATTGATTATATCTATCCACCACTAACTGCCTCCAGCTTTCCATACTGCATCCCATATCTCCCGCTCAACTTCATGTCCTCTTTTTTATTGTTATTAACAGCTCTGAGTCCAAACAATGCTGCCCATTGTGCCTGGATACGGGGTCACCCACTGGGCTGTGGGCATCTGACTAGCAGCAATATCCCCAAAGGAAAATGACTCCCTCTCCCTCAGCAGCAACTGACTGGCAATAGCAAATCTTCTGTGGGTAGAGCCCTGGGCCTTGGGTAGGGTCCCTCCCTCATCCATGCTGGAATATTGACTGGTTTGATCTTACAGTTCTTGTGTAGGTAGTTACAGCTGCTACAAGTGCATGTGTTTAACAGCCCTGCCATGTCTAGAAGACAGCTCTTCACAGCTCTTATCCCATGCTCCAGCAACCACGTTCTGTCTGTCCTCTCTTCTGCGGTATCCCTGATTCTGATGAAGGAGGTTGATACAGATAAACTATACAGCTGAGCAAACAAAGTTATTTATTCCTGGCTCTTCAAACAGTTATGAGTCTCTGCCTTAACTACTAACCTCTGCAACGAGAAGGTTAGGAGCAGAACAAGTCTATGGAATAAGCATAAAAAATAAGGAGGTAGTTTGACAGCCCGGCTGTTTAGCTAAAGACCAGTATACCCTCTCTCCACCCCAGACACAGCAGAGATTATGAGTATTTCCTCATGCCATCTTTTTTACTTTTGAAAATTAAACTATTTGATAGAAAAACTGACCTAAAATGAACATTATTCCCATTGCCCTATGTCAAGATGCTAGACAAGCTCTCCTTTTTGCTACTGCAAATAGTCCTGTGATAGATATTCTTCGATGTAAAGCCGCACACGTACTCATCCCATCTGAGAGCAGTGGTGGGATCAGAGGGTCACCCTTTAAGTCTCTTGATATACGCTTGCCCCTCCTCCCTCACTAAAAACGTGCGCATGAGGATAGGGAGTTGGCTCAGTGGGAAAGAGCTTGCTGCAAAAGTGAGAGGACTTGAGTTCAGATTCGCCATCAAAGCGAGGCACAGCACCCTGTGTGTTGTGTAAGAATCCCAAACTCTGAGGAGACAGAGACAGGTCAATCCAACGGGGTCCTCTAGGCAGGCAGCCTAGCTGATGTAGCAAGCTCCGGTTTCAGTGGGAGACCCTATCTCACAAAATAAGGTGGAAGGCAATAGAGACAGACACCAAACGCTGATTTCTGGATTCCACATATATGTGCATAGGCAAGTGTGCCTGCACACACACAAATACCACACACACACACACACACACACACACCACATACACAGACAAATAAACAAGTTCACCCACACCAGCCACTCATGAGAGGCTCATTTCACCCCAACTTTGCTAAGAACCAAGTAGTAATAGAAAACCAAAAGCAAGTGCAGACAGGTCCCTGGCATAATCCCCATGTGCAGCCATTCTATGGCTCTGATACTGTGCCTGCACTCAAGATCCTTCTCAGACTGAGGTAACTTGATGAGGCTTGTCTGCTTCTCTAGCACAATTCTTGGTGCGCAATTCTTTCTCGCGAACACATCTTTTTCTGTGTTGTCCTTCCCTGTCAACAGCATCAACCACATCCTTGCCAGATCCCTTTTTGTTATCTCCATCCTGGTCCATTGTGTGCTGACTCCATAGTTTGAAGCCCATCTTAGCTAGGGTTTCTATTACTGTGATAAAACACCCTGACCAAAAGCAACTTGTAGAGGAAAGGTCATATTCATTACTCGATTCCTGAAGAAAAGCATGGCAAGAACTCAAGGCAGAAACCCGGAGGCAGGAACGGAAGCAAAGACCGCAGAGGAACATTGCTTACTGGCTTGACTCCAGGGCTTGCTCAGTCTGCTTCCTGATACCACGCAGGATGCCAAGCCCAGGAGTGGATCGTCCACAGTGGCCTGAGCTCTCCCACAGCAAACATTAATCAAAAAAAAAAAAGCTTTACAGACTTGCCTACAGGTAATCTTCAAGAGAGAAGTGAGACTGCTTTTCCCAGATGACTCTAACTTGTGTCAAGTTGACAAAAGAAATACCCAGGACCAGCCTCTTATCTATCATCCACACTTCCATTAGCCACAGTGTGGGCTGGACAGGGGTTTGCCTCACTTCAATCACTATATGCTACTTCAAATTCATCTGACCACGTGAATTGGTCCAAGAAAAAGAGGAAGCTGGAAGCTCATAGATGCTAAGTGCTTCTGTCAGGAGACCAGAGCTCATGAGTAGACAGGGGAAACTTAATATTGCAATGCTGTTCTCCAACATCATTTCGCAGGGAGGAGAGATATGGTTCAGGGCCTCCAATTCAAAAGGAAATGTGAGGTACTTTCAAGGCAGGTGTGATTGCAAGAAAGGAGAGGAAGTAGTTGAATCTGAAAGCGTTAGGAAAAGCATTTCTGCTCTGGGAAATTGAGTTCCCAATGGATAATAAGATAAACATATAGATGCAAGGAGAAAATAAGGATCATCTCTAAGATCAATAACTCTAGCCATTCCTTACCACATACCCGTACACTCTGCCTATTCTAGTCAGAGATTAGATGTTACCTCTTGCATTAAATTCACTTACACCTCTAGGCAGAAACACACGCAGCATCCTTGAACTGGTAAGTTCTTCGTTAGCATCCAACATGAGGTCGTACACTCGGGCTGACATCTCCTAGCCAAGGCCATTCATATCACCAATAAGAATATGGGTTGCTCCAGCCTGGCTCACCATCTTTTAAAATCTTCATGCCAGGGTTTTGGTTCTTGGAAACTCTATAGAGTTGCTCTCTTGGGATGAAGGAGCAAAAGTTAGAGCTTTAATCAATAGTGCATGAGCCTAAAGAACAGGCAGGAATCAATAATATATTTCTATACTCAACTTTTATTTTTATACTCCAAACAACAGCATCAAACCATTCATGTCAGACTGCAATTGAGAAAGTCAGTTTTTAAGAAAAGTTGTCTTTCATGCTGTTTAATGAAAGTCATAGTGAATGTTTACCATATGGAGATGAGAAAGGACCGATTAGAAAAACTCAATGTGGGGTTTCATGGTAGTGCTTTGTTTTGAAGTTTTGCAGGGAAACTCAATTGTATGTCCAGGATCTGTATGTAGGACGCCATATGGTAGCTGAAGGAGGGGAGAAGGTGGAGCAAAGCAAGCACCCCTGGGTTGTGTGAAGAGAGCTTCCTGGGTCAGTCCACAGCCTACTCAGACACCGCCATCCATGGCACACGGCCGGCTCACAGTGAACACTGTAGTAACTAGTGAGGTAGACAGCACTCATTTCCAGATGATTCCATTGGTGGGCAGCTTGAGAACAGCAGGGCCTGATTATGTCTCCAAGATAGATGTTTTTGAAATAGGATGGTCTTAAACAGTCTCTCAAAAACCAGGCGATGGTTAGCACTGATGTTCGTGTTTGATCAAGTGAGCAGACAGACAGCTGTTCACATGAAACAGTACCCCAGTTGCTCTAGGAGTAGCCCTTGGCTTCTGAAAAGGCTTTTGCACATGAAAAATGATAAGAGATATGAAAATATAAAAACACCCCTGCATTTCGCATATCCGTTAAACCACCAGCTCGTTTTAAGGCTTTACTACGATGACCGCTACTACTGCTAGTTCTGTCGTTTGGGGTTGGGTTTTGAGACAACCTCATGCAGTCAAAGCTGGCCTCAAGTTTTGCTATATAACTGGTGACAACCCTGAACTCCTGATCCTGTCTCCATCTCCTCAGTGTTTGGATTAGAGGTGTGCACCACCATACCTAGTTTATGCAGTCTTGGGGTGGGACCCAGGACTTAATCCCTTTTAGACAAGCATTCTGCTAACTGTGCCTCATCCCTAGCCCTACCTACTCATTTTTCATATCTCAAGCATTTAGGCATTTTGGGTACAACATTGGTTCAGATACTGTTTGTGACCTCAAGTACATCACAACCCACTCCATGACACCAAAAAGACAATAAAATAATAGATTAGAATACTGTGTGTTGCCAGGAGTGGTGGCCCACACCTTTAGTCCAAATACTTAGGAGTCAGAGGCAGGAGGATCTCCAAGTTCAAGGTCAGCCTAGTCTAGAGAGTGAGTTCCAGGACAGCCAGGGCTGCACAGAGAAACCTTGTCTCAAAAAAATTAAATTAAAAAAAGAAGATTATTGTGTGCTAAATGTTCTAAAAATTATAAGCATAGAGCATGATAGAAAAATTGGCATTCATGGAGGACGGAAAGGCAAACATCCTCTTGGGAGGCCATTGGGAGCACAGTACAGCTGAAATGAATGTAGAAGTGTGGCCTGGACCCATGTGAGCGAGAAGACTGTGAGGTCAGTCTACACTGGATGAGTGCCCTCACCTGGGCACGCTAGGAAAACACCATTGCCAAGTTCCCAGCAAAGACCATTTTCAACCAAAATGCTATTGAAATCTCTAAACTGGTTATCACTGGGTTCCAAAAGAGAAACCTTATCCTTGTGGGCTTACTGAACCAATCTGACAGTGCCAGTCAGACATCAGAGTCCCTGACCAATAGAGGCCAATCACTACAGCATAATGGTCCAGGGCAAAGCTTCATGAAGCAGGACTGGATTCAGCTGGGCACATACCCAGTTAACTCATCTGTAGGATTCGGATGATGATGTAGGTCTATTCCACAGAAAATTTGTTAGCATTTATGGAGGGTTTTCAGATGCCGGACTCTTTGAGAAACCCCTGGAACAAAAGAAAGCAAACACGATGTCATGGTTTCTCTCACAGAAAGGGAATCCTTAGACAGGACTGGCGGGGATGCAAACATCATCCTGTTACTGTAAAAATAGGTTATGGGGTGTTCTAAAAAAATAAATAAATAAAACTGAACTGAAAGTAGAGCAATCATCGGGCTGCACCGGCTATGACACTCCTGGGTATTTACCGAAGTCTCCAAGTCAGCACAGCACCGAGATACTTTAACATCGGTGCTGATCACAGCACATTCACAAGGGCTAAGTTATGGATACAACCTAGGTGCCCAACAACAGAGGGACGGATAAAGACAATCAAGTGTATATACACAGTAGAAGTTTATTCAAGCATAAAGAACAAAGCTATGTCATTTGCAGGAAAATGGATAAGCTGGTGGTATTCACATTAAGTAAATTATGCCAGTTTCAGAAAAACAAAGATCATATGTTTTTTTCTCCTTCGGGTTTCATAGATCTGAAAGAGGTTCATAAAATCATGTGTGTACATATGTCATGAGAATAGAAATGAAACTGCCTATGGGAACAAAGGGACGAACAAAGGTGGAGAAAAAAGGGGCAGTGTTGTGGGGGAGAATGTAATAAACAGGAATTATATAAAAGTGGCTTTAACAGTACCTTGTATAGAGGATAAAATTTTTGAAATTTTTGAGAAAAAACATCAAAAGGAAGTTGGATATCATTCAAACAATACCATAACCATGTTTTAAATTGTACAACGATGGTGTATCTACTTAGCAGTGGCACCAGGAACTAAGAAAGAGGCGTGATGGGAGAGTTTGAGGGAAATTAGTAGGCTAGATCTTGGAGGAATAAAGCCAGTTAGGTGAAAATACAAAGTAAGGGGAATCAGAGGCACACAGGCACAGGTATGTGGAAATGACCCCACAGGGACTCAGGTGCGTAGTCATTAATAATTCGTTATCACCACTATTGCCATCATATCCTCGCCGCTGTCATCTTCAGCAGTCACAGACAAGCCTTTTGAAACTGCAGATGTGGAGAATGGAAATGGGCAAGACATTTAAGCAGGCAGTTTCTAATTGCCAGACATTTTAAAATGTGGATCACGCTGAAGGTAAGAACATGCCCCCTGTGCAGTTAAGGCCAGCGCTTTGTGCTTCATGGGGTTCTCAGAGGAAGAAACGCCAGCTTTTACTCAAGCCCAGGACAAACGGCTCATTAGTGAATGACACGCTGACAGTCAGAAACTACCTTGACAGATTCTGAGACAGGTTTTTCTCAGAGTAGAGCACAGTGCGAGACTCTAGCCTGTAGCCTGCAGCCTGCTTCGGCACACCGAGAACTGTTCCCAACAACATCAAGACATGTTTAAAATGTGACTACCTGCCCCGCCTTCCCCTCAGTCTCTCGAAGAATTGCTTGTATAACAAAATGCAATGATATCCTTGCTGGATTCCTCCGAGTTCTCTTTAGGGGCCTGAGATCAAATGGTGAACCTCAGACAGCCATTATCACTGTGTATTCCAGGAGTTGATAATATGCATTTGATCAATTATTTTAATATAAGTTACAGAAAGAGGCACCATGCATCAGCTTTTGTGCTTCCTGCCTACAGGCTTTTCCCTTTCTTATTCTTTTCCTAAGTCTGTGCACGCTGGGTCTTACTTTGCTAGAAGGATAGAGCACACTATGCTGTATCTGGTTCATAATAACCTCGGATCTCTTTTCTCCTCCTTTTGCCTTAGAGTGTTCACTGAGAGGCCGAGCAGTCAGTGTGCAATTAAGACCCATGGTTCTCAGGATCAGGCTGAGCTGGTTATCAATCTAATCTTCGTAATGGATCTGGTTGTTATGCTTTGGGCTTGACACTTTAGGAGGGGTGTGTGCACGCATGCGTAAATCTGTGTATCTGTTATTTGGGTTTGGAGACACAGTCTTGCTATGTAGGCCAGGCTGGCCTCGAACTTGTGGCAATTCTCCTGCCTCAGTTTCCCAAATCAGTCACTATAGATGTGGGCCACCACATCAACTACACATAGTCTTTTTAGTTTTTTGAGAATTGCATACATTAGCTAAATATATCTTTCAGTGTTATATGTATACACATTAGTATAGGGCTGACCAGGTGGGCACTAACACCTACCCAGTAAATCCATAATAACTTTAAACTCTCGATTTCTTCAGTGGGCAAACAGTCCATGCCGCAGTATTATTAATATGAGTGACAACCTCCTAATCTAAGCTGTTTCATGAGAGCCATGGTAGCCATGGAACCTCTAGTGTACAGACAGAAGTTATTCTCATGGTTAGCACATTAGAATTATTCCACTTTTCTTACTTTAATTTTTCTATCATTATTGTTGGTATTGTTCTTGTTTCTGGAAACAAGATTTTGGCATACATGGCCAGACTGGCCTCCAGATCAATAGTCCTCCTGCTTCAGCTACCTAATTGCTGGGGTTACTGGTATGCACTACATTCAGTTCCAGTCTTGTTTGGTCTGTAGTTTTCATCTTTCTCCCATCAAAGGTAGGAACGCTCCCTGGATTCATTAAGGACTCTTCTTCAGAAGAAAACAACTCATTATAAATTGGTTAATGGAAAGTGCATACAAATTCAGACGTGGCTGCTTCTAGAAACTTGGATGGTGCAAATATGGACAGTGCCATGGAGAACCTCCATACTGCCGTCCCTCATCTCCACTGTGGCTTCATTGTTGGGCAATCTCCCCTTATGGACAAAATGGTCTCAGGAAATCTGAGTTATTGTCATGCCAGGTCCAGCAAGGCTAATGGAAAGAACCATGTTCTCAAGAATTCTGCAAAAATGCCAGCCTTTAATTTTCAACTTCAACTTTCGTCATGTGACTTCCCCCTTAACCTACTCCTGCAGCCAGGGATGTTCTGATTGGCTAAGCCTGAATTCTATGCAGCCTATAGTGCCCAGAGGAAGTATGAGAAGTTCATACACAAAGGTGAATGTCTATATATGCGGATGACACCCACACCATGATAACCAACTAGAGGTGGCTTGAATTTTTCCAGCTAATATAAACTCTCTTCCCTGTGCTCATGTGTGTCTGGGATCAGCCTGTCAGCTGACCCTTTATCTTCTGGGCCTCACTAACTCCTCCCTCACCAGAGGCTACCCCATCTGCCAGAAACATATCAAGCAAGGGAGAGAATTATGGCTATTCACTTGGTTCCCAATCCCCTACTGGCTCAACATGCTAAAACCCTTCTGCATTGCAGGCCATTGGGTTATTAGGAATCATAATTCAAAGAAAATGAGCTTTTCTTCTTCACTAATTTCTGGTCTCTATCAAAGAATTATTTCTCCCTTGGATTTACAGCAGCTTAAATAATCAAGAACAGTGATAGACAGTCTAAGAAGTGCTTCTGCAGCTGCTAAGCCTGAGCATGAGCACCAAGTGTGCATACCTGTCCTCCACATATGTATCCACAGCAGACATGACTAATCAATCAGGCACTCTTTTTTGATGAGCCTGGCTTTGGTCCCTGAATCTGTGTCAACATAGTAGTTGGTTTCATAAATAAGAAAGAATATAATTTGCTTTCTTAGGTCTTAATATCTGAACTCCATCCTATATCTAACAAGATGTGATGCTCACCACCTCTGTGGCATGTTTACATCTGAAAAGCGAAGTTCAGAGAGGTGCAGCTACCTGCTCCCTGCTGAACAGCCACTGAAGCTGAGCTCCCAGTCTGAGTTTTACACCATTCCTCTCCCTCTAGACTCACTCAAAACAGTATCCCTGCTCACCTAAAAAAATGAGGCAGATCCAAGACTCAGAGCTGCATGGCAGCCCCACCACCTCAAGTGCAGCTGACTATTGCTTTCCTCTCCAAAGCTCCAGGTGAGTCACCCACTATGCACTTAACAGTTAGCTACAGCCACGCAGAGCACGGAATGTCACAAAGAGCTGCTCTGGGCACTGCTGTTTTACCGATTCTCCGGAGCAGTCCCCAGCCCCGCTTTCCCTAGGGAGATGTGCAAAGCTGGTATTTTGTACTCGTGAAGCAGCAACACCTCCCAGCTTCACTTTCCCAGGCAATATTGGCAGCAGTGGTGTGTCAGAGCAAATCACACTCACAGGCCATCACCTGCCAGCACTGGGCAGGAGCAGCAAACAGGGAGCAGCTGGAAGGAGGACTCCAGTGCCTGAGGAAATCTGAGAGAAAGCTGAACTTTCACAGCAGGGATTTGGAAGAGGCAGCCTGGGGAAGTGGGCATTTTCAGCCCTAGCAAAGTAAAATAAAAGAGCAAACCCCTGTGATTGCAACCGGCATTCTGCTCCGCTGCTCTGAGCTCCTGCTCTCCCTGCCCTGCTCTTACTAAACATGCAGAAGGGAAGGGTGGGCTTAGGTCTGATTCAGTCCCAGTTATATGCTTCCTGGATGACCTAGAACAAGTGCTTGGCTTCTCCATGCCTCACTTCCCACCAATATCATGGACTGACAGCACTCCTTGCAGACTCTCTCATCCTTGGCACCACTGCACTTTGAGCCACGTAATCTGAGGGTTGTGCATGGAGGGATCTGTCCTCTGCCTTGTCGGACATTCATTAGATCTTCATGGTCAATACTGCCCATATGTATCTCAATCCTGACCACCAAAAAACCATCTAGACTTTGCCAAATAGCCTTGGTTTGGGACATCACCCCAATAGAGAAAAATTGCCTAACTAAGCTATATGAATGAGCCAATTATTATATAGAGCAGGTGCTCTGTGAAGAGCACCTAGAATTTATAAATGCTTGCTCAGTGTTGGCTGGACCACAACACCCTTCCCAACATTCATGGCAGACATTACTAATCAATTGCTGCTCTGCCCCTGATGCCTTCGGGTATGATCTCTGATTCCTTTTCAACATGGAAGCTATTATTCAAAAATCGGGAGTTCTATGGGCATTCCTCAAGACCCCACTGTGCCTGGCACTCAGAAGCAACTCGACTTTGCTTTCTGAACTGCACCTTCTCAGTAACTGGGGATCTGAGGTTCAGAGAAGACAAATGCTTTGCCCAAGATTATGCTATTATGAAGTTGTCGCAAATCTGAATACCCCACCCACCTGAGTCTCATTCTTTTTTTTTTATTTTATTTTTTTTATTGAAAAAAGGAGGAAAAAAAAAACAAGTTTCCACCTCCTCCCAGCCTCCCATTTCCCTCCCCCTCCTTCCCCCCTTCTCCCCCTCCTCCCACCCTTCTTCCCCTCCCCCCACTCCTCTCCCTCTCCCTCTCCAGTCCAAAGAGCAGTCAGGGTTCCCTGCCCTGTGGTAAGTCCTAGGTCCTCCCCTCTCCGTCCATTCCTAGGAAGGTGAACATCCAAACTGGCTAGGCTCCCACAAAGCCCGCACATTACGTAGGTTCAAAACCCCGTGCCATTGTCCTTGGCTTCTCATAAGCCCTCATTCTTCGCCATGCTCAGAGAGTCCAGTTTTATCCCATGCTTTTTCAGTCACAGTCCAGCTGGCCTTGGTGAGGTCCCAATAGATCAGCTCCACTGTCTCAGTGGGTGGGTGCACCCCTCGTGGTCCCGACTTCTTTGCTCATGTTCTCCCTCCTTCTGTTCCTCACTGGGACCTTGGGAGCTCAGTCCAGTGCTCCAGAGTGGGTCTCTGTCTCTATCTCCATCCATCACCAGATGAAGGTTCTATGATGATATGCAAGATATTCGTCAGTATTGCTATAGGATAGGGTCATTTCAGGTTCCCTATCCTCAGCTGCCCAAGGAACTAACTGGAGTGGCTCCCAGATGCCCAAGCTGAGTCTCATTCTTAAGCTCATATTCTTTAGTACATTTTTAATTCTTATGTGTCCCTGTCTGCCTGTCTGTGTCTGTGTGGGTGCACATGTGCCACGCTGCACATCTGTATTCAGAAGACAGGTTGGAGAAGTTAGTTCAGCCCTTTCATCGTGTGGGTCCCAGAGACTGAACTCAGGCTACTAGGCTTGGCCTCAAATTCTTTTCCCGCAGAGCCTTCTTAACAGGCTCTGGAGGGCAGATTCCCACCATAGCTACAGATAGTGCATGGTGACTCTGTGGTGGGATGTGCCTGTCAGCCATCTCCCCAAAAGAGATGTAAAAGCTCAAATTTGTAGCATTTTCAAATTCCCAAGCTGTAAATGCAAGAATATTTTTGACTATGGATAACTAGAAAGAAACTCTTAATGGTTTAATGACTGACACAAGAATCTTGACCATCTAACTATGGCTAGGGGTGTATGTGTATGTGTGTGTGAGCATGTGTGTACATGTGTGTGCATGTGTGTGCACGCACGAGCGCGCTTGTGTGTGTTCCATGAGCACATAAGTGGTCTCTGCTCACACAGACCAGAAAATGCTGAGGGTCCTGTTCCAGCACTCTCCACTCTATTCCCTCCAGGCAGGGTCTCTCACTGTCCCTGGAGCTAGGGTGGCAGCTCTAGTAATCCTCCTGTCTCTACCACCCATAGCTCTGGAGGTTCAGCTTGCATTTGGCCATGCCCAGCTTTTTACATGGGTGTTACTTGGGGTTTACATGGGTGTCAAACTCAGGTCTTCATGCTTGTGCGGTAAGTAGTCTTGCCCAATAAGCCTCTCTCCAGGCCCATGATTGGTTTTTTATGAATAGATTTGAATAGGCTGATCTGAAGAGGTTTCTTCGTGTCATGTGGTGGTGGCCTCCGGTCCATTCTAGACACATACAGTGGTATTGATTGAGTAAACCCCATGAAATCTCATCATGCAAGTGGGACAAGATAAGGCGGTGACGGGGCCACTTTCCATCATGTTAGGCACTTTTGCATTAGTGTGACCAAAGTGCCCATGAACGACTTAATATCAGAAATCACTCTGCCTGTAATTTCAAGCGTGTCTGCTGCCCCTTACAGGGGTGGGGAGTGATGGGGCAGAACTGTTCATATCATGGCAGCCAAGAAGCAGAGAAACGAATGACTGCACTCAACTGGTTTGCTTCTATTTCCCTTTCATTCTGTGAGGACGCCAGTCTAGGGATGAGCGCCTCCCACTTGGAGTGGGTCTGCCCTCCTTACTGAATCCTCCTGGAAATGCCTTCACAGGGATTCCCTCACAGACATCCCAGAGGAGAACCTCAGCAGTCTTCCAGCAGACTCGAAACCTCTTCAAGGTGACAATCAACACCGTCAGTTAGACCACCCTCAGGGCTGGATATCTAAACACAAATTCATGTTTGAGTTTGAATCCCTCTGTTCTGTTTACATAACTGAACACAGTAAGCCTTAGATACAGTGACTAGAAAATTAAAATTACTCCCCACGGATACTAGCTATGGCCCCTTACTAATACACACACAGTATTTTTTAGGGAAAGATGGGGTGGGAATTTCCTCTCTTCTCAGGCTCATGGAATATAACAAGTCAAGAATAAATATTAGCAACAGGAAACTGTGTCTGGCCAGTGCCTGGTTTTCAGATTTCACCTCCAGAGACGCACTGTTGTGCAGGCATCAATTAGCTAGGTAGCTGCAGGCCAGCAGCGGCAGCATCAGATCCTCCCTGGACTGTGTAAGACATGCAGCCCTTCTGCAATTAGCATGGAGCTTCCACGCTTAGTTACCACAGCGCAACAACTACGCACCTCCTCTGCTCCCGGGTGGGCTGTGGTTTCCCTTCTCTTTTCGGTGCAGCCCAGGTCACCAGCCAGAAAAGAAAAAAAAAAGGATGAATGGTTTCATGCTGTCTCAGTGGGGCAGCTTCTCTCCCACCCTAGTGTACCCCAAAGTCCAATCAGATAGCCACGTGAGCGTGTGCGACTATTTTACCATGTCTAAATAGTGCATGAAAACACATTATGGGTAGTTTCTTTTCTTTCAGCTTGGATTCTGGAAATGAAATGCTTCCTTAAAAACAGCACTTCTGCAAAAGCTGGGATTTGGCAGCAGGGCAGACAGTTCCTGTAAGGCCACCAACATACAAGCTTAGCTTTGCAAACTGGCCACAAATCATAGTTCCTAAATCCTTCCTGATATTCCCTTCACTTTAAAATATAAGGAGTCACTACAACTCTGTATATAGACAGTCTATAATTCTCTTACCTATAGATTCTGACCCTAGGTCTTCCTTGGAAAAAGCTACAGAAACCTCTAGAACTGACTATTGTATAAATTGCAGAGAAGAAGTTAGGATGATGGAAAAGAAATTAGATTTTTGAGTCAGACTGACAAAGATGGGTTCAAATTGTACTCAGTCATGGGTTAGCTAAATGTCACTTGAAAATTATCTAAATCTCTTGTGCCTCGTTTTCCTGGTCTGTAAATTGGAGACAGTGATGTTAATCTCATGTGTCTCCTGTAATTAGACAAAAAGAAATAAAATAAAAAGTGAAAGTTCCTCGCCTCGCTGGAAACATTTGACAAATATTCTCCACTGAGGATTAGGAAACCACATAAATTTCTAGTAACAGGTTAGCACCCTTTAAATCTTTACACAGACTTTCTTCTGTTCCTTTGTAATGGCTGTAGGAAGTCATTACTAGCATGAAGCATCCTTTTTGCTTGTTGCATTTTGCAAACCTAGTAAGATCTAGTTTGCTTCTAAGTCTGTGAAAGCAGTTGTACTGTGTTGTGTTTCCTAACACCTGCGTGGTTTGAGCTTGACCAGTTAGTTCCCAGCTGATGAAGCTGGAAGGGTTTAGAACCTTTGGGAAATGGCTGGAAGAAGCAGTCACTGGGGATGAGACTTCAGAGTAACTGCTTTTCTCTGCTCTCTGTGAAACCAGCCTCTCAAGCAACGGTGTGGACAAGGCTCTGCACTCTTCCACCATGGGGCGGCCTCCCTCTCAGTGTTTCCACCATGGTGAACTGTATCCCCTTGAGCTGTAAGCCAAAATAAACCTTCCCTTCCATAAGGTGTTACCTGTCAAGAGTTTGGCTGTAGAAGGAATAGTAACTCTTATCTAATGGTGGTTTTAGAAATGGACCCCACAGGCTCCAGTGTTTGAACACTTGGTATTCAAATAGGTTGTGTGTTGTTTGAGCAGCTGTGAGCTGAACCTTTACAAGGTGGAGCTTTGCTGGAGGAAGTGCATAACTGGGGGAGGGATTTGAGGTGAGTTAGCCTCATCCCACTCCTTGTTCTCTCTCTCTCTCTCTCTCTCTCTCTCTCTCTCTCTCCCTCTTTCTGTCTCTCTCTTTCCTTGTTCTCTCTCTCTCCTTCTCTCTCTCTCTCTCTCTCTCTCTCTCTCTCACACACACACACACACACACACACACAACTTTCTTTCACTATTCCCATGACTTCTTCACCATTATTGACTTCATTTCTTTAGAATCCTGAGCTAAAATAAACCCTTCCTTCCTTAGGTCGCTGCTGACCATGGTATTTTATCACTGCTACAGAAGGATAACTAATACATATCATTCAAATGCTAGACGTCTCCCTGGACTCAGAAAGACAGAACACACTAGACAAGGTGCTGTGCTCCATGAAGACATAGAAAAGATGCAGCTGCTGAGAATAACCCATGCTGTGCTTTTTGGGGAGTAGCTTTGAAATCTACGTAAGTCTAACTCAAAATATCCCTTAGCACAGCACACAGTTGTCTCCAGAAGCCTGAACTTCGGTGGTTCTGTGAACCAATTCATCCTGGTACTTTCACATTCTAGGGACCCTTTGTGAGGACACTTCAGCAAGAGGAAAGGAGCAAGTAGTACATTTTAGGGAGCAAAATGCTCTTTCCCCAAAGATAGCTCATTACCTTAGCCTCATCTTTTCTAGTTTATACCCATTAATTCCTGTGAAATTCTCCCAGAGAACTTTATCAAAAGATACTCCATGACTCTCCATGCTGGAACATGGAAAGTGTGGTGGCTGGCAGTGTCTGGAGTCATAAATTATAGTAAGCATGCCCATCATGTGGCCACATGTAGTCAGAAGTATCTGTGGATGCACCGCAGCACAAAATCATACATATAGCTAAATTATTATGAGATTTTTGTGTTGATTTTGTGAATCATCTGTGCAGCTCTTCGGCATGATAACAGCATCATATTCAAATGCCCAGTGAACTCCCCTGCAGGCTCACACACTCTCTGAGTGACCTTAGAAAAAATGATAAATGTGGGTAAATCAAAAAGTTCCTGCCTAGAAAGGTCATCTGGGAAGACCATGCTCATGAAGCCACGTATAGGGCATCACCAAGTTAATCTTGAAAGGCATGTCTTCCTCCTCTGTGCTATGGGGGTGATCAGAGAAACAGAAACAGAAGGATAGAGACGAGATAATGTAATGTTTATGAGGTGAGCCAATCCACACACGGAGGCTAAGAAACCCCATGATCTTCTATTATCATGCTGTACAACAGGGAATGACCTTGATAAAGCTCAGTATAAATCCAAAAGCCCAAGAATCAAGGAAGCCATCAAG
Source organism: Microtus oregoni (assembly GCF_018167655.1). Classification (NCBI taxonomy): domain Eukaryota; kingdom Metazoa; phylum Chordata; class Mammalia; order Rodentia; family Cricetidae; genus Microtus; species Microtus oregoni. The sequence goes on along the minus strand of NW_024543086.1, from coordinate 26,934,026 downwards.
GTAAGTCAATTGTGTGGAGTATCAGGTATCCATAAATAGTGATCAACAGGCAAACAGGGCAGAGAATTGTTGTCCGTGGTATAGGCTCTATGGATTCCCTGAGTCATCACTACAAACCTTCTTTTGTTTAATTGTTGTTTTATTCTGTGGAAAAGAAATCTAAGTTTCAGGATGCCTATAAAACTTTCAAGCTTACAAAATAAGAAAATTGTCCAGTGAGCTGGGAGTTTAGCTCGGCAGGAAAACAATTGTTCAGTGTGCGTAAGTCCCTGGTACCACTTCTATACAGAGCAACATGGGAAGGAGGAACAGAGGGAGGGAAGAGCCTAGGTACCACCATACACAGAGAATCATGGGAAGGAAGGAACAGAGGGAGGGAAGAAAAGAAGGGGAAGGGAAGAAACAATATAGCAAGACCACAACTTTACTAAGTCCAATTCAAAGTTTATGTTATTAAACATGACGTTTTATAGATTGGTATAAGTACAGTCTATTGTTAGGATGTATTGGTACATCATTTCTCCAGATAGGGAGAGAGAGAGAGAGAGAGAGAGAGAGAGAGAGAGAGAGAGAGAGACAGAGACAGAGACAGAGACAGAGACCGGGACAGAGAGACAGACAGACAGACAGTCAGTCAGATAGGTAGACAATCCAACGTTAATTTGTAGCACCTAAGAAGTCCCTGCTGAAAATACTCCTATGACAAAACTTGGGTTTTAAATGTCAGAGGTATTAACATCTAATTTACAAAATAACAGAAAACTTAATAGCTATTTCTGTTAAACAGGTGTAAGGTAAACTCTAACAATGAGTGGGGTGGGGGTGAGAAGCAACTCTTCTGGAGAGGAAGCCTGCCAAACCCAGCTGTAGGGATTGCATTGCAGAACTCAAAATGAATAAATCATAAACTCCTTCCACTGGGTCCCTGGAGCAGCCCATTTTAAACTTTGATTTCATTTGTTTAGATCTGGCTCATTCCCTAGGTTCTCTTAGATGTCCTTGTAGCCTTCCAACAAATTGCTTCTTGCTCAAGCTGACTCAAGTTGTCCTTTGTTATTGAAAAGCACCGGAAAACATCTTAATAATGAATGCAGAGAGACTTCTCCAGTGAAGCCTTTTGTTCCCAGGCTCAGTAAACTTTCTTCAGTGTAGCAGGAGCTGTGTGTTGATGTCAATTAAATGAAACTTCAATAGCTATGCATACACTTCTGATAGTTCAAAGACCTAAACCTCCCAGAGCAATGGGTGTTACCACTGCATGACAGGAAATCTAACATCAGATCCATGGGTGCACTTGTCCAAATGTATACACATTAGCTACTTGGCAGAGATGCTGAGAGAGCATTGTGACCACAAATGACACAAACACGTTGGCAAAAACGGAATGTCAATAGAAGATGTGTCAGTGATGGAGAACAATTGCTTCTTAAATTACAACAAAAGCCAACAATAAGCTACAAGTCAACCTAGAGAGAAAAGTAAAGTGTGTCTTTCTTGGAGTCTACCTTGACTTTGCAGTCAGGGGAATGTGAACTTGACTCAGCTCTTTGCTAGTTCTTGAACAAGTTACCCTGACCTTGGCGCTGGCTTCAGGCTGTGTTTGTAGAATGCAAGATAAATAATGCAAGGTGCCTCTGAGACCTAAAGAGAGAACATGAGGAGCCTTCAACATCATGCTCGGCCTAAATTACTATCAGAGAGGAGGCGGGGATCACACATTTTTATCTCATTTGTGGACCCTTGATATTATGTAGGTTCATAAAATCATATATGTATATATAATATAGGAGGGAATAAGTGCAAGGTACATATATTCTTACAAGAATGCCCTTATGAAATCCAGGTCTATGTACAATGAATATATACCAAGAAAAATGTAAAAGTGTGTGCATGTGTTTGTGTATGCGCATGTTTGTGTGTGTGGCATGTGTTGGAGAAGTATAAATTTGTACTGTCCTCAGTGATGATGACAACAACCACAGCTCAAATACTACTTGCCTGTTTGGTTCTACCCTAGGTCTCTAGGGTATTCAGCTTCTGGTTCCTGACAATCCAGGCAGCATCAGGGGTGGCCTCCCTCTGGTGGCATGGGCCTCAAGTTAGTCATTGTTTGGCTACTCCCACAAGCTCTGTGCCACCGTTGTCCCAGCAGGAAGGACAAGTTGTAGGTCAAAGGTTTGTGGCTGTTTGGTGTCTCAGTCCTGCCACTGGAAGTTGCCTAGTTACAGAAGATGGAAGGTATAGGCTCTGTATCCTCAGCTCTTACAAGTCCTCACAGGAGTCTCCCTCATGGGTTCTAGGAAGTTTCCACAGCACTGTTTCCACGTCATTCCCCAAATGCCCCCCAATTCCAGTTGTTCTCCAAACTCACTCCCTCTATCCCTCCCTCGCTGACCTGATCCCTCTTGCTTCCTGCCCCCAGTCTACTGCAAAATCTCTTCTATTTCACCTTCCCAGGGAGATCCATGTGTGTCCCTTTGAAACCTCCTTGTTACTTAGCCTCTCTGGGTTGTAGCATGATTACTCTTTACTTAACAGCAATATATTCACTTATACAGGAGCACATACCCTATTTGTCTGTCTGGGTCTTGGTTGCCTTGCTCAGAATAATTTTTTTCTAGTTCTATCCATTTGTCTGGAAACTTCATTATGTCATTTTTTTAACAGTTGAGTACTCAATTGTGTAAATTTTCTTTATCCATTCTTCAGTTGAGGGGCATCTAGGTTATTTTCAGGTTCTGGCTGTTATGAATAAAGCTGCTATGAATGCAGTTGAGCAAGTGTCCTTGTGGTAGGATGGAGCATCCTTTGGGTATATGCCCAAGAGTGATAAAGTTGGGTCTTGAAGTAGATTGATTCCCAACTTCCTGAGGAACCACTATATTAATTTCCATAATGGCTGAACAAATTTGCACTCCCACCAGCAGTGGGAGAGTGTTCCCGTTGCTCTACATTCTCTCCAGCATGAACTGTCATCTGTGTTATTGAACATATCCTTTCTGATTGGTGTAAGATTGTATAACAAAGTAGTTTTCATTTGCATTTCCCTGATGGCTAAGGATGTTGAGCATTTCTTTAAGTGTTTCTCAGCCTTTTGAGATTTTTCTGTTGAGAATTCTGTTTAGATCTGTGGCCCATTTTTTTTAATTGGATTATTTGGTTTGTCGATATCTAGTTTTTTAAGTTCTTTGTGTATTTTGGATGCCTTTGGCCTGATGTAGAGTTGCTGAAGATCTTTATCCATACTGTACACTGCCGTATTGTCCTATTGAAATTGTCCTTTGTCTTACCAAAGATTTTCAATTTTATGAGGTCCCATTTATTGTCAATTTTGTTGCACTATTGGTGTTCTGTTTATAAAGTTGTCTCCTGTGCCAATATATTTAAGGCTAGTCCCTGTTTCCTCTTCTATCAGGTTCAGTGTGTCTAGTTTAATGCCAAGGTTTTTGATCCACTTGGACTTGAGTTTTGTGTGGGATGATGAATGTGAGCCTATTTGCATTCTTCTACATACAGACATCTAGATAGTCCAGCACAATTTTGAAGATGCTCTTTTTCCATTGTGTCTTTTTGGCTTCTTTATCAAAAAGCAGGTGTCCATTATTGTGTATTTTTATTTCTGGGTCTTCAATTCCAATCTGAAGCACTATTAACAAAACTCAGACCCAGAAATTGTGGTTCAACCTTAAGACCAGAAAAGCACAGCAGTCAGCCACTGGCTCTTATCTCGGACCTCAGTTCAAAAATGGTGATCCTGCCTCCAGGAAACCTCAGAAAGAGATTGAGAGAGCTGTCTCCTCACATTTTATAATCCTCTCTCGTTCTGGGATTAAGGGCGTGCACCACTACTGCCTGGTTTCTAAGGCAAATTGTATGGCTACTGGGATTAAAGGTGTGTGTCATTGCTGCCTGATCTGTAAGGCTGGCCAGTGTGGCTATTATACTTTTCTGATTCTTAGGCAAGCTTTATTTATTAAAATATAAATGAGATGCCATTACATCAATCCATTGATCAATTAAAATATAAATGAGATGCCACTACATCAATCCATTGATCAATTAAAATATAAATGAGATGCCACTACATCAATCCATTGATCAATGTGTTTATTTTTATGCCAATACCATGTTGTTTTTATTACTATAGCTCTATAGTACAGCTTGAGATAAGAGATGGTGATATCCTCTGGAAGTTCTTTTATTGTTCAGGATTGTTTTAGATATCCTGGGTTTTGGGTTTTTTTTTTGGTTTTTGTTTTGTTTTTCCATATGAAATTGAGAATTTTCCTTTCAAGGTCTTATAAAGAATTATGTGGGAATTTTGATGGGGATTGAGTGGAATCTGTAGATCACTTTTGGTAGGATGGTCAGTTTTTCTATGTTAATTCTACTGATTCATGAGGATGAGAGATTTTCCACCTTCTGATATTCCCTTGCTCTTTTAACTAGTTTGGATAAGGGTTTGTCCATCTTGTGATGCTCTCAAAAAAACAAACTCTTTTTTCCATTGATTCTTTATTTTTATTTTATTGATTTCAGCCCTCAGTTTGATTATTTCCTGTCCTCTCCTTCTCTTGGCTGTGTCTGCTTCTTTTTGTTCTGGAGTTTTCGGGTGTGATGTTAAGGTGCTAGTGTGAGATCTCTCCAAACTTTCATGTAGGTGCTTAGTGCAGTGAATTTCCCTCTTAGCTCTCAGCACTCTTGTGGTCCATAAGTCTGGGTACATTGTACATCCATCTTCACTGAATTCTAGGAAGTCTTTACTTTCTTTATTTATTTCTGTCTTGATTTAGTAGTTGAGATCTAACTTAAATTCACAGTGGTCTCATAGGATACTGGGGGGATTATTTCCGTTTTCTTGTATCTGTTGAGACTTGCTTTGTGATCAATTTGGAGTAAGTTCTGCAAGGTGCAGAGAAGAAGGTATATGCTTTTGTTTTTGGATGAAATGTTCTATAAATATCAGTTTAGTTCATTGGCTTATAGCATCTATTAACTCAGTATTTCTCTGCTTAATTTTGTCTGAATAACCTGTCCATTGGTGATAGTAGGGTACTAAAGTGCCCTGCTGTTGACCTGTGTAGTTTAAACTTTAGTAATGTTAATTTTACAAACATGGCTGCCCTTGCATTCAATACACAGATGTTAAGAACTGAAATATTATCTTGGTGGATTTTTCTCCTTTGATGCATATGAAAAGTCCTTCCCCACCTTTTCTGCTTAATTTTGGTTGGAAGTGTATTTTGATATATATCAGAATGGCTACACCAGCTTGCTTCTTAGGTCCATTTGCTTAGAAACTCTCTGTTCAACCCTTTACTTTGAGGTAATGTCTATCTTTGATGTTAAGGTGTGTTTCTTGGGTGAAGCAGATTGGATCCTGTTTTACATCCATTCTGTTAGTCTATGTCTTTTTACTGGAGAATTGAATCCATTAATAGTGAGAGATACCAATAAACAATCACTGTTAATTCCAGTTGTTTTGGTGGTGGTGGTGTGTGTATGAGTGTGTGTGTGTGTGTGAGTGTGTGTGTGTGTGTGTGTGTGTGTATGTGTGTGGTGGGTGGGTGTGTTTCCCTTCTTTTGGTTTTGATGGTGTGAGATTATTCATTTACTGTGTTTTAATGGGCATAGCTAACCTCTTTGGGTTGCAGTTAAATACATTCTGTAGGTCTGGATAGATAATGTTTAAATTTGACTTTAGTATGGAATATCTTGTTCTGCAACTATATGATTGAATTTTTGTTGGGCATAGTAGTCTGGGCTGGTAGCTTTGGTTTCTTAGAGTCTACAGCACATCTGTCCAGACCCTTCTGGCTTTTAGAAACTCCATTGAGAAGTCGAGCATAATTCTAACAGGATTGCCCTTATATGTTACTTGTTCTTTTTCTTGCAGGTTTTCATATTCTTTCTTAGTTCTGTATGTTTAATGTATTGATTATTATGTGCCAAGGGGACTTTCTTTTCTGGTCTAATCTATTTGGTATTCTATAAGCTTCTTGTACCTTTATTGGCATATCCTTCTTTAGATTGGGAAAAATTCTTTCTATAGCTAGGAATCTTCTCCTTCTTTTATTTCTATTATTCTTAGGTTTGGTCATTTCTGGATGTTCTGTGTCAGGAATACCTTAGATTTAGTATTTTCCTTACCAGTATATCCATTCCTTCTATCATATCTTCAATGAATATCTGAGAGTCTTTCCTCTATCTCTCACATTCTGTTGGTGATGCTTGCATTTGTAGATCCTGTTCACTTACCTAGAATTTCCATTTTCAGAATGCCCTCGGTTTGTGTTTTCTCTATTGCTTCTATTTCCATTTTCAGGACTCGAACAGTTTTATTTGTTTCCTTCAACTCTGTGTTTGTTTCTTGGCTTTCCTTGAGAGACTTATTAATTTCTTTCAACTTTTATTTATCTTTTCCTTGATTTCTTTAAAAGACTCTTTTTCATTTCCTCTTTAATAATTTTTTTAGGGGGCTGGAGAGATGGCTGAGTGGTTAAGAGCACTGACTGCTCTTCCAGAGGACCGGGGTTCAATTCCCAGCACCCACATGGCAGCTCACAACTGTCTGAAAATGCAGTTCCACAAGATCTGACACCTTCACATCAATGCGCATAAAATGAAGTTAAATAAATTGTTAAAAAAAATACAAAAAAAAGAACCTTTTTAAAGGTTGTTTTCTTGTTCTTTAGCCGTGTTGGAAGTCAGGGTTTGCTGTACTGTTTGCTGGGCTCTGACAGTGACATCCTGCCTTGGCTATTGTTGATTGTGTTCTTATGCTGGTGTCTAGGCATCTGGGTTTGGGGTAATCACCCCAAACATAGGTTGATGTGCCGATTTTTGAATTTGTGTTTATCTTTTATTTTGTCTTTGAATTTGTCTTTCATGGGTGTTTTGTTCCTTGGTTTCTGTTTCCACTTTTGGCAGGTGTGGCCTATGGTTGAACAGAGTATCTCCACCAAAGTTGAGGGTTGGACTTTTGATGGCCTGTGGTCCAGCAGGGGTCTTCACCTGAGTTGGGGTTAGAACTCAGCAATAAGGAGGGGTAGGGAGACTGGAGATGGGGTGGGGGATCAAGAAAGTGGGAAGGTGCCAGGACAAGTGGCCTACCCGGAGTTTTGGTGGTCTGCATGGCCTCTGATTGAGTTGGATGGTCTCCGTTCAAGTCAGGGGCTGGAATAGGGCAATGAGCAGGGGAGAGGAGACTAGGGATAGGGCAGGCAGGCACACAGAAAGTAGGGGATGTCCACTGCTGGGTGGCCTACCTGGGCTTCTCAAATGACCTATGCAGAGGGCAAAGGACTTCAGATGACCCCGATTTAAACCTTTTGTGCCTCCCCTTAATTCACTCACCTCAGACAAAAATGTCAAGCCACCTTTCACAAACCAGGATAAAAGCGTGTCCTCTGGAAAAATACAGAATTTGGAGGCTTGAGTCTCCAAAAACTGTGACTCCCACACTAAGTAGCTCAGCCTCTTTTAATATTTCCCCACTGTGAATGAGAACGGGAAGGAGCGAAGAAACAGCTGACGCACGGAGTCACAGCCCATGCTGTTGTTCCCCAGATATTTTAGTCCTGTGTGAGACACTGTTTTCTGTGCAAACGTCTTCTCTCTGTGTCCCTCTGCCTCTGTTTTCCCCCGTGTGTCGTTATCTCTGCCTCTTTCCACACATTTTTCACCTCTCCGATGTCTCAGGCTGCGCCATCCCCCTCCCTCTTCTTCATCCCCCCTCCAGCCTTCTAGCTTTTTCTGTCTCTCTGGACAGAGGTACACTATAGCTCCTTCCCTAAACTTGTGCAGCCACATAAAGCTTTTGATATCAAGCCACACACAAAAATAAATTTATTACTAAAAACCCCAGTGGCACAGAGAACATAGAACCTATTTAGGGAGCTCCTGCCAGGTTGCTTAGGAGATGTCCCGGGGGTTCCATGACGACAGGGACAGTGCTGCTGTCTCATTTCATGGTAACCACTTGCTGGTGCATCACTACGAGGTAAACAGTGCTGCTCACTTCCTTAGGGGACATGGAGGTCAGCAAGAGACAGTGTGGAGCATTGGGCTCCAAGAGGAAAGAAGATTCCAAGGCAGTTCTGCTGACTGCCCAATTTTAACTGAAAACCCAAATTTAGTTGCCAATGGAAATCTATAAAGAATGAATTAGGGAGCTTCACAAAGAGCCAACACACAAATTTGTCACCATTGCGAAGAACCATCCCTGCCACAGGTGAAGGATGGTGTCAGAAGACGGAAATAAAAGAAGACAAGTGGAGCAGCCTGCTGCCCAGGCCCTCCCTCGCTTGAGGAAAGAAGAGTCTGGGATCTGAAGCATCTCAAAACTAAAACTGCCCCTAGCCCAAAAAACCCACAAGCAGGCAGCCTTGTCTCTGGGTTCACTGCCAGGCCAGCCCACAGCCTCCTCCCTAGTACAGAGTAGAGGCTAAAAATGTTTCTGGAAATGACTAAAGATTCAAGAGGAGAGTGTTGGCAGGGCTAAGACAGTGGGCCCACACTTGGGCACTGAATCAGCTTCCCCCTGCCGTCCTCCTCTGCTTCCTGTAGGACAGAGTCAATGCGGAGCACCATCAAGTCTGGATTCCCTAGAGTCCCAGAGGATAGGAAGTTGCATATGGCAAAGTTAGGGTTAAATTATATGGCTAAACCAAGAAGCTTGGGAACATGAGATCATTCATACAGCAGGGGTGAGGCAGGAAGGTTGGGAACACAGGAAAGAAGAATGGGAGTGCTTACAGCAGGGGTGAGACAGGCAGGCTGACAGGATAAAAAGAAGGAAAGACAGGGCTATGCAAAACATGACAAGGCAGGTCTCCCTTCACTGGCTCCCACAGAGGTCCTCCCTGAGGAGCATCTATAAGATGCCATTGTCCTTTCCCCTAGTAAACTTCTCAACTTTACTAAGACATTTATACCTTTATATAGATTCTTTTAAATGTATATAATGCCTCTAATGTAATAGGCTGAACTGTGCAGAAGTCACTGCCTAAGACAGCCCCTGCCTATTCCAGGAAGAAGACCCAACAGGCTACCTTAGGGAAGGGCAAAAGGGAGAGAAATGGTAGGGCCAGACCCATAAGTCCAGACACTATAAGCAGCAGTTTGTCCCTGCCACTAGCTCCATACACTCTGACTCCCTTTTCTTCTCTCCAGTGCTTCCTATAAGACGAGAAGGGACCCTTGGCACCTTCTGTCTCTTCTGAACTCTGCTGGGTACAGACCGGGTCAGTACTCTCACATTCCCTGGTATAATTAAGAGCATTGGCATTGGAACACTGGTGAGCTCAGCTTTATTCTAATTCTATTAGCCTCAGCTCACTCATGTGCAAAATGAAGCTAAAAATTATATCCACATCATACCGTTTATTGGGATTAATTGAGAAATTCATTGGAAAATAGATAGTAGCTGTTGGCTTTATTACTATAAGAAGTGAAGGGGTCTGCCCGTCATAACAGAACACCAGGGACTTAGTGGTTTAATCAACAAGAATTGGTTTTCTCACACTGCTCATCCAAGATTGAGATGCTGGCAAGGTTGGTTTCATACTGAAGCATCTCTCTGTGGCTTACAGACAGCTGGCTACCTCCTCACTGTCTTCTCAGGCATTTTCCTCTAGGAGTATACACCCATGATGTCTCTGTAGGGCCAAACGTCCTCTTATGAGGGTACCAGTCATGCCAGATTGCCGTCTACCCAGATGACTTTAATTTGAACTTTGACATCTCTGCAAAGATCCTATCTCCAAACATCCTAAGGTCCTGGAAGTGGGGACTCAACATGAATTTGGAAGTACATAATGAAGGCTGTAACAGGGTCTTTGACACGTTCACACTTTTTAATCATGCCTACCCAATTATTTAAAAGAAAATAAAAGCTTACCTTCTTACTGACTCTGAGCTGAGTTTAACTCTTGTATGTTGTTTGACCTAAAAGATATGTTTCCAACCTGATCAGTTAGCACACCAAAATCCAGGGATGTAGACAGTAGTATTATTTCTCCTCATGAGCATGAAACACAGACCTTGATCAAATCTCTTACCCCCTGTCCTCGTGAGGATCCTATTGCTGTGGTAAACACCATAGTCAAACCAACTTGGGGAGAAAAGAGTTGATTTGGCTTACACTTCCACATCACTGTTCATCACTGAAGGAAGTCAGGACAGGAACTCAAACAGGGCAGGAACCAGGAAGCAGAAACTGATGCAGAGGCCATGGAGGGGAGCTGCTCATTGACTTACTCTCCTTGGCTTGTTCAGCCCTCTTTCTGATAGAAGCCAGGACCACCTGCCCAGGGATGCCTCCACCTACAAAGGATTGGACCCTTGTCCATCAAACACTGATTAAGAAAATGCCCTACAGGTTTGACTACAGCCCACTCTTATGGAGACATTTTCTCAACTGAGATTCCTTCTCTCAGATGACTGTAGCTTGTGTCAGGTTGACATGAAACTAGCCATACCCTCGCTAGTCCTCATCCAAGAAGCTTAGGTTGGGTCACAAGGTCCGCAAAAAGTCATCTGGAAGTTTACCTTTATAGGTGCTGGAGACACAGAAAAGACAGCCAAGTCATTGCACCAACACAAGTTTATGTGCAAACCAAAGCACTCCTGCTCCTGCTTTCGTCCGTCCTGTCTGGCAGCAGGTGTGGCAGACACCTCTGGAAGCTTGTGACAAAAAATTAAATAAACAAACAAACAAAAAAGGGTCAGAAAAAGTTGTGTGCTAGCTCAGGGCTACGTCACGGTGACTCCTCTGTCTCACCTGGTATGCGAAGGTGATCACAATTATTAGACAAAGCAATATGACGTTCAATCCTGACCACTCCTGAAGGGTGGTCAAAGGAGGAAAACCTTCCCGTCCTCTCTCCTTCAAAGTGTCTTGCAGTATAAGCAGGATATGCTCTGTGACTCTCTCCCCCTCCTTTCCTACAGTTTGTTTTTCCCTCTGTTAGGGGCTTTTTAAGATGGGTTCTTGGTAAGGACAACATACATTATCCATTTACATTCAGAGACGAGAAGCCACACTGGTGATCAAAATTAGGCAGCACAATTTATTAGGATGCATAAGAAAATATTTCTTATTATTACCTTTTTTAACTTTTTATCTTTTAGTTATATATACATTATATAATATCTAGGGTATGATTGCAATTTATAAAAAGGAAAATAAACATATCATGGTGAAATGTTCAAAACATTCTAATGAATTACACCCCAAAGGAACACATGGGCCATTGTCCACAAACAAAACTAATTTGTAACACAGCCTTTCTCAGACACATCACTTTCCCACTCATGCTAATTTCTCTCTGAGCTCATGGTTATCACTAAAGCATGAAGGCAACCTTGGTCTCTTTTTCTGCCTTGCTGCAGAATGCCTCCCCACCAATAATTCAGGCATGATCTCATTCTGATAATGCTAAGATTTTATAATTACCTAAACACAACAGCAAAGACAGACTCCAAGCTGGAAGGAATGCCAGACACATTCAACACATAGCAAATCAGGAAGTCAGCTGACTGCTGTAAGCTCATTTGCATCCCCTCCCTCTTGCACACCGGTCTCCACCCCAGTCTCTGCTTTGCTGCGATGCATCTGTAGCTGCAAGTCTCTCATTCCTTCTCAAGGAGGCTGCACCTTCCATAACTGCTCACTCTAACGCCCACTGCACTTCCAATTTTAGGTACTGGCCTCTGGTCCCAAAGATGCAATGAAATTCAGATAGTGCCCTGGGAAATAACTTTCGGCACTCATTTTCTGATCTCCTAGTGGCCATCCACAGTAAGTCTTCAGTCTCATTGCCAATATGCATAATGCTACAGCTGCCACTTTCTCCACCTGTGTTTGGAGCAGAAAGCAACCTTCCTGCCTTTTTCATAAGCACTACCTGGGAAAAACTGAAAAACATTGTCTGTGGTGCTGGGTTAGGGTACATGATGAGTTCTCCAATCCTAAACTTCAGCGTTATTATAACTCGGGGCTGGGTGATCTTTGCTGTGTGGGGCTACCCACACACCTTTCCTCACGATGCTGGGAGCAGTCCTCCTTGAGTCATGACAATATAAAATGTCCCCAGGTATCTTCACATGTTGCCTGGGACTGGGAATCACAAACATTTCTGGTTAAGGATTTCTGCCTTAGAAGTAGTCAAGAATTAGTACATCCACTCAATGGAAACCCTAAAAGGTCCCTGTCCAGGAAAATAACAAACACTAATATGGACTCAAGGAGGAAAGAGCATGTACACACTACTGACGGGAATGTAAACTCGTGAAGCCACTATGGAAGTCAGTATGAAGGTTCCTCAAAAGCTGAAGGTAGATCTAATAGCCGGGTGGTGGTGGCACACACCTTTAATCCCAGCACTCGGGAGGCAGAGGCAGACGAATCTCTGTGAGTTCGAGGCTGACCTGGTCTACAGAATAAGTTCCAGGACAGGCTCCAAAGCTACACAGAGAAGCCCTATCTCAAAAAAAAGAAAAAAAAAGAAAGATGATAGATCTACTATATGATTCATTCAACTGTGTCACCCCTGAACATACGCAAAGGAATAGAGGCCAGTTTACAATGGCGATGTCTGTGTGCACATTCATTGCTCTATAACCCAGAAATAGAGTTGGCCTAGGTGCCCATCTACAGAATGGACAGAAGAAAATACCACACACACACACACACACACACACACACACAATTGGATTATTTTTTATTCAAGCACAAAGAACTAACATATGCCCATTGTAGGAAAAGGGAAAAAACTGCATGAGCATTATTTGGAATCAGTTAAACTCAGAAAGAGAAGCATTGTATATTTTCTCTAATATGCAAAATCTAAAAAAGAAAAGCAAAAATAAAAAAAGGATTATTAGAGCAGAAAGGAGGGCAGACAAGAGATAGGATGAGTTGACCATGGTCTATCACATGCAGGTTTGAAAATGTCACAATGAAACCTGCTACCTAATAAAATTAATATGTATAATGAAAAAGAATGTCATCCATTTTTATTAAATTTAAAAAACTGAAAATTACCATTAAATAAAAAGATTCTTGTACTTTTTATTTGTAAATGAAATTTGAATCAAGTTGTGATATCCCAGAACACACTCATGTCCTAGAATATCAAGGGAGGGGGCAAGGGACACAGCTTGGTTGGGAGAGTTTGTCTACTATATACCATGTTGAGTTTGATCTCCAACACCATAGACACCGGATGTAGCAGTGCATGCCCGTAATTTCAATTACTTAGGACAGGGAAGTGAGAACATCTGGAGTTCAAGGCTATCCTAAACTGCACAACTGGTTGAAGGCCAGCCTGGGCTACATGAAAATATGTCTCAAAAGTGGAGGGTACAGAAAATGTGTAATCAGTGACATTGGTAAGAAATGGAAAAGAGACAGGGGAGTAAAGCAAGAAGGGAGGCATTTATAGTCCACACAGTGATGGTTAATTTCTTGTCAACTTGACCAGATGTAGAAGCATCAAAAAGGCAAGGCTCTCTGGTCCTGCCTATGAGGGATTATCTAAATGAGGTTGATGGCGGTGTGAAGACCTACCGGGACTGTGGGCAGTCCAATTCCATGGGCTGGGGAAACCCAGCTGAGGCCACCAGCATTCACGTCTTTCTTTTTCCTGACTGCCTGGACCCTCTCCCACGTGGCCAGCACCAGCCCTGAGTCAGGATGAGCCTCTCTCTTGAGTTGCTTCTGTTACGTATTTTGTCACAACGATAGGAAAAACAACTAAGACCCAGATGGACTCCTGGCCACTGAGGCATCACGTGAGACTGTCCCTACGCCTTCCCCCCACTCCCCCACCCCCGCCCTCTCACAGCCAACTCCTACAAGAGATAGAGAAGTGGAGGAGGAGACAGCTGTTGCTGCCTTAGGAGTCTGCAGTTCATATCAATGGGGTATGAATACAAATGGGGCACGCATGCTGGCTGAGTTTACTCAAACAGCCCTCAGGATGGCTAACCTTTTCATCATAAGGAGTGGCTGCACTTCATCACTCCCTCTACACTCCCACACCTCCAAGGACCAGGGATAATCACCACACAGGCAGGTTCTTTCTGGCTGAGAAGATGTATCCTCCTCACTGAAGGACTGAAGACATCTCAGAGGATGTGGGGACAACCACGGTTCCACCGTCCACCTACCCTGAAACCCCTTTCATGAGCTCAGTCTTCATGGGTATTCTCTTTCTACAATTAGATGTTTGGTCTCCAGGCATGCACAGATTACAAAGTCATTATAAGCCACTCCTATCTATTATTATTATTATTATTATTATTATTATTATTATTATTATATACTCATATTGCTAGACCTGGGAAGCTGGCACTTATTTTTTCAGGCCAGTTCTCATCTCTAAAATGGACACAGATAATTAGATTGAGAACCCTGTTCCACCCAGCTCCCTGAAAGGATTATCATCGTTTTCTCTGGTCTACTCGCCAGAACAACTCTTCTGCTTGGCTGGGCCATATCTCAGTTTAATTGGCCTGCCCATGACAAACTCACTGTTATGCATGCCTGCAGGAGAATGAATTAGGAAAAGTTTCCTTTTCTGTCTCATGGTCTTCTCCTCCCTTTTTCTATGTTTAGCTTGTGTGGGCACTTGGCTGGTGCCAAATACAACTTACTGCTTTAATTCCTGTTCCAATGAGACATTTTCTTCACTGAGGGGGAAGCTCAGGACTGGAAGAAGACGCTGAAATGTAGATTCCATGTCTGTCTCACCTCTGTGCACTGGTAGGGCTTGTTGCATTTGGGGAAGGATGTCTTTTACCAAGCATAGAGCAAGTGCTCCTTGGGCGGGCTGCAGACAGTTAAAGGAATCGCAGACAGCTGTCTTGCTATGTTTTCCCTTGGCCAGCATCCCCTGCACACCTGCATGGGCAGCATACCACAGCTGTGGCTAAGTCACCAGTCTCGCCTGGAGAAAACGGAGTCCAAATGGAAGCAACATCATAATTCGGTATTGCACATGGGGCTCGGCAGCAAGGACAAGTTCTGTGCTGAAAAGCAGCCAGGTTGTTTCTGGAGACAAAGTGTGCAGTGTGACTGTCGCGTGTGTGGCTCACAGGGTGGTAGACTGGACAAGTTATTTCCTCACTCCTGGCCCCTTAGCATGGAGCTTTGGACAGATCAGTAACTTCTTTGGTGACACTGTTTCTGGGGATACACTAAACAATGTTCCCTCGCTGCAAATAAAAAGCTGATGACAGAACAAAGTGACCAAGACAGGGAAGTTCAACTTGGCGATCCAATTGGGTTCATTGGGGCTATTACAGGAGCATGGCAGACTCAGAGGCAGCTGGAGCAGCCAAAGCTCGTCCTGTCGAGGGCAACAGCTCACAAAAGCTGGAACCATGGAATTCTCTGCACAACTTGCAGGCTGCTTGGCGGGTCAGTCTCCTTCCTTAGAAGTTGTTCATGTGCCTCTAAACATGAAGCCAGAACTTGAGAATCATGGAAGGAGTTCCAGCTTCCCAGCATGTGAAGTTTGTTTCCATTCAGAGTGTCCCAGCTCCCTCCAGAACAGAATATTTCAGCTCAGAGGAAACTGCTATATGACACTCTCTAACCCTCTGTTTTCTCATCCATAGAGTGGCCCACAACAGCCGTTTCTTCGTGGAGCTGTGCTAAGGATGAAATTCAATCATATGTGTCGTGAATGGAGGCTCCATAAGGTTAGCTGCTATCTTTGCCGTGAGGCAAGACTCCATCTTATGTCCTTTTCAATATGGGAATCACTAAGAGTTAGGTTCTATTGCCTGCCTAACTAAGATCCTGCATCCAGTACACAGCAACCCTAAGATATGAGCCCAGCTCTGTATGACGATGCAGTCAGGCTTTGGACTAGAGTTCAGGGGCTTTTGAGATCACAACTTGACTGTCTGCCTCAGATTTTTCAGTGTGAAGAAAGGCCGAGCCCAGAGAGTCTCCAAGGGTGTAAGTTTTGAGCAGAGAGCCAATCCCACAAAACTAGCATGTTAGACTAGATATAAGCGGTAACAACCTCTACACTTGCTTCCTCCCAGAATCCTTCACTTGACTTACCTATATGCAAATGAGTCTTCTCTTTCTTGATTTTTGACCCTTGCCCTAGTTCACCTTTTCCACTCCAATCAGTAGCTCAATGCAAGACAGTTTTAGTCATCGTAGGAATGCTAGCCATGCCCACTCTTACCTCCAGCTCTTCAGCCCATTACTTGCTACAGCCACCTCCTGACCACTCAAGCCCAAAGCTTGCATAACTCACAGAATAGCCCCTTGCCTACCACACCTCCTGTGCCAGGATGTCCTTATTCCTCTTTGTCCTCATCAAACTATCTCAAATTTGCCTTCAAACCAGTGACTAATTCTACGTTTCTCATCTTTTTACTCAGCATAGCGATAGGGCTACTGGATCACTGCTGGAGACTGCTGCAGGTTCTCCCGAATTTATTCTTTCTCTCCAACAGGTTATATCTAACTCAGTATCAAAGAACATTTAAGGACAAAACAGACCAGTTGTTCGCCAGCCAGAAGACTTCTAATGGCTTTTGTTTTTGCTTATGCTGTGAGTCTGTGTGTGCACGAGTGTGCGAGTGTGTGCCACATGTGCGTTGGTGCCCATGGAGACTGGAAGAGTCATTGGATCCCATGGAGCTGGACTTAGAGATGATTGTGAGCTGACTGGCATGTATGATGATCCGAACTTAGGTCCTGTGGAAGAGTAACGAGTGCCATCACCCTCTGGGCCATCTTTCCACCCCTCCTACTTTAATACTTCCCATAAAATCTGCAGTCCTTCTTTTCCACCCCTAACTTTGACCTGTGTACTTGGTTATATTCACTCTTCCCCAGCCATGTGGACCCTCAGTCCCATCAATTCATTGTCCTTTGGCCTCCTTTTGGTTTTCATCTATCTGGTAATTGCCCCCCCCCCCCAGACCTGTAGGGAGTAGCACTATTAGGAGGTGTGGCCTTGTTGAAGTAGGTGTGGCCTTGTTGAAGAAAGTGTGTCACTGTGGGTAGACTTTGAGGTTTCAGAAACTCAAGCCAGGCCCAGTATCATCCTCTCTTCTTGCTGCCTTCTGATCCAAATATAGAACTCTCAGTTCCTTCTCCAGCACCATGTCTGCGTGCAGCCCTGCTTCCTGCCATGATGATAATGGACTAAACCTCCAAGCTGTAAACAAGCCCTAACTAAATGCTTTCCTTTTGAAGAGTTGCTGTGGTCATGGTGTCTCCTCACAGCAATAGGAACCCCAAGGAGGGTAGTCTCCTTCTTGTCAATTAAAACATTCAAGCTTTAAGAGGATGTGGCTCGAGGCTCCCCCTGACCCATCTCCTAGTATTATACTTGCACCGTGTGTATGACCAACTTACATTTCTTTTGTTTCAGTTTCTCTCAGTGAGCCTGGAGAGCCCTGTTTTGTTTATCTCTCTTCGGAACCTCGACTGCAGCCTGGTTTCTAGTGTGTGCATGCTCAATAAATATGTATACCTTAGCTACATACAAATGAGGGGCTTTCTCCTGCATTCTCATCTCTTAAACTCCATATTCACAGAATAAGAATGTAAAGCATAAAATGTCTCATGGTTAGCCATTTGTAACCAGTGGGCAAAGCCCTAGAACTCTTAAAATGTAATGAAGAATTCTGAATTCTGCAGTGTGCCATGTGATGGCGCCTCTGAAATGTTTGCCCTGAAACCGGCCCCCTGTCTCCATGAATACAAATGAAGAAGGGTCGCCCGACAATTACCTTCAAAGAGTCTGCAGCATGTCTGTAATCACAGACAGATTCTCCAGGCTCAGTCTCTGATGTGCACCCCTAAATTCACTTCATTAGTTTTAATTATCCCCGCCACGAGCAAGCGAAGACGTTGAAGCTATTTTAGAAATGGAATTAGCGAACTCGGAGGCTGGGTAACTTTCTCCAAGGTGTTTAGCTCTAATTGTCCTCAAGTTGCATAGAAACGAGGAGCAGCTACTTCTCTTCCTGTTGCGTATTGGAGAAGATGTTGTTTGATAAGCATCTCCATTTGTCTGGGCTCATGAAAACTAAATCCTACCAGACAGACCCTAGCCAGGTTGAGCCTTCACTACCTTCACCTGTGACATGAATGTGACTCTAGAAACACTTCTGTGACTACCCCATGAGCGCGCACGCGCGCGCACACACACACACACGCACACGCACACACACACACACACACACGCGCACACACACACACGCGCACACACACACACACACACACACACACCTGCATATTCCATCACTGGCTCTAGTAGCGATCCTCCATCTCCTCCAATCTCTGTCCCTGTTTCTCTGTGCTCTCTATTTCTCTCTCACCCTCTCTCTCTCCCCAATAAACACCATGCACCCAATCACTTCTTACCACTACCAGCACTACCACACTATAGTATAAGCCAATTATCCTCTTTGATTTTATCTGGACCACTGTAAGAGGCTTTAGGGGACCCAATCATTATTCTAGCAGCAACTCTCTACCGATCATCTGTCCAGCAGCTAATATGCTGCTTATAAAGAAAAAGATCTTCACATCCTGCCTCCCTAGAGCCCCGCACATGTTTCTTTTCCTTGAATGTGGCTTAAGTCTTTATCATATGCCCCAAGTCCCTAACTGGTCACCCTTCTGATACCATCATTCATTCCTAAATTCACTCCAGCTTCCTGGATATTTCTGGATCCCAGCACCCCTACCCCACTTACCTCTGTTTGTTTTCCCCTCAACTTAGAACATGTGTGCAGTAAACATCTCTATGTGTCAACTTCTTTGATTCCCTTAGGTCACTGCTTGGTCGCTCCCTCTTAGCAGCTTCCCCTGTTCATTCTATCTAAATGTAATCTCATTGCTCTTTATCCTTGTGCCTTGGCTTTTATTCTATAATACAGCTCTATCATCTCACAGCACTAAGTTAACCCAAATGACCTAAGAATGTGCTAGCAGGAGGCTTGAAGAAAAGAAAGAGAAATTCAGTTTCAACACCTTTGGAAAGATAGAGACTTCCACCATCCAGTGAGAAAAGAGTGAGAGTCAGGGATGCTAGTAGAAAAGATGAAGAAACAAAGAGCTACATTTCATGAAGAAGCAATGGCAAAGATGGCAATGATCAGTATTATGTAAATTCAGTGCATCATGTCAAAGTATGCAAGCAGAAATTTAAGACATGCATTATTGTAGGGTTTTTTTTTATGTTTGAGACTATTTGATGTATGCCAGGCTGCCCTTGATCTTGCTGTATATCCCAGATGACCTTGAGCTTTTGATCCTCAAGCTTCCACTTCCCAAGTGTTAGGATGACAGACACCACACCTGGTGTGTGCAGTGCTGGGGGTTAAGCCAAAGGTTTCGTGTGTGCTAGACAGGAACTCTACCGATATAGCTACGACCGGAGTGCACCACTGTCCTACTTTAAATAGGAGGAAACTGAGTCTTAGAAAGATTACGATCTTTTCTAGCAGCACACCATTAAGATCCTGAATCTAAACCTATGCGCACCTCATTTCAGCTACATTTTATCATGCACTAGGGGAATCTACTCAATCCCATTAGCTCCATGTATTTCTTACAACAAATGGAAAAGAGAAATCTAGGATGGGAAAGAAAAGACTTGTAAAATCATTTCATCCACCACTGACTTCTCACCAGTGCCTAGAAGGAAGTGCTGCAACCCACAGGCCCCGAGCTGTGGCTGTCCATGTCATGAGGCTGCAACCCTCAGGACCCAAGGTGTGGCTGCCCATGTCATGAGGCTGCAACCCACAGGACCCGAGGTGTGGCTGTCCATGTCATGAGGCTGCAAACCACAGGACCTGAGGTGTGGCTGTCCATGTCATGAGGCTGCAACCCAAAGGACCCAAGCTGTGGCTGTCCATGTCATAAGGGCTACAACCCATGCAACCACCTGAGGTGTTGCTGTACACATCACATTCACAGATCTTTGCCTTCCTTAGTCTTTTGCTGCTATTTGCAAAGGAGTATACAAACTTCCAGACACTGTGGTGCACTTTATAGCAGGAAGCTTCAGAATTTTTAAGGCTAAGAGTCTTAGAAAGGCATGGTGTGTGGATTCAGGGTACCCCAGAAGACATACCTCATAAATATTTATGAAGGTCTGCTATGGGGAATGGAGACGCAATGGTGCTTGGCTAATCCTGACTGCCAACATGATGACATTGGGGAGCACCTAGGTAGTTACTAAAGCAAGCCTGTAAGTGTGTGTAGGGTCTTTCCAGGAACAGTTAGTCTAAGGGGGAAGCGCACCTTGAGTGAGAACAGTGCCATCCATAGTCTAGAGCCCTCTGTGGATCACTAGTTCAGGCACTGTCTCTGATCCCTGACTGCCATGATGGGAGCTGCTCCTCCTGCCTCCACATCTTAAGACTGAAATGTCTGAAAACACAAGCAACAGACGTCAGTTTTCATTGAAAGTTTCCCACATGTACCCCTTACACAGACAAAACTTGTACTAACTGCAGATCCCTTCTGCTGGACCCACAATCTCACTCTAACACCAGATCAAGGGAGGAGAACAGCCTCAAGCAGGAACCACAGTGTAGACTGAACAGCAAGCTGCCATGTTAGTAGGCTTTGTGGACATGGTGGGCTTGAGATCAAATGTGAAGATTAGACTCTGCATGGCATCTGTCAAGAATGTAGCACTCTACAGACCAGGTGACCTCGATAAGCTTGGGCTTGCCAACACAGAGCTGGGGTGTTGCAAGAACTAAACAAATAATGCCTTAAAAATAAAGATACCATGCCTGGCTCATGGTAGGCACTGGGTACATGTGGTTCCTTATGGAAACTTATAACAGAGAAAGAATGGCAAGAGTGGAGGAAGGAGGGAGACAAGAGAGAAGGAAGTTGGAGGAAGGAAAGGATCTACTTCTATTCAGACTTCAGCGTGTGTGTGTGTGTGTGTGTGTGTGTGTGTGTGTGTAATCAAAGCATTGAAATCAATGTGTCACCCCCCATCTGAAATATTAGTCACCAAACTGAAAATTCTGCACAACCCTACACAACCCTACGTATGTGTCAACTGATAGACACATTTTTAATGTGATAAGCACACTCTGGAATATGAGTCAGCGTTTGAAAAGAATGAGATTCTGTCATTTGAGACAATGTGGATAAATCCAAAAGACACAATAATATGTAAAAAGGCTGTGCAGACTGAAAATGAGAACTGCCTAAACAGGTGTGTGTACCAAGCCCACTGAAACTCGGAGAGCATCACAGAGGAAGGAACCGAAGAGCATGAAGATCTCGGAGAGAAGGGCTGTGAAGGGCTGTCTTCTGGATATGACATCACCCATGCAACACGAGCCCACAGCAACTGCAGCTGCCTGCAATGCACCTCTACAGCATTGGCCCATGAGTGGTGTCAATCATAAATCAGGGAAAGCTCATTGGCCCCCCTCTGCCTGCTGAAATATTAACTACATAAGGATTCTGAAAGAAGCGGCCACAGAGGAGCCACAGGCTCCTGTAGACAGTAAACCTGTTGCCATGCAGACTAAACTAACTGGGTCACAAAACAGAAAATGAAAAGGACTGAATGTGGGAAGGGACTTTGGGTGGAGATGAGAATATGCGGCATAGTAACCATCGTGCACTGTAGGCATATGGTATTAGAAAAGACTCAGAGTGTTCTTTAAAAAAGCAGAGTGGCAGTGGTGGGAAGGGTGAGGCCATTGGCTGAGGGTCGAAAGCCGAAGTAAGGTACGAGAAGAAAGTTCTTGTGATCTGGCACAGCAGGGCAACAACTGAGGTTGATCACGAGGATTTTATATTTATTTCAAATCTTCTGGAAGTGTGGATCCTAGCATGCCCACCACAAAGAAGTGTGCCTCTGTTTGAGCTGGCAGGTGTGCTAACTCATCAGGTTGCCTCATTCTACAAAACAACCAGAGCATGTGTTAAGTATTTCATTGTACCTCATTAATATACACAAATCACCATTTGTCAATAAAAATAAAATTAATACAAATCCAAGCAGAGAAATGAAATAATCTTTAAAGTGAACAGGCACACCAGTCTGAGCTAAGATAACCTGCAGTGGAAGAAACTAATAAGAAGCTAATTCTAGGAAACCATTTAGTCCAGAATAAGATGTGTGCTGCAGGAAACCAAGGGCTGGGGAGATGGCTCAGTCAGCAAAGTGAGGACCTGACTATGTGAGTCAGCCCAGTGGCGCTCGTGTATTCCCAGTGCTGGGGAGACTGAGCTGGAAAGACCCCTGACTCACTGGTCAGTTAGTCTAGCCAACTGTTAAATTCCAGGTCCACTGAGAGATTTGTCTCAAAAAAACAAAAACAAAAACAAACAAACAAAAAAAACCAACGTGAAGGGCTGGAGAGATGACTCAGTGCTGAAGAGCACTGGCCACCCCCCCAGAGGACCCAGGTTTGATTCCCAGCACCCTTATGGCAGCTGACAACTCCATGTCTGGAACTCTAGTCTCAGGAAATCTGACCCCTCTTCTGGCTTCTGCAGGCACTGCACACGTGATGAACAGATACACATGCTGACAAACAGCCTGAAGGAGCCTCGGGGTCATCACAGAACACCCCAAACACCAAATTCTCAGCACAAAGAAGATTACCCCAGAGGGTTCTGCCTCTTGATTGGGTGAAGGGAGACAGCAAACAGCAGGTGTCTCTGTAGGAGTGGTTTTTAAGGACCAAAGGGGAAGTCTGTGCTAGGGTGAGTTGGTAAGTTATGATGGGACATGTTAGCCAATGTTGCCAAATAATGAATTTGATTGCTGGACCTTAATGTTTTGGTAGTTAGATCTTTCAGTCAGGCATAAGGAAGTGACCAAATAAAGGAATAGACCTTGGTGGCTAGCTTTAGGAATGTGATCTAATGGCTTAGCAAGAGAGCAGAAAGGCGAGAGGGCAAGACTGGCTGGTACTATGTTCGCCATGCTGGGGCCTGTTAGAAAGCCTGTCACACCATACACATAAAATAAAAATAAAGAAAATTTTCCATTCATGTGAAGAACAATTGAGGAAAGATACCTAACATAGGTCTCTGGCCCCCATATGCACACACACACACACATGCAATGCATAAGTTTACATGTGGAACTGCATGTATATGTGCATGCACACATGAACATATGCACATCAAACAGGTAAAACTAAACATTCCTCATCCCTTTTTCCAATACCAACCTCCCTTCATCTTGCTTCTACTCTCTTGAATACTATGTCGAATTATCACAATTAAAATACAGGAGGCAGAGGCAGGCAGATCTCTGTGAGTTCAAGGCCAGCCTGGTCTAAAAGAGTTAGTTCCAGGATAGGCTCCAGAGCTACAGAGAAACCTTGTCTCAAAACAAAACAGAACAAAAAACACTGTCTGTAGATACCAAAATGTGAGCATCAGCATGGCAACTGAACCAAGATTCTTAACAAGATCCAACTCTTTATTCTAGAAATATCTTGTTAGAAAAATCATCAGGAAAAAAATTTTCAGGAGATATTCTGAAATTCAAAGTTTTGTGAACCACGTTACTTGCCATACAGGAAACAGAAACAGCCCAACTGCCCTGTCATAGAACACCGACTAAGCAAGGGCTTGTTAATGTGACAGGTTGAGGGGTGCGCATTTTAATATTGGGGAAAGACTAGACCCACGATGACTAGCAAACTAAAGAGAATGCAAAATCATATTGTTTTTGTCTAAACTGTACAGAGAAAAGATATTTTTAAAATATCAGAGTGGATGATTCTTTGTGTTCTGTCTAAGAATCATTTTGTTCTGCTTTGAAATTTTTCATATTTTCCAAAGTAGCAAAATAAGGGTTTCCTTCGCCTTTATCCCATTACAAGGAGACAACTCTCTGCCCACTACCAGAACCCACCTTTATCAAGCACTGCTGGGCCAGAAGAGGTGGTGTACACCTGTATGCCGGACCTCAGGAAGCTGAGGGAGGAAGCACACAAGTTCAAGGCCCACCTGGGCTTCACAGTGACATGCCACTCCAGAATATAAACAAAGCTGCTGCTGTGATTTGAGAGGGTGAGGCTGGGGAAGGTGGGCAAAGGGAGAACACTCTCCAGGAGTTTGGCAAACCCAAACAATGCTTAGAGGTCAGCCACAGAGGCCAGGTGAAAGTGTTTCTTTTTTTTTTTTTATTGTTTTTATTGAGCTATCTATTTTTCTCCACTCCCCTCTCTCCTTCTACCTACTCCAATGACCCCCACACTCCCAATTTACTCAGGAGATCTTGCCTTTTTCTACTTCCCATGTAGATTAGATCCATATATGTCTCTCTTAGGGTCTTCTTTATTGTCTAGTTTCTCTGAGGTTGTGGCCTGTCGGATAGCTTTTCTTTATGTCTAAAAGCCACTTATTAGCTCTAGGCGCCAGGAGACCCAGCGTTGGGGTGAGTTTCTGACCCTGCAGCGCCAGCCCGGGAAGGGGAGTTCAGAGGTTCCTTGGCCCCCTGTCCTTCTTGAGCTCTCGGCAGGGCCCCCACTCCCTGCATACCTCCTCTTTCTTCCTAGCCCACCCAGCTCCCATCCAGAACCCTCCCCAATTTGCCCCACCGCCCTCTTTCTGCACATAACATCACCCAGCCCAGCCTGTCTGGGCACTGGGTCCGAATCTTCGGGGCACCCAAGTGGGCGGGAGTCTCTTTGTTTCTATGGCCTGCCTGCACCAAGCAGGGTAGGCGCTTTGTTTGCGACCTGCCCACCAGCACGGAGGCCTGATCTCTAGGCGCCAGGAGACCCAGCGTTGGGGTGAGTTTCTGACCCTGCAGCGCCAGCCTGGGAAGGGGAGTTCAGAGGTTCCTTGGCCCCCTGTCCTTCTTGAGCTCTCGGCAGGGCCCCCACTCCCTGCATACCTCCTCTTTCTTCCTAGCCCACCCAGCTTCCATCCAGAACCCTCCCCACTTTGCCCCACCGCCCTCTTTCTGCGCATAACATCACCCAGCCCAGCCTGTCTGGGCACTGGGTCCGAATCCTCGGGGCACCCAAGCGGGCGGGAGTCTCTTTGTTTCTATGGCCTGCCTGCACCAAGCAGGGTAGGCGCTTTGTTTGCGACCTGCCCACCAGCACGGAGGCCTGATCTCTAGGCGCCAGGAGACCCAGCGTTGGGGTGAGTTTCTGGCCCCGCGGCGCCGGGAAGGGGAGTTCAGAGGTTCCTTGGCCCCCTATCCCTCTTGAGCTCTCAGCAGGGCCCCCACTCCCTGCATACCTCCTCTTTCTTCCTAGCCCACCCAGCTTCCATCCAGAACCCTCCCCACTTTGCCCCACCGCCCTCTTTCTGCGCATAACATCACCCAGCCCAGCCTGTCTGGGCACTGGGTCCGAATCCTCGGGGCACCCAAGCAGGCGGGAGTTCCTTTGTTTCTTTGGCCTGCCTGCACCAAGGAGGGTAGGTGCTTTGTTTGTCACCTGCCCATCAGCACGGAGGCCTGATCTCTCGGCGCCAGGAGACCCAGCCTTGGGGAGACCCAGCGTTGGGGAGAGACAACGTTGGGGAGATCCAGCATTGGGTAGGCAAGGAGACCTGATCGGGTAAAGAAGATCCATAAGGGAGCATTTGGAAGAAGAGATGGGTAGACGCCAAGGCAAGAATTCGCCCAACAAGCTGAAAAGCAACATGAAGCCACCAGAAACCAGCGACCTCACAACGGGAGGACATGAACACCTTAATCAAGAAGAAGTAGAAAAGGTTGACTTCATGAAAGTGATTGACGCCCTTAAACAGCATGTAAAAAATGCCCTTATAGAAATGGATGAGAAATATAACAGAAAGTTTGAAGAACTGAATAAATCAGTGAATGATACCCTAGAAAACCAAGGAAAAACAATCAAACAGATAATGGAAACGGTGCAAGACTTGAAAACTGAAATGGAGGCAAAGAAGAAAACACAAACAGAGGGCCGGCTGGACATGGAAAATTTAAGTAAACAAACAGAGTCTACAGAAACAAGCATAACCAACAGAATACAAGAGATAGAAGAAAGAATCTCAGATTCTGAAGATACCATAGAGAAAATTAACACTCTGATCAAAGAAAACAGCAAGTCCAACAAACTCTCATCACAAAATATTCAGGAAATATGGGACACAATAAAAAGACCAAACCTAAGAATAATAGGAGTAGAAGAAGGAGAAGAAGTGCAGCTCAATGGTCCAGAAAATATATTTAATAAAATTATAGAAGAAAACTTTCCCAACCTAAAGAAAGATATACCTATGAAGGTTCAAGAAGCATACAGAACACCGAATAGGCTGGATCAAAAAAGAACATCCCCTCGCCATATAATTATCAAAACACAAAGCATACAGAATAAGGAAAGAATATTAAGAGCTGCAAAGGAAAAAGGCCAAATTACTTATAAAGGTAAACCTATCAGACTTACACCTGACTTCTCCATGGAAACCATGAAAGCCAGAAGGTCCTGGATAGATGTACTTCAGAAACTAAGAGACCATGGATGCAAGCCCAGATTACTATACCCAGCCAAGCTTTCATTCACTATAAATAGAGAAAATAAAATTTTCCAGGATAAAAACAAATTTAAACAATACGCAGCCACAAATCCAGCCTTACAGAAAGTAATAGAAGGAAAATCACTAACCAAGGAGTCCAACAATGACCACAATAACTCAGACATCTAGAGACCCTTCACCAACACAAATCAAAGAAGGGAAACACACAAACTCTACGACTAAAAAAATGACCAGAGTTAACATCCACTGGTCATTAATATCACTTAATGTCAATGGACTCAACTCACCTATTAAAAGGCACAGGCTAAGAGATTGGATACGAAAACAGGATCCAACATTCTGCTGTTTACAAGAAACACACCTCAACCACAAAGACAGGCACCTACTCAGAGTAAAGGGCTGGGAAAAGGCTTATCAAGCAAATGGACCTAAGAAACAAGCAGGTGTGGCCATACTAATCTCTAACAAAGTTGACTTCAAACTTAAATCAATCAGAAGAGATGGAGAGGGGCATTTTATACTCATAACAGGAACAGTTCAGCAGGATGAAGTCTCAATTCTGAACATCTACGCCCCTAATTTAAAAGCACCCACGTACATAAAAGAAACATTGCTAAAACTCAAGGCAGCCATCAAACCGCACACACTAATAGTAGGAGACTTCAACACTCCTCTCTCACCAATGGACAGGTCAATCAGACAGAAACCTAACAGAGAAATAAGAGAATTAATGGAGGTAATGAATCAAATGGACTTAACAGACATCTATAGAACATTCCACCCAAATAGGAAAGAATATACCTTCTTCTCTGCAGCTCATGGAACCTTCTCAAAAATTGACCACATAGTGGGTAACAAAGCAAACATCCACAGTTACAAAAAAATATTAGTAACCACCTGTGTCTTATCAGATCACCATGGATTAAAGTTAGAATTCAACATCAATGCTACCCCCAAAAAGCCTACAAACTCATGGAAACTGAACAGTCAACTACTGAACCATACCTTGATTAAGGAAGAAATTAAGAAAGAAATTAAAGTCTTCCTGGAATTCAATGAAAATAAAGAAACAACATACTTAAACTTATGGGACACTATGAAAGCAGTCCTAAGAGGAAAGTTCATAGCACTAAGTGCCCACTTAAAGAAAACAGAGAAAGCTCACATTGGAGACTTAACAGCCCAACTGAAAGCTCTAGAAAAAAAAGAAGCAGACTCACCTAGGAGGAGTAGAAGACTGGAAATAATCAAACTGAGGGCTGAAATCAACAAAATAGAAACACAGAAAACAATCCAAAGAATCAATGAAACAAAAAGCTGGTTTCTGGAGAAAATCAACAAGATTGACAAACCCCTATCCAAACTAATCAAACGGCAGAGAGAGAATTTGCAAATTAATAAGATCAGAAATGAAAAGGGGGACATAACCACAGACACAGAGGAAATTCAGAGAATCATTAGATCTTACTACAAAAGCCTATATGCCACAAAACTGGAAAATGTAAAGGAAATGGACACTTTTTTAGATCAATACCATATACCAAAGTTAAACCAGGACCAGGTGAACAATCTAAATAGACCTGTTAGTCGCGAAGAATTAGAAGGGGTTATCAAAAACCTCCCTACCAAAAAAAGCCCAGGACCAGATGGTTTCAATGCGGAATTCTACCAGAACTTCCAAGAAGACCTAATACCTATACTCCTTAATGTATTTCACAATATAGAAACAGAAGAGTCATTGCCAAATTCCTTTTATGAAGCTACAGTTACTCTGATACCAAAACCACACAAAGACTCAACCAAGAAAGAAAATTATAGACCAATCTCACTCATGAACATCGATGCAAAAATCCTCAACAAAATACTGGCAAACCGAATCCAAGAACACATTAGGAAAATTATCCATTATGATCAAGTAGGCTTCATCCCAGGGATGCAGGGCTGGTTCAACATACGAAAATCTATCAATGTAATCCAGCATATAAATAAACTGAAAGAAAAAAACCATATGATCATTTCATTAGATGCTGAAAAAGCATTTGACAAAATTCAACACCCCTTTATGATAAAAGTATTGGAGAGATTAGGGATACAAGGGTCATACCTAAATATAATAAAAGCTATATACAGCAAGCCGACAGCTAACATTAAATTAAATGGAGAGAAACTTAAAGCCATCCCACTAAACTCAGGAACACAACAAGGCTGTCCACTCTCGCCATACCTCTTCAATATAGTACTTGAAGTTCTAGCAATAGCAATAAGACAACATAAGGGGATCAAAGGGATTCGAATTGGAAAGGAAGAAGTTAAACTTTCGTTATTTGCAGATGATATGATAGTGTACATAAGCGACCCCAAAAACTCCACCAAAGAACTTTTACAGCAGATAAACACCTTTAGTAATGTGGCAGGATACAAGATAAACTCCAAAAAATCAGTCGCCCTCTTATACACAAAGGATATGGAAGCAGAGAGGGAAATCAGAGAAGCTTCACCTTTCACAATAGCCACAAACAGCATAAAATATCTTGGGGTAACTCTAACCAAGGAAGTGAAAGATCTATTTGACAAGAACTTTAAGGCATTGAAGAAAGAAATTGAGGAGTATACCAGAAAATGGAAGGACCTTCCTTGCTCTTGGATTGGGAGGATCAACATAGTAAAAATGGCAATTCTACCAAAGGCAATTTATAGATTCAATGCAATCCCCATCAGGGTCCCATCAAAATTCTTCACAGATCTTGAGAGGACAATAATCAACTTTATATGGAAAAACAAAAAACCCAGGATAGCCAAAACAATCCTATACAATAAAGGTTTGTCTGGAGGCATTACCATCCCTGACTTCAAACTCTATTACAGAGCTACAGTGATGAAAACAGTGTGGTACTGGCATAAACACAGAGAAGTTGACCAATGGAATCGTATAGAAGACCCGAATTTTAACCCACAAACCTATGAACACCTCATTTTTGATAAAGGAGCCAAAAGTATACAATGGAAGAAAGAAAGCATTTTTAACAAATGGTGCTGGCATAACTGGATGTCAACCTGTAGAAGAATGAAAATAGACCCATATCTATCACCATGCACAAAACTCAAGTCCAAATGGATTAAAGACCTCACTATCAGTCAGAACACAGTGAACCTGATAGAAGAGAAAGTGGGAAGTACCCTACAGGAGATGGGCACAGGAGATCGCTTCCTATGTGTAACCCCAACAGCACAGACTTTAAGGGCAACATTGAATAAATGGGACCTACTAAAACTGAGAAGCTTCTGTAAAGCAAAGGACACTGTCACCAAGACAAATAGGCAACCTACTGACTGGGAGAAGATCTTCACCAACCCTGCAACAGACAAAGGTCTGATCTCCAAAATATATAGAGAACTCAGGAAACTAGACTTTAAAATGCTAATTAACCCAATTAAAAAATGGGGCACTGAACTGAACAGAGAATTCTCAGCAGAGGAAGTTCAAATGGCCAAAAGACACTTAAGGTCATGCTCAACCTCCTTAGCAATCAGGGAAATGCAAATCAAAACAACTTTGAGATATCATCTTACACCTGTCAGAATGGCTAAAATAAAAAACTCCAATGATAGCCTTTGCTGGAGAGGCTGTGGAGGAAGGGGAACACTCATCCATTGCTTGTGGGAATGCAATCTTGTGCAACCACTTTGGAAATCGGTGTTTCTGTTTCTCAGGAAATTCGGGATCAACTTACCCCTGGACCCAGCAATACCACTCCTGGGAATATACCCAAGAGATGCCCTATCACATGACAAGAGCATTTGTTCAACTATGTTCATAGCAGTATTATTTGTAATAGCCAGAACCTGGAAACAACCTAGATGCCCTTCAATGGAAGAATGGATGAAGAAAGTGTGGAATATCTACACATTAGAGTACTATGCTGCGTTAAAAAACAATGACTTCTCAAATTTTGCATGCAAATGGATGGAAATAGAAAACACTATCCTGAGTGAGGTATCCCAGACCCAAAAAGATGAACATGGGATGTACTCACTCATAATTGGTTTCTAGCCATAAACAAGGGTCACGGAGTCTACACTTGGTGATCCCAAAGAAGCTAAGTAAGAAGATGAACCAAAGGAAAAGCATATAGTTGCCCTCTTGGCTATGGGAAGTAGACAAAATTGCCGGGGAGAAAATTGAGATCTTGGGGGTGGGGTGGG
Organism: Microtus oregoni; assembly: GCF_018167655.1. Lineage (NCBI taxonomy): Eukaryota > Metazoa > Chordata > Mammalia > Rodentia > Cricetidae > Microtus > Microtus oregoni. The sequence goes on along the minus strand of NW_024543086.1, from coordinate 26,903,308 downwards.
ATGGGGGTAAGGGGAGATGGGGAGAGAGGGGGGAGAGGGGGAGAATGGGGGGAGCTTGGGGAAGGGGGAGGATTGGGATGAAGGAAGGTTGGATGGGGGAGCACGGAAGCACGGTTCTTAGTTAAGGGAGCCACCTTAGGGTTGGCAAGAGACTTGAACCTAGAGTGGCTCCCAGATACCCAAGCCGAGGTCCCCAGTTAGTTCCTTGGGCAGCTGAGGATGGGGAACCTGAAATGACCCTACCCTAGAGCAATACTGACGAATATCTTGCATATCATCATAGAACCTTCATCTGGTGATGGATGGAGACAGAGACAGAGACCCACACTGGAGCACTGGACTGAGCTCCCAAGGTCCCGATGAGGAGCAGAAGGAGGGAGAACATGAGCAAAGAAGTCGGGACCACGAGGGGAGCACCCACCCACTGAGACAGTGGAGCTGATCTATTGGGAGCTCACCAAGGCCAGCTGAACTGTGACTGAAAAAGCATGGGATAAAACTGGACTCTCTGAGCATGGCGAACAATGAGGGCTGATGAGAACCCAAGGACAATGGCACGGGGTTTTGAACCTACGTAATGTGCTGGCTTTGTGGGAGCCTAGCCAGTTTGGATGTTCACCTTCCTAGAAATGCACGGAGGGGGGAGGACCTAGGACTTACCACAGGGCAGGGAAATCTGACTGCTCTTTGGGCTGGAGAGGGAGGGGGAGAGGAGTGGGGGGAGGGGGAGAAGGGTGGGAGGAGGGGGAGGGAAATGGGAGGCTGGGAGGAGGAGGAAATTTGTTTTTTTTTTCTTTTCTCAATAAAAAAAAAAATTAAAAAAAGCCACTTATTAGTGATAACATAAAACATTTGTCTTTCTAAATCTAGGTTACCTCACTCAATATGACTTTTTTTCTAAATTCATCTATTTGCCTGCAAATTTCAAGATGTCATTTTTTTTAACCACGGTATAGTACTCAGTTGCACAAATGTACCACATTTTCTTTATCCATTCTTCAGCTGAGGAACATCTAGGTTGTTTCCAGGTTCTGGCTATTACAAATAATGCTGCTATCAACAGAGTTGAGCACATATCCTTGTGGTATGATTGAGCATCCTTTGGGTATATACCCAACAACAGTATTGCTGGGTCTTGAGGTAGATTGTTTCCTAATTTCTGAGAAATCACCAGTAATGATTTCCAAAGGGGCTGTACCAGTTTTCACTCCCACCAGCAACACAGGAGTGTTCCCTGTACCCCACATCCTCTCCAGCATAAGTTGTCATCAGTGTTTTTGATCTTGGCCATTCTAACAGGTGTAAGATGGAGTATCAGAGTTGTTTTCATTTGCATTTCTCTGGTGATTAAGGATGTTGAACAATTTCAAAAGTGTTTCTTCAGAGCTGCTTTCCAGGCTTCCCTGGAAACTCCTGCATTCTGTCCTCCATGGGTAGTAGCGTCTGAATGAGGATAGATTTCCACATACCCCAAAGCATACCTGGGGACCAGGGGCAATTTAAGAACTGCCATTTGGGACGGAAATAGAAAACAGTATCCTGAGTAAGGTAAGCCAGACCCAAAAAGAGGAACATGGGATGTACTCACTCATATTTGGTTTCTAGACATAAATAAAGGACATTGAGCCTATAATTCGTGATCTTAGAGAAGCTAAATAAGAAGGTGAACCCAAAGAAAAACACATAGGCATCCTCCTGAATATTAACCTTCATCAGGCAATGGAAGGAGACAGAGACAAGACAGAGACCCACATTGGAGCACCGGACTGAAATCTCAAGGTCCAAATCAGGAGCAGAAGGAGAGAGAGCAGGACTGCGAGGGGTACACCCACACACTGAGACAATGGGGATGTTCTATCGGGAACTCACCAAGGCCAGCTGGCCTGGGTTTGAAAAAGCATGGGATAAAACCGGACTAACTGAACATAGCGGACAATGAGGACTACTGAGAACTCAAGAACAATGGCAATGGGTTTTTGGTCCTACTGCGCATACTGGCTTTGTGGGGGCCTAGGCAGTTTGGATGCTCACCTTACTAGACCTGGATGGAGGTGGGTGGTCCTTTGACTTCCCACAGGGCAGGGAATCCTGATTGCTCTTTGGGCTGACGAGGGAGGGGGAGTTGGTTGGGGGAGGGGGAGGGAAATGGGAGGCAGTGGCGGGAAGGAGGCAGAAATCTTTAATAAATAAATTTAAAAAACAAAGAACTGCCATTTGGGGTTAAAAGAAGAGTAAGGTTCTAGAGAGACGACCAGAGAAGTTAACACACCAAGAGAACCATCGGGGATGGAAGGAATGGGAAAGAAGACATCAGGAAGACAAACCAACTGCTCCTGCTCTGCTTGACTCTGCCTCTAAAGACAGAAACAAAGGTCTCTTCACCTAGCTGGGGCACAGACAACAGACCAAAAGTTCTACCAGTCTAGCTTGGTGAGAAGAGGAATATGTTGGGGTTTCTTGGCAGGAGCATGAGTAACTCAAAGGCACTGGAAACATGGAAAAGCCCCGCCCCAGCATGAGCAATGACTAAGGAACTCTTCCTCCATGCACAGTTTACAGGGAGCTCCCGTCAACAGCCTCCTCTCTCTCAGCAATTGTTTCTGATTTCTAGACCACAGGGAAGGGCTCCAGTCTTAAAGGTTCAGGAACTTCCCAAGTCTTAGGAGCCACCCTCCTTTTTATAAGATGGAATATTTCCAGTTGGAGGAGTGATTCTAAGAACCAAGCACACAACTGAGCCATGTAAAGGGACAAAGGGGACAATCAGGATCAATGATAGATCCTCACTACCTGCATAACAAGAAGAACACAGTACAGTGCCCTGTCATCCTAGAAGGGGGAAGAGAAACAGAAGGGTCCCTCAGACTTGATTGCCAGCCATTCTAGCCAGATCAGTGAGGCCCAGGTTCAAATGGAGAATCTGTCTCAAAAAACAAAGAGTTCTTCCCAGCCCACACCCTTCCACTGGTGCAGACCTAGAATCTCCGTGGTTCTTTCCCACCACCCCTTTCCTTCCAGATCGTCCCCATTCCTTTGGGACTCTCTCCTAACCCAGAGAACAGCTCTCTGTGAGGGACCCTACAACCTCTACACTTGGCTAGGATCTAGAGTGGCAATAGCAAAGAAAGATCAGAACACCCAATAAAAACCAAAACCTAATATCTACACCAAGAAACACTTCAAAACATCCTAACTTCAGATGCCTAGATCCCAGCACAAAAACACAAATAGCAACAGCCAAGATAACATGCCTCTTCCAGAAAGAAGCCAGTGACACACTGTCACCCGTCCTGGGAAAAGCTGTGTACCTGAAGCACTGGACCAGGACTTCAAAACGACATTTATTAATATGTTCAATGACTTTAAGGAGGATGTAAAAGCCAAGGTAAAGAGCTGTGAAGGCTCGCTTTAACTGTCAATGTGGCCCAGTCTAGAATCAGCTTGGATGTTTCAGTGAGGAACTGTCTAGATCCGAGTGGCCTGTAGGTATGCCTCTGGGCAGCCGTCTTGGTTTTCATTAATTGATATGTGAAGATAAAGCTCAAAAGTTGACAGTACCACTTTCTGGGCTTAGATCCTGAATCTTTTAAGAGTAAAGAAATAAGTGGAGCAATAGGCATCCATGCATCTCTTTGTGTTCTTGACTGAAAGAGACTAGCTACTGAGTTTCTGCCTTGACTTTTTAATGATGATGAACTGTAACCTGGAGTAAGAAGCCACAAAAACCTTTTTCCCACAGTTGTTGTTTTCTTTATCACAGCAACAGAGATGAAGCTAGGACAAAAGCAGCTGAGGAAGACTCCCAGTATCAACCTCCCTGACCTATACACGCATACACACACACATGCACACACATACACACATGTGAACACACACATGCAAGCACACACATGAACACACACATACACATGTGCACACATACACATGCACACACTTGCGAGCACACACATACACACATGCACAAACATGCATATACACACACACACGCACACATACGCATGCACACAAACCCAACACACATACATGCACATACACACATACACACACGTACACACATGCATACACATACATACACACACTCACGCATACACATGCACACACACCACATACATACACACACGTATACACACGCACACACATAGCACATACATACACACATGCACTCACATACATACACACACCACACACATGCACACACTCACACTGAGGCCTTTTATTGCTCGACTGTATCTGTGACCTGGTTCAGGAATGTGTTCCACCACCATCCCACACTTCCAAATTTTAAAGGATCTAGAACAGTGAACTCTTTTAGCAATCATGAAAAAATAAAAGCCGAGCAAATTGAAGGTAGAGAGAAGCTCAGCCAAGCCCCTCCCCAAGGCTAGAGAAAAGAGACCTCCTCTATGTCACCCTCCTGACCCCAAGAGTGAGCATAGCTGTTGTGTTTAAATGACACATCCAGATCAATTTGTGTGACAAATGGAAAGAAGTATGGGACATGTCAGGTCACGGAGACAGTTATGTATCTGCACTCTCTATAATCACACGTCCGTCCCGTGAGACAACACGGGATAAGTCACCACTGCCTCTGATTCTGATGTGAAGACGAGAACAAATCACCCTTTTTCGGAGCTCACTGTGACAGAATATGAGTGTGTCCCCAAGACTAGAAATATTCAAGCTATAAAAGTAACAAAAGCACATCCCAGTGGCTTAGACAGCCACATCATTGTGAGAAGAGTCATCTGAAAATCTAGAGGAAATGAGACGTCAAAATTGTCTAGCGATGCATGAGTGTTTTAGGCTGCAGCAAGGTCTCCTCTTGTGGACCCAAGTGGCCTTCTTCCTCCATCAGAGCCCCGGTCCCAACATCTCCACAGTCATGCCAAAGCAGCGTCACTGGATGTAGATCAAGGTTTCTGCACACATCTGTGGGGACCACTTCATACAGAGTCTTCAATAATAAACAAATAGGTATTAATAGAATCACCTGCTTCCTGCCACCTTGCCAGAGGTAATCTCCACGAGGTCAGGGACCATGTCTGTGTTTCTCATCATATTCTCAGTTCCCAGAAAAATCTAGGACATGGTAGATGCTCAGTTGCTGTTTTGGGTAGGAGATGGCAGGACGAAGGAGAAAGTCCTCAGCTTAAAGTATGCTTCGCAGGACGGCAGGTATTAAATTACTTTAATATTCTTTACTAAATTCCCTTTGAATTGCGTTTTTTCTGTTCCTGGGAGAAATTAGGCTCCCTTATCACCAAAATTTAAGAGGATTTCTTTAATATGAGTTGTATTAACCTGGGTATAACCCAGCAATAATTTTTCTCATGCTGTTCTGACAGCAAAAATAACTCAAAGAAATTTGTGAATGTTTCAAGAAAAGTGCAGAGCTTCCTGAAGTGCCTGTGAAGGAGCAGCAAGTATCCTGGGTGATGAGGACATACTTTTTTATTGTTTTTATTGAGCCATACATTTTTCTCCACTCCTCTCCCTTCCTCCCTTCTGCCTTCGGGGCCATGCTCTGCTTTGCCATCTCAGGCATCATGTTCATTTATGAAGAGGCACACAGAGAAACTTGAACTTCATATACAAACTTTTATGAAGGCAAAAATCAAACAAAAAATAAGAAGCTTCATTCTCCCTGCTGAAGGTAAGGGAAGAGGCTTCTCCTCTAGTCATTTCCATAGACCATTTGCTCTAGATAAAACTTGGGTAGGGATTCCTTGCTGTCTATGGGGGGGGGGGGGTTGATTCAAGGATTTCCCCACCCTGTCCCAAATAACACAATTTGCAAAGAAATCTCTGTCTATGGAACTGTGTAGTATTTACAATTACCCTACACTCAGTCTTCCTTACACTTTATATCATCACAGGATTATTTAGAACACTAATAACAATGTAACTGCTATGTAAATAATTGTTCCACATCATTTTTCTTTATTCTTGAGAATTTCATAGAAAGAAGTATGGTATTCACCCTCCATCCCCCCTTTCAATTTCCTGCCCATCCCTTTCAACACATCCTTTTTTCATTGCTTTTTTTTTCTCATAACCCACTAAGCCCAGTCACGGCTGTCCATACGTCCAAGGGGGTAGAGCCATCCACAGGAGCATGGGGATCCTATTATTGACTACATCCTCAAAAAAAAAAAAATGATTCTCCCTTCCCAGGAACTATCAACTGCCAATAGGTCCTCAGTAAGCGGTGGGCCTGAAGAGTATCCACCCCATTGTCCTTGGTTACCCATCATAACAACATGCTAAGAAACTATTGTTGAAGACACTGAACAGTTAGGCAGCAGGACATAGAGAAATCAACCTCAAACTGATCACAACACTTCCTCCCTGACTGTTAGCTTCAATACAGGCAGCTGAGAGAGTGAAGACATCCATGGTCTTACCTAGCACAAGACTCCCAAATGTTACAAGACCAACTTTCCAGACAAGCTGGCCCACTAGTGTATAGTGGCATGCTTTCTAGGTAACTAACTGATTTCGGACAGGATTTGTATCTGCTCCACAGTAAGGAATCCCATGTCTGGTGCTATAATTCTGGTGAAAGGACTTGGCTAAAGAGGTCATAGGCCCTAAGGTAAACTTGCTGTCTCAACTTTTCTTTCTTTTTTTTTTTAAATTTTTTTCGTTTATTTATTTATTAAAGATTTCTGTCTCTTCCCCGCCACCGCAATTTTTCTAAATGGTCCTGCTGCCAAAGTGCTGTCTACATTACTATTTAGAGAATCACGACAAGAAAAGATGTCTATATACTCAGGTACCTTTTTCCCAAATATTTCCCATATAGTTAACTAAATTCCTGGACAAGAAACATGCAGACACGAAGGACTAATTAATCTTGAGTCCTTTCTAGCTCTTTGAAATGCATGTGTGTCTTTAAAAGAAACGATTGTGCCTTTTGCCACATGAGGACCAAGAGATGTTTTCCCTGAGACCCGAGAGTCATCTGTTTGAAATCCATGAGGAAGCCATTACTCTGCCTCCTGCTACCTGAATCCAAGTCACCTCTAGGTCAAATCCTGCCTCTAGGTCACAAAACTGCCTCCTGTCATGGACATGTGAGAGGTTTGTTCCTCCTTTGATGGAACCAAATGCAGATGGCCACCCCAGTTACCAATAAAACCTGGAACATGGGGTGAACCATGTGAGACAAACGCAGTATCCTCTCTGTTTAGGAACTGGGCACTGCCTATCTTGAGAATGGACATAATTGGCGGCACCTGACGGGCTCCATAAAGGACCTGGATGTCTCCCCATCTTTGCTTCTCACTGAGCTCTGGCTCAATGCTTATTCAGCAATGCAACTGTTCTTTCTTTTCTTTTCTTCTGAGTCGGAGCGCATTTTGTTTTTGATTGTATTCTTTGTATAGCAACTACCCTCATTAAGAAATAGAATGTCCCAGTGAAAGACCCTTGACGAGGACCTCTTTTCGGGAGGAGACCTCCCCAACGCCAAGGAACAGGCCGAGACCGCACGGATGCAAATCGCAAGAGGTTTATTGAGTAGACACAGGTACCTGTGGGCAGCAAGATCTCTCGGAAGATTTGCACACCTGCCAACTGGAGGGCGGGCTTTTTATAGGGAAGAGCAGAAAGCAAGTTTACAGAAGCAAAAGCGTGGTTATCGGTCGACCGGAATGAGGCGGGGGCATGAATGGTTTCCTCTCTCAGCATGGGTGTCAGCAAGAAGCAAGTTTACAGAAGCAAAAGCGTGGTTATCGGAATTCGGCGGGGGGGGGGGGGGGGGGGGGGGCATGAGTGGTTTCCTCTCTCAGCATGGATGCCTGGCAACAGTCATCCTGTTCCTATCTTATAGCTAACCTGCTTTGTTGACATCCTATCTTATTGACATCTTGCCTTGCAGTCTTCCTATCTCTATCTCCTGCTCTCTCAGGCACATGGGATGTTCTTACGGGAGCAGGCTGGCTGCTGATCCGGAGAGTTTTTTAAAGCAAACAGGACGTTCCACCGGGATCATGCTAGCTGAGGGTTTTGATGAGGGGATCTGTAGGGTCTTTCACCAGCACCCTGGAATTCTGTACTCCATCTGCTGTCACAATCACAGTAGGATTGCAGGTTATGATGTCACAGCTGTCCTTCCATCTATCTGTGGACAGCCATCTTGGTTGTTTCCAGTATGAGACTATTATAACTAGAGCTGCTATGAACACTCGTGTATTTCCATTTCAATTTCACTTTGGAAAAATACCAAGAACGGTATTATTGTATCGTATAAGAAGATGTGTTTAACAATTTTAACATATTTGTTAAAATTTGACATATTTTCCAAAATGGCTGTATCATTTTATGTTACCGTTGGAAAGTTCCAGGGTGTCTACATACTCTTTAAACTTTAATGTGCTGTTTGTTTATTTTTTTTGTTTTGTTTTGCAATGTGGGTCTTTTTATGTAACCCAGGTTGACTTTGAAATAAAAAAATCCTCCTGTTTCTGCCTTCCATATACTGGAGTTACAAGTGTGCAGCCACCAGACACGGCTCATGTTAAATCTTTTAATTTTAAATGTTTTAACACATTTGCATCTATGGTTCTGCTTTGCCTATTTCTGCCACAAGGATGTTGCACAATGGTTATAACAGGAAATGCCTGGAGGGTATCTGGGCAAGTTATGTCGCCCCTCTAATTGCAGAGGAAACAAAGTAACACTAGCCATTGTCTAAAAGCCCCAGATCAGGTTGGTGCAATGATAAAGAATAAGTCTCTATCATCAGATTTCTTTCTAATTAGTAATATAGATGAATCTCTAAAGTCTAGGAAAGTTGAAAACAAAGACTAGGTCAGAATCAGAAACCGAAAGTGTTGGTATTTTGTACAAAGTTCAGTATCAGCCACAATGGCAGTAATGTTAGCTGAGCATTTACTATCCCCAGCCATGATTAAAGGAGTTCATGGAATCAATTCAACAACCTACTAACAAAGATTTAGTTAGTAGTTGGATTTCACACAAGAGCTTGACAAAGATAGTAATCAAACAAGCATCTGTCCATGGTCAACCCTCCTAGCTGGCAGCTCAGAGGGCGTTGAACCACCTTCTGCTCTTTGCTTTATTAAAGACCAATGGTTTAGAGACAAGGAAAAGAGGCTGTCTTAGAGTTTCTATTACTGTGAAGAGACACCATGACCATGGCAACTCTTATAAAGGAAAAACATTTAATTGGGGTGGCTTACATTTCCAAAGATTTAGTCCATTATCATCTTGGTGGGATATGGTGGCGTGCTGGCTGACATGATGCCAGAGAACTAGTAAGTTCTAGTGCCCTACAGCTTGACTTGCAAGCAAGAGGAAATGGTCTGTGTCACAGGGCTAAGTTTGAGACCCCTACAGTGACACACTTCCTCCAACAAGGCCACACCTCCTATTAGTGCCACTTCCTTTGGCCATTTTCTTTCAAACCACCACAGAGACTAAAACCACATTGCATCTGGGCGATGGTGGTGCACACCTTTATTCCTAGCACTCAGGAGGCAGAGGCAGGTGGATCTCTGAGAGTTCGAGGCCAGCCTGGTTTATAAGAGCTAGTTCCAAGACAGGCTCCCAAGCTACAGAAAAACCTTCTGTCAAAAAAACAAAAACAAAAGGAAAAAACAAAAAAAGACATTGCCTGGAGTACTGGAACCTCCTCCCTCCCACCCCCTCCCACCCCCGCTATAATGCCTGATGCAATCAACTTAAGGGTTTGTTTTGGATCACAACATTGAAGGCACCATCTGTCATATGTTACTGGCGTCTTGAGTAAGGGATGATCACCTAGGGGTACCACTGAGTACCTACTTGGGCTGGACAAAGAATAGGAAAGCACCAGTCAGACCAGAGAATGAAGGAAGAAGGACAAGAAGGGTGTTGTAACCAGACAGTTGTGGCTGGAAGCAAAAGAGGCCGCTTCTCCAAAAGCGAAAGAAACAGAGATCTGAGGCATGAAAACTAGAGATCCTGAGGGTCCTGAAGAAAGCAAGGGCTACAGATCTAGGGACAGCTGACAGAGGGAAAGCTACAGATTGATGGGGACTTGAGAAACACCAGCCACACAGAGAGAAAACCAACAAAAGCTGTAAAACCTTTATAGACCAGACAACCAGCTCCCTCCCCCTGGGAAGTGCAAGTCTCGGGGAGGAGTTCTGGATCAGGCTTTTTGTAGGCTTCTGGGCTACCCCAGAATAGGCTCTTTCCCCCTGACAGTCATTTTTGTAACAATTACAATCTCCTCAGGTGGTGGAGGGGAGGCTGCACACCAGAAGCAGGAAGCAACGTTTTATTCTTTGAGGGGTGCAATGAACTTTATTGATGGTATTCAAGAGAATAGGGCTCCCTAAGCCCCTCCTGCTATTCTGGGGGTCTGGGATGCAAACTGTGAGGGAGATGCTCAGTGTCAAGGGTTGAGTTAGGACAGGGATAGCTCAGCAGCTGAGGGCCTCTCTCTTGTTGTGTCCTTGCTGGGATGGGTGGTCCAGGGTAGGCTTCTTACTCCTTGGAGGCCATGTAGGCCATGAGGTCCACCACTCTGTTACTTAGCCGAATTCATTGTCGTACCAGGAAATGAGCTTTACAAAGTTGTCATTGAGAGCAATGCCAGCCCCAGCACCGAAGGTGGAAGAGTGGGAGTCACTGTTAAAGTCACAGGAGACGACCTGGTCCTCAGTGTAGCCCAGGATGCCCTTTAGTGGGCCCTCAGATGCCTGCTTCACCACCTTCTTGATGTCATCATACTTGGCAGCTTCCTTGGGGTGGCATGTCAGATCCACGATGGACACATTAGGGTAGGAACGCGGAAGGCCATGCCCATGAGCTTCCCCTTCAGCTCTCGGATGACTTTGCCCACAGCCTTGGCAGCGCCAGTGGACGCAGGGATGATGTTCTGGGCAGCACCACGGCCATCTCCCCACAGCTTCCCAGAGGGGCCATCCACAGTCTTCTGGGTGGCCGTGATGGCATGGACTGTGGTCATGAGTCCTTCCACGATGCCAAAGTTGTCATGGATGACCTTGGCCAAGGGAGCTAAGCAGTTGGTGGTGCAGGAAGCATTGCTGACAATCTTGAGGGAATTGTCATACTTGTCATGGTTCACACCCATCACAAACATGGGAGCATCGGCAGAAGGGGCAGAGATGATGACCCTTTTGTCCCCATTCTTTAAGTGTGCCCCAGCCTTCTCCATGGTGGTGAAGACACCAGTCAACTCCACAACATACTTGGCGCCAGCATCACCCCATTTGATGTTGGCGGGATCTCACTCCTGGAAGATGGTGATGGCCTTCCCATTGATGACAAGCTTCCCATTCTCAGCCTTAACTGTGCCTTTGAACTTGCCATGGGTGGATTCATACTGAAACATGTATACCATGTAGTTGAGGTTGATGAAAGAATCATTGATGGCAACAACATCCACTTTGCCAGAAGTGAAGGCAGCCCTGGTAACCAGGCATCCAATACAACCAAATCCGGTTCACTCGGACCTTCACCATGGTGTCTATGGAACGAGGCTGGCACTGCACGAAAAGAAGCTGCTGTCTCTAGAACAGGGAGGAGCAGAGAGCCGGGAGCAACCTTTTTTAAAAGGACATCTCTTTAATCATGGCACCCAAGTCGTTGCTGTGCCCTACCTCCCAGGTCCGTTTCAGCTCACTTTCTGTTTTTCATATGGCCAAGGATCCCAACCACATTTAGGTGAGTCTTCCCACCTCATTCTAGAGACTACTTCACAGCTATGCCCACAGATTTGTCTTTGTGTGGTGCTGTGTCCCTGAAGCCAGTCGTCAGTGAGAACCTGGTCAGTGTGCCCAGAGCCTCATTTCAACCCCATATGCCTTCCCTATCCTCCCACTGGAGAACCCAGCGGTTCTGGAAGAGTCTTCAGAGAAACGGGGCATTTCATGGCTGCTTTCCTCCTCTAAATATCAGACACTGGTAGCCAAGTTTAAGTCACATCTAAGCATGATTAATAGAAAGACAGGAAGAAGAGTCCATCTTTAGGTCAGGCTAGGGAGGGCAGGATGAAACTCCTGAAACACGAGAGGGCCGGGCAGATAGTGAAATGCCGTGTGTGCCTGGACCCCAGGCCTGTTTCTCCCACTACACGGGACTGGCCTGAGGTAGGGAAGGGCTTTCTACCCTTTTTATTTCACAAACTGCTTTAGAAGGCAGGCACGTCTCATGTTGGTAGTTTCCATGTTTTTACAACATAAGCTGTTTGCAATCCTGTCAGAAATGGACAAACTATAGAGGCGGTAGCCTGCAGGAAGAGATTTCCATTGTGCAAGTTTGCTTACACCCATTGGAATGCTTTCTGAGTGTACCACATGGAAGGAAGTTCAAAGAGCATCAGCTTGAAGGTGTTGCATCTCCGAGGGGAAAAGTTCCCCCAGTGCAAGCGTTATAGCTCAGGTGGAAAAAGTTCCCCCAGTGCAAGCGTTATAGCTCAGGTGGAAAAGTTCCCCCAGTGCAAGCGTTATAGCTCAGGTGGAAAAAGTTCCCCCAGTGCAAGCGTTATAGCTCAGATGGAAAGGTATCCTGGCAGTCAGGAGCCAAGGAATACCACAAAGTCACACCACACAACAAACCTCACACTAGAGACTTATTGGGAAGGACACAGGAGGGTGGCTGCCTCTGCTCTGTCGAGAAGCAGCCGAGAACTGACAAGGAGGCAGGCTTTATATAGGGTTTTCTTGGGGTTGGAGTTTTCCTGGGAGGAGATTTCCATGGTAGGATTTCAAGTCGTGAACTTGGGGTGAGACCAGGGATTGGTGGGATATTGAACTCAGAGATTGGTGGGTTTTCAAGCTCAGGGACTGATGAAATTTCAAACCCTAGTAATAAGCTCAGGCTTTTTACTCACGCAGACCAGAACAAGCTGTAAGGATATGCCTTGGAAGACAGTGCCACAGTGAAACCCACCGCTTTGCTGACTGTGGCCAATGACATTGTTGACTGGCAGCACATGGAGTCCCCGAGGTGACACACCTGGAGGTCTGTCTGTAAGGGAGTTTCTAGATTCCGTTCACTGAGGTGGGAAATCCCATCCTGAATTGGACAGCACATTTGAGTGAAGTTCAGGCTTCTCTGAAAAAGGGAAAGCAGGCTGAGCAACCAGTTCAAGCCACTCTGCTTCCTTAAGGCGATGCTGTGAGCAGATGCCTCACACTGTTGCCACAGGCCTTCACCACTGCGAGGGACTGGACTCTCGCGCTGTGACGCCAGATGAACCATTCTCTTTAAGTTGCTTTTCTTTGAGTATTTGGTCACAGCAAGAAAAGTAGCTAATATACAACTCAGAAAATTATAATGACTTACATTTAAACACCAATTCTAATTTTGGGGAAAAAAACCTAGAGAAAAGAATTTTTTGAAAATAAAAGAATTAATCAATTTGATAGTAAAATGACTTCCCCCCCAAAGGAGAAATCCCCAATACATGCGCAGCCTCACTTGTTCCTAGCTCACCTGTGGAAACTCACCTCCTCCCAGCTCACCTGTGGAAACCCACCTCCTCCCAGCTCACCTGTGAAAACCCACCTTCTCCCAGCTCACCTGTGGAAACCCACCTCCTCCCAGCTTCGAGATCTTCACTTACATCAGTTTTCTAACCTACTTTTGTCGCCTATGAGACTAAAGCAATAATGCTGTCTCATAGAACAGGCTCTGTCACATCAGCAGACTGCCGGCTGAGGAAGCTCTGTTAAAGCAAAGGGGTGAAGGAAGTTTCCAGGACACACCTGATGGAAAGAGGAAACAGGCTCACACACACTATGAAATGCATGCACACTGTCACACACACATACACACACACATGCATGCATGCAATAAATAAGAAAATGCAAAAAATATAAAATTAATCCACACTGAGCAAGACCTGAAGGATAAGACCTAGGAAACATACAGAAATCATAAAATTGTAACAGGAATTAGGAACAGACAAGTGCAAAGGCCCTGGGGCAAGAAGGGGTTTGTTTCAAAACCGTAGACCTCAGGAACAAGAGGCTTAAGGAAAACGGAAGTAGAGCAGGACTTTGGGAACAGGGTGTGGAATTGGGGTTTTATTCCAGAGCTAATGGTGGTTAATAAAGGGTACTAAAGGGTGTTAATGATTTGATTCATCCAGAGGGAACTGGAACAATCTCTTTGTACACTGAGTATTTGCTGTTTTCCATGGTTTACTAAAGGGCAGGTAGAGGCTAGGCAGGACTCGTGGACAAAAAGAAAGCATGGAGAAGATAGAGGACAGAGTCACCATCCAGACACAGAGGAAGAAGGAAATGAACCTTCTGCACTGAAAAATGGTACACCATGTGGTAGAATGTAGATAAGAAATTTGAGTTAATTAAAGTTGTAAGAGCTAGTTAGTAATAATCCTGAGCTATTGGTTGAGCATTTATAATTAATAATAAGTCTCTGAGTGGTTAATCAGAAATAGCTGGATGGACAGAGCTGACCAGTGATCTGACAAAAAACAAAAACCCCATATACAAAAGTGCTGGTTGAAGTACCGAGTTCAGCAGCTATGAGAGAGAATGTACACAGTTGAGAGCTTGCGTGTGGAAGCTGATACTCTCATGGCTGAGTTCATCTGCCTTGCCCTGAGCATAAGCTGGAACTGAAAGGGCTCACATCCCCAAACTGGAGGGAGTTCTAGTCAGGCCACTAACACCTGGGACAGTGGACTCAGGAGCTAGGCCTTTTGATCCAGCTGAGCTTATTAAAACTTCCCAGCTTTGCCAACATGGTTCTGAGGTTCTATGGGAAGGCAGCATACTTACCTAGCTAAAGGGCATTCCCCACAGGGCTATATCTGGACTTTTGCCCTCAAGAGTGGGAATGATCCAAGTTCCTTGCCACCACTGGTTGTTTTTACTGCTGGGACAAGCTTTGTAAGAAGCTGTTAATGAGGCCAGGAATCCAGGAGGCTGTCTACCCACTCTCTGAGTCATACAACTCCCAAGATTGGTGGTAGAAGGGGCCCTGCCCCTATGAATTATCATAGAAATAAGAACTATTCTTTAAGCACCTACTATGTTCTAGGTATATCATGAGAGAATGATATTGCTCCTTTGGAATCCTCAACCACTCTGCCAGAAAGTCATTTTCTTTCTATTTTCACAGATCCAGAGAAGCTAAGTGAGGTTACGCAGCTACTAGCAAAACTAAGATTCAAACAAACCCACAACCCTCAACACAGGCAACAACTCTGCCTGTGTCTCCTTCCTCCTCTGTTCAATAGATGAGGACAGGGAGGCAGGGATGAAGAGGCAGCTGCCTTAAATCAGAAGGCTCTGTAATTTTAAAAGCCTTTGTCACTGAAAGTAGAATCTGGCCTCACAGAGTGCTTGTAAGCAGCTCAGGGTGGCGTGAAAAGCTGACCTTTGTGTTTCCTTCTAGTGAAGATAAGAGACTGTTCCTATGGCTGTGCGTGTGTACATGCTCACGTGTGTGTGTGTGTGTGTGTGTGTGTGTGTGTGTGTGTGTGTGTTTAAAATCCTACAAAGCCCATTATTTAAATAAAACCAATCAATCCAGCTTACATCCAATCATCACTTCATGTGTTGAGACTTAAAGACCAGAAAGACTCATACATTGTTGGGCCTGGGTCTCCTTCTGTCTAAGATGGAGTCCTAAAGATCTCTATGTTGGCATTTGGAATAACTATATAAACCTAGGGAGATGTAAGGCTCAATGATCTTAAAGGCAATAGGCAGCGGATAATGAAGGGCAGTGACTTCTGGGAACACGGGAACAAAACAGTTCAGTGTGTGAATTTTCCTGTCATGACAGATCCCTCAGGAAACGTGTAGAAGGTTTTACACACTGTCAGCTCTGAGCGGCTCTGTACCTTCCTTGTATTATCGCTGGGACACAGGAACTGACAGCAACTTTAGGAAAGGTGGGTTTGCTTTGCCACTGGGTTTAAGAAGGCATCATGGCAGACACGAGGCAACTGATCGCACTGCATCCAGAGTCAGGAAGGGGAGCGTGTCTGTGAAAGACCTCAAGGCCTGCACCTGGGGTCCCACTTCCTGCAGTGAGATTTCTCATCCTAGAGGTTCCCAAATAGCACCACCACTGGCTAGAGCTCAGTGTTTCTTGCTTGAGCATCTACAAGGCATTTCACTTCCAAACCACAATGCCAAGGCATGCAAAGGGGCTAGAGTGTGCGGAACAGTGATGCAGACAGACCCTTCAAGTATATGAGGAATGTTGTTGCCTAAGCCTGATGTGGGAGTGATTTCTTATTAATAAAGAAACTGCCTAGACCCATTTGATAGGCCAACCCTTAGGTAGGCGGAGTAAACAGAATGGAATGCTGGGAGAAAGAAGCTGAGTCAAGGAGTCGCCATGATTCTCCCACTCCAGACAGACGCAGGTTAAGATCATTTCTGGTAAGCCAGCTCGTGGGCTACACAGATTAATAGAAATGGGTTAGATCAATATGTAAAAGCTAGCCAATAAGAAACTGAAACTAATGGGTCAGGCAGTGTTTAAAAGAATACAGTTTCCGTGTAATTATTTCGGGTAAAGCTAGCTGGGTGGCGGGACACAGCCCGCCGCTCAGTACTTCAACAGAATGGCGCCCGACGTGATGGACTAAATCCACTTAAAAACCTGAGAAGGCTTAAAAATAAGGGAGAGAGACTTTAACACAGATTTTTGCTGTTTGTTGGTGGCGTGCTGTAGAGAGATTTCCTGATTCGGCAACAGCAATAGAAAAAAAAGCTGCGTCATTTTAAAGTGCGGCTTCTTGGGACTGTGCCGCCAGTGCAAACTCTGGCTTTAAAGCATTTCAATGGATTTTATGGGACTGGATGTTTGTGTTCCCGCTTGGGATCGGAAGGAGAGTGCTCTCAGCGCTCCCCGCCTGCACCTGGGCAGATGGCAGAATCAGGCTTAGGCAGGCGGAAGAGCATGGTGAAAGAGACGTGTTTTCAGACTGCGCAGTGCTCTGCGTGTCAGATTTGGTTGTAACTTGGATAAAAAGAGTTTCTGTGCTGCATGCTCAGTCTCAAAATTAAACTACTGAGTGCGGCTCCAATGAGGACTTGCTGTGTGCCTGAAACTGTGCACAGCTCAGGGGCACCAAATGGATCTGAGGCAGGAGCCTCCTTGCTGAACTGTGCTGGTTGGCAGGAACTACCGTAATTACCATAATAACAGCACAGTTAAGGTTTAGACTGGGCAGGACACAGGTGGTACCGTATTACCTGTACATGGTGCAACTTAAGTTTTTAAGAAGTGCTTAACATTTTAAGAAATGCTCCTGGATAGTAAAAATATTACAGATTCACAATAAAACAGATTCAGACATAACAGACCTCAGTGGATCACAGTGTTGGATGAATGTACATAGGCTTGAGAGAGAGAAGAATAAGAATATAGAGAATAAAGTAAATGTCTTAAAAAAGGGTAAAGTCTTTAAAGAGACAGAGTACAGATAGTTAAGAGATTAAAAGAAATAAAGAAAAATAAGCCACGTAAAAATGGAAAATTCACAGAGAGTCCGAATTATGTACATTGTGTTTTCTTTAAAATTTTTGACTGTAAAGGAGCTAAGTACAGACAGACATTTCATTACATGGGCTGCCAAGCTAAACCATAATGTATATAAAGGTATTATGATTTCAAAATTTGGGTCTAAGGATATGATACTTTGGAAAGGGTCTTCTTTTGTTTTCACAGAGGACCAGACCCTGTGGATTTCTTCTATCCCAATTTGGTATGATAGACCACGACCTCCCGAAAAGTTGCTGTGAACATCTTCACAAAATTACTTCACTCAACTGCCAACTGAGATGAACCTGACACACAGGTTACACCCTAAACGATCTGATTAACAGCGCCCCCATTCAGCAGGAAGCAGTTTGGAGAGAAAAAACTGCGCCCATGTTCCCAAAATATTGTTTATAAATGTTCTTTTACATTTAAAGGGGGAAATGATATAGGTATGAGTAATTTACATTGGTGTGGATTTTACAGTCAATTTTGTTATATGTATATGTATTTCTGATCTTGATTAAGGTATTGTGATTGTGTAGTTCATTTAAAAATGTAATGTATAATTAAGAAATATAGGTTAATGGTTAATCATCAATAATAGTCAAGCTTGTAGTCATGTTAGTTAGATTTTCTAGATATATAGAGATACATTTCAGTTAGATAGACATTCTTCATATCTTTCAAAGACTGCAGAATATGTCATTTAATGTTTTAATAACTTAGGACTTTTCATGACAATGAGACACTCTGCTCCTGGCAGCACCAATCTACTTCAAGAAGAAGATAGGCATCGAAGAGGATCCTTATGGAGTTTGATAGCCATTTGGGCAAGAAACTGTTCTTGACTGGACTGTTGCATAAACTGGACAAAGAGAACCCACAGAGAGAGGACTACTGAACTTGCCTAAAGGTGAGACGGTCTTTTGGGGTTCATGACTCATGAAAGAGTCTGCGAGACATTCTACAGGACACAGCAGATAGTGACTGAACTGTCTTTGAAATTTCCTGCTTCATGGAAATGTCTGCTGGATATTATGGGCCTGAAGGCTGAAGATGGATGCCCCAACCGTACAAAGGAACTTTGGGCGACTGTCCAGGCAGTGAGATGTCTCTGTCATTTCTAGAGTTTTCTTATTTCTTGTTTACTTAGGTAGTATTATATCCTTCTGGAGTCTTTGATGGAGTTGAAGAATGAATAGATAGTTATTGTTTTCCTTAGTTATGATAAAAGATAAAATAGATATAAATATTGTAACTGTAATTCTTGCTTGATTACTGTTTTGCTATATGTAATTTTACTATGTTAAAGTTAAAGCCTTTCTTTTTTGTTTAAACAGAAAAAGGGGAAATGATGTGGGAGTGATTTCTTATTAATAAAGAAACTGCCTAGACCCATTTGATAGGCCAACCCTTAGGTAGGCGGAGTAAACAGAATGGAATGCTGGGAGAAAGAAGCTGAGTCAAGGAGTCGCCATGATTCTCCCACTCCAGACAGACGCAGGTTAAGATCATTTCTGGTAAGCCAGCTCGTGGGCTACACAGATTAATAGAAATGGGTTAGATCAATATGTAAAAGCTAGCCAATAAGAAACTGAAACTAATGGGTCAGGCAGTGTTTAAAAGAATACAGTTTCCGTGTAATTATTTCGGGTAAAGCTAGCTGGGTGGCGGGACACAGCCCGCCGCTCAGTACTTCAACATAAGCCTGGAGGAAGAACCTTCTAGAAGGCTGGGAGGAAACAGTGCCTGACCCTAGTGTTAGGAATATTCCTAACGTCAGCTCTCTGCTGACGCAAAAATCCCAAATCACAACAAGCCAAATTAAAAGATATCCAGGTTTTAATGGGATTCCTGCGCTCTTGGGTGCCCCCACCCAGAGAAACCCAGAAGCCTCAAACGTGACCTTGGGGGAGGGTTAGACCACGAAGGAACTTTCCGGGGTAGCATTTGGCAGGCTGCCTTGACCCTTCTCAGGGGAGGGGTCAAGGTTTGGTGTCTGCTGGACACAGGGGATGGGTCCTCCAAAGATGGAGGCCAGAGACTGGGACTTATATTCCAGACTGTTTGTATAAGGGGTAACAGGAAGCTGAGGTGATATTTTGACTAACATTTAGGCTCTCTTAGGAAAAAGGGGCACTGACTCAAGTCTGGCTACTTCCTGCGGACATGAGGTAACATGGGGAAGGGGAGAGCTGGGTGTGGGTGGGTCCCTGCTCAGCAAGAGGTGTGGATGGAAAGGCGCCTGTGTACTGTCATCCCAGAGATGCCAGGCATCTGTTCCTTGGGGGAGTTGAGAAGGCAGGTGTCTAGGAAGAAAATATTGTTATTACCAAAGATGAATGTGCCAGGATGAGGAACAGGTAGGCCTTTCATTGTGGCATCCTGGAAAACCGGAGGGTGGAAGGTCCTGTCTGCTGGACAGACCAAGTGTCTTGAGTAGGTGCTCTCTTGAGCCTGTAGAGATGGAACCAGCATGGGTGTCCCAGGAGCTTGGCTGCCAAGGGGTTGGTGAGGATTACCATGTGAGGTCCTGTCCATCAAGTTTGAGAGACCTAGGAGTTAGCTGTTTGAGGAATACCCTGTCCTCCGGGGAGAGCAGGGCAGGTTTAGGGGCATTAAGGTCCACTGATATGGTGGCAGGTAGTTAACTGTCAGCCTGTGAACGGAGAAGGGACCTCAGGAGGGAGAGGTAGGGTAGATACCCCACCAGTGGAGGAGTTTGAACTGGGAGGTGATGGCTAAGGAAAAAGAGCCTGCCATAAAACAGCTCAAAGGGCTCAGGCCTGTAGGAGAACATGGGGTGGCCATGAGGTGAGTAAGGGCAATGGGGAGAAGGGAGGGCCAAGATAACCTGAGTTCAATGGAGAACTTGATTAGTTGTTGTTTGATGAGTCCATTGGGCCTCTCCACCTTTCCCGAGGATTGTGGATGGTAGGGGGTGTGGAATTTCCAGATGTTGAGAGCTTCTGACACAAGCTCCAATGACCCTGGAAGTGAAGGCTGACCCATTGTCCATCTGGATGGTTCGTGGGACACCAAACTGAGGAATGATGTGGTCCAGGAGTATCTGAGCTACCACATCTCCCATTTCCCTGGAGGCCAGAAACGTTTCTATCCATCCTGTAAAAGTGTCCACAAGAGTTAAGAGATAATGGAGTTTTCTATGAGTAGGCATATGAGTAAAATCTTTACCCAGTTGGTGTCCACGAAGCTGGTGTAGAGACTGACATATGTGAAGAGCCCCCTGTGGGTTGGCCTGGGCACAAGTCGGCCAGAAGGAGTGAACCTGTAAAATAAAATCTCAGAGATGGGTGGGGTCAAAAAGGGGCTCCAAGAAGTGGCTAAGGATATCTGGCCCAGTAAGGGTCAGGGCAAGTGAGTATCACTAAGAAAGAATGAGGGAAAAATTGTCCTGCAAGGATGCAGGGCAGTGGCAAAGTTTTAAGTGGGGAGGAACAGGCATTAAAAACTTTAAAGGCCATAACTGAAATTGGTGAGGGGAAAAAAGGCCCAAGTGAGATGTTAGAACAGAATAGGTAGCTCTCGTGTTCAAAATAAAAGTAATAAACTTATCGGTTACCTGCAGCTTTACCCTAGGCTCAGATAGGGTTATGGGATAAACCAAGTCTAGGCAGTGTCAATCCTCTGCAAGGCTGAGAAGTTTGAAGACTGGCACAGTTTCACTTGATGATGGTGGTGAGGCTGGACCTCCATGGCACGGCATAGAGGACAAGCCCACATGGGGGCATTGTGATTTCCAGTGTCCAGGTTGCTGGCAGATAGGGCGTGGCCTCAAGGAGGCTTAGCAATATCATGCCACATGGCCATTTAGGCCACACATGTAACAGCCTGCCTGCGAGCTTGACTTAGGCTGAGCTCTATCAGGGTACAGCTTTGTGGTTGGCTTCCCTAGTCCCCTTTCCCATGGCCTTAGGGCAGCTGCTAAGGCCTAGACTTGCAGATTAACTGCTTGCTGTAGCCTTGTCTGTCAGGAAGACTCAGCTGTTTCTTCTCAGGCATTAAAAACTTTAAAGGCCATTTTCACCAATTCCTGTATAGGGGTTTGAGGATCCTCCTCAGCCTTTCTTAACTTTCTTTCTAATATCTGGTGCTGCCTGAGAAATAAAATGGGTAGCCAAGACCATGGCTTCTGCTGGGGAGGCTGGATCTAGCCTGGAATATTAGACCATGGTCTCTTGTAATCGATTTTTAAAAATGGCTGGATTTTCATCTGCTAGCTGTGTAATCTTTCGGAGTTTGTCAAAATTAACTACTTTTTCCAAGACCATTTCCATACCCTGAAGGAAACAACAAACCATAATGTCCCACCTCTGTCGGCCACTTTGACCAGGTTGGTAGTCCCAGTGTGGTTCTGTGGCTGGCACAGCCACTTCCCCCACAGGGACCGTACTGTCTACCAGATGAGTCTGGTCTGCATATTGCCTAGCTGCTACCTGAATTCTATTTCTCTCCTCAGGAGTGAGAGTAGAAGCTTGGATGTCATCCCAGGTTAGATCATAGGCCTAGGACAATAACAAAACTCTTTAATATAAGCAGAAGGATTAATAGAAAAGGAACCTAGCTACTTTTCTATCTGAGAGAGATCTGGAAGAGAAAAGGGAACATGAACTTTTATAATGCCACCAACTCCCGCCACCTCCTGGAGAGGGCAGGGAAGAGTGGAGCTATGGTGGGATCTGGTTTGGTAGGAGACTGGGGAGGATTGGGAGGGGCCCAGTGCACAGGGAGGGGTCCAAGAGTAGGAAGATGAGGTAGAAGGGGGGGAGGGGAGGGAAGTGGGTAAGGTGGAAGTTGACCTTGAACTTCTGGATTGGCAAGGGAGGGGGTAGACAGAGAAGGAGAGGAATGTGGAGAATGTTGCTCCACAGGAGGGGGTTGGGTAGTGTGGGTTTGAGGGAGTGGGGGAGGGGCCAGTGATTCTGGCTACATGATCCAGCTGGAATTGTCAGGGTCTCAATTCCAAGATGACCGGGAATTTGGAGGCGTCGCAGTCCTAGCAACCAAGACTGGTGCTGAGAGACATAGGCTACTCAGGGAAAGGGAGAGAGCACAGAGCCCAAAAACTATGGACATATGTAAGCTCTGCCCATTTGTCCTTATGGCAACAAAACATTTCTAGGTCGCGGAGGTCGGTAAACTCAAGGCTTCCTTCTGGTGGCCAATGTGTCCCATTGTCAAGATAGTATTGAGGCCAAATCTTAGCACATAGGGAAATTAGCCATTCGGGACAGATTGTATCTGACAGCCCCAATTTATAAAGATGTTTTAAGAAGCATCCCAGAAGTGACAGCAAATTTGGCTTTGATCATTTTAAAGTCTATGCCCAACCAAGTGGCCTAAGTCTGTTAACAGTGTATCTGCCAAAATAGCTCTTAGGCCTAAATGGAGTCATGAAAATTGAATGCTAGATGTCCCTAAAGAAAAAAAAATTCACCTCAGCTAGACCAGGCCTAGCTGCTGAGATCAAACTCTTGGTATGGGCCTGTGGTTTCCACAAGAGTTCAATAATCGACAAAAGTAAACACAAATGGGTCCCCTAAAACCCTATAGCATAGACAAGAAAAAGGGACCCACCAAGACATAGCCGCTGTAGTCTGGGAGCCAGTTTTAGTGTGATATGAAGAGCTCTCAGATTGTGAACTAGGGTGCTTTCGACATGTGGCCATAGGCCACACAGAAAGGCTGCCCTATCTCAGTGGGACCTCCAGATGTTAAGAATATTTTCTAAAGTAAGCTCTCTGCTGACACAAAAATCCCAATCAAGCCAAATCACAACAAGCCAAATTAAAGAATATCCAGGTTTAATGGGATTCCTGTGCTCTTGGGTGGCCCCAAGGGAACCAGGAAGCCTCGAATGTGATCACCAGGGGGAAAGAGGAAAGACCACAGGGACTTTCCAGGGGAGCAGTTTAAATAGACTTGGGGAGTGGTCAAGTTTTTGGCTGGCTGCCTTGACCTTCCTCTAGGGAGAGTTCAAGGTTTGGCAGGCACAGATGGAGGCCAGAGACTGGGACTTACACTTAGCTTTAAGCAGAGGGAGGCTTTGGGTAAAGTTCTTCAGTAGGGTCCTGTCACAATGTTGATCAGGTTGAAAATCTCAGAATAATAAAGATAAAGTTTTGTATGCATTTCCCTTCTGGCCGTACAGACCCATATGACCCCTGGGAAGAAACTGGAAGAAACAGAGGAATGGCATTTCCCTTTGGCCTTGATCTAGAACAAAGACAGGCTTTTGAGAAGGAAATGAGCTCCCAAAGTGAATTGCAGGCCTGTCCATCGAGTTAAATATGAAAGAACTTTCCCAGGGCTTCCCAAAAATCTGCTGAGCAGAGCACAGCTCCATGGGGTTCCGGTGTAGGCCAGTTTTCCTTCACACACTGATGAGAACCTGTGTAGGGATTGAGAGTTTCCCCCCATTCTCAATGCACTGCTTTACACAGACACAATGTTGGACATGGTAATTAATCACCGAACAAAGGACATTTTTAAATTTGATTAACAAATCTCCCCTGAGCACCAAGAATTAGCAAATGTTAAAGGAATAACAGTGAAAGAAACAGGTGGGATTTGCTACCAAAATAATGAGAGCAATTCCCCCTACACAGGGAGCCTTGAGGGAACTCATGGATGTGAAGTATTGGATCTCTGTCTGGGGTTCTTTTCCTAGGAGCCAAGCACTGTCCAGCCAGTAGCCCAACAGCAAGGCAGACACCACTGATAGCAGCATCATAGTACTTGGACTTGGGTTCTGACTGCACAAAGGGAGAAAATTAGCGCAACATGAGTGTTCTTTGTTCTCCTCTTCTAACTGCACACACAGTGTGATCAATGCTTCTCCTCCTAACTGCACACACAGTGTTATCAATGCTTCTCCTCCTAACTGCACACACAGTGTGATCAATGCTTCTCCTCCTAACTGCACACACAGTGTGATCAATGCTTCTCCTCCTAACTGCACACACAGTGTGATCAATGCTTCTTTTCCTAACTGCACACATGGTATGACCATTGCTTCTCCTAACTGCACACACAGTGTGACCAACGCTTCTCTTTCTAATTGCACACATAGTGTGACCAAATCTTCTCTTCCTAACTGCACACACAGTGTGACCATTGCTTCTCTTTCTAAGTGCATATACAGTGTGACCAAAGCTTTTCTTCCTAACTGCATACACAGTGTGATCAATGCTTCTTTTCCTAACTGCACACATGGTGTGACCATTGCTTCTCCTCCTAACTGCACACACAGTATGACCAACTGCTTCTCTCCCCAACTGTACACACAGTGTGACCAGTTGCTTCTCTTCCTAACTGCACACACAGTGTGACCAACTACTTCTCTCCCCAAATGCACACACAGTGTGACCAGTTGCTTCTCTCCCCAACTGCACACACAGTTTTACCAGTTGCTTCAAGAGCCCTGACTTTTCCAGCATGAACTGTGAGCCAAAACAAACATTTCTTTCCCTAAGTGGCTTTTATCAAGGGATTTCATCACAGCAGCAGACAATAGCTAAGACACTGTTTCCCATACTCCCTTCATGCAAACTCCAGTGGAGGAGTTATTTTCCATTATTCTATTGGAGTCACTGCAGTGATTTGCGCCATAAGCTGGTAAGTTATTTGAAAAGATTGAAACAATATCTCTGTTCCGATTGAGAAATGCTTAGCCAGTATTAAAAATATCACTGCAGCCTTGTGGGGACCGTCTGCTTCCTGCCCGTGATAAATGTCTTGTCTTGCTGACTTCCTAACGAACTGGATTCCCAATAAACATTTCCATGTGGGGTTCTTTTGTGGTGTGCAGTGGGTAATAAAGTAAAGCTTCCATTCCGGCCCCTGCTTTTAACTTTCGTCACTCCAGCTCATAAACAGTGGCGTTCTCACAAGGGACTCCTGGGGTGCCTTATAAATTGCTGTTATTTCTGTGGCTTACCACTTGGACCTGAGTGATTTATCTTTGCACAACTAAAAGCTGCTGCAGAATTCATCATCTGAGGAGAGACATAAAGCCAACAGATCCATGTTTATTGAGCAGCTAACTATGAAATGTGTGGCAGGCACCCAGACAGGCTAAGTCTGATTAACTGGCAAATGAGTGTATCCATTGACTCTGACTCTGGGACCAATGGTTCCAGCCAATGGTCCCACAATGCGAACTGCATGAGGACAGGCTATTTATCTGTTCTATATGTCCTTCCACCCTGTCACACTCACCACCTGGTATGCACTAATGCTGGGTGAGCCGTTAGTCCACTCTACTATTTTTATTCAATAAGTTCTAGAACAACAAAAGGGAAGGAACTTCACAGTGACTATCCATACACTGAGCACATCAGTTTTGTTAGTTTGTGTGTGTACATGGACGGGGAGCTACATTTGTTTTTGAACCAACTCTCGCGTCTCCCGGCTGAAGACAAACTCATCAGATAGAGGAGAATGGCCTCGACCTTCTTCCCTCCAAAGGATGTTTATTCATTTACTTTTCCCAATAAGTGTTCTTCCTGCACTTCCCACATACATGCCTGGCACCCTTAGAGATCTGGAGAGGGTATCAGAGGCCCTGGAACTGGAGTTTCAGACAGCAGTCCATCTCCTCCATTTGGGAAGCTAGCTCAGGTCCACTGTGAGAGCACTAAGTTGTCTTATCCTCTGAGTCATCATTTCAACTCCCTTGACCTTAGACTTCCGATATTTCCTGTCAGCCTCCCCAGCACTGGGGTTATAGACATGAGTCATTATACCCAGTTTGTGCAGTGACAGGTATAAAATGAAGCCATGCTAGACATGTACTCTGCCACCAGAACTATGTCCCCAGCTCTTGCCACATAAAGTCTATTTTATAGATAGTATATTTGCTCTACTACGTATCTCTGTATCTTTAGATCTATCAAATTTTCTGTATCATTTTAAAGTCAATTGTAAAGCATAATGCATTTCTAAGCACTTCTGCATGCATATCATTAAAACCTCAGATCAATATTTCTTTGTAGTTTTGTTTTCCTTGTGATGGAAGTTTTACATACCATTTGTACAAATCATAAGGATATATTAGCTGGATTGAATTGCAACCCTCCCAAAATTCATATGTTGCAGCTGGGGGGATGGTTCAGAGGGTAAGAGCACTTGCTGCACAAGTGCAAATCTCCAACAGCTATGGAGAATCTTGGGCATGATCACGTGTACTCCAGTAACCCCAGCGCTGTGGCAGGGGAGGGAGTAGAGACAGGAGCATCCTGGAGCTTGTTGGACAGCCAACCTATCCAAAACATCAAGCTCCAGATTTGGTGAGAGACCCTGTCTCAAAGGAAAGAAGAAGGCTAATATCCTTCCCTGATCTCCATCCACACATGCATTGCAGAGCCCCTTGTGTACACACACACACACACACACACACACACTCATATTGAAATAATTGCATCCTAGCACATGGCAGTGTGTGATAGGAAGTCAGATCATAAAGAGGTAAAGAACACTTTGATCCATAATTAGGATGGACCCTAATCCAATATGTGTGCTGTACTTACCAGAGAAGAGGTCAGTTCATGGACACACAGACAGAGGGGACCATGTGAAAGGTCAAGGTCACACAAACAGAAGGCACCATGCACAGACACAGGGAGAAGATGACCATTCTCAAGCTAAGGGAAGAAGCGTGGGGCACAGCCTCCTCTCATAGCCTAAGGAGCCAAGCCTGGCCACACCTTGATGGCTGACTTCCAGCCTTCAGAATCGCCAGTGAGGTCTTGGTTGTCTAAGCTGCATGCATGGTCTGTGCACTTTTGCTGTGATGGTAGCAGCAAGGTATTTAGCTCTGTAACTGAAACATCTGTCACCTGTCAGAACACAAAGCAACATTGTCTCCATGACAGTACCACATGCCAGTCCTATGTCAAGTGTCACTCAAATTGTGTACACAAATTAACCCATTCTCGAAACTCACAGATAAACTATGCACATATATTCTTTCAGGTAAGGATCCTTTCCCATGATCGTGAGTTTAAAGTTTGTTGACATTTTCTAAGTGTTGGCAGGTTATGTCTTTGTTGTTAAGAACATTTCAGTGAGGTTATTCAATGGTTTATCTACACATTCTCCTGTTGACAGACACATCTAAGAGATAGCCGGGCATGACATTTTTAAAGTGCCCATCCACTGTTTGGGGATCTGAGGCTTTTTGGTTTGGTTTTCGTTTGTTTCTGTGTACATGTGCATGCATGATATAGCATCTTCAGTCAGGACAGAGGACAACTTTTATGGTGTAGGAGGTTCTTTTGTCTATGTGTTGCTTTTATTGGTTAATGAATAAAGAAACTGTCTTGGCCTGTGATAGGGCAAAAGAACAGAGTAGTCAGGGAAAACTAAACTGAATGCTGGGAGAAAGGAGGCAGGGTCAGAGAGAAGCCATGGAGCCACCAGAGATAGACACTGGGAACTTTTGGGAACTTTGCCCGGTAAGCCACAGCCATGTGGTGATACACAGATTAATAGAAGTGGGTTAAATTAGTATGTAAGAATTAGCCAATAAGAAGCTAGAGCTAATGGGTCAAGCAGTGTTTTAATTAATACAGTTTCTGTGTGATTATTTTGGGTCTGAGTTTCTGGGTGGCTGGGAACCAACACGCGGCCTTCCTCCAACACTGTTAGAAAATTCTCTTCCACTATAAAGGCCCCAGAGAATGAATTCAGATGGTGAGTGCCTCTTCCTGTTTGGCCACCTTGACAGCCCTGTTTGCTTGCTTGTTTCCAAGTTTCTCACAGACTTTGAACACACCAAGCAGGCTAGGCTGGTCTACCCATGAAACCTGGGGTTCTACCTTTCTTCACACTCTACCCCTACCCGCCCCATGCACTTGGATTATAAATACCCATCACAATGCTCTGCTTTTGTGTACATGGGTCCTGAGACTCGAACCCAGATCCTCATGCTCACAATAAAAGTACTTTACCAACTTAGCCGTTTCCCCAGTTATTTCTGTACAAGTCTTCCCTTACACATACATTTATCTTTCTGGAGTAGACGGTGATGGAATGGCTGTATCACGGGTACATGACAAGTTTCCCGGGCATGGACTCTGCCAAGTGGCTCCCCATACCATTCCCTCCCTCAAGGGACAGGACAGTCTGTTTGCTACACACACTCACCGGCGTTCAGAGTCATCATGGTAAGGTAGCTCCTGATGGAGGTGGATGGTTTCTGTGTTGTGAAGTGATGGTACCGAGAACACAGCTGGGAGCCTGCACTTACAAAAACCAGGTTTCTTCCTCAGTGGACTGTCCGTGGTCCATGGTGTGATTAATGTGGGCTGTGAAGGCATTGCCTTGTGCAGTTCCCAGCTGTGCTTCCTGGAAATCCGTGACTTTTGCAAGCTGTTTGAACTCTGAGCTTCAGCATCGCAAGGTCAGTCAAGGACAAAACAAGGAAACATAGTTAAGAATGCTTCGCAGTTAAGCTAGCAAGGTAGTTCAGCAGTGAAGGCACCTGCCACCAAGCCTGACAGCCTGAGTTTGATCCCCACATCCTACATGACAGGAGG
Source organism: Microtus oregoni (assembly GCF_018167655.1). Taxonomy (NCBI): domain Eukaryota; kingdom Metazoa; phylum Chordata; class Mammalia; order Rodentia; family Cricetidae; genus Microtus; species Microtus oregoni. The sequence goes on along the minus strand of NW_024543086.1, from coordinate 26,874,236 downwards.
AGAGAACTGACTTCCGCATACATGCTGTGGCAGATGTGTGTGCGCGCGCGCACACACACACACACAGAGAGAAATAAATGTGATAAAGAAAAGTAATTTAAATAATGAATTAGTTTAACTAGCCCATTGAGAATTTCAGAAGCTGGTAGTTCAGGATACAAATCAGCCAGCTCTATCCATCTTACACTGTTTTCTCGATCTTGTTCCTTTATCTCCCCCAGACTTCCACTGAATTCTCTTTGAATCCCTTTTCTCTTCCCTAAGGCCTCTGCAGGAAATGGGATCAGGACCTGAGGGTAGTAGTTTAAGCCTGTAATTTCAGCATTTTCAAAACGAAGGAAGGAAGACTGCAAGTTTGAGACCAGCCTGGGCTACATAGGGAGAATTTATCAAAAAAAAGTAAATTAATAAGCTTCCTCATTGGCTAAGATCTAAACATTCATCACATGCCTCTGACGCTACCAGCTAATCTTTTCCCAGATGCACTACAGCCCTTGAACCTGGAGCCAAAACAAATCCTTCCTCTTTTTAAAATAAATGAACAAAGAAACATGCTAGAATCCTCACTCTGTCAGAACGGAATATACCCCAGTGGAAGGCACTGTGTGGAGACTGCCTAGGAACCAGGTCACAGGAAAACCCAGGATTTGCATCCAGCTCCACTTCCTAGCCTTAGCCTCCTTATCTGCCTGATGGGTGGGCCAAATACAAGTCTAGAACACCCAGCAGGGGACTTGGCATAGCCAAGGTGCTAGGGCAATAAGAGGCCTTTTCCCAGGTCTGAGGTCAGGTACGTTCCACACAGCGGCTCTGAATCTCTCTGCCCACTCACAGGCCTTGAGCTCCTTAGTCCCCTAGTTTGTCTTGCTCCTGGGGTGTTTAACATTTCTGGCTTTTGCGAACAAACCCCAGGCTCTAAGGAAAGCTAGTGCTGTGTGAAGACTGAGAAACAGAGAGAGGGAGAAAACAAGGAAGGAGACTCCACGTAAAGCCTGTTTTCATCCAAGCCTCAAAGCAAAGACTTCAGAACGGTCCACCCACAGTCCTACCCCCACCACCTTTCCATTAAAGCTCAGGGGTACATGCGGACTGCCCTGCTCTCCTCAATTAAAAAGAAAGAAAAGTCTTTTCTACTTAACACACAATTCTTATGAAATGGAAATGAAGGCCTTTCATTCAGGGATGCCTGCATTTTCCTCCCTTTAACCACAGGTTGACTCCTGCTAATTGAGATTCTCTGAATAAAAGGTTAGTGTTTCTTAGCAAGAAGCAAACTGAAACATTTAGTAATTTGGGCAGGTGTTGTCTGCAGGGTTTTTTTTTTTTTTTTTCTATACATGGGAACACTGGGGAGCTGGGCTCCCAGGTAGTCAGGAGAGGTCCTGGCTGTGGGAAGTTTCCCTGCCTCTTTCTAACTCCCCTTTACACCAAGTTCTAAATGACCCTAAATGAGTTCTCACGCTCATGCTTCTTCAAGTCCAAACTTTCTACAATGACGAATGCTTTCAGTCTGTGAGACTCATAGATTTTCACTGGATAATTAGGAAATGGGATGGATGAATCTCTTCCAAATTGTACTCTGGGGAAGGCCAAATAGTTTAATTTAAATTGCTGGCAAATTTGCATAAGAGGAGGGGAGAAACTTTTGGAAGCCAAGAAAGCTATTTGAATATCAATTATGGTTTGCCCTAGCTTGTGACCTTCAGCCTGTAAGCACTTGCAGCCTCAGTTTCCACACCTGCAGATGGTAGATAATAATAGTAAGTTGCTATAAAGATGGGCCATTACTCACAGGAAGCAGCCAACCCAGTACAGGATAGGTGGTCCCTTATCAACAGGTAATGAAAGTAACAGGATTACCTCATTGGCATCCAGCAATGTATGTCTGACCTTTATCTTGTTAGTCGCTTGAATCCAGGCTATGATGTGAAAACATCCCCCTGGGTCCTCTTTCCAAGGTACCCCAAACTCTGTGTTTACTGCAGGAAGGGTAACGGTGTGTGTCTTCTAAGCTCTGAAGAAAGTAATTTGTTCTGCATTCCTCGAGACTAAAAGCATGCACAGCAATTTAACACACATTTATACATTATTGATAGATGGGAAAGATGATGCTATTTTAACCTGTGGCACATTGAGACATAAATAAGCCTTGTTAAGTTCAATGCTTCAGTAGTGGGGCTCTTTACGTGATTTGACTCCCCCTAAACAGCAGAATTGCAGCTGAATCTTCAGGGGCATTGACTAGGACCTGGCACTCAGCTTAAAAATACCCACAGGAATTCTAAATCCTTCCTCTATTACAGACAATAGAAAGATTTGGAGGGAGTCCTCTGCTCAGAAGGACTGTTCAAATTCAAGACATGGATTGAGTCAGGCTGCCCAAGAGGTCATATGGCCATGGCAGAACTCATGAGACACCTAAGACCGCTCTTTCCTTCTGACATCCATGTGCTAGGTGCTATTGACTGGGATCTCAGATACTTACTAGAGCCAGTTAGGTTACTAATGAATGAAGACACTGGAAAATCTGGGAGCCACCAGTCAAGGTCAGCTCGTTGCTACCACGTACATGGGATGTGCAAGGTCGCTAGATATTCTTTAAGATGAACGAGAAGACAACTTTGTAGCATCTTTCATTTTTAAAGTATTTAAAAGAAGTCACATATAGTTAAGGCCAGAATCAGTCATAAGTGACCAGTTAAAAGCTCAATCAGAAGAATTGAAACCAGGGTGGTATTTCAGTGCTCTATTGTTTGTCAACCTTGGACAGGATTGGGTCTCCTTAACCACAAAAGGAAGACACTGGTGTTAGCTACTTTACCAGTTGGACTTGAAAGAACCCCTGAGTGGGTAGCACGACCCCCCAGGAACTCAGGAGAGACCATCCTTGCTGCAATCACACAAGGTTTATTGACAAGAACCAGCATGCTGGGACCAAGATTCATAACCCATGCAGGGGTAGAGGAGTTCAAACCCGAGTAGCTGGGAGAAGGGGTATTTAAGGAAAGAAACCATAACCCAAAAAGGGTAGGGAGGGCATCATTGGAAAATTCCGAAAATACCAGTGATGATCACAAGGGGGGTTAGCTCCCCATTTCTCAAGATTATTCTCAAGATTATAATCTAACTTTATGGTCAGCCAGTTCCTGGAACAGAGCCACTGAACTGGCTAACCTAGATTTTTGGCTCTACTCTTCCTGCTAGAGATTTTTGGCTCTACTCTTCCTGGTCCTTCAGGTTCACATAGATTGAGATTGTCATCATATAGAGTTGAATCAATGCCTGTTTAGTAAGTCATTGAAGCAGCACAACGTGGACCAGAACTCAAGAGTGTCAGACAAAGCTAAACTCCACAGACCTTGCATCATGATTTGCTCCGCACCATCCAGGTTGATTTCTCAAAAGTCTTACTCATGTTTCCAAGTTGGCAGAAAGTCTGAGCCAAAAGTGTCCCCAAGAGCTAGCCAGGACAAATGCTCTCCTTTGTCCTCAGATCCAGCCCAGGTCCATACCAACACATGCAGCCTATTATCTGCTCCTTGGTTTGAAGACAGGGGTGAGGAACTGGCTCCTGGGGAGTCCTGGATTACCTCTGGGAGAGTTTTCTGCAAAATGCTCGATCATCTTTGTCTGCATGGACATCAGTTTCTCTCTGGAAACACAGGCCCTGAGGTAGATACAGGCATTGCTTCCCCTTCCCGCCCCCTGGGGTATGAACCATCTTCTCTGCAAACAGCGGGAAGGTGGAAGCTAGCTCCAAGTTGGTCTTCCATGATCTTGGTACTATTGACTTCAGACTAGGAAACTTTGGCTGTAGAGAGCCAAGCTACATACTGTAAGACATTCAGGGTCAACCTTCACACACATACACACACACACACACACACACACACACACGAATTATATTAGCTACATACTGTAAGACATTCAGGGTCAACCTTGACACACACACACACACACACACACCAATTATATTAGCTGTACTGTAAGACATTCAGGGTCAACCTTCACACACACACACACACACACTGATTGTATTAGCTACATACTGTAAGACATTCAGGGTCAACCTTGACACACACACACCAATTATATTAGTTATACTGTAAGACATTCAGGGTCAACCTTGACACACACACACACACACACACACACCAATTATATTAGCTACATACTGTAAGACATTCAGGGTCGACCTTCACACACACACACACACACACACACACACACCGATTATATTAGCTACATACTGTAAGACATTCAGGGTCGACCTTCACACATACACACACACCGATTATATTAGCTACATACTGTAAGACATTCAGGGTCGACCTTCACACACACACACACACACACACACACACACACCGATTATATTAGCTACATACTGTAAAACATTCAGGGTCGACCTTCACACACACACACACACACACACACACACACCAATTATATTAGTTACATACTGTAAGACATTCAGGGTCAACCTTGACACACACACACACCAATTATATTAGCTAACTCTTCATCTCCAGGAGCAAGTATTTGAGAGAAACAACACGAGGGAGGAGGGACTTATTTAGACTCACAGTTTCTGTTCAGTCCATAAGCACTCTTGGTCCCATACACTGAACAGAGCATCATGGCAGCTGGAATGTATAGTAGAGAATCTTCTTCAGGGAGGACAGGAAACTGAGAGAAGAGGCCATACAGAAGGAGTCAGGGTAAGACAGCTCTTAGGATATACCCCCAATGACTTAACTCCTCCTATTAGACAAAGTACAGCTCACAAGACACATGCCCCGTGATCACTTCTTTCAGTAGGGCCTCTCTCCACAATCTCACTACACTCCAAAAGTTTATTCAGATTTTGAGTTCATTAATACATAGAACTACTTATTAAGTCAAAGCCCTCAAGATGCAGTCATTTCTGGAGCATACCCTCACCCATACACACAGGCACACACAGAGATGTGTTTTTACTAATCGCCTAGGCAGCCCTCGATCCAATCCAATTGATAATGAAGACCAGTCATCACAGATGGTCAATTATAATACATTGTGATTGTTAAAATGCTTAATTGTTTAATGTTTCTCTTTTGCAACTTAAAAAAGATTGGAGTCAGAACAGCTACAGACTAATTGTGATGAGGAAATTAAGGAAAGGGAAAATAAATATAAGCAAAACATTAGAAGAGAGTCAGAAGATCAGCGTCCACAGCGCACATATTTGCAGGCCTCGGTGCCTTGCACACTGAGCTGGTGAAAAGAGAAAACGAGAACCTACAAGATTGCTGGTATGGTCATCAGGGAAGGGACAATACATGATCCTTCCGAGGGATCAGAGATGATGTGTTTCAAGAAGTCTGAGATAATCTCACGAGTCTTGCACAGAGGTCAATACAATGCCTGTAGGTACAATAATACCATTGAAAGCTTGGAGGCAACATAAAGCATGGCAGGCACCAAGCTAGAGTGGGCAAGGCTCAGAATAACAGCATTGCTGTCATTACCCTTTCCTTGATGGGATCAGGTTACCACCAAATTGCATAAGGAGTTCTGCCAGCAGTCTGCCCTTGCTGCTCTCAAGTCATTTGAAAAGGTGAAATTCAGCAGGAGCTGCATGGGTTAGAGGGGCAAAGTACATTCCAACTTGCCTTTTCTTTTGGTTCTGGGCTTGGCAGACTATAGAATATGAGAGAATAAATTCCAGAGTAAATGCTGTCGTGATGAAGTATTAACAATAAGAGTAAGCCCCCCACACTCTCCTCTCTGCATTGCAGGCTCCCATCACTACCAACCCCTCTGCTCCCTGACCTGCATGGCGGGCTCCCATCATTGCCAACCCTTCTGCTCCCCCCACCTACATGATGGACCAATTTCCATTACTACCAGCCCCTCTGTCCCCTTACCTGCATGGCGGGCTCCCATCACTACCAACCCCTCTAACAACTACTGGGGTCCACAGCACTCATTTGTTGTTCTGGGGGTGCTCTAAATGCCCACCCCTCTGCTGACCACAGGAAAGATAGCTTTTGTTCTTCACTTTTCATGTTTTATGCCCATTGTCCCCACTAAACAAGGCACCAGGTAACCAACTGGTCCATGGTGTGGCAACCAACATTGGAAGGTGTATACTGCTTTCCCTAGGCAGAGCAAGGTGATGAGTTACAACTTGGAGACAGCATGGGTGTCTGTTGTTCTGAAAGTGGGAGCTAGAACTGAGGTGGCTGTTCAAAGATGTCGGGGGGTGCAGAGGAAGGCAGATCTCTGTGCCACCATACCAAACTATTGTCACTTGAGCTCTTTGTCTGATGGAGCACCCTTGAATGTAGCAGTGACCTTCCTAGAGAGGTCAAACGGCTTGCTCCCAGCTTGCAGAAGTTGGTGTCTGATGCCCTCAGCCATTCTGACTTTCTGCTCTAAGAGCTGCAATCTCTGAGCTAGCAGCATTCTGTGTCTGGCAGCTGAAAGAATGAATGCCCGGGTCAAGGGGCAGGGCAGTGGGCACATTGCAACTTCCACTGCACCCTATGAAGGAGACAAGATTCTGTCTTCAAAATAAAGAGAATTTATTGAAGTGTTTCAGGCAGGGGACCGGCGTGATCTGATGCTCACCGTGGAAAGAGCGCTCCAGCTGGGTGATGGAGTGAAGATGGGCAGGAACAGCAGCAGGGGGACCAATTAGGAGACTGCTGGAGACATCTCTGGCAGAAGGAAGGCAGTGCGCTGGGAATGGACGCAGGGAGAGGTGTGACGCAGCAGGACAGGATGGATGGCTGACTGGATGGCTCTGGCCTGAGTCCTGGGCGCCTTGTAACACAGCGCATGCTCCAGGAAGTTTGGAGTTTCAGGAGAAGGCTGTGCCCTCCATCTAAGCAGAGTGAGGCCGTGGTCCCTGGGAGATGCCCAGGACACATCGTAGGAGGAAAAATCCAGGCTAGAGACAAAATGGAGAGATGCATGAAAAGAATATTGTAGGGTATGCAGTGTCAGCTCTCTTAGGAAGAAGGCAGAACTCAAAGGGGAGAAACTCTAGGGAGTTTTAAAAGGCAAAGAGAAGCAGAATGGAAGCCATGGAAGAAGGTGAGAGACAGAAGTCAGAGATGCTGGTTAAAGGCTCTCCATACCAGCCAGTAGGTTCTGAGCACCGCGTGGTAGGGATTTCTCTCTCTTCATATTCTCCTGTGTCCCTTCTCAAGTGGAAGCTCCAAGGTTCAAACCACTGGAGCTGCCTGCCTAGGACTACATTCCGTAGGAAAGGAAAAGGTTCTTCTTGCTCCTGTACTGTGGGACTCCATATCCAAAGCCCTCAACCATTGAGATTTTACTGTCTCAGGGGATGTCAAGATTTGGAGAGTTTTGCAAGGAGTAGAGACTGGTCAAATCTGGACCACAGTTTAGGATAACAAAAGATACCCATGTACATTCAACAAAGAGGACATTGGTGGCTTAGCAGGGGCAATTCTGCAATGAGAGCCAGGGGAAGCTAGTGAGCAGTGGGTTAGACCATCAGCACTGGGGCTAAGGGTTTGAGACCAACCTTCTGCTTTGTTTGATTGTTTGTTTTACTGCTGTTTCCTCTTCTCTATTCATAACAATCTTGTTGACCAGAAGTTTGTATGAACATTTCAGTTCCTGGATGCTTGCTATCTATTGAGAGAATACTTAGCACATTAGTTTATGAAGGAACAAGTGATAGAAAATAAAGTCATGGTGAGGCACAGCTGTGCGTAATGTCATTCTTCTTAGGATATGGTAAAGGACTGGCTCACGGTCCAACACGCCTCATGAGAACACTCAGACTCATTTTCTACCCCCACCCCATGCTGTGTGTGTGTTCTACTTGAAACAAAAATCCTTATTCTGATAATGTTAATAATTGGCAATCGCATTTATTGATTCAAACTATATCTTATAACAGCAATTCCTTGCAACAAGCCATGAATCCAGGTTAACCGGCCAGAATCTCTGTCCTGAATGAACACTTTCTCTCTCTCTTTTTTTTTTTTGTTGGGTGGAAAAAGTATAAACAGACAAATGCAGTATAAAGTGACAAAAAAACAAGGATTATGGTGTGTAGTTTTAGTGGAGACCAAAAAAAAAGGAAGTGGGGCTGAAGAAGTGGTTCAGTCCACGAAGTTCTTGCCTCCCAAGCATGGGGACCTGAGTTCAATCCCCAGCATCTCCATTTTAAAAGCCAGGCATGGTGGCATGTTCTTGCATTCCCAGTGCTGGGGTGGGCGGAGTGGGGCATCTCTGGGTCTGCATGGCAATCAAGTTGGTCCATGAAGAGAACCTGTCTTGAAGCCAACCAAGATGAGTGACAGCTAGAGAAAGATACCTGAGGCTACACACACCTGAATACACAAACATATGCACACACAAAAGAAGGAAGTAAAATCACCTTGATAGATGGGGGTGCAACATAGAGACTCACTGAAGGACACAGTTGAGCTCAGTCTTAAATGATGGAGAAATAGTGACAGATGGTGTGTGGAGATGCACTTGAGAGCTTCAGCAGTTCCACAGAGCTAGGACCTGCAGTTTTGTAAGAAAACAGCAAGAGACAAATAAAGAAGCTAATCCTCAAAAGTTACACTATCTCACAGTCTGCGAGTCTCTCACTTCTCTTATAGCAATGCTTATTCAAGGCACGGAGTAGGAAATGTGCATTGACCGAGTTAAGTGGTAGGCTTGTGGGAGAAAGCGTTGAGCTGTATGGGTGTCCTATGTAAATTCTGCTGCATGCGTCTGTCCTTTAAAATTAGAGCTGATACTGAGACAAAGCCATGACTTGCCAGCCGTCTATACAGTTTTAAACCAAGGTCCAGCTGCTTACCAAGCCCGTTTTCTTTTTACTGCATAATCCTGCCCCTTTCTCCTAATCATAAATACGCTTAGGTATGGAATGGAAACCATAATATTATACTGCCGGGAAGCACGGTGAATCATTTCTATAGCCGTGAGGGACCCAGGCTTAGCACAGCACGATTCCAGAGTTCTCTTTGCAGGCGTGTGCACTGCAAAAGGCCACTTCTTCCACGTAAACCTTTAGTAACGCTGAAAGCGAGTGCTCAGTGGGTGGGTGCAGGGAGAGGCCTGATACAGGTCTCCAGTCTGAGAGCATGAACTCTGGTGCGCATCTCATTACATGGGTACGTGCAGAACTGCAAATTCTTTTCATTTTTAATGGGTTGACTTTTAAAAATGTCTCTGAATAGGTTTGTGACATTTAGTTTGTAGTGAAAGGAGAAGGCTAGATAGAAACATAGGATCAAAATTCAGCTTTAACAAATTCAAAGCATTGATGATCTTAGAGCAAACCAGCAAGACAAATTGAATCTGTTCATTTTTCAAGGTGAAATCACGTTTCTTGTTAAGTTCCAAGACCACTCAGAACTCTGAACACCCACTGGTAGATGAAATAAACAGAGTTCCAATTCCGTGGGAAGCCCCGGGGACTGTGAACTCAAGGGGGCTATCACCATTGTCATGCATATGGTGGGAGTGAAGCTTGGTGAGCACCAGGCAGAGCAGTCAGACTTCGGTTTCTATCCTGTTCTCTCCAGGACAGCACAACCTAACAGCTCTGCCTCTTCATCTGCTCAGCTGCAATCCCTGAATTGCACTTAGCTGTCAGACGATGCAATCTGCTTGGGAAACAGACCGAACTGCTGCACTGCAGAGCTCCAGTCCATAACTCAGCTGCGGCAGCTGCTGTAGCCCTGCTGCTGTAGCCCTGCTGCTGTAACCCTGATGCTGTTGTCCTGCTGCTGTAGCCCTGCTGCTGTAACCCTGCTGCTGTGGCTCTGCTGCTGTTGTCCTGCTGCTGTTGTCCTGATGCTGTGGCCCTGCTGCTGTAACCCTGCTGCTGTAGCCCTGCTGCTGTGGCTCTGCTGCTGTTGTCCTGCTGCTGTTGTCCTGATGCTGTGGCCCTGCTGCTGTGGCCCTGCTGCTGTAGCCCTGCTGCTGTGGCCCTGCTGCTGTGGCCCTGCTGCTGTGGCCCTGCTGCTGTAGCCCTGCTGCTGTGGCCCTGCTGCTGTAACCCTGCTGCTGTGGCCCTGCTGCTGTGGCCCTGCTGCTGTGGCCCTGCTGCTGTAGTCACTGCTCTGTTGCTTCCCAGGATGCTGCTGCTAGGCCTGCAGCTACCATGACTATTGCTGGGACAGCAGGCATTACTGATTCTCCTTCCTCTTTCCTCCTCCTACTTCCTCTCTCCTTTTGTTTTCATTTTCTTCTTCATTCTGTTCTTTTTCTCCTCTGCCACCTCCTTTGTGTTATTCCGTTTTCTTCCTCCTCATCTTCTTTTTGTTCTTTTTGTTCTCCTTCTTATCCTCCCCCATCTTCTTCTTCCCTCTCTCCTCTTTCCCTTCCCCTCCTCTTCCTCAATCTTCTACCACAACCACTATTACTACAGTGTCATTGCAGCTGAAGTGGCTTCCATGCACGTTACTCAGACACTGTGACAGTCATTTCTTGGTTCTGCTCTTTCTCCTCTGGGCACACTACCTCAATTTCTGTCTCACACCTTCTTTCCACCCCTCCCTGGGGGCCTTAGTCTTACTTACAGGTGTCATGAAATGGGCTCCCTCCCAAAGACTTCAGCAAATCTTCATTGGTATTTCCAGCACAGGCTCTTTAGAAGCAGTGCTTCTGAATTTTACACAAAGCTATTTTTTCCCACAGTCTGCATTTGGACATCCCTCGGGCATCTCACACTCATTCTGACTGGATCTGGGCTCCCGACCTCTCCTTACAGGTCATCCCCAGATGTGTCTTCTTCAGGAAATGGCCCAGTGGCTGTCATGTCAGGACAACCACCTAGCAATTCTCTGAAGCTCATGTTCTCTCCTCACCAACACTCATCTGCTCACCAGCTCCTCTGAAGTCTGCTTTGTAAACTTCACTGGCCTGTCCCTATCACCCACCTTATTCCATAAGATTGTTTGTTGTGTCACTAGGACCATGGTCACAGCTTCTAACTTCTACACTTGCCTCCTCTAGTGTCTCTCTCCATTTGAAAGGACCTTTAATGCCCTTTGTTTGCGTGTGTGTGTGTGTGTGTGTGTGTGTGTGTGTGTGTATTTACTTTATTTTACTTTTGAGATAAGGTCTCTAACTGGCCTGGTACTGGCCAGGCAAGCAAGGATGCCTGGTCAGCAAGTCCCAGGCATCCATCTGTCCCACCGGCCCAGCACTGGGATTGTAAGCATTGCCATAGTACTCGGCTTAGTAAGTACCTCTGGAGACCAAGCCGAGATGCTCTGGACTGAGTTATCTCCCCTCTATTTTCTTTTCCTTGCTCTTAAAAGAAAGTTCAAAGTTTATGTTCTAGGGGACCCTCCTCCCATCTCTTGCCCCTTTAGCAGGCTCACTCCACCCTCTGATTGCAACCATGTATTTGGCCTCTCCCCTGCCCAATGAGGCAATCTTCCCATTACAGAGTCTCTGCTATTCCTCCTGTCTGAGCAACTCTCCCTTAGTCCCAGTTCCTTACCCGTAGGCCTGGCCTTACTATCTGCAATGCTACTTCCTTAAACCTCCGATCTGGATGTGCTTCCTTTGTAGTCAACCTCCATGCACCTTGAACTTTTCCTTGTAGCTGTATTTATTAGTGAAATCCTTTATTAGAAGACTGTAGCCTAGCTAGACCCTAAAGGCCAGGGAAGGCCTGTTTCCCCACTGCCCAGAAGAAGATCTGGCGCAAGGCAAGTATTCAGTGAGTCTGTGTTGAGAGAGCACACCAGTGAACCGTCACCGGCGGAGAACACACCAGTGAACTGAAAGACCCTACAGACCCCCTCCTCAAAACCCGCAGCTAGCATTCTCCCGGGGGAACGTCCTGTTTGCTTTAAAAAAATTCTCCAGATCAGCAGCCAGCCTGCTCTCGTAAGAACATCCCACGTGCTTGAGAGAGCAGGATGTCTATGAGATAGGAAGACTGCAGGGCAGGATGTCAATAAGATAGGACATCAACAAAGCAGGTTGACTGCAAAACAGGATATCTATGAGATAGGAACAGTCATGCCCCCCCCCATTCCGACTGACTGATAACCACGCTTTTGCTTCTGTAAACTTGCTTTTTGCTCTTCCCTATAAAAAGCCCGCTCTGCAGTTGGCAGACGCGCAAGTCCTCCGAAAGGCTTTGCTGCCTGCAGGTACCTGTGTTTACTCAATAAACCTCTTGCTAATTGCATCTTGTGGTCTGGACTCGGAGTGTCCTGGTTCTGGGGACTTCATTGGAGGAAAAGGTCCTCTCTGAGGGTCTTTCAGAACCATCACCAGTGGAGAGCACACCGGTGAACATCACCGGTATTCATACAAAGCTGCTTGCCCTCTGGCAACTTCAGATCCTTGTTATTAACTCTCTGCTCTCTGAGACTGGTTTCTCCTTAAAATCACTGTTCTGTCCTTCTGAACCCAGCTACTTCAAATTTGACTTCCCTCCCACTGTCCCAAGCACACATGGGACAGACCTTAATAAATGCACTGGGCTGTAATAAACACAGATCCCCAATATGTTGGCGTCACTCTCTACAGAGGAAGAAATCACCATCCTATATGAATTATTGGTTCCTGTACTATCTTTTGAGGAAGAGATCACTCAAACAGCTTCTGAACACATGTCAGACAAAGAACCAAGAGTGTTCCAGTCTGTTTCTTGTTTTTTAATTTTTCCTCTAGAGCTTCACAGACCTGAGTGCCCAAAGATGGCAGAAAGACCCTTGTGAACATGGCTGGCCCCAAGGTACCACATGACAGACAGCATTTTGCAGATAAAGACCAGCATCCATCTGCCAAGCAGCCCCTAAAGATTTCTGCCAGCCAAAGAGAGGCTCAAGGGAGCAGGAATTGAAATAACTGAAATAAGCACCAGAGAGAGAGAGAGAGAGAGAGAGAGAGAGAGAGAGAGAGAGAGAAACTGCCTTATCAATACCTTTAGAACAGTTCTAAAGACCAAATTCTCAAGAGTCCTTCAGAAATAATTGCACTGGCACAAACCTGTTGGGTCGCTGCCCTTGAAACACAAATCCTCACCCAATCACGTACAGTCATCCATAAACAGCTGTCAGGCAACTCAAGCGCAGTCTGTGCTTATGCTAAGGTTTGGCTCTTGCTATCAGAGCTCCCCAGAGAGATTGTTCATTCTCTAAAGAGGGTTTGGGGGCTTGGGATATCTGGGAAACTGCAGGAAGGTGGTCAGAGCTTTGTCAGTCCTGTCTTTGCTCTGTGGCCTCAGACCTGTGACTCTAATCCCAGTTCTGTGAGCCCTGGCCAAGGTGGCAGTTACAGGAAGGCCATTGAAAGGGCATTGCCACTGTTACTAGGATATCAGTGTGATCTGTGTCTTAGCTCTTCAGACAACACCTAGAGCATAGAATGGAGATACTTACTACTGATGACTGACTTCTCAGTGCCTTCTAAAACCCGAGAGTAGATGATTCTCCCACAAAAAGGACAAGAGAAGGGGCTGAAGAGGTGGTTCAGTGGTCCTCCTGTAGAGGACCTGATTTTGCATTCCAGTATCTATGTGGGGTGGCTTACAAATGCCTGTACCTATATTTAAGTGGTCTGATGCCTCTTCTGGGCATCTACAGGCACTACACTTACATGTGACATTCACCCACATAGACATACACACATACATATAAATGACAAAAGCAAGTATTGAAAAGGTGAAAATATTAAAAATAATGGCAGTTAACATTGAACATCTACCAAAGTTCATCAGTGTGCTGACCATTATAATGATTTACTTTTATTTAAATGCATATAAATCTCACAAGTTATACTATTTTTACTCTTGTTATCATTTTACAAGTAGGGGGCTAAGGTCCAGAGCAGTAGATTTTCCTTGCCTTTCCACTGATGGACAAATAGCAGTGATTTTTCAAATGCATGTATTATTATAAAACATGAGCCATTCAAAGTATAAAAATAGGAATTGCTGATGTTTTATGATCTCTTTACCATATGCAGGTGCTAAGTGAAAAGTTTAACATGCTCTATCTCAGTTCTTTTCTGCTCTCACCCTGGGAAGTAAGCACCATCATGGCCATTTGAGCTATGAGGTCACTGCGGCCCAGAGCAGCTGGGTATGTGATGTAAGGATTCATGGTTGAATGAAGAGGATACATTTCAGTCCAGCCCTTCTGGGCTCTTAAACTGTGAACTTCAGCACTGTGGGGACTGCCCCAGAGGCCTTTTCTGGATCACTTTAACTACCAACTGGATACAGCCTAGAGTTAGTTAAGAAGAGACTCTAACTGAGGAATTGCCTGGATCAGATTGGCCTGGCTGAGAGGGGTTGCCTTAATTGTATTTGCTAAGGAGGGCCCAGTTCACTGTGGTTTGTACACTCCTGAGAGGTAGCCTTACACTGTATGAGAAAGGTAGCTAGGCATAAGCCTGTGAGTGGGCCAGCGAGAAGCATTCTCCACGGTTCCTTGGCTAGGACGTGAGTCCCTTGGTCAGCGGTAATGCTGGACAAAATCGCAAGCAAGCCTGCCTGAGGGAACTTGAAAGTTCCTATTTGAGTGCCTGCCCTGACTCCCTTCAGGGACGAATTAGAACCTGTAATTTATATAAACCTGTTCTTCTCTAAGTTGCTTTTGATTACAGTGCTTGTCCCAGCAACAAAATAAGACGAGCATTGGCCTCCTAAAGGGCCTGGAGCTCTGGTATCCTCACTGGGCAGAGGGAGCAAGGGTGACGGTGCCTAACCACACTATTATTGAAACATTTCAGTGGAAGAAGGGATGAGAAACCATATAGCAGACCATCTAATCTGTTGTGGGTGGCCTGAATTATAATCAATCAATATCTCCTCTGCCAGCCAGACATGTTCCCACTGTCACAGAGAAAGACTTCTTTTAGTTTACCGTGTCAGAGGCTTCAATCCTTGGCGGCCTTGCTCTGTGACTGTGAGCCTGTGATGAAGCGGGGCATCATGGGCGTATACTACAACAAAGCTCTTCACCTCACAGCAGCCAGAAAGCAGAGAGGGGCAGGATGGCTCACACGGCAGAGTGGGACCAGGATACACACACTTGCCCAGCCATTCTACCTAGCCACTTTAGAACTCTCTCCTTGGAAACAATATGCAACCCTTCTGGTGCGTGGTTCCCCAGTTCAAAACTGAGACATCAAATTTCACCTCTGTGAGCCTGTTTTCTCAACTGTGAAGGCACATGATAGCAGGCTGAAGGATTGCTCAGTGGTTCAGAGCGTTGGAGCTTTTACAAATGACTTGAGTTCAGTTCCTGATATCCATGACAAATGACTTATAACTCCAGCTCCAAAGAATCTAAAGATCTCTTCTGGTCTTTGAAGGCACCACACAACACACCTGAGGCACACACACACAGACACATACAACACAAACAAAATAAGATAAAGGAAGTCTTTTTAAATGAATGCAAATGATACTGCCCCCTGCAGAGCACACTGTGAGCCCCACAGAAAGGTCCAGGGAATCATGGGGAAGGATTAGGGCACTCTTTATCTCCTTTCTGCTTGGTTGATTTTTTTTTTTTTCAAAGAAGGAAGAATTTAGTTTGGCTCACAATTCAGAGGAGCACACATTTTGTGTGTCTATTTTATTTTGTTTGATTTTCTTTTGTTTTGCTTAGTTTTTGAAGCAGGATCTCATGAAGCTCACAATGACCTGGATAGACTTGAATACACCTTGTAGCCAAGGATGACCTTGAACTTCTAACCCTCCAGCTCCTCCTTGCCAGGATGGCAAGGCTGCATCAGCAAGCCCTATATCTGGTGCTAGGGCAAAAACCCAGGGGTTTGTTCTCATTCGACAATTACTCTACTAACTGAGCCCCTGGCAGACCCCAGGGTGCAATGTTTCCACACAGGAGATTTGCACAGCAGGGAGGGCCAGACTTTAGCTCTGCAGCAATTTCCCATTTGCCCTGCCTTCCCTTTCAGTACCTGCAAAGCCAAGGAAGATGAAAGAATCCCAAAACCTGTCTGCATATGAAGATGTGCCATCTGACTTCTCGGGCTTGCCTGCAGGAGCGATCCAAAGGCTTCAAATAATTGTCTTGATAGAACCAATTCAGAGAAAGTGCATTACAGGAGGCAGGAAAATTGCCTAATCCTCGAGCTCCTGAGGCTTCAATTTGCAGAAACGCAGAATCAAAATAATGAGAAAGTAAGAATTGGGTCCATACCAAGGCTAGTTCCCCAGAGAATGCTTGACTGTTGTTCATTCTCCTGGGGAAAATTCTACCTATTAGTGTTAGAAGTCCTTCAGGCCACCTGGGAACATCCATGAGGTCAGGGAAGGCCAAGATGGAGTGATAGGAACAAAGAGACCCAGGATCCCAAGTCAGTCGAGAGGTCTACCTTAGCCTCTCATCCACTGCGTGCCTCCAGCAATACTCTATCCCACCCTGGCATGCTAGAGACAACGTTACTGTGCTAAGGTTGCCGTGCTCCAGCACAGAGTGTGACCACTGGAGTGTGTCCAGCAATTACCAAAAACGCTCAGTTGTTAAAGGCAGGCATCTCAGGTCCACAGTCCAATTCCGTTTATTAGTTGCAATATCGGTTCCCCCATGCCTCGTAGGGACAAAGGAATGGTAGTACCTAACTATGAGATCATTGAGGAAAAATGGCTATAGACAATACAGCATGCTACCCAGCCCTTGTCTGTGGCCTATTATTGTTGCTGTCAATCATTGAATTTAGTCAAGTGCCTGCTGTTCCCAACTTACCATGGTTCTGTTTTATGATGGCATGAAATCAATATGAATCCAGCAGAAACAATACTTTGCATTTTGATACTTAAAAAAAAAAAGATGCAGGGCAGTGTCTGCCTCGTGATGCAGCACAGCCTCAGCCAATCACAGCACCAAGACAGCTCGGTGATGAGAGAGCAGCAACCAACACCACAGTGTCCTGTGCAGCTCAGTTATGGTGTCCAGGAGGTTGGGGGTATACAGTGTATTCCCGACTCATGATTCCTTCAAGTTGCCATGGGTTTATTGTGATGTGGCCCCACAGTTCAGAAGTTAAGAGCATCTATACCCTTGACAAGCGGCTTAGCATGACGATTTTAAGATCAGTTCAGTTCGGGTGTGACCCCAAGCATCAGCGCTGCCTAGCTGAGGGTAAAACCTAGGTCAGACTTTCGGAGCCTCATTTTCCTCATCTACAGAAGGTTTCTTTGAGACTCTTGGCCACACCGGCTGGGCTTACTGTTGACCAAGAGGCTTCCCTCGGCAATTTTCTCTTCCTAAAAGACATCTGATTGAGCTCAAAGGGGACAACAGAAATGGAGGCTGGAGCCCTTGTGTACTAGGTGTTGACCATGACACCTTGCTATGTTTGCAACAAAGTTTAATAAACATTACTAGCGCACTGACTGTGCCCTGGGACACTGGGGGATAAGCAAGGAATCATGAAGGTGCTCCTAGCCAAGGGGAACATGTGTATACTTAGTGTCTAGAGAAGGCAGGGAATCACGTATGGTGCCTAATGGCCTTGAGCACACTGAATTCCTGTAAGAACCTTTGTAGTAGTGGATTTCCCCAGGGAGTCCAGTCACTGAATGGCTAACAACAGAACTTTATTTCTGCTCTGAGGTGAGATCCTGTGGTTGGGGACTCACTCTTCGGCTAGCAGATAAACACCTTCGTGCTATGGCTTCACACATTCTTTGATCTGAAAAGCATCTCCATTTACACACTCACAGGAACTTCCAAGTTCACTTGGTGGCATCCCAGGAGAGTTATCGTGGGCTCTTTCTTGATTACACTCACTGTGGTAGAGCTCATTTCCTCACAGGATATATAATCTTGTTTTTACCACAGACCACTGAGGAACTGTAGCAGTTAAATAGGAAACTTCCAACATATCAACATCCCATTAAGCAGTAGTCATATTGCCATTGTTATGGTTTGGATCTTAAATGCTGCCACCCACACCCCAGGAAAATAACCCCAGGTCTCAATACAGTAAACCTCAGCCCTTTGGGATGTAACTGGATCTTAGTGGCTGCCATCTAACATGTGAATTTTTTCCTAAGATGAGCTCTCTGCCAACACAAATTCCCAATCAAGCCAAATCAAAACAAGCCAAATTAAAAAAATATCCAGGTTTAATGGGAGTCCTGTACTCTTGGGTGGCCCTGAGGGGAAACCGGGAGGCTGCCAATGCGACCATGGGATGTGTTCCTCTTTTGGGAGTTCACTTAAATACTCTGTGGGATTTGGAGTCCAAACCAATACAACTCTCAGGCCTGGGGGCTGGGATAGATGTGAGGGGCTGGGGTCTATGTGCCCAACTTAACACATGGATTCATCCATTTATGGATTTGTAGTTTAATGGGCTATGAAGAAATGGCAGAAATCAAGGGAGTGTAGCCTAGGTGGAAGAATTGTGTCAGTGTGTCTTTGAAGGGTATATTTTGTCTCCAGGGGTCTGTCTTCCCTCCTCCTCATCAGTATTGATGTGGGAGAGTCTTCTGCTTTATGTTGATTTCATTGGTTAATAAAGAAACTGCCTTGGCCCTTTAATAGGACAGAAAATTAGGTAGGCGGAGTAGACAGAACAGAATGCTGGGAGAAAGAAGCCGAATCAGTCAGTCACCATGATTTTCCTCTCTGAGACAGATGCAGGTTAAGATCTTTCCTGGTAATCTACCACCTCATGGTGCTATACAGATTATTAGAAATGGGTTAATCAAGATGTGAGAGTTAGCCAATAAGAGGCTGGAACTAATGGGTCAGGCAATGTTTAAAAGAATACAGTTTCTGTGTATTCAGGTAAAGCTAGCTGTGCGGAGCTGAGTGGGAATGCAGCCCACCGCTCCTCTTACTACACAGTATCTCTATTTCTTTATTTGTAACCACCAGGAGGTGAGCAACTCTGCTCCACCTACACTCTCTACCATGATGCTTGCCTCACAACAAAGCCAGACACAGTAGAATTGAGTCACTGCAGACCGAAGTCACTGAAACTGTGAGCCAAGTAAGCCTTTTCTCCTTATGCTGTCTAGCTCAGGTGTTCTGTCTCAGCAACAGAAAGCTGCTGAACACAATCGCCTGTCAGGAAGGAGTAGCTCCAGACTTACACACTTGTCCAGGAAGCTCTTACCATATGGAAGAGATCAGTTGCTCAGGAGCCAGAGCCAACACCCAGGGCTGATCCTTGCATGGTGTTAGTGGCACAGGGAAACCAGACCATGCAGAAGAAGAATACAGGTTAGATGATCTGGGAGGAAAGAATGCATAACATCACATTGTTCTTCTCTCCCTCCATGCTTTTCTTCCAGTCTATTCCACTCTGGACTCTAGAGTACCGCACCCCGCCCTGCGCTATTACCATATGTGAATTTCCTTAGTAATTCAATCATTTTCTGCCTTTTGCTTCTGGGTGCTGCTCGAATTGAATGTTCTGTGACTCAATTACTACTAGCCACACTAATCTCACTATCAAAGGTATCCTGGGTTAAGGTTTGAATTATTCAACAAGAAAACAAGCAGGGAGTGTCAGAATCAGAGGGGTCGAGGGTTTATTTTTTATCATGTAACAAGGACCGACATTTTAAATAAAGCTAGGAATCAATTTTAAAATTCCATCAACAGAGATATGAAAATTGATTTAGTGTCCAATTAAAATCCCATATGTTCAAAGTTCTACCACTGATGGGGAAGTTTTACAGATGTGTATTCAATGCATAATTCATGGGAAAGTGCTGTGATTTATTTATGTTTATCTGTGAAGATGGGCTGAGCATGAGCTACCTTAAGTGAACAGTTTTGTGGCCTTGAAAAATAAGACGAGCAAGTGATACATTCATAATTAAAGGGCCACTGATGGCTGGACATAAATAAAATCCAAGTTAGCCTATCCACAAGGCTTGTGAGCAATGGGCCTTCCTAGATCCCAAGAGTGCCTCCCGGACTCATGGTGCCCGTTGGCATTGGTGGAAGCTGATTAAACCCCTTCTCAAGAACACTGAGAAATAAGTTTAGAATGCACAGCTTCCACAAGCGATGTTGGGTGGTTAGGTCTGACCAATAAGGACAACAGCAGGGCTTGGACCCCGCTGAGGTAGGTGGGATGGTGTGTGAAAGGTGCCGTATAGCAAGCATTCAAGGAGAGTTACAGGTATTGGAAAGCTGGGAGTGCCAAGCAAGTTCTAGCACTGAATCCAGTCGTGAGCCCCCCGGGTGTCTGTTCATTCTGTCTTATAGACTTACCACAAGGGTAACAGTAATAGATTAAGGCTGATGTGGTAGCCCCACTTGCCTTGTAAACATCAAGACCTGACGGTAATTCTCAGAACCCATGGGAAAAGCCAGGTATGCTGGGTGAGTAATTCTGCATTTAGAAAGACAGACAAGCAGAACCCTGGGGCTTGCTGGCCATCCAGCCAAGCATATTTGATGAGCTCCAGGCCAACAGATGGCATTCCTGAGATAAGACACAATCCAGGCATGTGGCTTTGAAGAGTAGACCTTCAGGACTCCCAAAGTTCTAAGAGTGGATGAGCTTAGATGGCTCTCACATGCCCAGGTGACCAATTGTGGGGCCTCCATAACATGAATGTCAATAGAGCATTTCAGAGTCTGAGGCAAGCGAGCACTGTGGAAATTATACACACACACACACACACACACACACACACACACACACACACACAGACACACACATATATATATGCTGAGAACTGCTCTATTCCACCGCAGCCTACTCATGACAATGGATTAAAACCATGAGCAAAGCAAACCCTCCCTCCCCAGTGCTGTCTGGGTCAGGCATTTTGTCACAGTGGTAACCTATCAACTACAAATAAATGAATGGCACAGCCTGAGAGAGAGCCTGCTGTGCTCAAGGCCTTTTTATGGAAGAACTCGGCTTGTTTCAGAGAAGAAGCGAACAGGTATGTGGGGAAAGACGAAAGCCAACCTAGGGGCGCACTGATGCGTAGACAGGCAGAGGCAAGCAAGGCTTCATTCAGAAGGAACATCTAAACACTGGGACACACCTAAGAATTGCCCCCCTCCCCTGCCATGGGAAAAAAAGCCAAGCTTCATCCACCAACTCCTGCCCTTCATAATGTGAAGACTGTCTAAGACATTAAGTGTCTGACATATTTGCCTGCCCAAGGCACAGGCTAAGGATTCTTAGTGTCCAGAGGACCCACCCCCAACCCCTGCCCCCATCATTGTCTGGAAACCAAAAAGACACAGGAGCTGACAGGCCACCACTCTATTGTAATATGTCAAGGACAAGCATCTGAGCTATCATCTACTGACCAGGCAGGGGGTTAGTACGTGCAAAGGCCCCAAAACAGGTAAGAACAAAACATGGTAGAACATGCCCTATGAGGAATCACCTAGCAACACAACCTCCCAAGAGTCCCAGGGCTCAGAGAGAGTGTAGTGTCTCAAGATAAGCATGTGAGTCAAAACTCTAGGCCTAGCAATAATACCCTTGCTCTTCTGTCCCATAAAGATCAAAAGGATGAATCTGAGGCATTCCATATCTTCTGGGTAAGAACTAATTTTTTATCAATTCATTCATTCATCTAATACATAAATATTATAGTGTACAATTCTATTATTTAACAGTCCCCAGATAAAGTCTTGGAATACTAAGGTATCATCTTGAGGTTGACCACTGGCCTTTAGATCTCTGTCCATGACAAGAGTGTCCTCTGAGCCAGGCTTCTTGAAACCCCCAGGAAGGACGCTTTGGAGACAAACTCCCAACAGATCACACAGAACTTGTATCCAGCTACATATTCTCCTGACCTATCACTTTTTATTTCCATGAAGAGATAAAGGGGACCCAGCATGGAGGAAAAGGCCTGCCAAGAGGCAGAGTAGAGGAGGCTCTTTAGAGTGTCCTGTTTACATCCACACTCCAGAAGTGATGCTGTAAGTAATTAGCCAGGTCACATCAGTATCCTGTCTGGTGAGAACGCAGACTGCAGACTGAAACTGCCTCAAGGAACACAAGAGTACATCCTGATGTTTATTGCCATGTCCTTGGCCCTAGAGAACCGTAAAGCAGGCTCTGTTCAAGTGAACAAATGGCTTTGTAGAAACTTCCGCTTCCTTCTGGTTTCTCTCTTCAAAAACAACAGCAGTCCCTCTGTTTGCTGTCTTGACAGCTTTTTCAGGACCCAGATCTCCTGTCAGCGCCTCTGAGATTACAGGCTTCTCTGAGGCCACTGAACTCTCTGAGGATTATGCTTCCCTCTGAATTTCCTAGATCTTAAGGCTGCTTGGAAATTGCTCTCTACCCCAGTACTGACAACAGAACTGCTGTGATAATAATAATATCATCAACAACCATTGGCTGGGAGGGTGGCATGTGTCAAGGTCCATGTCAATCACTTGGAACACTCTTCCAGCTTTAATGCTCATAACTCCCCTAAGGTCCATCTTTGTGCTGGATGCCACAGTGTTCTTGCAGATCTCCTCACAAGGACTGAAGCATTTGCTCCCCTCAGATGCTGGGAGTAGTGCTACCTACCAGCTCAGTCACAATTCCTCCCCAGGAATTCCATCCCTAGGTTGAAGGTCACATTTCCACCCCAGGACAATCTGTAGCCAATAATTGGTGCAGCTCTTACCCATCCAGTGGGGAGGATCCAGGTCACCCCACATCCAGGTGGCTGATGATACTGTGATTGGCTAAGGTCTTTGCTGCCCTTGCTCAAAAGTTCAGCTCTTCACAGCCCAATTCTGTCCTTCACCACCCAGCAAGTGTTGAATCTTAAAACACTACCTTTGAAATGTCCTCCCCAGAATCTGCTCTTGAAGAGCCCACTGCAGTGAAAGAGTGTCTGCTCTGCACTGTGAACAGAAATTCTGAGAGATGATGTGACTTTCTCAAGGCCACCCCTGCCCTGCAGGGAAGAAGCACAGTATTTGTGTAGCGGGTGCCAAGTTTAAACCTCCATCAGGACTCCACCTCCTCACTGAACAGCTTCTTCTCCTCCATCCCAGGAAACTCTGGTCAGAATACCTGTTAGTTCCTCCAATGAATTCAGCTTATCAATTCTTCCTAGCTCTTCTGAAAAGTGAAGAGAGAGCCACAGAGTACTGGCCCCTCTAGCCCTCTGACTGGCCTTATGATCATCCAGCGAGCATCCTAGCTGGTGGAACACAATGTCACGCAGGGCTCAAAAGCTGCTGTATAACCCTTACAGACAGTCAAGCAATTGTTCTCATCACCAAACTGATCACACCCTGAGCTCCCATTCACCAAGGGATGAGAAATGATACCTCCATGATGTTGTGCCTTCTCTCTCTTATATATGAATTCTCTGCATCACTGAATGCCTATGCAGAAGACGTATGGACCCAGATAAGTGTCTTAGACTTGGCATTGTTCTTTCTATTCTGCTCTAAACCTTTTTCTCGTCATCTCTTGTCATGATGCTATAGAAATCATGGTCAAGTTTTGTAGGTGGAGGCTGTTTGTTCATTTCCTGGCCGCCCAGACCCCAAATAATCACACAAAACTGTATTAATTAAAACACTGCTCAGCCTATTAGCTCAGACTTCTTATTAATTAACTCTTACATCTTAAATTAACCCATTCCTATTATTTTGTATTTTACCACAAGACTCGTGGTTTACCAGTAAGGTTCTGGGGTTTCTGTCTCCTTCAACAGCTACATGGAATCTCTCTGGCCCCACCTTCTTTTCTCCTCTATCTCTGCTTTGAATTCCTTCCTTTCTCTGTTCTGCCCTGTCATAGGCCCAGGTAGCTTCTTTATTTGTTAACCAAAAAAAGCAACACATATACATAAGGGCTTCCCACACAATTTCCCCTTTTTTGTTCAAATAAAAAGGAAGGTTTTAACTTTAATATAGTAAAATTACATATAACAAAACAGGTAGCAAGCAAGAATTACAGTTACAATATTTATATCTACTTGATCTTTTATCATAACTAAGGAAAACTGTAATTATAACTATCTATTCTTCAACTCCATCAAAGACCCCAGAAGGATATAATATTACCTAAGTTAACAGAAAGTATATTGCAAGCAACTTCCAAAACTCTAGAATTGACAGAAACATCTCACTGCCTGGACAGTTACCCAAAGTTCTTGTATAACATTGGGTCATCCATCTTCAGCCTAGAGGCCCATAGTATCTGTCAGGCTTTCCCATGAAACAGGAAATTTGAAGATCTCTTTTGCTTTGTAATAACAAAGCTTTTCAGATGCTTTCTTCTGTGTCCTGCAAAATGTCTGGCAGCTCTTTTATGAAGCAGGAACACTGAAGGACGGGAGGACCACTTTTAGGCAGCTTCAGCAGTCATTTTTGTGTGGGTCTTGCACATTTTAAATGCCATATTCTGTTAGTCTTTGAATTGAAGAATACCTATTGTAGGGAAAAGGGACAGCTGGAGCAGGAAAATAACCAATCATTGAGCACCCTGACTCTGAACCCAGAGCCAAAAGAAGAACCACACCATGTATTTGAGGCCTGAGCCAGGAAAGAATCATCTTTATCCCTGAACTCAGGACTAAAGACACGTGCCCTAGTTCTGAAACTAGTGTCAAAGAAACACACTTTGTTCCTAGAATCAGAGCCAGTGAAAGAAATATGCCCTGATCCTAATATTGGAGTAAAAAAGCTAAAAAGGACCAGTGAAAGAAAGACAGTCTGCCCATGAAGTCAGAGCCATCTCTGTCCCTAAGCAGGGAAAAACTAACCAATCCCCCATTTCCCTGGGAAGACTCCACCCCTAAGAAGTCCTATATAAGCTTCTCCACCCCTTCAGTTAAGAGCTGCCTTTAATTCCCTCCCTAGCAGAGGCAGCCACTCTCCTAAATTACTCCTTCCCAAATAAATCTCTTTCTCAAAGAGTCTTGGGTGACTGAGTGTGACTTCACTGAGTGTGCAGAGCAGAAGAACCTGGCTGGGACATCCCTTAGGGGACTGAGCTGAGAAACCTTGCAGAGATGCTCCCTAGAGGGCCTCAGCAAGGTACAGCAGAACAGAAGAACCTTGCTACAATGCTCCTTAAGGGGACTGAGCAAGGCCAGTGAGGGGGGGCCAGTAACAACTTTTCATAGGAACTGGAGGAGATCGCTACATTTTTGCAGGGGGCTTCCCTATAGTAGAGTGTTAGCAGAAGAAATACCTGGGGCTGGAGAAGAAGCAGATAGCTTTCCTAGGACCCTCCCATAAGGGAGCAGAGCAGAACTCAGCTGTAGCGGCTCTCCAGGAAAAGAACAGTATCCCTATATCCTGTGGGGAGTCCATCCTCCACCATACCCCAACTTTAGGTAGCCTGGCTTCCCGATAGGACACCTTTCCCTCTAGGGCTGAGCTGTCCCATTGCTGCTCCAGCTTCCAGAGCTGCCCTATTGCAGCTCTACACCCCCAGAACTGTCCTATTGTGGCTCTACCCCCTCAAAGCTGTCCTATTGTAGCTCTACCCCCCCCAGAGCTGTCTTATTGTGTCTCTATACCTCCAGGGCTGTTCTATTGCAGCTCTAAGTATATCCTGACTTCCCTATAAGTCAGGATCTCCCAACACCACTACTGTACCACATTCCCCTACACCTATCTATCTGAAACATGTCTCTGTACATCTAGAAAACCTAATTAACTAAATTACAAGCTTAACTATTATAGATGACTATCTATTAGCCTGTATTTTTAACTATATATTACATTTTTAGATGAGCTGCATGAACACAATAAACAAGATCAGAAATACATATAAACAAAATTGACCTTAAATTTGTATCAATAAGCCAAAATCCATACCAATGTAAATAATTCATCTCTATAGCATATCCCCCTTTAAATGTAAACTAACATTTATAAACAATCATTTAGGGCATTTGGGCATTGTTGTCGAGACTACTTCCTCCTGATTGGGGGCACTGTTATTCAGGTCTTTCATGGGATATCATGTGTGGTAAGTCCATCTTAGCCAACAGTCCTGAAGCTGTCTTGGATGTTGCACCATCTGGACCATTGCTTCAGGTGGTCTTGTTTAATCAAACCATACCAACCTAGAAGTAACCCACGGGTTCTTATTTTCTGTGGAAACAAAAGCAGAACCTCTTTTCCAAAGCAACATATCCTTAGACTCAAATTTTGAAGTCAAGATACCTTTAAATTATATATGTTGGTTTTTCTTAGCAGCCTGTACAATTAAATGTCTCTCTGTACTTAGCTCATTCACAGTCAAAAAATTCAAAGAAAACACAATAATATACATAATTCAGACTCTCTGTATACATTACATCTTTATGTGGCTTATTTTTCTTACTCTATTACTTTTTCTACAAGTTTAATATTTATTTTATTATTTCTACTCCTTTAACCTATGACTGTCTGTACTCTTTAATTATTACCATCTATACTCTTTTTCTTCTCTCTCCCAAGCCTACATACCTTTATCCAACACTATGACCCATTTAGAGGTCTTTTCCATCTGAATTTGTCTTTATTGCATATGTATCTGTAATTATTTTCTGACCAGGAACACTTTTTTATATGCTAAGCAGGTGTGGCTAGGACCAACTCTATAGTCCTGCCTGTTATCTCCACCTAGTCCAACATGGCAGAGGTATGTTCACCGCCTCTGTGAGCCATGCATACCGCCCCAGCTTCAGAGATGCAGTGGGTCTATGTCACCATTAAGAAATTTGAAACATGCTGCTCACAGACCCCATTTAAGTGCTTGACCTCTTGAAAGAACCAGAGCTGTTTGTGCAACTAGTACAACCCAGGAATTCCTTTCCTAAAGAAGTCACACAGCCTGCACTGCAAATGCTCAGTCAGGAAGTCTTCTATTAAAGGAGCTGTGGCTTCCCTGCTCACCACCAACAAACAAAGCACATCTGAAAAAGAAAATGCAACTACCAAGAAGCTGTGCTAAACTCTGTTCTTTTGTGCCTAGAATTCCTTCTTAAGCTCTCTCCGGTTTTATGTAGACATTGGTGAGCCAATTTCTTTACTAATTCTTACATCTTAAATTAACCCATTTCTATTATTTTGTATTTTACCACAAAACTCATAGATTACTGGTAAGCTTCCAGGTTGTCTGTCACCTTTGGCAGCTACGTGGCATCTCTCTCACTCTGCCTTTTTTTCTCCTCTATCTCTGCTTGGAATTCCTGCCTTGCCCTATTCTGCCCTGTCATAGACTCAAGCAGCTTCTTTATTCATTAACCAATCAAAGGAACACATATACAGAAGGACTTCCCACACCAAAGTTCCCTTCCCAACTGACCTCACTCCAGCCGCAAAGACTCTTCCTCTTCTCTAAATACATGCCACCCTCCATAGCCATCAGAGAACATCTTCCCTCTACCACCTATAGAACTTTGCAAGATGCCATCTTCTGGCTCAGACAAGCTCTTCCCAACCACACCACAGATACCTCTCCCACACCAGCCAATGCTGGAGGCATCACTTCTTTAGAAAACCCACTCCTGTGACCTCAAAGGGAATCATGGCTACAGGAACAAATGGTCCCATGGGTTCCATGTTCGCTTTTCGTCACTGTGACGGCATACCTGAGATAACAAACTTAGGAGAAGTAACAAGTTCTTTTCTTTCATAGTTGCAAAAGTCTGAGTCTGTGGCTGGTTGGATCCACTGTTTAGAGGCCAGTAGAGAGGAAGAGTATCGATATGGGGAGTGTATGGTGAAGCAACATTCTTCATATTATGTAACTGGGAAGGGAATGAGAGAAAGACAGAGAGAGGAGAGGGAGGGATAGCATGAGGGACAGAGAGCAGAGGAGAGGAGGAAAAAAAGTAGACCCAAGGAAGAAGAGAGGAGAAAAGGGAGAGATAGAAGAGGAAAAGAGGAGGGGAAGACACAGTGAAGAAAGAAAGTAATGGTGGTCACTGACTCTGTCCACTTCAAAGACACACCTCCAGTGGTCTAACTTCTTCCCACTAGCTCCATCCCCTACAGGTGCCAGGAGTCAGGATCTGCAGACCAAGCCTTCAACACATAAGCTTTAAGGGATATTTAGAGGCAACTCACAGTACCTTCATTTTTTCAAAGACACAGTCAGTGTGTTGGTTTCATGTTCCTATAGCATGAAAGACACAAATGTATTGTCACATAGTTTTGGAGGTCCCAGATGGATCTCACTGGCCATTGTGGTTTGTTTTAATGTCAATTTGTCACAAATTATATTCTCTGGACTAAGGAGCCACTCCTGAAAAACAATCCTCAGTTAATTGATTCATGAAGACCTCTATTCTGGGCATCACTTCCTGGTAGAGAGCACAGCAGAAGGAAGACTACTTGCCTTTTGCAGGTTTGGCTTTTCCTCTGGCTGCCAAGTTGATTTACCCTGTTGCTAAGGCTACTGCTGTTGTTGCTGAGTCCTTTACTGACATCAAATCAGGCTTTTTCAGGCTCTTACCATGGACATAGGTGGCTCCCCAGGAACCGTCCTGGTTTTGGAGCTAAACTGAAGATTGCTGGGACAATCATCTTTATAGACTGAGCAACTACAGTGCTGCCAGCTTCCTAGACAGTTACTACAGGGCTTCTCCAAATGCAGAGGCACCCAGTCTGGAGGACCAAGAAACTACTGGGTTCTCAGCCTCTTAGGTGCGGTTCAGCTACTGTTGCTGTTTTAACAGAAGCAGTCTTAATAAATTCACACGCACACACACATACATGCATACACACAGGCATGCACACACATACATACACACTCATGTGCACACATGCATGCATACGCACACGCATGCACACACATACATACACACGCATATGCACACATGCATGCACACACATACATACACACGCATGCATACACACACACACACACACACACACACACACATTCATCCCATTCCCCTAGAGAACGAATAATGCACTGGTCTAAAGCTAAAGTGTTGTTAAAGCCCTCTGGAGAATCTGTCCCCTTTGTCTTTCTCTAGAGCTTTCCCCATTCTCTTCCCTCTCTCTCCTTCCTCCAGCCCACCCCACTCTCACCCTGCTTCTGTCATTAGCATTCTGCCTAAACTGAAAGAGGAGAAGTGATGGTGTCCTGTCTGAACCCTGAGTCTTAATTAACACTACCAACACTGACTTCCTCTTCCCCCTCCCTTCAATCCTCCTCCATCAATTTATCTCCTCCTTTTTCTCTCCTTAACTTCATACTTTTAATCTCAGCTAAGGAAGCAATGTCTTTTATCAGCACATGCTGGGAACCCAACTGTAATGGGCCCTCTCTTTTTCTGCATGGCAGGCACTATGGTTTGAACAGGAAGTCTTTCCTCCAGGCTCATGTGTTTGAACGCTTGGTCCCCAGCTGGTGGCATTGCTTGGGAAGGCTGTGGGACCTTTAGAAGGTGGAGCCTGTCTGGAGGGAGGCTTTAAGGCCTTCTGTCCCTGCCCCACTGTCTCTGCTTCCTAATGCAGATGCACTATGACCCACCAGGCTCCTCCCACTGCTGCCACATCTTCCCTGCAGTGATGAAGTGTATCCCCTCAAATTATAATCCTGAACACACCCTCCCTCCATTAAATTGCTTCCTGGAACATATTTGATCACATCAAAGTAAGCAAGCAACTAATATATAACAGGAAAAAAATGGCAGCAGCCAGCCCCCTCCAACTCCACAGTCTCCTTTCTTTTCTGCCTACAAGCAAGAGTGTCTTTCCTGCAGTACCCATCTCAACTCCAGAGGGGAACAGGAAGTCTCTTTGTTAAGAACACATAACCATGCCCTCAGCCAGTCACTACTACCTGAGGAATAGCGTTCAGTCAGTGGCCAGACCCAAGTGACCAGCAAGCAAAGCAGATACAAACTGAGGAATAACCTCTTTTAAAGTCCCTGCCTTGGTTAAGCTTGTCTGCACCCATGGCTCAAAGGACACTGGGTAACAAAAGCAAGGACGTGGCAATCTGGTGAGAGTTGTCAAGGATGAAACCCATTCTTTACATTCGAATTTTACTTTTAAGAGCAAGCTGACGGAGAGACAGCTGACAAACATCAGGACCCCACCTCCAGACACCATGTAATCACACTGTTTACCGGAGATCTCACAAGCCAGACGACAAATGTTTCTCTGCAATTATATGATTTTGTGTTGCATAATTTAGATGTTCAAGTCGTCAGGAAAGAGCACTTATCCATAAATATAAAATTATGGATGTGTATCATCCGGTTATAAGACAATCAGTAAATGGGGTATTTAGGGGAAGTGTACAGTAATTGCTAAGGCACGCTGTTTGGGGGCATGCTACCTAACCAGGTAATGAAATTGCTGAACGCGGTTTCTATTTAATTGTCACTCATTTGCAGATGGGAAAATATTCCACAGCTTTTAATCAAGTCATGCACTATCCCACTTTACTGCGCATTAGGCAGAAGGCGGTTAGAATTCTCTCTCCTTCCCAGTGGAAGAGCTGAGGTTTCCTTCTCTGGCACAGAATCTAGAAATAAAGGGTATAAAATCTTGAACAGAATTCTGCACCTCCCTTTACCATCTGTTTTCTCTGGGCTACTCCTTAGGAGAGCCTTACTTGTAAGTTGCCCCAGAATTGAGACGGAAGAACACTGGGTACCAAAATTAATATTGCTGAGAGCCTACTATGTGCTGGATATTGTCCGGTCATCAGTTTTATCTCCTCTCGGTCACCCCCATTTTATAACAGGAGGAAGTTTAGGGCTCAGGGATGGCAATGCGTGTTCCTGGTCCCATAGCTCCTGAGAGGAAGAGCCAAAATTGGAAATCAAGCCATCCAGACTTCAAAGTCCATGTTCCAGCTGCCACAGCGTGGACTCGGGAGCTGGCAACTGAAAGGAATGGATGCCAAAATTCCCTTCTCACTGTCAGGCCCTGTGCTGACAAAGTCTGCAGCTCTACTCAAAATTGGCACAAAGACAGTGTCTGGGGAACCAAGGCTCGGGGGACCCCAGCTCTGCTGGAGGGTTCTATAATCTGCTGTGGCTTTTAAAGTGGAATCTTAAATAGGAATTCTCCCAAATTTCTCTACACTTTATCCTGCACGCAGACTGCAGTTTGGGACTTGAACTGCCTAGAAACAAATACAGACTTTAGTTTCTCCAAGCTGTGAAGATTAGCAAGTGACCACCAGTGTTCGTCAAAGTGCTCTGGTGGAAGGTGAAGGACGCGCCCTTGTGAGAGCAAACATGGGCTTGGCATGAAGAGATGCTAAGAAATGGGCTGGATGAGATACCAAATCACTGTGACGAAGGGGGCACAGAATGCGTTCCTGTCAAAGGCACTGACATGTTCAGTGGAAAGCAAAGAAATAGCACATAAAGGGGCTGATGCTCAGTGGGTAGTCTAACAGGGGCCTTAGAGAGGAATTTAAGTCTTTGGAGTTGTGCCCTTGAAGGGGACTGTGGGACCCCAGTGTCATTCCCCTCCTCCCTCTTCTCTCATCGTTCTCCTTTCCTCTCCTTTCTCTCCTCACTCACTCTCCCCTCGCCCAGCCATGAGATGCCCGGCTTTGTTCTGCTGCCTGTCTCCTCCATGATGAGCAAACCCAAATCACCCTTAAAACTGAGCCCGGATAACCCTTGGCTCCTCACTATTACCAATGTTTTGTCCTGATAATCTTAGGCATTTGTCACAGGAATGGGAGCTAATACAGATGGCAACAAATTAAAAATGGCTAATAAAGTAGTGGCCCACATAAAACACCTGCAGGCCGGATTACTAATATGGTCCTCTAATTATCAGTTTGGGGAGCAATTTTTTCTAATATAGCTAGCTCTTACCCATTCCAGTCAAATGTGTGTGTGTTTCTGTGTGTGTCTATGTGTCTGTGTTTGTGTGTCTGTCTTTGTCTGTGTCTGTCTGTCTGTGTGAGTATGTGTGTATGAGCAAGTATGTATGTGAATGAGTGTGTGTTCCTGCCTCCCTTCATCTTGAATAACCAGTCACACTCCCAATCCTTGCTCCTAGTGATAATATCAAACTGATATCTCTGTTCTTTCTAGCTCCTTCCAACCATCGGTCAACAACATGGTCCTGGATCATCTTTGTCCCATATTCAAAAGAAGTAAGAAGAAAAGCTATGGAGTCTAATCACAATAATGGTGACAGAGCCTTAAAAAACAGTGCTATTACAGGACAGTATGTTCAGTACTCATGTCACAAATATGCTTGAGGTCCCTATTTCCTAGAAACTGGAGATGAAACCCCATCCCGGGAGAGATTTCTTTTTCTCATTGTCTCTGTGGTTGTCCTGTCTCAGCTCCTCTCCCTCTTTCCACTGTGCTATGGTGCCACCCCTAAATAGTCAAGGTCTTTGTTTCACCCCTCTTCTTGCTATCCCATCATTTTCTTTTCTCCGCATCCACATGTGCATGCCCATGTTCCTAGCCTAGGAAAGGGTAAGGTGCAAGTTCAGGCTGGAAGCAGATCATCAGGCTTCATTCCTGGATGAGCTCAGACCACCAGACGGTCGTTACTCTTGCAAGGCTCTAGGAAGAGGCACAGAGGGAGGAGACTTCACACCACACTGCGACAGCTACTCAGGGTAAGGTGTGCACGCTACCATCTGCTCGTGATGGAGAGAAACACCGCTGACAAATAGTCTGAATCTTGCTGGGGGCCTCTCAGACCAGCAATGACTTAACACAACAGTTTTGACCATGACTGCACACTGCGATCCATGACCAGTTCCCCTTAGCACAAGGACTGACCATCAGCTTTGTGTAAAAGCTCTCCAAGCTGAGACCTGGACTGCAAAGGAACCACAAAGGAGGCTGGGGCTCCTGTGTGAAGCAAGCCCTGTGGACTGGAACTGTCCCTTCCACAAGAGAAGCCATAGAGTCCCTTAGTCGAACCACAGAGAAGCCCTGCAAACTAACCCTCCAGACTGTTCTAGCTGTAACACATGGATACTGATGCTGGGGAAATGGTTCAGTGGGTTCAAATGCTTCCTTAGAAGCATGAGGACCTGCACACTCCTATAACCCCAGCACTATTGGTGGTTGGGGCAGAGACGGGAGGAGGGTTGGGCTTGCTGACTGCCAGCCTCACTAGAGATTTAACGAGACACCCTGTCTCACTGTAGTAAATTGGGAATTGATGGGAACAAACTGCCCAAGGTCCTTCTCTAGCCTCTGTGCGTCCCCATGCTTTCACCCTTGCACATACATGTACGCATATACCACATACATACACATAAGTACTAAAACAATAGACACAACACTAAATAATAGCTACCTTGGTTTGTTAAATAAAATGCTGAGAGTGAAGGCATTGCCTAGTGTAGAAAGCTATTATCAATCATTAACTTTTAAATAATACTTTTATTATTTCCTTGGGGATTTCATACAATGTATTTGTTCATCTTCTCCCTTCCTCCTCCCGCAACTTCTCACAGATTTACCCTCTCCATCCGTGCTCCCCACCTACCCAACTTTAGGTCGTCATCTCCTCCTCCTTCTCCCATTGGGTTCAGTCTGTGTTGTTTAACTACTTTTGATAATAAGGCCTGTTCTGGAGCGTGGTTGACCTAGTAAGGATACTGACCATTAAAGGAAACCGACTCTCTCTCCTGGCTGCTATCACGTGTCAATAGCTTATATCGATATCTTTTTTCATCAGTTCTCTCTCCCCAAGGGAATCATATATCATGTAAGGACAGCCCTAACTGTCTCAGGTATGGTTTAAATATGAGTTCCAAAGGTGTGTGTGTGTGTGTGTGTGTGTGTGTGTGTGTGTGTGCATGCACACATATAAATGTGCATGTGTGTGTACTCTCCAGTGTGTTCTTTCTCTCCCTGACACTTCTCAACAAGAATACCCAAACAATATTTTTGAGCCCTGTTTGGGGTTTTATGTAATGAATTCACACTGTGGTTGCTTTGATGGATTTTTTTTTTTACAGTTTGAATTTCTATATAGAGCTGTAATTAAGGTGTATGGGTTTTATATGTAGTTGTAATTTACTTGTTCCATTGCTCTTGTAATAACCTGTTGTGTTCCTGCACCACAATTATTTACTCGCTCAACTATCAATGGCATTCAGCTTAGTTCAAGCTTAGGCTACGTTATTGTTTCCTGCTGATGTCACATTAGAAAAGGCCAAGTGATCTACGAAGTGTTCAGGTCTTCACCTGCCTTTCAGTTTGTAGTCATAAGACTATGGGAGCTACTGTTTCCAGTTCTCTGAAGCCTGTCTGTCTTGGGATTCAGAACCACCCTGTGGAATAGGCATAGAGCATCATTAGCTATGGTTTGGTTGTGAGCATCTCTGATTTTTTTTTCCCAATACAAGGTTTCTTTGTGTTGCCCTGGCTGTTCTGGAACTCGCTCTGTAGACCTGGCCTCCAACTCAGATATATACCTGCCTATGCCAACCAAGTGCTGGGATTGAAGGTGTGTGCCACCACCACCCAGCCGGCTCGTATTTTTTTTAATGGGACTGTGCATCTCTGCCATTAGGTTTCTTCTTTTGTGCAATGCTGGTGTGAACCATAGTCAGACTGCCTGTCTTCCAGCTTCTTGCTTTCCTGTCTGCTGTGTTCAGATGGTCCATCCAGTGGCTCACCGTTTCTCCTTCGAGATGTTTTATGAATATAGGTACATTTAGTTGAGCTCCAAAATAAAGTCATCTTCCCCCAAAACCCACATCGTTAGATCATATCAGGGGAGGGACTTAGCTACTCAGAAGGTGTTTGCGATTCAGCCTGACTGCCAGGACAGGAGTACCTTTCTGCTCCATTCACAACATTTCCTGGCATGCGTCTGTGTTGTCTTTAAATTAAAAGGTGAGGGAAATGGCAGCTGGGTTATTTTTAGTCACACAACTCTCTAGAGAGCCTGCATGGTTTGGCACCTCCTAAAAGATGATCTAGAAGAAGCCAGCCTCACCACAGCATGCAGGGACAGCTGGAACCAATGAGAGCACATGCTACGGGGGTCCACAGCCCACATGGAGTATTGCAGAGGCGGGGCTGAGGCAGGGGAGGGAAGGCAAGTACCATCATGGCTGCAGGGTGTCCCCAGTCTGAGTGGAGTGTGCTTGTAAGGGCGAGTACCATCATCAGAGTTCTGGCAAAAGCAAGAACAAGGGCAGGGGAGATGGCTCAGTCAGAAAGGTGCCTGAGGAGTTCAGGTTCTGAGCATCCACATCAGAAAGCCAGGAGTGACTGACTGTACACATCTATATCCCAGCACCAGGGAGACAGAAATAGGAAGATTTCTGGAACCTGCTGCCCAGCTAGTCAAGCCTAATTGGTGAGTTGTAGGTTCAGCGAGAGACTCCTTACCTCAAAAAATAAGCTGCAGAGTGACTGAGAAAGGCAACCAGCATCAACATCTGGCTTCCACAGTCATGCTCATCCACACGCACACTCCTGAACACACATGTGCACCTACACATCACAATGCATGCATTCACATGCACAAACACACACAAAGACACACACATAACATCAGAAAATAAAAAGAAATAAATCAACAGGTTTTCTTTATATCTCACTGTTTCCAGCACCACCATTCCAACAATGCCATCTTTCTAGGGCGGTGCCTCTCAACCTTCTTAACGCTGGGACCCTTTAGTACAGTTTCCCATGTTGTGGAGACCCCAGCCGTATTTTATTTCACAACTGTAACTTTGCTACTGTTACAAATCATAATGGAAATACATTGATCGTAACCCAGAGGCTGAGAACCACAGCACTGGAAACCATTATCCTGTTACCCCTACAATTCTGCAGGGAGAACCACATCCTAGAGACCCCATGGCTACTGACAAACAATGACCACATCAGCCTCAGAGACAGATGTCCAGGCTGGCCAGCCAATGAGTTTCTCTAAACACAGTGTCTCTGTCTTTAAGGTAGGGAACAGTAACCAGTAACCTTCATAGATTGAATAAGATGACTTACGATTCAGCGTTCTAGCAAACTAGCCTCGCCCTGAACAAAGCTGGGAGGAGGGGGAGAAACACATACAGGTAAACATTTGCAGGGTATAGGGGGTGGTTCAGTGGGTAAGAGACATGAACTCAAATCCTCAGCACCCCACATAAATGCTACATGTGTTCATTCATGTAACTCCAGTGCTGTAAAGGGCAAACACAGAATGGGGATTGCTGGCTGTTAACCTAGCTCCAGGTTCAGTGAGAAACCCTGTCTTATGGCAATAGGGAGCAGTGATGAAGTAGGACATCCAACGTTCTCCTCTGGTCTCTTTGTGCACACACATGCACACACACACACATACACAGCATGACAAGTCCCTACAAATGCAAGGAGTGATGTTGCCTTTAACAACCCAGCCTCCTTGCTGCAAAGATAGAGTCAGTAATCCACATTCACCAAACCCCTTTGTCTCATTTCCAACTGTCTTCATGCCCCCACCAAGGGTTCTGCTGTAGCAACTCTTTATAACCAGCTCCTCTGACAATTGAAGAGTCGCTCCACGTATGAGCCTCCTTCCTCCATGCCTTCTGCAGCTAGGCACTGGGAACCAGAGGGAGGCAGCCCACCAGAGTGAGTGCTCCCTCCGTGTGGCGCTTTAATTTATTGTCCTGCCACTGTTGCCTCATTTGATATTCACTGTGATGGCACCGTCCTAATGAATTTATCTGGTAATAACGTGGATGTCATGGGCACTTCCACCCCACACCGGAACACTGCCTCTGCTAGAAGAGCTGCGGCATGCTTGCGCAGGATCAGGGCCTACTTTCCAAGATGACTCAGGCATTTCTGAGGAGCAGCAGCTCCATTCGCCTCCCTGACCCACCACTGCCGTATTTCCATCCTTAGAAAGATCCTGTGGGTCCACACAGGCATCTTTGGGACCTCCTTCTTAACCAGCAGCATCTAGTAGAAGGTTAGGCAGTGATTCAGAATTGTATGAGACACTTTTCCTAGGGAGACACATCACACACACACACACACACACACACACACACACACACCAGAGAAGAAATCCATAACAGACCAATATAACAATTGCATCAAAGTCCAACTTGGTGATCTGTTGAGTTTAATTGGGGTTACCATGAGTCTGGGGAGAGGCTGCTTACAGTAGCAGGCGTGAGCAGGTGTGTGTCAAGAGCTGCTGTGCCACTGGAAAACCCATCACAACATGGGTCACTCAGAAAAGCTGCAACCCTGGAGCCCTCTGGAAAACCTGCGGGCAGCTCAACAGCCGTCTGACGCTCGGCTGCTGGGCTTTCCTCTTCCAAAAGTTACTTAATACTACAGAGCTGGGGAGCATTTGAGATCTCCGCAGTTTCTACTTTCACTGACCTTTCGTTTACTTCCTGGGTCTCTGAGCCTCCCTGCACTCCATCATGGAGAGAATGTTTCAGATGGGAAGAGTACACAGCACAGAGTTTCTGTGACTGCTGCTTACCAGAGAGAATCGCCACATTGGGTGACTGACTGCGTGCTTAAAATAGGACCCACGCCACTGAAAAGGCAACTTTCCCATTTTATTTCATTTTCATTAATATTGACTTAAATAGCTATATGAGGCTGATAGTGACCCTAGGGGACTATAAGTTCTCAGAAGGGATTAGGTCAGAGTTTCTTGAACTTCATATACTTCCCATGGGGACTTTGTTACAATGTAGACTCTAATTCAGCAGGTCTAGAGAACCCAGAAATCCTGCATTTCTAGCAGGTCTCCCAGTGACATCAATGTTGCTGCTTCATGGACCACACTTTGAGCAGCAAAATAGTTGGGTAGTGATGGAGACAGTGACATAAGAAAAAATTCACTCCATTAAGCTTTTCTGGTAAGATTCATGCACTTATTTTTAGATAGGTGTAATACACACAGCTGTAGGCAGTTTTCTGTCTGGACTGCCAGTGACCTCTGTTCTTCCACCCACTCCCAAATAACCACACAGAGTCTTAAGATTAATTACAAATGCTCAGCTGATAGCTTAGGCTTGTTGCTAACTAGCTCTTACATCCAAATGAGCCCATATTTCTTATCTATGCTCGACCACGTGGCTCTGTCCTTTCCTCTGTGTGGCATGCTCATCCCGCTTCTCTCTGCATCACCTCACAACTCTGTGACTTCCCAGCATCCTCTCAGCTTGGCTCTCCTGTCTAACTTTTCCTGCCTAGTTATTGACCCTTCTGCTCTTTTATTAAAACAATCAGAAGGCACCTTGGCAAGGACACATCTTTATAGTGTACAAAAAAATTATTTCATAACACAGATCATTCCCCCAAGATTAATGACTGTCATCAAAGGATGGACATAGGCTTGATATAAAATTTTAGTACTGATAGCGCCTCCCTGCCCAGCCTGCTAGGACGCTGGGACCGAACCGGGAGGACAAAGGGGTGGCCGGTAGCTCCTTTGTTCCCATAGCCTGCCCGCAGAGAGCGGGGTGGGCCCTTTGTTCGCGAGCTAACCAGGCAGCGTGGAGTTTCGATCTGGGCACCGAGTGAAACATCATTGTGGAGAAACATCTCTGGGGAGTGACATCACTGGGAAGGTACATCAGTGGGCAAGAAGACCTGATCCTGTAAAAGAAGAACCAAAAGGGAGTATCGGGAGGAAGAGATGGGCAGACGCCAATGCAGGAATTCTCCCAACAATCTGAAAAACAACACGAAACCACCAGAAGCCAGTGACCCCACAACAGGAGGACATGAACACCTTAATCAAGAAGAAGTAGAAAAAACTGACTTCATGAAAGTGATTGACACCCTTAAACAGCATATAAAAAACGCCCTTATGGAAATGGATGAGAAGTATAATAGAAAGTTCGAGGAATTGAGTAAATCAGTGAATGATACCCTAGGAAACCAAGGAAAAACAATCAAGCAGATAAAGGAAACAGTTCATGACTTGAAAACTGAAATGGAGGCAAAGAAGAAAACACAAACAGAGGGCCGACTGGACATGGAAAATCTAGGTAAACGAATAGAGACTACAGAATCAAGTATAACCAGCAGAATACAAGAGATAGAAGAAAGAATCTCAGATTCTGAGGATAACATAGAGAAAATAAACACTCTGATCAAAGAAAACAGCAAGTCCAACAAACTCTCATCACAAAACATTCAGGAAATATGGGACACAATAAAAAGACCAAACCTAAGAATAATTGGAGTAGAAGAAGGAGAAGAAATGCAGCTCAACGGTACAGAAAATATACTTAATAAAATTATAGAAGAAAACTTTCCCAACCTGAAGACAGATGTACCTATGAAGGTTCAAGAAGCATACAGAACACCAAATAGGCTGGATCAAAAGAAAACATCCCCTCGCCATATAATAATCAAAACACAAAATATACAGAATAAAGAAAGAATATTAAGAGCCGCAAAGGAAAAAGGCCAAGTTACTTATAAAGGTAAACCTATCAGACTTACACCTGACTTCTCTATGGAAACCATGAAAGCCAGAAGGTCCTGGATAGATGTTCTCCAAAAACTAAGAGACCACGGATGCAAGCCCAGACTACTATATCCAGCCAAACTTTCATTCACTATAAATGGAGAAAACAAATTTTTCCAGGATAAAAACAAATTTAAACAATACGTACCCACAAATCCAGCCTTACAGAAAATAATAGAAGGAAAATCACTAACCAAGGAGTCCCACAATGACCACAATAACTCAGACATCTAGAGACTCTTCACCAGCACAAATCAAAGAAGGAAAACACACAAACCCTACTACTTAAAAAGTGACCGGAGTTAACAACCACTGGTCATTAATATCACTTAATATCAATGGGCTCAACTCACCTATAAAAAGGCACAGGCTAAGAGATTGGATAAGAAAACAGGATCCAACATTCTGCTGTCTACAAGAAACACACCTCAACCACAAAGACAGGCACCTACTCAGAGTAAAGGGCTGGGAAAAGGCTTATCAAGCAAATGGACCTAAGAAACAAGCAGGTGTGGCCATACTAATCTCTAACAAAGTTGACTTCAAACTTAAATCAATCAGAAGAGATGGAGAGGGACGTTTTATACTCATAACAGGAACAATTCATCAGGAAGAAGTCTCAATCCTGAATATCTATGCCCCTAATATAAAAGCACCCACGTACGTAAAAGAAACATTACTAAAACTCAAGGCAGACATCAAACCGCACACACTAATAGTAGGAGACTTCAACACTCCTCTCTCACCAATGGACAGGTCAATCAGACAGAAACCTAACAGAGAAATTAGAGAATTAAAGGAGGTAATGAAGCAAATGGACTTAACAGACATCTATAGATTATTCCACCCAAAGAGGAAAGAATATACCTTCTTCTCTGCAGCTCATGGAACCTTCTCGAAAATTGACCATATACTTGGTAACAAAGCTAACTTACACAGTTACAAAAAAATATTAGTAACCACCTGTGTCTTATCAGATCACCATGGATTAAAGTTAGAATTCAACAACAATGCTACCCCCAGAAAGCCTACAAACTCATGGAAACTGAACAGTCAACTACTGAACCATACCTGGATTAAGGAAGAAATAAAGAAAGAAATTAAAGTCTTCCTTGAATTCAATGAAAATAAAGAAACAACATACTCGAACTTATGGGACACTATGAAAGCAGTCCTGAGAGGAAAGTTCATAGCACTAAGTGCCCACCTAAAGAAAACAGAGAAAGCACATACTGGAGACTTAACAGCCCACTTGAAAGCTCTAGAAAAAAAAAGAAGCAGACTCACCTAGGAGGAGTAGAAGACTGGAAATAATCAAATTGAGGGCTGAAATCAACAAAATAGAAACACAGAAAACAATCCAAAGAATCAATGAAACAAAAAGCTGGTTCCTGGAGAAAATCAACAAGATTGATAAACCCCTATCCAAACTAATCAAACGACAGAGAGAGAATTTGCAAATTAATAAGATCAGAAATGAAAAGGGGGACATAACCACAGACACAGAGGAAATTCAGAGAATCATTAGATCTTACTACAAAAGCCTGTATGCCACAAAACTGGAAAATGTAAAAGAAATGGACGCTTTTTTAGACAAATACCATCTACCAAAACTAAACCAGGACCAGGTGAACAATCTAAACAGACCTGTAAGTCGCGAAGAATTAGAAGCTGTTATCAAAAACCTCCCTACCAAAAAAAGCCCAGGACCAGATGGTTTCAATGCAGAATTCTACCAGAACTTCCTAGAAGACCTAATACCTATACTCCTTAATGTATTCCACAATATAGAAACAGAAGGGTCATTACCAAATTCCTTTTATGAAGCCACAATTACTCTGATACCAAAACCACTCAAAGACTCAACCAGGAAAGAGAACTACAGGCCAATCTCACTCATGAATATCGACGCAAAAATCCTCAACAAAATACTGGCAAATCGAATCCAAGAACACATCCGAAAAATTATCCATTATGATCAAGTAGGCTTCATTCCTCAGATGCAGGGCTGGTTCAACATACGAAAATCTATCAATGTAATCCAGCATATAAAT
Organism: Microtus oregoni; assembly: GCF_018167655.1. Classification (NCBI taxonomy): domain Eukaryota; kingdom Metazoa; phylum Chordata; class Mammalia; order Rodentia; family Cricetidae; genus Microtus; species Microtus oregoni. The sequence goes on along the minus strand of NW_024543086.1, from coordinate 26,832,826 downwards.
AAACTGAAAGAAAAAAAACCATATGATCATTTCATTAGATGCTGAAAAAGCATTTGACAAAATTCAACATCCATTTATGTTAAAAGTCTTGGAGAGATTAGGGATACAAGGGTCATACCTAAATATAATAAAAGCTATATACAGCAAGCCGACAGCTAACATCAAATTAAATGGAGAGAAACTCAAAGCCATCCCACTTAACTCAGGAACACGGCAAGGCTGTCCACTCTCGCCATACCTCTTCAATATAGTGCTTGAAGTTCTAGCAATAGCAATAAGACAACATAATGGAATCAAGGGGATTCGAATTGGAAAGGAAGAAGTTAAACTTTCGTTATTTGCAGATGATATGATAGTGTACATAAGCGACCCCCAAAACTCCGCCAAAGAACTTATACAGCTGATAAAGAGCTTTAGTAATGTGGCATTATACAAGATCAACTCCAAAAAATCAGTCGCCCTCTTATACACAAAGGATATGGAAGCAGAGAGGGAAATCAGAGAAGCTTCACCATTCACGATAGCCACAAACAGCATAAAATATCTTGGGGTAAATCTAACCAAGGAAGTGAAAGATTTATTTGACAAGAACTTTAAGGCATTGAAGAAAGAAATTGAAGAGGATACCAAAAAATGGATGGACCTCCCTTGCTCTTGGATTGGGAGGATCAACATAGTAAAAATGGCAATTCTACCAAAGGCAATTTATAGATTCAATGCAATCCCCATCAGGGTCCCATCAAAATTCTTCACAGATCTGGAGAAGACAATAATCAACTTTATATGGAAAAACAAAAAACCCAGGATAGCCAAAACAATCCTATACAATAAAGGATCTTCTGGAGGCATTACCATCCCTGACTTCAAACTCTATTACAGAGCTACAGTAATGAAAACAGTGTGGTACTGGCATAAAAACAGAGAAGTCGACCAATGGAATCGTATAGAAGACCCGGATTTTATCCCACAAACCTATGAACACCTCATTTTCGATAAAGGAGCTAAAAGTATACAATGGAAGAAAGAAAGCATCTTCAACAAATGGTGCTGGCACAACTGGATGTCAACCTGTAGAAGAATGAAAATAGACCCATATCTCTCACCGTGCACAAAACTCAAGTCCAAATGGATTAAAGACCTCAATATCAGCCCCAACACACTGAACCTGATAGAAGAGAAAGTGGGAAATACCCTACAATAGATGGGCACAGGAGATCGCTTCCTATGTATAACCCCAGAAGCACAGACATTAAGGGCAACATTGAATAAATGGGACCTACTTAAACTGAGAAGCTTCTGTAAAGCAAAGGACATGGTCACTAAGACACAAAGGCAACCTACTGACTGGGAGAAGATTTTCACCAACCCCACAACAGACAAAGGTCTGATCTCCAAAATATATAGAGAACTCAAGAAACTAGACTTTAAAATGCTAATTAACCCATTTAAAAAATGGGGCACTGAACTGAACAGAGAATTCTCAACAGAAGAAGTTCAAATGGCCAAAAGACACTTAAGGTCGTGTTCAACTTCCTTAGCAATCAGGGAAATGCAAATCAAAACAACTTTGAGATATCATCTTACACCTGTGAGAATGGCTAAAGTCAAAAACACCAAGGATAACCTTTGCTGGAGAGGCTGTGGAGGAACGGGTACCCTCATCCATTGCTGGTGGGAATGCAATCTTGTGCAACCACTGTGGAAGTCAGTGTTTCGGTTTCTCAGGAAATTCGGGATCAACTTACCCCTGGACCCAGCAATACCACTCTTGGGAATATACCCAAGAGATGCTTTATCAAATGACAAAAGCATTTGTTCAACTATGTTCATAGCAGTATTATTTGTAATAGCCAGAACCTGGAAACAACCTAGATGCCCTTCAATGGAAGAATGGATGAAGAAAGTATGGAATATATACACGCTAGAGTACTACGCTGCGGTAAAAAACAATGACTTCTCGAATTTTGCATGCAAATGGATGGAAATAGAAAACACTATCCTGAGTGAGGTGTCCCAGACCCAAAAAGATGAACATGGGATGTACTCACTCATAATTGTTTTCTAGCCATAAATAAGGGCCACGGAGTCTACAATAGGTGAACCTAAAGAAGCTAAGTAAGAAGGTGAACCCAAGGAGAAACATATAGTTATCCTCTTGGCTAAGGGAAGTAGACCAAATTGCCGGGGAGAAAATTAGGATCTTGGGGGTGGGGTGGGATGGGGGTAAGGGGAGATGGGGAGAGAAAAGGTAGAAGGGAAGGAGGGGGGACTTGGGGAATCAGGAGAATTGGGATAAAGGAAAGGTGGATAGGGGAGCAGGGAACCACAATTCTTAGTTAAGGGAGCCACTTTAGGGTGGGCAAGAGATTTGACCCTAGAGGGGCTCCCAAGTGCCCAAGATGAGGTTCCCAGTTAGTTCCTTGGGCAGCTGAGGATTGGGAACCTGAAATGACCCTATCCTAGAGCAATATTGACGAATATCTTGCATATCATCATAGAACCTTCATCTGGTGATGGATAGAGATAGAGACAGAGACCCACAAATGAGCACTGGACTGAACTCCCAAGGTCCCAATGAGGAGCAGAAGGAGGGAGAACATGAGCAAAGAAGTCGGGACCACGAGGCGTGCACCCACCCACTGAGACAGTGGAGCTGATCTACTGGGAGCTCACCAAGGCCAGCTGGACTGTGACCGAAAAAGCATGGGATAAAATCGGACTCTCTGAACATGGCGAACAATGAGGGCTGATGAGACGCCAAGGACAATGGCACGGGGTTTGATCCTACTTAATGTGCTGGCTTTGTGGAAGCCTAGCCAGTTTGGATGTTCACCTTCCTAGATATGGACGGAGCGGGGAGGACCTAGGACCTACCACAGGGCAGGGAACCCGGACTTCTCTGTGGACTGGAGAGGGAGGGGGAGAGGAGTGGGGGGAGGGGGAGAAGGGTGGTAGGAGGGGGAGGGAAATGGGAGGCTGGGAGGAGGTGGAAACTTGTTTTTTTGTTTATGTTTTTTTTTCTTCTTTTCGCAATAAAAAAAAAAATATCACAAAAAAAAAAATTTAGTACTGGCCATGGATGGAGTGCTTACCCAGCATGCATAACGCCCGGGGCCTCATCCCCAGAACTGCATAAAATGGGCCTTGGCGGTTTCTGTATTAATCCCTTTGAAAGAAAGAAAAGACCATTAACCAAATCCTTTGGTCAAATTTAGCAAGCTTTATTTTCTGCCAGACAGAACTATCTCCCTAAAACAGAGTGTGAAAATATACCATTGAACATAGAAAAAAGTGAGGCTTATGCAGCCCCCCAAAATCTCAAGACTAGAGGGTTTTCATGGGTTGGAGGGTTTCCAGAGAAATTTGATTTCATAGGAACTTGGTTAAACATTTTGAAGTTATTTGACAAATATCTTATCTTACCAGGATATATTTAAGGTGTGAGTCAAATTCCATAGGGTAGGGAACCTGTCAAATTCCAGAAACAGGTTAAAGCACAGTCATCTTGAACTTTGCAGCAACATGACATTGGGTCAGAATCTTTTCACATTTAATAAACAGATGCTTCCAGGCTTCCTACAGTCCGGCACCATTCTAAATGCTGTCCAAACGTGAACTCATTCAGCACTAACAGCTGTAGGAGATGGCACTGAGTGCTGTTGGCGTTCTCATCTCATAGATGATGCAACTGAGACCTGGAAAAGTCTCCTCCTGAGGCTGCACAATCTATGGGCAGCACCCTGGCCATTCGTCCAGCAGAACAGCAAGGAAAGGGGGCACCTGATCACCCTCATTTGCTTCTTTTCTTAGTTGAGGAAGGACAGAATGGAAGGTAAGAATGCCTGGCATGTCCATTCTTCATCAGTAAAGGCAACTTGAAGTCTACATTTTGCAAGTAAAAGCATGTTACGTCTCAGTATACCAGACTCTGAACTCAAGGGTCCTGAATGCCCTTCTAATAAAAGAAACTGTAAATTCTTTTTGCATCAAAGGACTAAGGAGATAAGAATTCAATATCAGTGGCTGCCCCATCAGACAGTGGATTAGGTGAAGCTGGGACCCTGGCCAGTTCTGCTGGTTCTCATTCTGACATCAGCCAAGGATTTCAGAAACCTCAAGGACTCCCTGGCATATATGAGTACTCTGACTTGCTGAAGTGGATAGATAACCTTTCAAAACTGCTGTGAGACCCCATCTCCTTGGAAGTGAAGCCTCACCACAACTGCCATTTGAAGCTTATGTTTGGGCAGCTGAGTTCCATTGTCATCTTATGTGCATGTAACTCTGTGATGTCGCTGCACCTGCCCTGTGATAAAGGCAAACTCCCCTGGGAGGGCTGCTCACACTTGGGATGTGCCCCCAACATCCCCTCACCCTTCATCCCCCAGACATCCTGACTCACCTGTGACTCCAAGCTCATGTTTCTGCTGTGCTGTCCCTTCCGCATGAAGCTTTCTTCTCCCTTATATGTCCACTTGGATCCCTCTTCATACTTCAAATTCCAGATCCCAAATCCTGTCCTTTATGATCTTCCCACCCCCTTAAATAAAATAAACAGAAAGGTCACCCTTGTTTCATACGTAAGGAAGCAATGCAAATTAGCAGTGACTCCAAAGTCATTTGATTAGGTATGAGACTCATTCTACACAGCATGACCTAGTTATTAGTCACAATCTCCTTGTGTTTAGTGAACAGCTATGCTGTGGTCCTCTTTTGTCTCTGCATCCATCTGTACAACATGTAGTTGCTGGACTAGGACATAAGATCTAAAGAGCCCTTGTTTTCCAACCCTGTCTCTCCCCTTTATGCTATACTTCTTCATAGTTTCTGGGCCTAATTTTCTCCATCTGTGAAATAGAAATAATGAGAAAATAAAACATAAAGTGGAGGTTGGGCTGTATCTCTGTTGGCAGGCTGCTTGTCCAGCCGGGATGAGAGTCGTGGAATAGAGCTACAGAGCCACATAACCTGTGCGCTGCAGCCTGTGATCCCAGTTCCTGGGAGGAGGAGACAGAAGGGTCAGGTGTTCAGAGTCATCCACAGCTACACAGTGAGTTCAAACCCAGCCTGAGTCATGTAAGACCCTGGCTGTCAAACAATAACAATAATAAGATGCAGTCAAATAGAAGCTGAAAATAAAGACAAACGTGTGTGGGAACCAAACTGTATAGTATATAACACATAGCATGCTCTCAGAAAAAAAAAGGTAGCTGCTGTTGTTTGAGGGATGTGGAGGACAATGATAATGGCACTCACTGGGAATCCCTTATAGCCATCAATTTAAGTGCTATTTTGGCACTTTTATTCCTAGTTCATTAATACCTGTAAATCAAATGTGAGCACTGGAATTTAACTTTCACATCTATCCAGCAAGTCCCTGACTGTGCAACCACCCTGCTTGCCAAATGGTAGATCCAGTATCATTGCTGTCTTTGTTGATATGATTTATTTAGCTGATTCATTTCCTTTCACTCTTATTATTTCATAAAAGGTGAACAAAGGCAAAAAAACATAAACTGTGCTAGCATTAGCAATGAGGGATCAAATCTCAGCCATTATTGAAATAAGCAAGCATGCCACAGATGAAGGGGAATGATAAAATTGTATATTGATGTTGGAATATTGCTTCCAAGGGCATCTAATGGATGAACCACAAAAACATTATGCTAAGTGAAAGAAACCAGATACAATAGCCCACATTCTATGTGATTTTATCATACAAAAGCCTAGGAAAATAAAATTGGCCAAGACAGAAAATAGATCAGTGTTTGCCTTGGGCAGAAGGGCTAAAATGAAAAGTGGTGGAAAGAGGCACGAGGCTCCTGATGCTGTGATGAGATGCCTGACAAAAGAGTCTGGACAAAGGAAGGGTTCATTTCAGCTCACAGTTCAGAGCAGTCTTCTGGCAAGGAAGGCCAGCAGCAGGAGCTACGGACAGCTGGCTGCGCTGCATCCACAGTCAGGAAGCAGAGAGCAATGCATGCTGGTGCTCGGCTCACTTTCTCATTTTTACTAAGTCTAAGACCTAAGTCTATGGAATGGTACCACTAATACTTATGGTGGATCTTCAATGAGCCTGTTCTAAATAATCCCACATTACATAAGGTTCAGATACTTATCCCTAGATGATTCTAAGACTATCAAGTTGACAACCACTATTAGCCATTACAATAACTAAGGATCTTTTCACATTTGTGATTCTTATGGTGTGGCCTCTGCCTTTATAAATGTGCATACTCAGACACTGGTACCCATAGTCTAATAAATAGCAAGCAAATCCTCTGCTTGGTTTCTACACGGTTGCTATTTGTGTCATAGAGGAGCAGACCTGCAATTGTCTTGAGCTGTGACATTCAGTAAGGCAAGACTCTAACTTCTTCAACTCTGAACCTATAGCCCATCACCCCCTCAGTAAGAGCTAAACTGATCTGAAGATAAATGAAGTTCCTTCCTGTCAAGAACTGCTAATGCAGAGCCTTCTAGCAAGCCAAGACCATGTCTTTAGGTCTAAATCACACAAGACATGCTAAAACGGGATTCTCTGAACTCATTTCAAATGGCCTGTTAATTCTTTAAAAAATCAGTCACAAAAACAAACACACACATTTTAATGACTCAGCTTGTAGGAACCCTGAAGTCGACTCAAGACACCCAACTCCAAGTTCTCAGCACAAAGGAGATTTATTTGCTCCAGAGGAACAGAGGACATGGATAGGGGACAAAGATAGGAAATAGAGGATGAGGGAGAAGGGGAAGGGAACAAGGAAAAGGGGAGTCATATTGGTGTCCACCCCATAGGGGACAAAGGACAACTTCCACATAGAAAAAAGACAGGCATGATACAAAGGAAAATCGTTTATAAAGGCAGAAGGGGAAACCCCCATGTTAGGATAAGCTGTTTAATTTTAATTATGCATGTTAATTAGGTGAATCAAAGGGGACTAATGATTGCTGAATGTCAATATTTTGATAGTTGGATATTGGTAGTCAGCCTCAGGAGGAAGAAGTGGCTAAATAAGGGACTAGACTTTGGTGGCTAGCTTTAGGAATATAATCTAATGGTTTTTAGCAAGGGAGAGGGAATGGGGAAGAAGTGTTTGCCATGCTTGAGCTGGCCAGAGTCCCTTCACAGCTTGCTCCAGTCTTTGCAGCTTACTGGACTCTCTGATGATCTGCCAGTTGCCTAATGGATAACTTTGGTCTTTGAATGGTGGATTTGCAAATACAGGGTTTTTAGGCCTTTTGATGTTTGCAACCTTATTCTTGATGGCTCCTGTTACTGAGGTGGCTTTTGTAAGCCTTGTGCAGTGTGCATTTATCTAAAAAAAAAAAAAAAAAAACCTAAGCTCCTCCTTATGCAGCAAGACATTCTAGATCGTCTTAATGACCTCAGCAAGACCATTCTCAGGCCAACAGTGCCCATTAGGCGGTGACTGATGATGAGAGACCATACTTAATTCCCTATGCTGTGCACTGCAAATTGAAGCTAAAATGAACTAAAAAAGGTGCCCATCTGCATGTGGATGGAAGTTTCAGGGTGAAGTCTTCAGGCACTGCTCTTGGGGGGTTAGAGTTGGAGAATTGTCTTGAAGAAATAAGCATGGGGTTGGGGATGACATTCACCTGACAGAGTGGCACAAATAAAGTCTTGCGTTTGATTGCCTGCCTCATAAAACTGGGAAATGATCCTCTAATTCCAGCACTTGGGAGGGACAGGCAGGAGAAATCACAGGTTCAAGGTCATCATCAACTACAGAGCAATTTTCAGGCCAGCCCTGAATATAACAGGTCCAGTTTTTGTTTTGTTTTGTTTTGTTTTAAAAATATCCTGATGGAAGCAGACTGACAGCAAGAAATATGCAGGAGTCATGCAAGGTTTGACAACTTGAACTCTGTGCCAAGGAGACATCTTGAAGCAAACAGGTCTGTTTAGAAACACAAGACTAAAGTGTAAGGAGCAGGGTGCTAAAGATGTGTTCTTATGCCAGGCTGTCGGGAGGAGAAGCAGCATGGTGGGGCGGGCCAGGCTGCAGGGAGAAGCATGAGCAGCAACACAGTGGGCTGCGACAACAGCAGTAGCCTCCAGAAATCATTTGATCAGTGGAAACTCAGCCCCAACACCATGAGGAACAACCTTCTGAGCCTTGGACCCAAAGCACCTGGAGAAACAAATGATCACTGAAGTCTCACCTCTGCCTAAACCTGAAGGAGTGTTCAATGGAGCCACATCCCCATCTATACCAACTGTAGGGAAAGGGACCCTCTGAAACACAGGCTCCACCTGTTCTGAATGGAGGAACAGATGGGTATACAACAGGGTAAGAATACACTCAACAACATAAAAAGCAGTACAGTACCATCAGAAACTAATGGTTCTACAACAGGAAAACCTGAACATCCCAACGCAGATGAAGCAGAAAATGACCTTAAAAATAATTTTATAAAAATGATGGAAACCCCTAATGAGGAGTTTTAAAATTCCCTTAAAGGAATGGAGGAAAAAAACAACCAAAAAATTTGAAGAAATCAACAAATCCCTTAAAGAAAACCAAGAAAACGCAATCAAAAAGGTGAAAGAAATGGTTCAAGACTTGAAAACTGAAATAGAGTGAATAAGGAAAAAAAAACACAAACCAAGGGAAATCTGGAAATGGAAAATTTGGAAAAACAATCAGGAACTACAGACACAAGCATAAACAACAGAATACAAGAGATGGGAGAGAGAATTTCAGGTGTTGAAGATACTATAGAGGAAATAGATTCATCAGTCAAAGAAAATATTAAATCCAACAAATTCTTAGCACAAAATAACCAGAATATCTGGGACACCATGAAAAAACTGAACCAAAGAATAATAGGAATTGAAGAAGGAGAAGTCCAGCTCAAAGGCACAGAAAATATATTCAAAAAATCATAGAATAAAACGTTCCCAAGAAAGAAAAATATGCTTATAAAAATACAAGAATCTTACAGAACACCAAATAGACTGGACCAAACAAGAAAATCCCTTCACCACATAATAATCAAAACACTAAACATACAGAAGAAAGAATATTAAGAGCTGCAAAGGAAAAAGGACAAGTAACATTCAAAGGCAGACCTATCAGAATTACACCTGACTTCTCAATAGAAACAATGAAAGCCAGACGGTCCTGGTCAGGCATTATGTAGACAATAAGAGATCATGGATGCCAGTCCATACTACTATATCCAGCAAAGCTTTCAATCAATATAGACAGAGAAAACAAGATATTACATGAAAAACCAGATTTAATCAATATCTACCCACAAATCCAACACTACAGAAGGTACTATAAGGAAAACTCCAACCAAAGGAAATTAGCTACACCCACAAAAATACAGGAAATAGATAATTCCAAACCAGCAAATTCCAAAGAAGAGAAACATACACAACAACAAAAACAAAAACAAAATAACAGGACCTAGCAATCACTGGTCATTAATATCACTTAATATTAATGAACTAAATTTGCCAATAAAAAGACACAGACTAATAGATTTGGTACAAAAACAGAACCCACCCTTCTACTGCATGTAAGAATTACACCTCAACTACAAAGACAGACATTACCTCAGAGTAAAGTGTTAGAAAAGATTTTCCAATCAAATGGACCTAAGAAACAAGTCAGTATCCTAATATCTAAACAAAACAGACTTCAAACTAAAATTAGTCAAAATAGATGAAGAAGATCATTTCATATTCATCATAGGAAAATTTATCAAAATGAAGTTTCAATTCTGAGCAACTATGCCCCAAATACAAGGGCACAGACATGTGTAAAAGAAACATTACTAAAGCTTAAATCACACATCAAGCTTGATACACTAGTAGTGGAAGACTTCAATACCCCACTATTACCACCAGTAGACAAGTCTGCCAGACAGAAACTTAACAAAGAAATAAGGGAACTAAAAGATACTATGACTCAAATGCGTTTAACAGACACCTATAGAACATTTCACTCAAACACAAAAGAATATACCTTCTTCTTAGCAACTCATGGATCCTTCTCTAAAATTGACCACATATTCAGTAACAAAGCAAACTGATGGGGGAGAGTCTTCTGTTTTGTATTAATTTCATTGGTTAAATAAAGAGATTGCCTTGGCCCTTTAAGAGGACAGAAAATTAGGTAGGTGAAGTAGACAGAACAGAATGCTGGGAGAAAGAAGCCGAGTCAGGCAGTCGCCATGATTCTCCCACTCCAGACAGATGCAGGTTAAGATCTTTCCTGTAAGCCACCTTGTGGTATTACACAGATTATTAGAAATGGGTTAGATCAATATGTAAGAGCTAGCCAATAAGAGGCTGGAACTAATGGGCCAGGCAGTGTTTAAAAGAATACAGTTTCTGTGTAATTATTTTGGGGCATAAGCTAGCCACGCAGCTGGGAGCCTGGGTGGCTGGGAAGTGGCCCACAGTTCCTACAACAGCAAACTTCAACATATACAAAAAAAATTGGAATAATCCCCTGTGTTTTATCAGACCATCATGGCTTAAAATTAGAATTCAACAACAACACAAATTGCAGAAAACCCACAAACTCATGGAAACTGAACAATGCTCAACTGTTCACCACTGGGTGAGTAAGAAATAAAAAAGAAATTAAAGACTTCCTAAATTCAATGAAAATGATGTCACAACATACACAAACTTATGAAACATAGTGAAAGCAGTGTCAAGAGAAAAGTTCATAGCACTAAATGCCTACTTAAAGAAGCTGGAAAAATCCCACACTAGCAAATTAACAGGACACCTGAAAGCTGTAGAACAAAGAGAAGCAAACTCACTCAGAAGGATTAGACCACAGGAAATAATCAAACTGAGAGCTGAAATCAACAAAATAGAAACAAATTAAACAATACAAAGAATCGATGAAACCAAGAGTTGCTTCTTCAAGAAAATCAACAAAATAGACAAACCTTTATCCAAACTAAACAAAAGGTGGAGAGAGAATATCCAAATTAACATAATCAGAAATAAAATGGGACAAAAAAACAGACACAGAGGAAATCCCGAAAATCATCAGGCCATACTTCAAAAACCTGTACTCCACAAAATTGGAAAACATAAAGGAAATGGACAATTTCCTGAATAAATACCATATACCAAAATTAAATCGAGACCAGAAAGCCAATTAAATAGAAATAGAAACAGTCATCAAAAGACTCCCAACCAAAAAAAGACCAGGACCAGATGATTTCAGGGGAGAAATCTACCAGATTTTCAAAGAAGAACTAATACCAATACTCTTCAAACTGTTCCAAACAATAGAAATGGAGGGAACATTGTCAAACTCTTTTTACAAGGCTACAGTTACCCTGATACCAAAACCACATAAAGACATTACCAAGAAAGAAAATTTCAGACCATTCTCCCTCATGAACATTAGTGCAAAAATACTCAGTAAAATACTGGCATACCGAATCCAACAATGAATCAGAAAAATCATCCACCATGATCAAGTAGGCTTTATCCCAGAGATGCAGGGATGGTTCAACAAATGAAAATCCATCAATGTGATCTCTTATATAAACAAGCTGGAAAAAAAAAACCCACAAGATCATCTCATTAAATGCGGAAAAAGCCTTGACAAAATTCAACACCCCTTCATGATAAAGGCCTTGAAGAGAGCAGGAATACAAGGAACATACCTATAATAAAGGCAGCACACAGCAAGCTAACAGCCAACATCAAACTAAAATGAGAGAAACTCAAAGTGATCTCACTAAAATCAGGAACAAGACAAGGCTGTCCACTCTCTCCATATATATTCAATACAGTACTTGAAGTTCTTGCTAGAGCACAAGGCAAAAAAAATGGAGATAAAGGGAATACAAATTGGAAAAGAAGTCAAACTTTCACTGTTTGCTGATGATATGACAGTATACAGAAGTAATCCTCCAAATGTCACCGTGGAGCTCCTACAACTGATGAACACCTTCAGTAATGTAGCAGGATACAAGATTAACTAAAAAGAAAATGAGTAGCCCTCCTATATAAAGATGATAAATGGGCTGAAAAAGAAATGAGAGAAACCTTTACAGCCACAAATAACATAAAATATCTTGGGGTAACACTAATCAAAGAAGTAAAAGGCCTGTGTAGCAAGAACTTTAAATCCCTGAAGAGAGAAATCAAGAAGACATCCGAAAATGGAAAGATCTCCCATGCTCTTGGATAGGTAGGAATAACAAAGAAAAAATGGCAATCTAATAAGCAATCAATAGATTCAATGAAATCCCCATTAAAATCCAAACAAAATTCTTCAGAGACCTCAAAAGAACAATACTCTATTTCATATGGAAAAACAAAAAGCCCAAGATAGCTAAAACAATCCTGTATAATAAAGGAACAAATGGAAGCATCACAATCCCTGACTTCAAACTCTACTACAGAGCTACAGTACTGAAAACAGCCTGGTATTGGCACAAGAACAGGAGGACCAATGGAACCAAATTGAAGACCTGGATATCAACCCACACACCTACAAACACCTGATTTTTTGACAAAAAAGCTAAAACTATAAAATGGAAAAAAGAAAGCATCTTCAATAAATGGTGATGACATAACTGGATATTGACATGGACATGTAGAAGAATGAAAATTGATCCATATCTATTGCTATACACAAAATTTAAGTCCAAATGGATCAAAGACCTCAACATAAAACCAACCACACTGAACCTTATAGACAAGAAAGTGAGAAGTAGCGTTGAATGCCTGGACACAGGAGACCACTTCAAAAATATTACTCCAGTAGCACAAATACTGAGAGCAATAATTAATAAATGGGACCTCCTGAAACTGAGAGGCTTCTGTAAAGCAAAGGACATGATCTCCATAAGATTATACTAGCACCTCCAAATAGCAGGAAGTAACCTAGAGAACTATGCCCACATTCCCCCAAAAAATTCATTATGAATGTTTGTCTTTGTTTAGTGTGTTGGTTACAAGTTGTTGTGGATAATGGTCAGGAAAAAAGCTAAACAAAGGAAATTAGATCCAGGGTTCTTGCTATGAAAAAAAAATTGAGGAAATGCTGTGGAATAATGTTTTTGTACACTGTAAAGATTTGTCACTTGTATCAGTTAAGAAAAAAAATGCTGATTGGCCAGTAGCCAGGGAGGAAGTATAGTCATGGCAACCAGCTAAGAGAATTCTGGGAAGAGGAAAGGTAGAGTTAGTCACCAGCCAGATGCATGCTGAGGGAGCTACCTCCGCTCCTACAGCCAATAGCCTTTAAGATACCAGCACACTTGGGCGTGGTCTCTTTTGTTTTAAGAAGCAGCAGTAGTAGCGTGCTTGCTTCTGGCTTCCAGCTGTTAGACTTCATTTCTGATTGCGCAAAGGGCTGTTGTCTGGAACAGTAATCTGTAAGTTTTTTCCCTTTAAATAAACAACCGTAATTTAAATAAACAATCATAATTCTAAAGTGGTGTGGGATTGTTTTGTGACTTACACCTTCAGATGCAGAGGAAGCAAGATGAGAATCCCTCACTGATAAAAGGTACCAAGTCATGTGACTAAACACAGACAAGAATTATAGATTAATTTAAGTTGTAAGATAGTTAATAATAATCCTGAGCTAATAGACCAAACAAATTATAATTAATATAAGCTTCTGTGTGTTTCTTTTGGGATTGAATGACTGAGGGGCCAGGTGGGACAGAAACTTTTGTCTACAGAGGAATCTCAACTGGCCAAAAGATACTTAACAAAAAGCTCAACATCTTTAGCCATAAGGGGAATGCAAACCAAAACAACTCTGAGATCTTACACCTACAGAATGGCCATGATCAAAACACTGATAGCAACTCATACTGGATAGGATAAGGAGCAAGAGGAAAACTCCCCTATTGCTGGTGGGAGTACAAACTTGTTCAGCTGCTTTGGAAATCAGTATGGTGATTTCTCAGAAAATTAGGAATCAATCTACCTCAAGACCCAGAAATACCACTCTTGCACATGTATCCAAAGGATGCTCAATCATATCACAAGGACATGTGCTGAATTATGTTCATAGCTGCATTATTCACAATAGCCAGAATCTGGAAACAACCTAAGTGCCCCTCAAGCGAAGAATGGATAAGGAAAATGTGTACCTTTACACAGTGGAATTCTACTCAGTGGTAAAAATAATGACATCTTGAAACTTGCAGGCAAATGAACAGAACAACAAAACAAAAAACAAAACCAGGTGAGGTAATCCAGACCCAGAGAGACAAATATAATATTGCTCACTTATAAGTGGCTTTCAGACACAAAGCAAAGAATAACCAGCCTGCAGTTCATCCCAGAGAACCTAAGTAACAAGGAGGGCCCTAAGAGAGACATATGTGAATCTGCCTAGGAAGGAGAAAAACACAAACTCTTCTGAGTAAATTGGGATTATGAGGGCAGGGGATAGGGTGAAGGGGAGAGAGGAAGGGGAGTGCATAAAATGTATATCTCAATTAAAAATAAATAAAATTAAATTTTAAAAAGATGTGTTCTTATGGTGATCATTTCAGCTGTCACCAAGGGAGACAGCAGACAAATCAGCTTACCCGACTCAGTCCAGTCCTTCCTTCTGTCATCCCTGGCATGCGTGCTTAGCCAGTTCTTCTTCTTTGTTCCGAGCTGGGCATTACATTTAGCAACAAATTGATACTTTCTCCATAAATCAGCAGGAGATTCAGAATCTAGAGATTTATAATTGCCACCGCTCCCTGTGCCCAGCAGAAAGAAACCTGGGCCTGAAGCACTAAGTCTGCAGACATTGCAGGATCACGAAGATCTCCCGAGGGGGAAGACATTCGACTCAAACTCAGATCCACTTTAGATAGAAAATTTGGTAATTAAGTAGCTGACTGGAAATAAATAACAATAATGAAGCTAATGTCGCCTATGCTCCTGCTGCACACCAGGCCCTGGGCACTCACCAAGCAGTGGGTTGTTCGCATCACCCATTCAGCAAATATTTATGGAGGGTTTGCTGTATGCCAGTGCTATCTTCAGACAGAGCAGTGAAGCAGAGAGATGAGCCTCGCCTTCCTCGGGGCTGTGTTCTGCTGTGTATCTCAGGGCGAAGGCAGTAGATAATAAATAAAGCACATAGCTGAAGAAAATGTCAAGAAAAGGTGGAAGGGGCTGTGGAGGATAGGGGGAAGGGGCTGTGGAGGATAGGGGAAGGGGCTGTGGAGGATAGGGGAAGGGGCTGTGGAGGATAGGGGAAGGGGCTGTGGAGGATAGGGGAAGGGGCTGTGGAGGATAGGGGAAGGGGCTGTGGAGGATAGGGGAAGGGGCTGTGGAGGATAGGGGAAGGGGCTGTGGAGGATAGGGGAAGGGGCTGTGGAGGATAGGGGAAGGGGCTGTGGAGGATAGGGGAAGGGGCTGTGGAGGATAGGGGGAAGGGGCTGTGGAGGATAGGGGAAGGGGCTGTGGAGGATAGGGGAAGGGGCTGTGGAGGATAGGGGAAGGGGCTGTGGAGGATGGGGGAAGGGGCTGTGGAGGATGGGGGAAAGGGCTGTGGAGGATAGGGGAAGGGGCTGTGGAGGATGGGGGAAAGGGCTGTGGAGGATGGGGGAAGGGGCTGTGGAGGATAGGGGGAAGGGGCTGTGGAGGATATGATCACAGAGTGGGACCTGGGAAAAGCCTCAGCACATTTATGCAAAGACCATAATAAAGGGCCAGTATCTGTGGGAAGAGGTTTCCAGGAAAAGGGCAACAAAGTCGCCCTCACACAATGTGACGTTAGTCTTGCTTATCAACATGACAGGAATTAGAATTACTTAAGAGACATGCAAGATTCTGAGTATGTCTGAGGCCGTTTCCAAAGAGGACTGCTGAAAAGACTCACCCTGAATATGCACGACACCATTCCAGGGGTAGAGGTCCCAGGCTGATTTAAAAGGAAGAAAGGAGAAAGTGAGTTGGATGCCAGCCTCTCCCCTCTCCTCTTCTCCCCCTTCCATTTCACCCTCCCTTCCCCTCCCCTCCCCCTCTCTTCTGACTACAAATAGAATATAACCAGTTGCCTTACATTCCTGCCACAAGCCTTCACCACCATGATGGAATGTGTACTCTCAACTGTGAGCCAAAATAAGCCCCTCCTTCTATACATTGTTTAATTTTGCTTCAGGAACAAGAGAAACCACTAATACACATAATCGCAACTTCAGAATATTTGAATCATCACAAAAGAAAGCAAGCCTATTTAAGGCTATCACTTTTCATTTCCCCACCCTCTGTCCATCCTCAGGCCCAGCAGCCACTAATCTACTGTCTGTCTGTGTGGGTTTCTTGTACTCAGGGGATAAACGGCGCATGTGTGGAGAAGAGCCCACAGACCATGCAAGGCAAAAACAAGAGGACCAATTAGAAGGCCAGAGAGATGAATCAAGCCTCCCTCACTGAGATCCTAAGTGACGGATGCTATTACTTCATCCATCTCCAAGCTGAGGAAAGAGAAGCTCAATGATAATGACTTGAGTTCTTAGACTAGGTAATGAGAATGGGGTACCAGGAACTAGGCTGGCACATAGCCATCACTGGCCCTGCCCAAGGCTATGAAGGCTGCCTTGTATCCCCGCCATTCCTCTCCTTCTTTCCACACTGGGATTGTGCCTGCTTGGTTTGGCTATTCAGTCTGCAACATTTCCCACTAAGGTGGAGTATGTTTTCCTACCTGTTGAGGCAGTTCGGCCCTGTAGTGTCGAGGATGGAGTATCAGACGTGGAAAGTATTTGTGTGGTTGATTTGTCCTCTTTTCTTTTGCCTAAACCGTTCAATTAAATTTTAGGTAGTCAGTGATCCCAGGATATCAAAGCTGTCTAGAGATGAGCTAGCCTACAAACCTAGAAGAAAAAATAAATAGAAACCATGTTTACAATAATAAGCCACTAAAATGTGGAGCATGTTGCCCAGTCCACCCTGACTGATCTAAGAACAAACTCTAGACCGAAAGAGGGGCATGGTGACATGCACCACAGACAGTCTTTGCCCTGAAACAGGAAGATGCTTAAGCATGGAGTCAGAGAGCAACTTAGTGAGAACTTATCCCAAGAAGAAAGGAAAACAACTCCAGAACTTTTGACCTCTGCTGAACAAGTGTCAATAACCCTCAGCTTCCTCAGGGTGATTTGGTTCCCAACGTCTGGAGCCCGTTTTCTCATTTAGCCAGAGACGGTGCCGGCTCTACAGTCCAAGGTGCTCGCTACGCTCTGGAGTCCTTGCAGGACTCCTCTACCCCGGCTTTCACAGGCTTTCAGCACGCCCTTCATTCAAGCTTAACTTTAATTGCTCGGCTTCCATCGAGTTTCAACCTTTAGGGTCAAATTTTGCAGATCGATTTCTCGTCATCCTGCTTGTTTTTCTCTGTCAATTTTGAGTCTGTTTAGCAGTGTTAGTTTTACATGTCGCTGAATATTCTTGCCTGCCATATGTGGGAAAAATGACGATTCTAGTCACAACTCTGACAACTTTACCAGAGGCCAGGCTGGTCCTAGAGACCCCACTATAAAACTCCGCCCACTCACCCACTAATACTCCTTAAAGCCCGTTCAACCCCCAGACTATACTCCCTCCCTCGGTTCCATATTCTGGCCCACGGCTTCGGCAGAAGACTTCTGTTTTACCCACAGCCAGGCCGGTTCTAGTGACCCAAGGTAAGATACCACCCACTGCCAGCTAACACCCCCTAAAGCTGTCCCAACAGCCCCCAACTGCACCCCCTCCCCTGAACTCCATATCCCAGCCCACAACGGCAGAAAACTGCTTTACTGGGGGCCAAACCATATCAGAAATTCCAAAGATCAAGCAGGTACCCAGAACCCCAAAGGCCACACAGGTATATGAAGCCACAGAGGCAAAGTTATCATCCAAAATGCCAGAGTCAGAAAAAAACAGCAGAGGCACCCTACTGAACTTGAAGACTTGCTAGTCACCAGAGCCCTTAGCCTCTTAGGCCATTAGACCAGAAAGGAAACAGAAACCAAGGAACAAAACACCCATCAACAAAGACAAACTCACGAATCAATACCTAGACCTATACTCATTCCAAACCCAAACATCACACAACAGTCAGCAACATCATACAATCAGCAACAGAAAGGTCACTGCGGCAGCACGAGAGCCCATGCTGAGAAGGCTGCTACTAGTTTGCTTAGGTTTACAATTTTATGTCTCCCTTTCTGCCTTCTAACTTCTACATTCTAATTTCTGGTACCTATATTTCTATATCCTCGTTCTTATTTCCAAACCCTTCACATACCACATGATAATCAAAATCTTAAACACATAGAACAAAGAAAGAATACAAGGCAGGATGCAAGAATCTCACTGTGAAGAGAAATAGAAGAGCTATCACAGTAGAGGAGGAGAGAAACAGGAGGGATTGGGTTGGGGGAGGTGGAGGGAGAGAGTCCCAGGAGAGACAACTGGAATCAGGGGCATCTCTGGCACGAGCTATAAACCTAGAGCAATGGAAACTCCCAGGAGTCTATGAGGGTGACCCTAGGGAAGACTCCTAGCAATAGGGGATATGGAGCCTAAACTGACCATCTCCTGTAATCTAACAAGACCCCCAGTGGAGAGATTGGGACACCAACCCAGCCACATAACCTTGAACCTACAATTTGCCCTGACCACAGGATATGTGGGGTAAAGGTGGCACAGGAATTATAACAGTGGCCAATTAATGACTTGTCCAGCTTGAGAGTCATTCCATGACAGGGTGCTAGTGTTTGACACTGCCCAGAGGGCCAGGACTCAGAGGCTTGAAAGTCCAGAGAGTTAGGATAAAAAAAAGTCAACAAAATGATTCCTAATGATATTCTGCTACACTCACCGACTGTTGCTTAGCTGAACTGTCCTCAGGGAGGCTTCACTCAGCAATTAGTGAAAACAGATGCAGGGACCCACACACATTAGGCAGACATTAGAGAATCCTGTGGAAGAGGGGAGGAAGGAATATGGGAACCAAAGGGGACAAGGACACCACAAGAAAACCACAGAATCAACTAACCAGGGCTCATAGGGGTTCACAAACACTGAACTGCTAACCAGGGAGCTTGCATGGGACTGACCTAGGCCCTCTGCATATATGTTACAGTTGTGTAGCTTGGTCTTCTTGTGGGACTCCTAAGAGCTGGAGCAGGGGCTGTCTGTGACTCTGTTGCCTGCTCTTGGGACCCTTCCCTTCTACTGGGTTGCCTCATCCAGCCTTAATAGGAGAGGAGGTGCCCAGTCTTACTGCAACTTGATATGCCATGCATGGATGGCTGATATACACAGGAGGCCTGATATTTTCTGAAGAGAAAGGAGGAGTGGGGCAGGATAGAGAGTTTGGGGGGAGGACCTGGGAGAAGAAGAGGCAGGAAAAGGAAACTGTGATCAGGCTAGAAAAATAAAAATAATTAATTAATTTATTTATTTAATAAAAATGCAAACTCTATGAATCAGAATCTCTCTCTCCCTCTCTTTCTCTCTCTCTTTTCCTCTCTCTCTCTCTCTCTCTCTCTCTCTCTCTCTGTTTGCGTGTGTGTGTGTGTGTGTGTATGTTTAAAATTTGCTACCATCTATCAGGGACCTAAAGATCATCTGGTTGATATAAGTTTTAGAGGGCCAAAGATAGATATTCAATAATGATTGAATTGTAAAATCAATGACTATGTTCATCTTCTAATAAGACTGAACAATTTCAATAAAAAGATTTGGGTGGAGACAGGGGAAAATGCAGACAAAAAGAGATAGAGTGTACAAACATGCCTAAGCACACACATGCATACAGCCACACACATATATACACACTCAACTCATATTCACATGCAAGCTTACAACTAATGTGTACTCCTGTACACGTGAACAGAAAGACATATATGCATATACACATGTCTACACAGTCATATTCATGAGCAAACATAGGTACATGCAAATACAATCACATGCACAACCACACACAAATGCATGCATGTACAGATATGTATATATAAGTATAATATATATATTCATGTATACAACAATACAGAGGCACAAATGTATGTACACTGACTGACATATGTGTGCACCCAGAGGAACATTCATATGTACACAGAGTCACATTTTACACAAATGCAAACACAGACACTCATTCATATCTGTACATGAACACATATGCACCTACAATAAACATACAAGTATAACACCAACAAATTCACATCCACACACACACAGAGGTATGCACATATATGCACACAGAGACACACATGTGCATCAATATAGCTACATCTACACGCATATGCACAATATATATATATATGTACATGCACACACGTAAGTGCATACATAGATATAAAACACAAATATGTGAACAAATGTACATGGATACTTCTATAGATACATGTACTCCACACACACAGGCTGGTGGCATGTTGATGGCTCAATCAGGGTGGAGTACACAGGTGACAGACTAGAAGCTGTTAGGTCAGATGCTTGTCTTTGGAGACAGGTGCCTACAGTGCCTGATACACTCACTTTCTCTGGGGCAGGAGCATCTCCTCAGATATCTGGTGAAAACATTCCTCTTGGGGGTATCAGTACCTCCATTTTATAGCTTGTGTTTCTTTAAACACATATAGAATTGAAATGAATACTGCAAAACCAGTTTTTATTATCGAATGAATTTATTAAACTCTCTGGGTCAGACCCTATGAACACAGTGGGTGCTGGGTAAGGAAGGCTCATAAACCTACCGTGTGAGAGTATCGGCTGGTGTGGAGAGATGAACATGGACGTTGAGCAGTTAAATGCAGCAGTTAGAACCACTAAAAGTTAGTGTAAAAAATAAAACTGATGAGTCAAATGTTTTCTATAAAATTTAAGCAGAGAATAATAGATCCCATGAAAACAATTCGAAACAAATGAACATTTTAATGAAAAAAATGGAAATGGTTTAGTGGAGTTGTATAGAAAATTAAGCCCTGGATTAAGATGGCTTAATGGAATCTGCTCCAGAAAGCGCTGTGTTGCAGGAAATTAATGTTGCAAGAATTCTCACATCGATGCTTGCATTAAAAATGTCCGCGAGGTCAAAACAACAGAGCAATAGTGGGAGAGGGTAGGGAACATACTATTCTTCATGTGTCTCATTATTCCCCGAGAGACACAGTCCCGGGGTTGGAAGGGAACTGAGAGCTCACTGGAGTCCAGCAGCAGCATCCAGAGTGATCAGAGGCCCTGCAAATGGCATTGTGCATTCAGCTCACTCAGGGACCATGTTCAAATGCAGATTCTGATGCAGCAGCCAGAGCTGTAGGGAGATCTTTCATGGCAACTCAGAACGTGATGCTGACGCTGGTCTACAGAGCATGTAGAGAGTGACAGAGGTCTACACTGAGCTCTAGACAGGGACAGAGACTGCTCACAGACCAGAGAACCCTCTGCTGCCCCTGACACTCCATGCCCCGTCTGTTCTGCATGGTGCCTGCCTGGAAAAGTGCCCTGCTTACTCTTGCATGCTCTCAAAGCTCTCCAGTGCTGCTTCATCCCACATTTTGACACGGCTGAATTAAAATGCTGAGGACCAGCCACTTATCCTAGTTTGTAACCTTCACTTCCCCAACCTGAGAATTTTTAGGAATCCATTAATCAAATCCTCTTCATTAATTCCCCAGAGACAAAGCCACAGGAAGGAATCCCAATAGAAGAAGTCTGACGAGGCGGGACAAGTCTCAACTCGAGAAGTTAAACGTTTCCAGCAGAAACGCCAAGTACACTTTCTGATCTCAGGGAAGTGAAGAAGCTCCTTGGCCCCCTGCAGCCTCAGTTGTGTAACAGAAATGTAAGGACAGGGTGAAAGACACACATTGCACCCGGAAAGTGTGATGTGCAGGGTATTCTGGTCTCTCTCTGAAGCAGGTGCAATGCTGGTTCAGTAAAACATAATGGCAATCTACCTGTAAGATTGGGAGTTTCGTGGCTCCCTTTCTGTCCCATCCGTGGTCAGACACCAATAACTGAACTGGAAGTCTAGCTAGGATGGGGTTAGAGGCCAGAGGTCAGTACTGCAGATCCGGCACAGAAAAGCTTTTTAAAATGGGACTCACTTTCTTCTTCAAGGACAAAACAAGGCCACTCTCAGCAGACATCAGAAGCCAACTCCTGTCTCTGGATGGGAATGTGCTTGTCCGGGGAACTTTGGCTTGCCACCAAAATGACCTTTGAGGCTCTTTAAGAAAAGGGAAACAAAAGAGCAACTCAAGCACATTTTTTTTCCCATTCTCAGCTGCCAAGGAATCTCAAATGCACTCCACAGTGTTTAGAATTCAGAAGGGTAGGAGCCTCCAAGCCCTGGGCAGCAGTCCTGAATCTTCAATTAGAGAAATCAGCTCCCAGTGGAGATACGCTGGCCACAGATGTAGAAGAAAAACAGTGCTCATCTGTACTGTCCTAGGTGAGAGGGTCCTCCATCACCTGGAGAAAAGCACACTGATGGTGCGAAGTGGAACTGCCTGGGATCTCCGGTGGCCTGAGACTAACTAACCTTCAGCACCATGCTGGGAGTGATGGTGATGGTGGTGGGTGGTGATGGTGTGGCATTGGTGATCTCATGGTAGTGATAATGTGAGCAATGATGGTGCAGGCAATGATGGTACTGTGGTGATTGTGATGATAGTGATGATGATGGTGGTGAGGATGATAATGACAGTGATGTGGTAGTGGTGATCATGAATATAAAATGGCAGTGATTGTATTCGTTATATCGATGTCCCAAGAATATTTCCTCTCTCCTTGAATCTCCTCTTCTTCAGCTAACAATCTGACAAGATTAAAACCCCTATAGGTCTCTGCTGTAACTCTCCTTCTCGATATGTGACCTTTGCCCCCTCTGTCACACTGCAGTGACATTGTTGGGTCTCACCTCTTTCTTCTTATACCAGGTGTCCAGGCCCACTGTACCACCAGCAGCCAACTGAGCCCCATCCACAGATGCAACTCTGATCGCTGCCCTAGACTGCACAACTGCACTGACCCCCACGCTCTTGCTGTCTGCTCACCTCCAGAGCTTACTTCTCACAAAGATGATCCAAACGATGACAACTTGGAGCACATCACTGCTGATCTCTCTGCCAGCCTGGGATGCAAGCACTTTCTGTCTTCTCTGCTTTGGGGAAAGACTGTTACAAAAAAAAAAAAAAATCCAGGAATGAGAGAAAATTCATTTCTCTGACTTTAAGTTCTCAAAGAAGCTTCTACACTCTAGGCAGAAACAAGAATGGAATAGAATTGTCTCCTGCTTTCACCATCACAGTCTGTGCATGGTGGCAGCCACAGCCTGAAGGGCTCTGGGCATAAAAATGGTCCCATTGACAGTAGACAGGGAAGGACTCAGTCCAGAGTGAGTTCTCCTGCCTTCAAGTAGTCAAAGATCACATGGGCCTCCGTTAGGTTCAGTGAGAACAGGGGTTCTATGTTTACATCCCTGAGAAGAGCCTTCAGCCTAGCCCAGCACTCACCCCAGTCAATTCCAGGAGGGGATGGAAGACAAAAGAACAGGCTTGAGAAACTGGGTGGAGACCTGAAACATGAATTACTAGTTTATTTCTATGAACAAACTGTGGCAATACCAATGGGGTGTCACTTACAGAACTGAGCACTAAAATACTTGCTTCTGTCTTAGATTCTCTCCTGCATAGTATTCTACTTCCCGTCCCTCTCTCCCTTCTCCCTCATGGAAGCCTCTCTGTGGTAGAAGGCAGCAGATTCCATGATGTCAATACCCACTGGAGGGAGCCTTCGGTGTTAGAAGGTATTCAGGTGTCCGGCCAGCAGCGAGACACTCTGCCCAATGACCAGGCGAATGAAGCTGGAGGCAGAGTCTCTGCCTCTTCGGCAGGCGCTTCCACTGCCAGTTTCTAGAAAGCCCCGAACAAGAGACAAATATACTGCATGCAGATTTCTGACCCACAGTTCCTGGAGTTAATAAATGTTTGGGTGTTTGCATGTGATTGTGTGTGCATGCGTGCATGTGTGTGTGCCTGTGTCTGTGCTTGTGTGCATGTCTGTGTTTTCATGTGTGTGTGAGAATATATGTGTGTGTATGTGGGTGTCTATGTGTGAGTGCCTGTGTCTGTGCTTGTGCGCATGTCTGTGTGTTCATGTGTGTGTGAGAATATATGTGTGTGTATGTGGGTGTCTATGTGTGTGTGCCTGTGTCTGTGCTTGTGTGCATGTTTGTGTGTTCGTGTGTGTGTAAGAATATATGTGTCTGTATGTGGGTGTCTCTGTGTGAGTGCATGAGTGTGTGTGTGTATACAGATACATGAGCACATGTGTGTGGAGGTCAGAGGAAAATTTTGTACACTGTTCCTCCGATGCTGACTACCTTTCCTTTGAAACAGGGTCTCTTGCTGGCCTGAACTTGCCAATAGCAAAGCTGGCCCCATCTGCCCCCGCCTGCTCAGTTCTGGGATTACACAGACACCACCACACCTGATTTTCCCCGTGGGTTCTTGTTGTCCTCCTTTATAATGGCCTGTCCTTTAAACTACAACTATCCTAGTAAGCAACTGCGACTCTGCGCTACCAGCAGCGGCTAGGTCGCAAGAGCCACAATCTGAAGACATTCTGTTCCCTCAGCACCAACTCTTTCAAAACTACTAGGAGAACTTATCTAAATCTCTGTCCCACTAAAGAATTCTAGATTCAAAGGCTGAGGTAGAATCCTGCTTCTCAGAGAGGCTGAATAGCAAGCAGCTCACCTAGCTTAGCTCCACCAAGAAATCCTGTGCTTTTTCCCCCACCCCCTTCACCTGGTTCCTCGCTACAACTTCCTAAGATCTGCCTGCCTCTGCCTCCCAAGTGCTGGAATTACAGGAGTGCACCACCACCACCCGACTATATGGTGCTTTTTAAAAGATTAGTATTTGTAGGAATTGTTTTATGTAGCAATGGGTAACATAAACAGCATGGGAAGCATCCATTCAAGGCACTGAAGCCGTCTCTCTGTCTTCCCATGGCTTGGGTTCAGATTGCTGCCTCTGCCATAATGTCAGTTGATCTAGAAATGAGAGAAGTAGAGACACAGGAATGGAGACAGGTGGAGTGACGTGTAAGAGAGATGGTCCCTAGTTTAATTTATTATCAATTTGACTTAGTGTTCTGTCTTGTTATGCTTTGGTGAGAGGGTCTCATGTAGCCCAGGCTGCCTCAATTCATTATGTGCCAGAAATGGGCTTTCAACTCCCAATCCCTCAGCTTCCACCTTCCAAAAGCTGAGATTGCAGACACGCGTACCCAGAGTGCCCAGTACAAGGGAATAAACATTCTCCCTGGAAAGAAAGAGACTGAGAAAAACAGAAGGAGGGAGGGAAGAGGGCAGTAACATAGAGAAGGGGGGATTCTGCCACTTTTATGATTTTTTTGGAACCTTGTTCTATTTTATCTTGCTATAATAGAAATATCTATGACTGAGAAAATGCCCAAAAAAAACCATGTATTTACTTAGTTCATGGTTCTGATGTCTGAAAATTCATAGTACAGCACCAACAAAGGGTGGGAACCATGGGTCACCTGACCCCATGGTGGAAGACAGGAGAGGGGAGGTGCAAGTGGGAAAAAGAAGCAGAGAGAGTGACAGCTCAGATGGCCTTATTATTATTGTGTCCCCACCCCATTATGGGGGCTTCAACCTCATGACTTCACTTAACTCAATTTCCTTCCCAAATGTCTCCCCTCAGTGCATGAATTTGGGAATTAAGTTCCCAACACAGGCATTTAGGGTACCTACCCAACCAATGGCACCAGTATCTACAAGCAGGAAGGATGCTTTTGACTCTGCCTCATAACAGACTGTGAATGATCAGTTGGTGTCCTTGTGTCAACAGAAACAAGGACAAGACTGTTTAGTGGGTGTGACACAGTACCTGCTGTGATAAAGGAGAGACATTTGACAACACGCAAGGTTGAGGCACTGTGTGGTTCTTTCATCCGTGTTCCTACCGGAGTGCTGGAAGTGGGTGGTCATTTTGGCAACATCGCCCTGGTCTGCCCCTTGCTGCTCATCTCCATTCTTAGCCCCTGCTGATCCTCCTGCTAGGAGCCCTACCTCACCATTCCCTTGTTACTGAGTTATAAAATTTAAATCAGACTTCATCACCTCCTTCTGACCTTCAAGGTGGAAACAGCACCTTCCTGTCTGCTCTCAACCCACACCTCAAACAACTGTGATTTACTCCCAGATCAGGTCCTTAAGCGTGGGAGCCATTGTACTTGCTCACTCATCATTCTCTACCCATTGGGAGTACAAGGTAGATAGATATCAAAGAAGAAAACGTTTTCTCTCCTGGTGAGCTTTCTCTCCATTTTCACATTCACCTTCCTCTTTCTCCCTTCTCCCCTCAACATTGCAGTGAACCCTTTGTCCTGACATCTAAATATGCCATTACTTCTTCCTTTTCCTGGGGCTCCGGCCATGTCAGAAACTGGAAGCTTTGTTTTTCTTAGTTAGTTCTTTCCATAAAATACTTCCTTCAGCCTGATTTAAATGACATCCTCCCTGTCCCAAATTCCGCCCTCTGGAGGCCCCCAAGCTCTGCAATTACTTTACAATGCTTCCTAATCAGCCTGGGGCCTACAAGGACTCCTAAATGGCACTTGTCTGTCTGTAGCTACTTTTCAGTGAGTTTTCAGAATTAAGTCCCCCTGGAGTGCCAGCCCTTCTTTGGTGGAGAGATTACCTTCCATTCAGAGAGAATAAAGGTTCATTGGTGAGTGGGGAGTTTGAATTAAGAAGATCCTAATCACAGTGAGAAAGAAAACTGAATCCCACCTATAGAAAGCACATTTCTAGATGGATGTGGCCTGCACTCCTGAGCATCTGAGAAAATAGTGATGTCAAAGGTCTTTTCAGAGGGAGTCTGGGGGATGGCAGTCCAGAGACTGCTGTGACAGAGGTAAAGGAAGGAATGGGGGTGCATGGTGATGAGACAGGGCTCATTATGATTATGTTGACTCCCCTCCTGCTAGCCATTAGCTTTCTTCCTGAAATTTATGCTCTTGTAGCTCACTGATCTTTGAAACTGATCAGATACTTCACAAGTTATGAGGCACGACCTCTGAGGTTGGGTCGTGATGATAGTGTAACTTCCCTTGCTTCCTCCTGGGTCGCTGTCTCCAAAGGAATCCAGAAGCCATCAGTAAGCACATACTTCTTGCGGGTCAGGTGCTCCACACTCAGGGCTGACGTGAGAAGTATGGGTCACCTTGGTTCTTCTAGCCGCCTCTAACCTTTGGATGACGGCCATCCTTACATGTTTGTCTTCTCTCATATCATCCTGACTGCAGTTCTTCCTCCCTCCACTCCTCCCACTTCCCTTTCCTCCACATCTACTCCACCTCTGTTTCCCTTCAGAAAAGAACAGGCTCCCAGGGATATTAACTAAACACAGCATAACAAGATGAAATGAGACTAGGCACAAATACTCCTATTAAGGCTGGATGAAGTAACCCAGTAGGAGGAAGAAGATCCCAAGTACAGGCAAAAGAGCACCCCAGTCCCACTGCTAGGAGTCCCACAAGAGGACCACACTACACAACCATAACACATATGTAGAAGGCCTAGCTAGAACTATACGGGCTCCGTGATTGTCCCTTCAGTCTCTGTGAGCCCCTCTGAGCTCTGCTTAGTTGATTCTATGGGCAATGTTCTCCTGGTGTCCTCAACCCCCTGGCTCCTATGATCCTTTCTCTCCCTCTTCTGCAGGGTTCCCTGAGCTCCTAAGGTCTGACTGTTGTTGGAATCCTTTTGAATGTTTTAAAATCATG
Organism: Microtus oregoni; assembly: GCF_018167655.1. Lineage (NCBI taxonomy): Eukaryota > Metazoa > Chordata > Mammalia > Rodentia > Cricetidae > Microtus > Microtus oregoni. Next base: position 26,805,021 of record NW_024543086.1, on the reverse strand, counting down.
TTGATATTTTTATTCCAACCTTTATGAGAGACCCTGAGCCAAAACTCTACAACTAAGTTTCTTCCACATGTCCTGTACCTGTGTGTGAAATCAGTAAATTAATACCTGCCAATTGTCTCAGCTGTCTAAACTCTGGAGTCATGAGTCGTGTTTTAACAGATAAGGAATAGATTACTCAACGAAGTGATGGAGACAAAGATGCCCATTTGAAGAAGAAAAGCTATAGTTGCATCATAAAGTTCTGTGCCCAGTGTTTTACTATAAAAGTTACCAACAGAACCAGCCGAAAGAAAGATGCTTTTTTTTTTCCGTTCATAGTTTTAGAGACTTTCAGTCATGATGGTGGAAAAGGCATGGCAGAGTCCATGGCAGCCAGGGTGTTGGTGGAGTCTCATCACAGTGGATCAGGAAACAGACGGAGGCTGGAACTGGGGATTGGTTATAACCTTCAAAGCCCACTTCAGTGGCCTATTTACATCAGCCAGGCACAACTTAGTTCCCAGAGCTTCCCCAAACAATGCCATATACTGGTTAGAGTTTTGGGGGTTTTGTTTTTTATGTGGTAGTGGTGGTGGAGGAGGAGGTGGAGGTGAAGTAGGTGGTGGTGGAGGAAGAGGAGGTGATGGCAGCATTGGTGGTGGTGGTGGTAGTGGATGTTGTGGCAGTGGTAGTGGTGGAAGAGGTGATGTGGAGGAAGAGGTGGTGGTAGAGGAGGAAGAGAAGAAGGTGGTGATAGTGGAGGAGGTAGTGGTGGAGTTGATGATGGTGGTGGTAGTGGTGGTGGAGGAGGAGGTGGAGTAGGTGGTGGTGGAGGAGGTGGTGGTGGCGGAGGAGGAAGATGAGAAGGTGGTGGTAGTGGAGGAGGTAGTGATGGAGGTGATGGTGGTGGTGGTAAAGGAGGTGGTGGTGGAGGAGGAGGTGGTGGTGGAGGAGGTGGTGGTAGAGGAGGAGGTGGTGGAGGAGGTGGTGGTGAAGGAGGTGGTGGTGGAGGAGGTGGTGGTGGAGGAGGTGGTGGTGGAGGAGGTGGTGGTAGAGGAGGAGGTGGTGGAGGAGGTGGTGGTGGAGGAGGTGATGGTGGAGGAGGTGGTGGTAGAGGAGGAGGTGGTGGAGGAGGTGGTGGTGGAGGAGGTGGTGGTGGAGGAGGTGTTGGGAGAGGAGGAGGTGGTGGTGGAAGCAGAAGAGGTGGTAGTTGCAGCATTGGTGATGGTGGTATGTTTTATTGTTTGGTTGGTTGGGTTTTTGTCAACTTGATACACATTAAGGGCATCTGCTAAAAGGGAACCTGAATTGAGAAGAATGCCTCCATGGGATTGACCTGTGGACCAGTGCGTGGAGCATTTTCTTGACTAATGGTTGATGTGGGAGGCCTCAGTCCACTACAGTCAGACCTACTCCTGGACAGGTGGTCCTGAGTTGTATAAGAAGGCAGACTGAGAGAACAAGCCAATAGTTAGCATATTCCATGGCCCCTGCTCAGTTCCTACCTCCAGCTTCCTGCCCTGACTTCCCTGAATAATGGACTATAAACTATAAGATGAAATAAACCTTTTTCTCCCCAAGATTATTTTGGTCATGCTGTTTATCACAGCTGTAGAAAGCAAACTAAGATGCTCCACTATCTGGGAAACAAACATTCAAAACATGAACCTGAGGGGGATATTCACACCCAGTGTCATTCATTACAGACTGGCCCTTTAGCAAAGTGATCATCTAGAAGGAAGTGGGAGAAAGAAAAGTCCTGAAGAAATTCTGTGTGGCCTCAACAGACAAGGAATCCAGCCATTTAAGTCCCCTGAGCTGAGGGCCCCAGGTAGCACAGTACAGAGGTAAACCCTGCCTTAATTTATGATGAAATATACAAATGGAATAAAATGGTGGTTGAGTTACACTGCTGAGTGCCATGTCTTGGTCTGTGGTCCTACCGCAGTTGGCGTCTGCATTGGCATTTATGACCCATAAGGTTGACACCAAAGGCCACAAGGATGTCTGGGGTCTGGGTTGCAACCAATGGCCATGTCTGTCTGAAGGCTGTGCCGCAGCCAGGACCAAGCTGATCTGAATAGCTTGTGCTGCTATCCGGGGACATGATGACATCCAGGCCTGAGCTGCTGTTAAGGGCCAGGTCTGGGTCTGTGGTGATGTCCATGACCATGTGGATAGCTGGGGTCCAGTCAGCCACCTGAGTCCATGTGAGTGTCTGAGGGCCGTGCTGCCACTGGGGCCATTCCAGCCTGAGTGGTCTGTGCTGCCACCTGGTCCCGGTTGCAGTGCATGGCCATATCTGGGTCTCTTTTGATGTCCTTGTCTCTTGTTACCACTGAAGACTGTACAAATTCCTGTGGTCTGGGTCATTACCTGAGGCTAGGTGGGTATCTGAGAGTCAGGCTACAGCTGGAGCCTTACAGATCTGAGTGGTCACAGGTGCCATGATGATGTCTGGACCCAGGCTGTAGCTAAGGGTCAAGTCTGAGTCTATGGCACTACCACACCCAGAGTCTGTGTTGACATCCATGGATTCTGATCCACTGAAGGCCATGCCGATGCCAGAGGGCCACCACCTGGGGCCATGTTGGTGTCTGAGGGCCATGCCAATCTGAATGCTCTGAGCTGCCACCTCGGACCATGGTGTCATCTGGGCCCAGGCTATTACTCAGGGCCATCTCTAGATATATGGTCCTGAAGCAACCAAGGTTCAAGTTAATATTCATGGCTACTATTGCCACCATAGGTAAGGGTTATAGATTACGAAGTGCATAGTTAAAAGAGGGGTATGTATATGCCACATCACGTGGAGTCCCAAGTTGCTAAACTATTCTGTAAGCCTGTCTGCCTCATCTCTGTGTGGTTTTAGTCTCTCTTCCTATACAGTGGCTTTTCCCATGTTGCAAAAATAATTATTGTAAGAATGTTGTTCATGACACACGGGATAATGGAAAAAATTGAATTAATTCATTAATACATGAATTAACAAAATGTAATATGTGTATCAAATATATTTGGTATATATCATGGAATATTATACAGTTTTACAAAGAATATTTTGCTGTTGGTCACATATTTATGAGCCTGAAGGATATTGTGCCAAATGAAATAAAACAGACACAGAGCGGAAACACATTTCACGACCTCATCTAGTTGCTATTTTCTTTTAAGGAAGAGTTCAAATATGCAGATGTAGATACTTAACCCTGGTTGTCATGTTGGGTGAAAGAGTCAAAGGATGTAAAGCAGAAAATTTACAGGATGAAAAGTCCAGAGATTTGAGGTACAGGAGGATCTAGAGCTAACAAAATCATTGCGATTAGGAATTTTACTAAATGTACGCATTTTTACTGCTCTCTTCACTAAACAAAATGAGGTGCTGGGTCTATTGGCCTGAGTCACTGTGCTTATTAGCTGCTATACTGTCTTTTACACATCTAATAACATCATAAAACAAACTTCAAGTATTTGCAGTATTTATGTTAAAAACAAAAGAAATAGACTGAAAGAGGTAAACCATAACTGTCCCAGTTCCCAGTCCTAGAGACAAGCCCTTCTCTCGGTCCACAGCAAAACTCCAGAGATCTTGCCTCTGTGTCTACCATCAGCCGCTATAGCCAGAGTGGCTTTTTGAAATTGGTGGGGCTTGGATCAACCTACCAATCTCTGAGCAACCGGAGCAAGGCTTCTGATTGGTACCAACAGTTGATGAGAAACCTCTTCTAACAAATGGCTCCTCCTCTTTATTTTCCTTCTCTCCCCCTCTTTCCCTTATTCTTTTCCTCCCCTTCTTTTCCTCTTCCTCTGCTCTTATTTTTCCCCTTCCATCCCCCTCCTCCTTTTCCTCTCTCTTTCCCTCCTTTCTCCCCCTCCTCTTCTTCCTCTCTCATTTTCCCACCCCCCACTCCCTTCTTTCTTAAGTCCTTTTCATTATTTTCAACAAAATGCTTTCACTGGCATGACTATGGAGGACGAGGGAAGGACTTTGTCCATACCCTGATGCTGGCTCCACCCTCAGTTTTGCAGAGAGCACTAGAAGAAACTGGACAAAGACACATGCTGTGTGTCTGTTTTAATTCTAGCCACGGAACATGAATCAAAAATGACCTTCAATAAAATTTAACTTCAAAAAAACCTAGAAAACAAAATCACACAATATCTTCGCTGCCACCCAGTTGAATCTGGGCAAAGGTTAGCCTCTCAGCTGGCCACAGACATAACACACAGCCACTGTCTTTAAGAAAGCAAGAGCCATTCCTCCTAAATCTCATAGTTTTTTTTTTTTTTAAGTGATGAAGAACAAAGTCTAGACAGGCTCCCTGAATAGCAGCACAGTTCACTCTGCACCACGATGATTAAAAGAAAACTCTTTAAAATGTCCCGAAGGCCACAGCTCATACACCACAAGACACTCAGGAATTCAGGACTGACTCAAAATGAGCATTCACATACTTCTAAGCACATCAAATATTAAAATACAATTAGGAGCTGTAGATGTGGCTGAAAGTTTGGGAATTAACTTTTTTAAACTAGGTCAAGGAATCAACTAAAGAAGGAAGGCTAAATGCTGGTCAGTAGGGATCAATTTGTCCTCCTTAAACAGGAAGCAGGGCAAGTGACAATTGATTAGCCTGACCTTAAAAACACAGCCCTGGATTCAAATCTTAGCCCGCTTCTGGAGAAAGTTACTTCCTCGAACCCAGTCTGTAAAATAGATGTGATCATGGCCTCCATCGTTGAGCTGTGTCTTAATTAGGGTTTCTATCACTGTGAAGAGACCCTACAACATGGCAACTCTCATAAGGGAAAACATTTAATTGGGGTGGCTCACAGTTCAGAGGCTGAGTCCATTATCATCATAGTGGGACATGGTGGCATGCAGCAGACGTGGTGCTGGAGAAGGAGCTGAGAGTTCTATATCTCGATCTGCAGGCAACAGGAAGTGAACTGTGACACTGGACATAGTTTGAGCATAAGAGATCTCAAAGCCCACTCCCACAGTGACACACTTCCATCAACAAGGCCACACCTACTCCAACAAGACCACACCTCCTAATATGTGGCACTCCTTATGGAGGCCACTTTCTTTCAAACCCCCACAAGCAGTTAATGCATGCCAGGCAACTGACACACAGTAGGTCCTCAGTGAATGTCAGTTTTCTCACCTTGAACAGCACTAGAAGGATTTGGTGCGGTGGATATGTTTTAAGGAACATGAAAACTAAGAGCAAACTCCCCCATTTAATTAGAGCAAAGAGTTGAATGCCCCTGTGGCAGGAATTCAAGACCAGGACATGAAATATGATGCCGGCATTTACTCTTCTTCTTTTACAAAGAAATGAAGGAGTATGTGCCCGTTAGAGAAATTAAGAGGCTCAAATCCTTCCAAATCCTCACATAGCCATTCAATTGGCCAACAAGAAGGTTCTTAAATTAATAACCTCTTAGGAAATTAAATTATTGATTAATGCCTCTGATGCTTCTGTGGCCAGCTTGCAGGAAGGAGCCATGTGAGAGACAGAGCAGAGTTAGGTGACACACAGCACTAGGGTCGAGTGCGTTTAGTTCCACATGAATAACAGAGGAAACAGGAAAAGGAACAAAAAATACAGGGGCCTATGGGAACACATTCATAAGTCACCTGATACAGCTCAAATGCGGAAGAAGAAGTTTCGGAGGAGGTCACGCCCAGCCCAAATCAGAACAAGAAGCATGTGTATACTTCCACAGAGAGAAGGTGGAGGCAACCCAGACTAAGAAACCAAGGAGGCATGTAGTTAAGAAACCCCTGTTCCTCCCTCACAACACTTCACGATTTTCGCCCCTAAATTAATTGTTTCTCCAGGTGGCCACCAACAGGACATCCTAATTCAATTCCAACTCTGCTCAGAGCCGGGCAGACCTTAGAATAAGTAGAATTGGCCCCACAGGCTGCTCCCCTTCTGACTCCAGCTGCAAGTCCCAGCCTGCCTGGACTCATAACCTGTGGTCCCACCACCCATCAGGTGCAGTCATTTCCCAGCATAGCTCCAAAGCACTCAAGGATTGCTTAGGATGCAAATGAACAGCCAGGTGGAGAGGCCAGGGCATGAGGTCTAAGAGGGTCCCAGGTCAGACCCCAAGTCCCAGGTTAGGGTGTCACTCTCCCTACGTGTGAATGAACATGATCACTAACCCAGAACCCCCAAACCCCACTGCTTAGGGCTTTTATGAAGGTTCCATTCCACAAGCACAGTTGATTAAGCCACTGGCCATTGGTCACTAACTCCAGTTCCAGCCCCACTCCTTTCCTAGAGATCTGTGTGGGCTGGAAAGTTGCGGTTTATAATAGCAAACTTGGTCCTCCCCCCAGCAAATAGTTTTATTAGCATACGAAAAGGCACTCAGGAGATTCAAAGGGTTCAAAAGGTCTTGTCTTAGAAACTAAGACCAAACAGTATAACAAAAAGGTTTCCATCTCCTCTAGCTTCTCAGAGGTTAAAAGCATTTTACTAGCCGTGCCAGGAACTGGAGCAGAGATCAAATATATTTTGTATTATGATATCACAGTGACTTGGTGTTTTAAACTGCCAGCCACATGGTGAGGGTGATGTCTGGGAGCAGAGGGAAAGTGGTAAGGGACGTGAGTTAGGTTAGGGAAGGGTCCTGGGGGAGGAGGTGTTGAGTAGCCCAGCTTCATTCATACTGAGAGCAAGAAGGGAGCCAGGCAAGAGACCCCACAATGACTCCCGAGGGAGCACATAAGGCAGGGGGAGTACACTGGCTCATGACTCTTGCTGTTGGCAGTCTCAGCAAACTTCTGCTTTTTCCAGAAGAAAAGCCTTGATCAGAAGCAAAGTAACCTCTCCTCAGAGAGAACAAAGCAGATGCCGTTGATTGCCCTTTCCCGAGCTTCCTCATTAGGAAAGGAGTGGTCAGCACATCTCCTCAGCTGCCGTGATACCCGTGGCCTCCTGCCAAGAAAAAAGACCCTGGAGACCTGCTGTATTTAATGTCTTCCCTCATAAACATCAATGGCCACCAATGGTCCCAAGCAGTGCATCCTCAGTGTGGCCAGGGTTTCTAGAAGCTCAATCCAGAGGCACGATTTACAGAGTTGTGGAGAGCTGGAGTGGGAAAGATGTGAGGGATACAGACGATGAGGCCTGAGACCAAGCATCTTGGTACCAATCCTAGTCCCGATGCAGGGCTGCTAGGTGAAACTGGACAGGTTTCCCTCCGTTTCTGGTTTATCAAGTGACAAAGGTGGACATGGTGATGGTGATGCAGACTGATGCTTGCAACCCCGTCACTCTGGCTCAGCTTTAAGTATAAAGCCTGGGTAAGAGTGCAAGAGGGTCCAGGTGTGGTGGCACATGTCTTTAATCTGAGTACTCTGTGGGCAGAAACAGATGGATTTCTGGGGGGTTGAGACCAGGCTGGTAAACAGCAAGAGTTCCAGGCCTAAGATCCTACCTAAAAAAAGAAAGAAATGAAGGAGACCAGAGAGATTACTCAGTGGTTAATAGTGTTAGCTGCTCTTCCAGGGGACGTCTGTTCAAGTCTCAGCACCACATGGCCACTCACAAACATGTGTAATTCCAGTTCTGGGGCTCTTTTCTGGTTTCCATAGGAACTGCAGGTGCATGCAGACAGACATGCAGGTGAAACATTTGCACTCAAAGTAATAAGTAAATCTTCAAAAAGAATGGAGAAGGAGATAGGTAAAGAACAGAAGAGGGACAAGATGGGGGAGAGAAGAGGGGGTGTCACCTGTATTAGAACACTGCTTACCACTTGAAGCACGATTAATAAAAACTTAGGGTCATAAACTGGGGTTCAACCCGAAGATCAGAAAAGCAAAACAGCCATCCTCTGGCTTTTACCTCCACCTCAGTCTGAAATGGTGATCCTGCCTCCCGGAATCTCAGAAAGAGAACTGTCTTCCCCATTTTATATTCCTCTCTAGGGCTGGGATTAAAGGCATGCACCACCCAGTTTCTATGGCAACTAGTGTGGCTGCTGGGATTAAAAGTGCATGGCATTGTGGCTACTGAGATTAAGGGGTGTGTGTTACCATAATCCGGCACAAGGCTGGCCAGCAGGACTGTTTACTCTCAGATCTTCAGGCGGTCCTTATTTACTAAAATGCACTTGAAATGCCCCTGCAACCACTCTTGAAGGAAACTGAAGTGCTTCTCCTGTCACATTGGATGAGGATGTTTTTATTCAACTCAGTGAGTGCTTCATTGTCTGCTCAATTGTGTATTATTATTATTTCTCTTCCAAGCAACCCTCATGGGGTAAGTTTGTTATCTCTAACTTCTCACATGAAGAACGTGGGACTCAGAGAGGTAGGCAGCAGGATCCCACAGCTCAGCATGACTCAGACAGGGAGTTACCTATGGGTCTGTTTCCTCCAGAACCCAATTGTGTTGACATATGCTCAGCACCACATGCCTGAACTAGGGATCATATAAACTACATACACAAATACCTATAATGGTCTGTCCTGTCCCTTTAAGAGACAGACCCTGCCCACTCCCTCCCTGGGATCTTCCTTCTGCTTCCGCCTGAGTTGCTTCCTTTTAGTCTCTCTCCCAAAGAGGTAGCTGCTGCCAGTGGCTCCTCTCCTCTCTCTCCTTCCCCCCATCTCTCTCTCCTCATCCCCTTCTCCCTTCCTCTCCCCTTTCCCCTTCCCTTCTATATCCCACTAAATAAATATCCAACCTCACTCTGCATGACATGCCTATTCATGTCTCTGTCTCTGACCTGCCACTTGGCTCCCTGCCTGGGACCCACTTATACAACAAAAGAGTGCCTGGAGGCATTACCATCCCTGACTTCAAACTCTACTACAGAGCTACAGTATTGAAAACAGCTTGGTATTGGCATAAAAACAGAGAAGTCGACCAATGGAATCGAATAGAAGACCCTGACATTAACCCACAAACCTACGAACACCTGATTTTCGATAAAGGAGCTAAAAGTATACAATGGAAAAAAGAGAGCATCTTCAACAAATTGTGCTGGCAAAACTGGATGTCAACCTGTAGAAGAATGAAAATAGATCCATATCTATCACCATGCACAAAACTCAAGTGTTGACCTCTGGCCTCTACCTGTATGTGCAGGGAATGGGGGAATGACAGAGAGACAAAATGGAGAAACTGAAAGAGAGCATTTAAATAAGTTAATACAAGTATACACAAAATATACAAAGGAGGTTGGATATACACATTAGCTTCCTTTGCACAACTCTGACGAAAACTAAAGAGGAAACAACCTAAATAAAGGATGATTTATTTTGGCTCCTGATTTCTGAGGGGTTCAGTCCATGGTTTCATGACCCCATGTGTATAAGCAGATCAACATGGTAGTAGGGTGTGGCAGATGCTGTTTGTATCACAGTGGAAATGAAGCAGAGAAAAGCAATACAAGAAAGGGTTGAGGGAAGATATCATCCCCAAGTACTTGGCCTCCAGTGACTAATTTCCTCCAACTAAGGACCCCCTACCATTTTCAAAACCACCCAATCAGATTGTGAAGCCATCAAGGGATTTATCCATTGATCAAGTCAGAGTCCTCCTGACCTAATTTGTGAAAATGCCCTCAGAGATACACCTAGAAGTGTGCCACACAAATTTCCTAGGTGGCTCTCAAACCAGTCAAGCCAATGATCAAGATGAGCCACCACAGCACATTCAGCAATATTGTTACTTCTCTGTTCTTGCATTTGATGTCTTGAATATCTACTATGTGCCAGGTTCCAAACTGGAAGCCTTGCCACTCTGAGTCCTTCTAAAGTTAGACATGTTTCTTATCATGGGCTTTCAGCATTGACTTTTGATTTATTCAAATGCTACGTTGAAATAGTAGTCATTTTGCTTGCTCACTTTAGGTGTGGTTCTTTAAATTTTACACTGTGAGCTAAAGGTCCATTCTCCTCATCCTAATATAAGCCTTGGGTGTGCCATAAATGAGAGTATCCTCTTCTGTTCTTTTCCTTCTTCCTGTTCCCACCTACCCCAACTCCAGAGTCATTGTCCCTCCTAAGCCCCTTTTCTCTGCTTCTTGGAACTCAATACCTCTTTCAGCATATATTTTTCCTTATTTATTTAGGAAAAGGGATTCTCCTAACTTTTTTCTTTCTTCTTCCAAGCAGTCCTCCAGTAAGAACTGGGTGGATGGTTCTGAGGAATGTCTAGAGGTGTGTCAGCCCAGTTTCCACAGAAGGCCCATAGATGTATTTAGGATGATAAGGGAAAGAAGAGGCAGGCAAGCTCGAGAGATTCTTGCCTGTAGCTTTCTTTCTGTTTCACTTTGGGAGGTGAGGTCTCTGGCCCCAAGAGACCACTGTGGTCCTGTTCCCATAAGAAAACTGTTTTCTAGACATGATTGAGTCTTTAATCTAGTTTCACCCAATCTAGGTTTGATTTTGAATATCACATCAGTACAGCCAATGTCTGGGGCTGGAGAAGCTACCTAACTAGTCTATTCCTTGGTGAAAGAATGTGTGTTATGAACTAAATTCACTGCTGTGGATACAGGAGTGAGCAAGAGGGCAAAGCCCTTTATTTCTAGGGTCTTTCCTTTAGTAGAAAAGGCATACAATACAAGTCGGTAGCATGAGGTAGCTTAGTATTTTAGTCAGCCTTTCACTGCTGTGATGAAAGGCCTGATAGAGGCAACTTATGAAGAAGGAGTTTATTTAGCTCAAGGTTTTGGAAATTCAAGGAAGTGTGTGTATGTATGTCTACTTAGTTGGTGATAATCCCAGAGTCCCCAAGGACAAGGTGTTATGATTCAGCCACAGCATGACTGACTCTTCTGGGTTCTAGGGCCATGCATGTGCAAAAAAAAGCCCTATCATCCCCTTGTGTGCATGCCAGGCAGCCTTTAAAAGCTGGATGCACCATCTTCAGCTCTCTCTCTCTGTCTGCATACTGACCTCACCAGGCCTGTACACCCCCACCCCCTTAATAAACTCCTAAGCGGGTTTGTTGCATGTTCTGTGTTCCCTTCTCACTCGCACCAGGTAATTTCATTGGTGCTGTGAGACTGAGGAGGCTCTCCTGCCCCTCTCCTGGGGTCAGGATTAGGAACAAGGCATTTTCTTCCCAACAACCATGTGTTCCATCTGCCTGAGCAAGACATCTATGCACACCACCGGTTTCAGTTGGTGAGTTTCCCCATTCTGGTCAGCTTAATCCTTCCTCCAAACCTGAAGAGTTGACCATTCAGCTCATGGCAATTTTCTGGTGTTCCTAGAAATGGGGAGACAGCCCCCAACCATGACCTTCATGGCTTTGATTGAGCCCTTTGCTGACATTTATCTCTGGATTGCTTCCCATAACTAAAAACATGACCAGACAACCTGGGGTCAGTCCTCTCGTGTTAGCACTGCACACACTGTGTAGTGCATTTGACTGGGGGCCCAGGGTCCCTCAGATTTTTTTCTCCTTTTTTTCTTTTCTTTTCTTTTCAACCACTCCTCAGTGGTCCCCACCACGAGAGACCACTTGGAGTGGCCGATGGCCTCTCTGGCTTCCAAGTTGCCGTGACGGGACCCAGTCAGGCTTCAACACCAGCCTGTAGACAAGTCGCCACCCTTTTCATACACTGCCTATAGAGGGGGAGACATCCCCCTATAAGCCTTGTGGTGTCAATGTTCTTGTGGGTTTTCATGGTTTCAGCTATGGGTAGCAAGCCATCAAAACCATCAATCCAGCCTTCCTCCTGGGATGCCTTTTCGAGGCCCTGAAACCCCAGGCCTTAATGCCCTACTTATAGATTCTCACACTTGTCCATCTTTGTTCAAAAAATGGCCTCGTTACAATTTAGATAAAAATTTAAAGACCACCTAATGGCACCTTTGATCCCGATATTCTATAGGAGCTTTCTAATTACTCTCAGCACACAGGCAAATGGAAAGAGTTTCCTTATATCCAAGCCTTTTACTATCTAAGCGCTAAATCTATGCCCTCTGTCCTCGCAAGCTGTTCACCTGCTCATGTGTTCCTGGCTCTGCCATCTGAGCCAGAAGAACACTCCACTTCCACTCTGGACCCAGCTAACGAACCCCTGCCTTTTCGACTTCAGTGGGCAGCTACTCTGGCTCCTTCAGTTCTTACTCCTGCTCCTTCAGCTCCTGTTCTGAACCCTGCTAAGGAATACATATCTTCCCAACCTCAGCAGACAGATACTCCCACTCCTTTACATCCCACGAGCTTGTTGCCTGCCTCACCACCTCCCTCCACTCATACCTGTGCTGTGCAGGCTCCACTGTCCCCTTCAGGCCTCCCCTGCCCCCACTAACTACTCCATCAGCCCCATTACATCATTCCTCTTTTTCAGTGCCAGGCTGCAGCAGCCGCCTGGCTCTGACACCCACTTTTACCCCTCCTCTCACATGCCATGTGCTGCTATGGAACCGAACCCTAAGCAAGCCAAGCTGGCTGCAGTTCTCCCATTGCGAGAGATGGCCGGCATAGATGGATTGGTTAGGGTACACATCCCCTTCTTCCTCTCAGAACTCTCCCATATAGAACAAAAACTGGAGTCCTATGCATCTAATTTTACATTTCATAAAGCAATTCCAATTTATTATCCAGTCTTATAATCTCAACTTTCGTGATATCTATATGATCTTATCTAATAACATACTTCCTGAAGAGCACAGGTGAGTTTGGGAGCAGGCCAGACTACATGCAGGTGAAATTCATCAAACTCATGCAACACACCCTCCAGGGGCAGAGGCTGTCCCAGAGCAGGACCCAGACTGGGATAATAATACCCAGGTGGAATTTTAGCTAGGGACTGGTTTTTGACTTGCCTCCTGGCAAGTCTCCGCAAGGCTGCCCTCAAGCCAGTAAACTAAACTAAGGTCTCAGAGGTCATTTAAGATACAAAGGATAAATCCTTCTGCATTTTTGGAATGCCTCACTAAAGCTTTGTTACAATATACTAACTTAGATCCAGAAACCAAGGAAGGCAGACAACTACTCATGACTCATTTTTTACCCTCAGTGCTACCCTGACATTAAGGCTAAACTTAGACATAGAGAAAGGTCCCTTGACCCTGCAGGCAGAAGTCTTAGAGTTGACTTTTAAGGTATACCAAACAAGGAATGACAAAGCCCATAATCATCACCATCACATACTAGCCACTACCCTCTGACCAGCTCAGGAGACAGACCACCCGATCTGTGCTGTCCATGCTGCTCCCTTGCCCCTGGGGCTCAAGAACAGCCAGGCCTGTGTTTCAAATGTGGTAGAGCTGGTCACTGGGCCCAAGCATGCCCTAATCCTCATCTTGGTCCCATGAGACCTTGCCCAAGATGCCATAGGGAAAGACATTGGGCAGTCGATTATCCTTGTGCACATCATGGCATGTAGACATCAAACCCAGAAAATTCTCAAGTTGACCTTCTAAGTCTGGCTATGGGTGGGTGAGGTTGTCTGGGTTCCTTTGACCTGACCACAACCGTCATCTGTAACAGGTAAACATCACAGTATCAGCATGGCCCATCTCCTTTCTCTTGAACACTGGAGCCACATACTTGGTACTGAGGGAATTCTGGGGGCCTACTTCTCCTAATTTCCCTATTGTCAGTGTAGGGGAACACCCTTATCTACCTCAGCAGACCCCACCACTTAACTGTGTGTTTAGGGGTATTTATCTCACTCATTCATTTTTAGTCATGCCAACCTGTCCTGTACCTCTTATGGGAAGAGATTTTTTTTTAAGCAAAACTAGAAGCTTCCATTTTATTTGCTCCTTCCATTCACCTTACCTTGGACTCGACAGCAGCTCCCCCAACCCCCTTTTAGCCTCCCAACCTCTCAATCCAATGTGTCTTTTCCTTTACCAGCCTCTCAGGTGGAGCTCCAAGTCTGGAACACCCAGAACCTCTCTGTTGCTAAACACCATTTCCCCATTGTTACCCAATTACAAGATCCTACTAAGTACATTACCCAAGCTCAGTACCCCCTCTCTCTCTCCAGAGCCTTAGGGGACTTCAGCCTATTATCTCTGACCTTCTAAGAAAAAAAGCTACTTCGCCCCCACCTCTTCTCCTTTTAACTTATAGCCTGGTTCAAGACCTCCAGCTCATTAACTCCACAGTGGTCCCTCTTCAACCTGTAGTTCCTAACCCTTACACACTTCTTTCCACTATCCCTCCAGGAACCTCCCACTTCTCAGTTCTAGATCTCAAGAGTGCTTTTTTCCCCCCTATTCCTCTCAGCTCTCAATCTCAAAACATCTTTGCCTTCACCTGGACTGACCCTGACACTCACCTCTCCACATAGCTCACCTGGATTGTCCTTCCCCAGGGATTCCGGGACAGCCCACACCTATTTGGTCAGGCTTTAGCTTCTGATCTACTTGCACTGTCTCTCCTTATGTCTAAACTCATACAGTATGTGGATAATATTTTACTTGCAAAACTGAGACCTCCCCTTTTTAAAATTTCCTGTTCTAAAAGGTCTATAGAATCTCACCTTCTGAAGTCCAACTGTTTACCCCTCGGATCATTTACTTGGGATTAATTATTACCCCAACTCAAAAGCTATTACCCTAGACAGAAAAAAAAAAAACTACTTCAGTCCCTTGCAGTTCCTTCCAAAAAGGAGAGGTTTTATTTTTCCGAGGAATAGCTGGCTTCCTACATTCCTGGATCCCCTCTTTTTCTCTCCTCGCCAGCCCCTTATACATGGCAACTCTTGGCTCTCTGCATGAGCCCCTTCTCTATCTCATTACTAAACTTTTCCAGAGACTCCAGCAAGCCCTTATCCAGGCTCCAGCTCTTCATTTCCCAGATTTAACTAGTCCTTTCTCCCTCTAAGTAACAGAGATGGAGGAATGTGCCCTTGGGGTCCTAGGACATCAGCTAGTAGCTTCCTTTGCATACCTGTCAAAGAAGCTGGACCTCACCACTCAGGGCTGGGCACTCTGCATACACGCTTTAGTGGCCACTGAGCTTCTTATTCATGAGTCAAAAAAACTAACCTTTGGGTCACCTACCACTGTCTTCTCTCACCAAAATCTGTCCCATCTCTTAACTTACAAAGGCTTACAGACCTTACCCCCTTCCCAGGTTCTTTCTCTCCAGGTAGTACTAGTAGAAGATGCCACACTCACTTTCCAATCCTGCCCATCCCTTAATATCTCAAATTTCCTACCTCAACCTAACATTAATTATTCCCAATCTCATTCCTGCATAGAAACCTTAGAGGATCTTCTGCCCCACCCCTCACATATACAGGAGGGCAAACTGTCCCAGGCCACCTATACCCGGCACACAGACAGCAGCTCCTTTTTATGTGAAGGGACCCATAGAGCAGGCTATGCCATAGTGTCAGATACTGGGGTGGTGGAGGCACAGGTATTCCCTGCCCATACTACTAATCAGCAGACTGAATGAATAGCCCTCACCCATGCCTTCCAGTTAGCAAAGGGTCCATCTTTAAATGTTTACACAGACGCCAAATATGCCTTTCATATCCTCCTGTCCCACGCAGCTGTCTGGAAGGAGCGTGGTGGGCTTCTTATGACAAAAGGAGAATCGATAAGTAACTCAGGATGCATTATGGACTTGTTAAAAAAGCCTCCCATCTCCCCAAAACTATAGGAATTATTCACTGTTGGTCTCATCAGACCAACAGGTTCATTATTTTCAAGTAGAATAACCAGGCTGACCAAGCAGCTAGAACAGCAGTATTCCAGAGCCCAAACCTACCTCAGTCATCTGAGGGGGTTCATACAGTATAGCCCACATTCTCACAGACACCCTCTGACACCCAGCAAATTCTGTCCTACATACATCAACTCTTTCATCCTAATAGCAAAGCTCTGTTTCATTTTGTCAAGGCTCACCTCCAACCCACCCCTGAGGACTTAGAGTTCTTAAAAGCTATCACTGCCTCTTGTAAAATCTGTCAAAAGTCAGATCCCAAGACCAAATATCATAGCTTCCCTTTTCCCAACCACCAGGCCAGGGGTTCTCTTCCTGGAACTGACTGGCAGCTTGATTTTACTCATATGCCCACAGTCAGATGAGTTAAATATCTCTTGGTTTTGGTGGATACCATGTCGGGGTGGATTGAAGCATTTCCCACCACTAACAAGAGGGCCCAGGCAGTTTCCAGCATTCTTCTCCAAGAAATTATCCCCCAGTTTGGAATCCCAACCTCTCTTCAATTGGATAATGGCCCAGAGTTTACCTCCCAGATCTCTCAAACTTTATTTAAGGTTCTAAACATTCCTGGCATTTTCATATTTCATACCATCCTCAGTCTTCAGTGAAGGTAGAATGAACTAACCATTCCTTTAAAAAGAAAATGTTCGTGTTAAGATATCACAGGAACTTCATCTTGACTGGGTACAACTTTTGCTTCTGGCCCTTCTTAGGCTTCGGGCTCTCCCCAAAAGCCCCCTTTCCATCTCACCCTTTGAACTCATGTATGGGCGGCTAGTTTTAACCCCCGGCCTCTAACCTAAAACCTCTCCCCTTCCTGATCATCTGCTTACTCTGCTGTTATCCCATCCTCGCTCCCTATTATGGGATTTTGCTGACCACTCATTACCTCAACCATGTGCCAATTCATGTCCACCGCCAATTAAAATAGGAGATCAGGTACTATACTCCCCCCAAGACCAATGCCCCTCACCACTTCCCCTAAATGGCAGGGCCACTTTAAAGTAATTCTTGTATCTCCCACAGCTGCCAAGCTTGAGGGACTTCCTCATTCAATCCACCTGTCTCGTCTCAAACCTTTTACTCTTCCAGCTCAAGATACCCCACCTCGTAAATGGTAACTCAAACAAGGCCCTGCTCCCTTAAGTCCAGAGGACACTAAGATCAGCCACTTTTTCTCCAGTTCCAGAAAAATAAAAATTTCATTGCCATACTCAACTCTCCTGTGCCAAAAACTCCATATACTCTCCCTCTTCCTTTCTCCTATCTGCTTTACCAACTTTTCTATATCACCAATGTCATACTTAAATTTCCAGTTAACCACTCAGCTGTTATTACAGGGACCATCATTAAACATAGAGCCAGAGGTACAAGGATTGCCAAAAGCTCAAGTGGTAAGAAACAATAACAAGTTTGGGGTATTCATAGCCCCAGACTCCAAAAGTTCACAAAACAGACTTTAACATACCAGGTTTATCACTGACTGCAGCAGTGTCTCCTGGATGTTAAGGTAATACCACGATGCTAAAGGAAAACAAGTGCTTTAAGATTTGCTTCAGGTAAAACATTGAGAGTTCTAATAATTCCCCTTTCTAATAATCCCCCCTTCTTTTCCTCCCTCCTCCTCACCGTCTTCGATTTCAACACTATACCATTATAATCATGAGCTTTTAATATGCCTAAAATTTATTTCTTTTCAAACATTTTTTCATAAGCTCCATATAGCCAATTGGACCTATCTAAACAGACCAGACTTGCCCAGAATAAGTATCATTTAATTCTTCCTTTATCGTTCCTGGTCTCAGAAACCCCTAAGAAATTGCCTCCTCCACCCCCCGCCTCAAACTCTCTACCTTCCATCTTGAGATTCTCCTCCCTTAACCACCAGTATCTAAAATTTTTTCCAGACAATTTTCTACCTTTCCAGCATCTTGGCAAGGCCCAAGCTACCAGCCAGCCAGTTCCACAGAGACCAGAAAAAACACAAATGTAATCAACCACCCCAGGACATAGTCAAGCATCTCAACTCTCCAATGCCCACAAAATCCGCAGGAAGCAGTCATGAGAGACCTTATGATGCCTCATTCCCACCCATTAAAGACCCCAAACTCCCCAAGTTTTTATAATAAACAAAAGGGTAGAATGTTATGATTCAACCACAGCATGGCGGACACTTCCAAGTTCTAGGGCCACACATGTGTGGACAAGCCCTCAGGCAGAAGTGCCCAATGGCCCCAGGGATCTTAAAGTGCCCTGTGTGACCCACGTGTGGCATGGTCGCCTCTACATCTACATATGACGCAGCTGCGTGAGCCCTTGTGCGCATGCGTGAGCTCTGTCATTTGCGTATGATGTAGCCATGTCATCCCCTTGTGCACATGCATTGGGCAGCCTTTAAAAGCTGGACGCGCCATCTTCAGCTCTCTCTGCACACCGACTTCCCAGGTCTATATACCTCCCCCTTAATAAACTCCTAAGTGAGTTTGTTGCGAGTTCCGTGTTTCCTACTCACTCACGCAAGGTAATTTCACAAGGGGGGAGGTCCAGTAAAACTCAACAGGTTGAGAACCACTGCTTTAGGAGAACCCAAGTGTCCAAACAACTATGCCAGTGAAAATAGTTCCAATATCAAAGGTCCTTGAAAGAATGGGAACAAAATTACCTGTTGAAACCCATTGGTTTGAAGTATTTACTAAATAAATAAATAAATACCCTTGTGGCTGCCTCTTTATTTTATTTGTGTGTATATGTGTGTGCTTGTAAAGGCCAGAGAACAGCTGGCTGGAGTCACGTTCCTCCTTCCTTCACTTATGTCCTGAGAGTCACACCAAGCTCATTAGCTCAGCAGCCAACTCCTTCGCCTGCTGAGCCATCTCCTCACTGATGACCCATGCTCATGAATATGGGACCCAGGGCAGCCTGGCCACACATACGGGGCCCAGGTCACATAGCTGCCATAGCAGGCTTGATAGAAACCAACCAAAAGAGTAGGCCTGAGTTTCTTGGTTTACTGACAGGCAACACCGGGTTCCAGGAAAAGCCATAAGCGGACACCACCCAGGGAGGGCCAGCATCTAAAGGTAAGTACCTGACAGTCCAAGCACTAGATATGATTAGCAGATGTTCCTGAGCCCAGCACACACCTATTTCTGTTTTGCCAAAACACTCCTAGACAAATGTCAGCCAATCGGGGTCCTGAATTCTGAAAATTCCCTCACTCCTGACCTCTAGGTATGATAAAAAAACAAAAACAAAACCCTACCCCTCTCAGACTGGGCGCTCTCTGTGCATCTGTGCCTGCCACTGCATTGAACAAATGGAGAGTCCAAGCTCTAGCTTGAATAAAGGCTCTTTGCTTTTTGCATACAGATTTGGACCCCGTGGTGGTCTTTGGGGGACTCTGCCATCTGGGCATAACAGTGAAACTCAGCATCACACAAACAAGAAACAGGCATGGGAGCAGGAGGAAGACTTGTTGGGAGGGAGAACGGTTTCCGTGGGAGAAGTGAGAGTGGATAATAAGGTGTGAAAAAAAAATACATTACATGCATAAAGCCATCAAGGAATAGCAAAGAAATTTAAAACACATATCTTGAAAACATAGAAACCTTTTCTGTGTAAAACCTATCACATTTTTCTATTATTTGTTACTTATGTGTTTAACATCTGCCCCTTCCCAAACACTCTTTGAAACAGACTCACGCACCCTACATTGCAGTGACCTTGCTAGGACTAGAGATTCAGCTGGGGAGAAAGCAGATGTGGACAGAAATAGTCAAGAAAATAATCACAGATATAACAATTATCCCAGGGAAGCGTCTATGACAAAAGAGGGTAATGAACTATGAGGAGAGGAAAGAGGTCACACAAAAGACACCCAAAATCCTTTATTTGGTGGCTGGCAGCCTGAGCCTTCCAGGAACAGAAACATCCACTCAGGCAGAGACATGAGGCCCCGCCCTATGCTCAGGAGCCCAGCTCTACAGGTGCAGGTGTGAAGTAAGTGAGGAGCTAAGCACAACCCTCAGGGCTCACACCAGGAAGCGGGGAGTGGGTGTTGCTCTTTGCTCTGGGGCACTGTGGATGTGGCGAAGGATTTTAGACAGCAGCCTTGTGTTGTGGACTCGGCATCTATCGAAAATCCCCTATAGAGCTTCATGGTAGTGGAAGCATGTAGTGGAGGAGAATTGCTCACTTCATGCCTGACAGGAAGATAAAAGACAGGAAGGATCGGGAGGAAGATGGACCCACCCCCAGTGACTTGCTTCCAACAGCTACGTCACTTTCCCAAAGTATCCACAATCGTTCCAAATAGCACGTCCAGACAGGGACATGGTGAATAACCGTGTGTCTGCGAGGACAGTTCAGACTCAACAGTTGGATTCTCTTGAGGGCTCCCTTTCAGCCTGCATATGGCTGCCTTCTTGTGTCTTTATGTGGTGGAAACAGGAGGATTCTGGTGTCTCCTGTTCTTAGGAGGACGTTGGATGAGGCCCCTTGGGGGGCCTGCTCCTTCCGTAAGGGTTCACCTCTGAAACTGTCACATTGGCCTTGAAGGCTTCAGTATGAATTTGGGGAGTAAAATAAACACTCAATCAAGGCCCTGAATCACAGCACCTCAGGAGGCAGAGAGGAGAGGCTGGTGAGTTCAGAGCAGCCTGAACTATGTATGGCGAGAACCTATCTTCAAACACAGGAAATAAAGTCCTCCAGTATCAAATTTCCTTAAAGTCGCAAGGCCTAAATAGCCAAAAGCAACTTATGAATCAACCAAGACACAACATCCACTTTTCCCACCACCACACAACTTCCAGTGTTTCCTCTTTGAAAATCAGAATGGACAGTGACTGGGACACGGATGGTGTGTGTGTGTAGGGGTGGGGAGCAAGACAGCAGAGGCTCCTGAAGAAGCAGGCTCCCCCTGACTGCACCCTAGTACAATGTTCCCATTGACTTCACACCTCCTAAAGACTGTCTCTCTGCTTCCAGAAGATAGGATTTCAGCAGGAGACTGGCATAGGATGAAACAAAACATCAGCCTAGGACCTACGGAAACAGCTTAGTTGGCAAAGTGTCTGCTTAGCATGCACCAAGTATGGGATCTGATCCTCAGGGCTGGAGAGATGGCTCAGCCGTTAAAGGCTAGGCTCACAACCAAAAGATGATCCTCAGCACCAAATCAAACCAGGCATGGTGGCACACACATGTAATGCCAGCACTCAGGATGCAGAGAAAGAGGATCAGATGCTCAAAGTCATATTTGCTACATCCCAAGTTCAAGGCCAGCATGAGTTACATGAAACCCTGACCTGAAAAAAACAGTAACAAAGTTGGCCTATAAAACACAACTCTCAGCTGCTTTACTGGGGGGGGGGGCGTATAATAAATAATTATGTTTTCTTATCAATAACCAGACTCTTTTGTGATCTGCTCAGCTTCTGCCCTCCCTCCCCACATACCAGCTATACCAGCAGAGCAGGAATTGTGAAAGCTCCATACCAGAGCACAGAATATAATAATCACCATGCTAAAAGCTCAGGACTCACTGGGTTCATGCTGTGTTGTGGGATATTTGTACATTCTGTGAAAATGTATTTTCTGTAATTGGCATAATAAAAAGCTGAATGACCAATAGCTGGCAGGAGGTATAGGTGAGGTTGCGGGGGAGACAAGGGAAGAGCAGGAGGAATCGGGGTGCACACAGAAGACATGGAGAGGAAACAGGAGGTGTGAGATGGAAGAGAAGTAATGACACGTAATAGAATATATATTGAGGCAAATGGGTTAACTTAAGTTATAAGAGCTAGTTAGGAACAAGCCTAAGTTACAGGCCAGGCTTTCATAGTTAATAAGAAGTCCCAATGTCATTATCTGTGAGGTGGAGGCCCAAAGAAAAATTTGACTACAATACTGACCCTTCTTAAGAGTCACAAAGCATTCCCTGGAGAGCAAGGGCTGTCAATGACAGGGATTTGGGCAGTGTCTGAACGCTGTGCATGTTTGACGGACACTGGGAAGAGACCAAGTCAGCTGCTGAGTGTTCTCCAGCACTTGGTCTAACCACCTCCAGAAAACACTGTCCAGAATGTAAGGGGGCCGGAACTGAAAACCTCTCCTCTGGATAGCGGTAGAAGAAACACAGGTAATAAGGTTAGGGAACATGGAGCTGAAAATTGAGCCCACACAGTCTGTTATCACTAGACAAACCACTTGCTGTTTCTGAGACGATGGCATCCCAGAGTGAGCAGCCCCAGTTTAGGAGGGGCCAAACATCAATGGCTGGGATAATGACAGTGAAGGCCCTAGACCTTAGTGGCCGTCCACCCACCAGCCATCCTCCCACCACTACCTACTTTGGAGGTTGCCACGAGGAAAGCAGCCATCTTAGCTCCGCCAAGTGGAAAGCACCCCCCCCCCCCCCGCTCCCCGCCACCAAAAAAAGACAAAATGCTGAGTACTAGTAACAACTTCTAAGTCATTTTCTGTTGAACTCTTATTAGTTGGGAGACAATTTGCTATGGATTTAACTGTTTTGAGAGTGTATCTTCTGCACCCCACTCAACCCAGTTACTAAGCAATTCTATCTCAGGCTGAAACTGGTGGTTGAGACATCCCGGCCAAGCAAGCAAGAACTGTACACAAGAGTCATAGCTCAATACTGGAGAGGCAGCAAGATTCATCCAATACGGTAAACAAAGGACACAGCCCTGGGGTGAAGTAGAATGGCAAGAGGGGAATGAGGCTGTGTGTCTGTCATGGTCCCATGTTGGGGAATCGTCTATTGGGGTCCCACATCAGGGCAACATCTGTCAGGGTCCAACCTCGACAGGGTTCACTGTTCCAGGGTAGGGGCGTGAGGATTAGAAACAGTAAGGAGGAGCAGGGATACGAAGTAAAAGAAACCGAGACATAGAACAGAACTGGGAGGGCAATCCAGTGAATACTGAATTGGCCCACATTTATTTTCCATACACTTATATATCCCAGTCCAAAGGGCGGGGGAGGAAGGCAAAAGACTGCTTTAGCATGACACAAAGGACAGAGCAATCACCTGCTTCAATACCTGAAGCATCGAGCAACCATATCCTGAGTTAAGTAGCCTGTTGCCTAGGCAGGACATGCAACAACCATGACTTAGACCAAGCATCCTGTAGACAGCCACTCCCTGGGTTAAACCTCCTGTCATATCCTTGAAGGCTTGAATTCTCTGACCTTTGGTCAAGGTGGAATAGACCCACTTCCGTGGGTTCCCACATGTGTCTCCATGGATAAATTCTTCTTCCAGTCCCTGTCCATATCTAACAGCTTTGGAAAACATTTGTCTGATGGAGGAAGGTCATTGGCTAATAAAGGCACTGCCCTGGCCCATTTTATTGGTTAGAGGATAGGTGGGAGGAGTAAACAGAACAGGACGCTGGGAGGAAGAGGAAGTGAGGTCAGAGACTCGAAAGCTCTCCTCTCAGCAGCAGACGCCAGAGAGAGACGCCATGCTGCGCTCCTGGGCAGACACACGCCATGAAGCAAGCCGCCAGGTTAGACATGCTGAACCTTTCCTGGTAAGACCGGTGCTCACCGATTATTAGAGATGGGTTGATCGGAATAACAGAATTAGCCAGTAAGGGCTAGGGCTAAAGGGCTAAGCAGTAATTAAATGAATACAGTTTGTGTGTTGTTATTTTGGGCATAAGCTAGCCGAGCTGGCAGCTGGGGTGCTGGGGACACAGCGCCGTGCCCCTATTACCACATTTGTCTCTAACAATTAATACTTTAGGGACAAGACTGTTGTTTATGGAAAGGATTATAACCCTCTCTTTGCAGCAACAGTTGGCTTTTACAACCCAGGGACCCACTTGGGAGGCCAGCTGCCAGCTGAGGTTATAGAAGATGCCCTGCAAGGAAGCACTCTTCGGGAAGCTGTCATTTATGAAAACTGGAAGCAAACCCATCCCATGATGGAGAAGTGTCAGCCAGTGTCTTTCCCCAGAGTGGCACTTAACGGAAAGCTTTGCTCTGCCCTGAGAAATGATAACTTCATCAAGTCAGTTCTGCTCAGGGGAAGCACTTCTTGCCTGGAACAACTGTCTGAAGAAAGCCAGAAGAGCGTGGAGACAGGACCACAGGGATTCACTGACAGTTCCCCTTGTAACATGTCATGCTACAAAGAGAGGGCAGAGGCATATTGGACAAAGGTTGTCTATGGGCTGAGCAAAAATCTATATATGCTGTGACCTCAGCTTCCACTTATCCAGTAAGATACATGTCAAGGGCCAGACATGGGTAGACACTTTATATTCCCTATGTATGGCATGGATCTTGTGATCTCTCCAGTGTTGAAACAGTAACTGTCATGTGCACTTGACACCAGATGTGGTGGTGCACACCTGTAATCCCAGCTTTCCACAGGCTAAGGCAGGAAGATTGTGAGTTCCAAAGCAATAATAATAATAATAATAACAACAACAACAACAAGCTAAAAAATAAAACCAAGGTGGTTAGTTCCTGGTGAATGATACCCAAGGTTGACCCATATGCGCACATACATACACAGAGAAGGAGAGAGACAGACAGACACAAAAATTCTCCAATTATAAAGTGTAAGATGGCAAAACTCTGAAGCAGTCAGGACTGAGCCTCATACCCTGTCCCATAATAATTTACATAAATGACATCAGGGAACAAAGTATCTGGGCCTTGCAGCACCGGCCTCTCCCAGAAACTAGTGCCACCCTCTGCCCACCACTGGCTCACAGGTTAACTCTCTGTCCTTCCAGGAGTCCCAGTGCCCCTGGCTGTTTCTGCAGCTTTGCACTGGGAACCCATTGCAATGTGTACCTAACATTCGAGAACATTAGTTGTTTCTTTTAAAATACAAAAGTTGTAAGCCTGGGTTTGCACGTGCGTGCCTCTGGTTTTTAATGTCGAGCCTACACTCGGCATAGCAACGGATCTGCTAGAGTCAGGAACCACTGCTCACCCGAAAAGAATGTGAACCTTTGAGTGACAGCAGGCCTCCCCCAACATGCTGCCGTCGTCTGGCATCTGACAGTGTTTGATTCTGCAGACTCTGACTTGTGAGTTTCACCCAACTGAGCTAAACATGAGCTGGCAGTGAAAGTGGCTGCCACCAAACACTAAAACAGAAAAGATGTCCAAGCACTCTGTTGTCTTAGGCTGCATCAACAAAGGTGGCTTGCCCAAGAGAAAAGAGGAGCTAGTCCCAGCCCGTATCCCACTGATGTGATCACCCTCTTGAACTCAAGACAACCATTTCAGAAGAGATAGGCATTGCTGTAACTCTTGTAGGTGACAGGTGGGTAGACTAAGGAAACTTCATTGTTCTTTTAGCTCAATAATAGACTGCATGGAGAACTTGATAGGAAGAGACAGGAGAATTGTGAGTTCAAGGCCATCCTAAGCTACATAGTAAGTTCAGAGTCAGCCTGGGCTACATGAGACTCTGTCTCAAATGATAAACCGTTGGTTTCTGAGCATTCTTCAGACATCTGAGGGGCACTCCTGTGAGACTTGGAGAGGACACTGAAGACAGTGAGGATATGAGAATGTGAAGCATTCTGTTTAATTGGGGTGAGGGATGACGTGGCTCAGCAGTTAAGGACGATTGCTGCCAAGTCTGATGATCTGTGTTCAATCAGCAGGAATGACTCTGTGGAAGCAGAGACCCAACTCCAAAATGTTGTCCTCTGACCTCCACGGGCTCACTCACGGTGGTGTGCACTCTCACACATACAAGCACACACACTTACAAATAGAGGTTAATTTTCCTATTGCCTTGTTGAACTGCAATGGAATGAGAAGGAACAAATTCTCCATCAGTGCATCTCTTCACATTGAGGCTGGACACAGATTTAGTTGGTGCATTTCATGGGTATATTTTACAGCATACTTTTATTTTGTAGTATTATTTTACAGGCAACCAGGGGAATTAAAAGTAGAAAAGGGATAGAAAGAGAAGGAGCAATGAAGAACAGGGGAAGAGAAAGACGTGCAGATGGACCTATTGGGTTCCTACATGCAACATGCTTGACATTATGTGTACATCTCGGGAACCCTCATCTCCCCACCCAGTATTTAAATTCTCCATCCGACTGTCTTTCATCTGATTGCAGTTAATTGATAAGATGTGTTGAAAGCAGGGGGAGGCATCCCTATCACTTCACAGGTACAGACTACACAGGAATCCCAAAATGTGTTGTGAAAAGGTTCCTCACCCCCAAAGGTGACAGGAACTGCTAGGAGGCAGACCCCAAAGGCCTACTTCCACCCGGCTCCCCGTTCCTGCCTCTACCTCCCAGAACAGCAAGCGGAGAGAACACTGCTACAGAGAGGAGTCTCCACAGCCGTGCACAGTGCTGTGGTTCCTTTCTCCTTAGAGCTCTGATCCTGAGCACCAGTAATGGGGCTGGGAGGCTTGTCTTGTTTTGTAAGACAAGCTTGGCAGCTGTTCATTGTCAGCGAGGAGAGGTAATGAGAATTATCCAGTAATTGGGAGTTACCTAAAAGAGCCAGCAGACCAAGAGAAGCCTGAAAACTGGGAGAAAGGTGTGTCTAGTCTCACCACTGGGCACCCTGCTGCGTCCTCTGTGCAGGGATGGGTGATGAATTAGAGTGCAGGGTGTGGGGGCGGGGATTTGATGGCTCTCCCAGATGCCCGACACCTGCCTACGGAGTTTCTAAACACCGGTAATCAGGCACCACACAGCACTCAGCCACCTCTTAAAGGTTCCTTCAGCACTGAACAGCAAATCTAAGCTCAAACTCATTGACTTCACTCAAAGGTGCTTCATCTTATGGACCCTGAGTACAAGCCTTCTTCACCACTTTGAAATAGCATCAGCATTGGGATGCATTTCCCCCAAAGAAGACCCTAAGAGAAAGACCTGGGAACAAATGATTTATGAGGTGCATCTAGGAAGCAAAGTGAGGCAGTGGATGGCGAGGAGGAGAGATGAGCTGTTCTTGTCTCAGGTCCCAGTGATGAGAAGGGTCCTCGTAGCTAGATGGAACTCTGTCCTGTTGAAGACCACTTAGCTACCCTGAGGACCTCATCCGGGACAATGATCTAGGGTGACCACCAGCTGTGTTCACTTCCTGGAGAAGCTGTGACATGGTGTCAAGATCAGAGTGGCCTGCAAGAGCAGTTATTCCAAAAGTACATCAAGAGTCCATCCCATCCCAGTCAGAATGGCTATCGTCAAGGAACAGATACTGTCCAGGGTTGACAGGATGGGCTATACACTTTTGGTGGGAATGGAAGCTGGTAGAGTCTCTGTGGGAATCAGTATGAAGATTCCTCAAACATAGCATTACCATCTGACCCAGCTCTCCACAGGACACCCTATCTAGAAGTGAGCTGCACTGTAAACCACCTCCAATGTCATACCTCCTTCCCCAAAGGCTTCACGACTCCCACAGCTGAGTACCAAGGGTTTGGGGCTGAAGGAAAGCCTGCGTTCAATCAATCTCCCTCCATGTGAGTTCAGGCACACCCAAAAGCCATGGGTTTCTATGGCTGGAAATAGAACCTCCAGGAAGCCAAGATCCTGACCAAACACTCTGGAGAAAAGGTTCCAGAAAGGGCCTAGGGTGTCCTGAGCCTTGCACTGATCTCTGAATCACCACTGGGGCCTATGACTCTGGGGATGTGGATTCCTACCCCAGAGACTAGAAAACAACCTTCATGAGCAGGGCTTCTCTGTTGGGAACATGGGCTGGATGTTTGATGGCACTATGAAACTCTGAGACTATGTTAATAAAATTAGCCTTGGATCAAGGGACAGAGCCAGTGACTAGTTGACATGAATTAGCCATAGAGGGGATGGGAGAGCCAGGAAGACAGAGAGAGGACCAGGAAAAAGTAGAGAGGGACTTAGAGATTCACCAGGTAGACAGGAGGAAGCAGGGTACTGAGTAGAGGTAACAAACCACGTAGCAGAACTTAGATTAGAATAAATCGGTTCATTTAAGTTATCAGAGCTAGTAGGACAAGCCTAAGCTAAGGCCAAGCTTTCATAATTAATAAGAAATCTCCATGTCACTATTTGGGAGCTGGTGGTCCAAAAGAAGTTCAACTGCATTTCTCCAATAAAAACAGGGTTCAGGCCGGGCGGTGGTGGCACACGCCTTTAATCCCAGCACTTGGGAGGCAGAGGCAGGCAGATCTCTGTGAGTTCGAGACCAGCCTGGTCTACAAGAGCTAGTTCCAGGACAGGCTCCAAAGCCACAGAGAAACCCTGTCTCGAAAAAAACAAAAACAAAAAAACAAAACAAAACAAAAAAAAAAAAAACAGGGTTCAGTTATCAAACAAAGGATGATATGAAAGCATAAACAACAGGTGCCAACTAAGAGAACTCCTGACATTGAAACTTCTGCAGTGTCTTCTCCTGGCCTCTGCTCCCACCCAAACCAGTCCCAGGATGATCTGCACATTTCTGGTTCTTTCCCTGTGGAGCACTTCCTTAGTTCACTCGTGTGTACTTCTTTCCTTCAAACCCACCTCCCCACTACACAAAGAACTCTGGGGCAAAGGCGGGGCTGGGCTGGTTCACTCAGGAACCTTACAGAAGCCAGTGCCTGCCTTGGCCACAGCAGGTGGCTTCACACAGAATGGCCATGCTCCTTGGTTCCAGTGCTGAGAGTGGCTCTCAGCTGTTCCGAGCACCATCCGTGCCTGACAGGGGTCAAGCATAGTTTTCCCAGGCCCAGTTATGCTCACTACTGCTAGGGTGACACCAGGCTCTGCCCCGGCATTCCTAAATTCACCTTCGGACTGCCTGTGCCTGCTAAATTCTTCCTCCACTATCCAGCCTGCAGCTCTGGCTTAGCACAAAGGTCAGAGCTCTTAGCTGCCAGAGGGAGCCAGGTTCAAGTCACAATTCTGCCATTTAGCACATCTGAGGATGCTGGCAAGACGCTTCACTCCCCGCGAGGCTCTGTTTCCGCACAGCTTATTAAAAAACGCTTTCTCCACCTTACCTTTTGCTCCTAGGGTATGCTGTGTGAATCCTCATAAAGCCTTCGATAAACTGTCCTAGAATGTAGTGCGGTATAAATAAAGTATAGCTGCAAGACAGAGATAATATTTGCCGTGCGGGAGTTCAGGGAGGATTAGAGGGAAAGTAGGCAAAGCACCTGGCAGAGGGCGGCTGCCATTGTCATCCGCATCATTATTTTTGGTGAGACTGAATCTTGGCAAATACCTCCTCAGACATCAAGCAGGAAACCAATTTCCTTGAAAATAAATGTCACAGATATGAAAGGCTTATCAGGAAATAAATAATCTCTAATCAGGACTCCATCCAGGGGTAGAGTCTGGCCGCGGCAGTGGCTTCAGAGTGGCCCAGTGTGACCCCATAGGAAGGGGGAAAGATGGAACTGAAGGCTGTGCTTTGCCAATGAGACGCTCTAACTCTGTGACCTCACCAGGGAGACTGCAGGGCCAGGGGTGAGTCAGATGGAACCGGATGAGTGGGCACTGCCAGATGACTACAGAGAGGTGGGAACGGACAGCTCTGCTGAGAGCCACTGTAAGCGCAAATCCAATGGAAAATAAGCCTGGAATGCAATAACAGTGACACAAGCAATAATAATAATAATATAAATTTATGGCTGAGAGTATTTGGGAGAGCAGAATATATCAAAACTGAAGGCCTATCCAGCTCTTCAGTAAGTGAATTATAGCATAAAACTTCACAATTAACAAAAAGTGAAGGGTATGCGTGAAGTGATACTGGAAAAAGTGGATAAGAATGGATACATTTAGATATTGATTGACAGATAAACCAGCCAAAAGAGAAAAATATGAGTTCTCCATAACTGCAGAGAAATGCCAGGCACAGGGGTCTCCTCAAGTCAAAGACAGCTGGGCTGACAACATGCCCGTGTGGTCTGAGCACTTGAGAGAGCGGAACAGGAAGGTCATGAATTAGAAGAGGCCACCTCAGGTTAGAGAGACGCTGTGTAGAAATAGAAACAGCCAAACAAAATGAAGCCAATGGAAAAGGGGAATCTCTTCATGTACTGTCAGGGAGGGGTGAGACAATGTCCCACTCTACAGCGTATTTTCACTGGAATCTTGGGAAGGAAGGGGTGTAGGGGGGTGCTCTGTGGATGAAGTACTTCAGAAAGTCAACTGAGATGGAAAGATGGAGCTTGGCTCACTACTTCAGACATTTCAGTTTATGGTTGCTCAAGCCTGATGCTTTTGGTGAGGCAGAATATCATGTAAGGAAGGCAGGGAGAAATAAAAGGAGCAAAGAGAGACAGGAGGGGTTTAGGCCCCAAGTCCCCATGAAGAACATGACTTCCCTCTACGAGAGATCAGTCCCTAAAGGTTTTACCCCTCGCAGAAGGGCTCCTGCTTACAAATCAAGCTTCAACACATGGGTATTTTCAACATTCAACCATGACAAAGTGAGAAAGTGGCTTCAAATATGATGCTAGAAAGAGCTGATGTTAGAATTTTTCAAAATTAATGGAGAACATTAATAAATTTATATATGCTCAGCAAACCCAAGGTATGGAAAGTCCAATGAAAATAACATCCAGAGACCTGGCCAGGGTGGTGCCCTTCTGAAGTTCCAGCACTCAGATGGCTGAAGGTTATGAGTTCAAGGCCAGCCTGGACTACATAGTGAAAACCCTCTTAAAATAATATGACATTTTAAAACATAATAATGATAATCATCGATATTAATCATCATCATTATTACTATTATTAGTTATAGGTTTCTAATTCATACATAGGTGCACGATATTTATCATGTTAAAAACTAAACACAAGGAGGAAAATCTTTAAATCATAGGAGAAAAGGATCATACATTTAGGAATGCAGAGGAAACTCCCAAGTGTCCTACCAAGTACAATTCAGTTGAAGGGAAAGAACTGTATGGAAAGATTAGAGGGAGCAGAGGCTGGAAAACACACAGAAACAGAAATGCCCAACACCCTGAAAGGTAAAATTCCCAATACCTGGTGCTCATATTACATTCCTGGCTATAAGTAATAAACTTAAAATATTAAGTTAGGGAAAATGTCATTCTAACTCTGATGAAAAGAGGCTAGGGAGGAAAATGCACCATGTCAACCCTGGTCAAAAATAATTAGGGTGAAAATACATAGCATGATGACGCAGAGAGAAGGGTGTGCCGTGCTAACACCAGCCAGAAGAGAGCTGGGGTGAGCATGCTAGTCAAACAGTATGGACTGCAGAGCAAAGCATGTTGCCATGAATAACGCTCATCTCATATTGGGGGAAGTCCATCAAGAGGACATAGCAGTATGAATCTTTCAGCACTTGAACAAATTTTTAGGTTTGCTTCAGAATATAAAAAGCAAAATTTGATAGAATTTCAAGGAAAAGCAGATAGGTCCATATATATATATAACCAGGGCTCAGAAAATAAAATAATTTACAGCAGACTCAAACAATGTTGTCAATCAACCTCTCTTAATTAATATTTATAAGAAAATATATTGCTTTTTCAGAGGACCTGAGTTCAATTCCCAGCACTTACACCAGGCAACTTACAATCATCTGCAACTCCAGTTCTAGGATATTCCATGCCTCTGATCTCTGCAGACACCTGCTCTCACGTGCATATACCTACACATAGACATACATACATATGCATAATTTAAAACAGGAAAATTGTTTTTAACTGTTTCATGCCTCACATGAATATACACCAAAAAAAATCAAAACAGATTGCAAGCTTAGGCATGAAACATACAGCTATGAAATTTCTCAAGAAAGGAAAGAAGGAAAACAGAATGAAATCTTCACAACCTTGGGTTTCTCAGATATGACATCAAAAGCAAGATTCAAGAAAAACATATTGTTCTTTCCCAATCTAAAGTGTTATGACATCATTAAGGAAATGAGAACAGAGCCACAAACTGGGGCACAGTGTAACGGCGTAAACGAATGCAGACAGATTGTAAAAATATATATATATATATATATATATATATATATATATATATATATATAGCTTTAATGTAGAAATAGACTTACAGAACCACCATTCCGGTGGAGACCAGGAAAGCAGAAGCGATGGCTGGGAGCACTCTCGCCAAATTTATAGGCAGACATTAGCCCGAGGCGAACACGCCCCCCAAGGGGCGGGACTTATCCCTACAGCACAGTATTTGTGAGACAGATAACTAATAAGGACTTGTGCCCAGATAATTCAAAGAACCCTAAAGACTCAAAGCTAAGGGCTGGAGAGATGACTCAGCAGATACCGGCAGCACCATGCAAGCCTGATGACCTGAGAGTCACTCCCTGGGATCCATTAAAGAGATGAGAGGCCCGAATGAACCTCCACACACAGAGGAGCATGTGCAGACCCACCATAACATCCTACATCTACTACTATTACTACTACTACTAATAATAATAATAACTATAATTTAAAGACTGAAATAATAAAATCATAATTTCTTAAGTAAGCAAAACAATTTAGTGAACACATATTAAAAACATCTAACAGACAGACTGAGCAGGTTATATTTAGGAATATATGTATGTACATATATGCATACAATAACAATGAAGAAAAGAGGCCATGAATTTGAAAGAAAAGGAAAGAAGGGACTATGGGAAGATTTGGAGGAAAGACATAGAAAGGAGAAATGCTGTAAGTATATTCTAATTTTTTTAAAGTTTCATACATGCACACATACACAAATATATATACATAAAACCACATGACACATGCTAAGTTGTTCCATGGCACTGGCCATTAGGATGAGAACCATGATATACTATTACCCTCTGACTGCACTAGCTAAAGGTAGAACTGCCCATTACAAGTGTTGAGAGCTAAAATTCATATGCGCCTGCAATTCAGTGAAGGGACGTGAAAGTCACTTGTCTTATAGGCTAAGGCTCGTCCCACTCCACACTTCCCACTGACCTTGGCAGTTGTCCCAAGGTCCTGGCATCTCCTGGTGCCAACTTCTGTCCTAGTTTTTTCTGTTTCTGTGATAAAACACTGATCAAAGACAACTTGGAGGGAGTAAAGGGTTTATTTGGCTTACAAGTTGTAGTCTGTCATCATGGGAAGCCAGGGTAGGAGCTTGAGACAGGGACATGGATGGGAACTCAAGCAGAGACCATGGAGGAACCCTACTCATTGAGTTGCTTCCTCTGGCTTGTTCAGCTCCCTCTCTTCTACATCCTAAGCCCACATGTCCAGGGATGGCTCTGCTCACAGTGGGCTGGTCCTTCCAAATCAATCAGCAATCATGAAAACGACATACCCACAGACATGCCCACAAACCAATCTGATTAAAGGGAACACCTCAATTGAAGGTCCCCCTTCCCAGATATGTCTAGATTTGTATGAATGCTATAAGACGGAGGTACCTCAAGCTCCTGCTGCTTTGGGTGGAAATTGATTTAAATGAGATCCTTTGTTCAAGTTGCTAAACGAAGTACAGTATTGAGGTAGTAAACAGCTCACTGCCCAGTGTGATCCCATCTGAAAATTTTTCTATTCATAAAAGCTGTGTGATGCTGTTTAGCTCCCAGTACGTACATGGGTGCAACCTCTCAACCTTAGGAAGGAGCAAGGGGTCACTCAGTTGAAAGAAAATATGCTAAGACCAATTAGACACATACTGCCTCCCATCCATTTGGGGGTCCTAGATCTCTTGGTTCCCTTTGGTTCCTTGTTCCTGGACCACTTGGGACTTTGTCACAAGGCTGTTATTAAAGACAGGTCTGACAAGTCCCCAACATGGGTGGCTGGCCTCGGCATATGGAGGTATTTTTAGCAGTTGATCTCCAAGCATAGACAGATGTTTCTTAGCTGTTCACAGTGGGGTGTCTCCTTGAAGTCTGTCCTGTTACCCACACTCGGTCTCCAGAACAGCTTGGGTGAAAGAAGCAATACCACTTTAGACAATTACAATAATTTTGACTTTAGGGAAATCAGTTTTTATTCATCTTAAAATGAGCATCATGCTGCCTTAGAAAGTACATGTGTTTCCAGAAAGTGATCTAAACAGTAAACCCAGCTTCATCATTGTTATTCTTATAAAGCTGCAGATAGGAATGCTATGAAGAAAGAAAAAGAAAGGAAGGAAGGAAGGAAGGAAGGAAGGAAGGAAGAAAGAAAGAAATCAACTCTACATTGGGTTGGAGGGGGCGTCATGAATAGTAAAGACCATGACTTTTTTTTTTGTTGGCGTTGGTGCAGTGGGTAGTTTTTAAGTTTTGGAGTCCTTCAACACTTTACACGGATTCCAAGAATCCCTTCTTCCTCTTGCCAAGCAAGAATCATCTTCCTAGAGCCACAGAATTATCTTCTAGATTATGTGACCTCCTGAGGCTCCCTTTTAGATGCTGATATTCATGTCTATATCTCCTTTTCATGAAATCGGTTAGTCAGTACCACCACGACCTGGTAAACTGTAATAGAATGCTTCACTGGCCAGGACCAACCTGTTATAACATCCCTCAGGCCCGAGAACTCCTCAGTGTGTACAAAAAGAGCTCTCGGGCCAACTGCTTATTCTTTCTGCTTAAACTTTCATAATGACTTGGTTTAATGTAGGAATAATACACTCTGTGTGTGGTTAAGCCAGTGGAGTGCTTACCTAGCATGCCCAAAGCTCTGAGGTCAATTTCCAGCACCACACAACAAGTTAGGTACAGTAATATATACCTATGATCTCGCAGTCGAAAGGTGGATATAGGAGGATCAAAGGTTCAAGGCCATCCTTAGCTACACTGGCAGTTTGAGGCCAACCTGTGGTATATGATACTCTGTCTCCAAAACGTAAAAATAAAAATAAATAAAACATGAATATTTGTGCTTAAAACTGAACGTAAAAAAGTCAAAGGAAGTTTTGAGTCAAGTACAGTAAAACTGGACATCTAAGGCTCTGCCAGCCTTGAGCACCTAAGAGAAATCCAGTCCAATGGCTCGCTCCCCAGGAAGAAAGAGACAGTAACTTCTTCTCAGATGCCCTGATGTCTGCAAAGCAGCCGACAGATGTCCTCCACCCTGTGCATGTGGGATGATGGCCAGGTCAGGAAACATGAACCGACAGAAGACAAAGACATCACAACTGGAGAATGTCAGCTGCCGATGACTGACTCCCAATAACATGGGAAGACATTGGAGGAAATGCTTGACTCGCAAATAAAGGATGTGAGCTCCAGGCCCAGAATGTGAGTCAAAAGCCAGACACACTTGGCATCCCGGTAGCGGTGAGATGGGAGACGGAGGCAGATGGTGGGTTCGCCTGACCTACTCGGTGAAGTTCCAGGCCAGTGAAAGACCTTGTTTCAAATAAAAAGTAAAAGGTGCCTAAAAAAATAAAACCAAAGGCTATCCTCTGAATTCCATGTGCCTGCATTATACATGAACACGCAAACACACATACAGTCACCGTTTGGGATACAGCCCATCATGCTGGGCAGTCACGGTTTGGGGTACAGCCTCTCATGCTGGGCAGTC
The DNA here is from genome assembly GCF_018167655.1 of Microtus oregoni. Taxonomy (NCBI): domain Eukaryota; kingdom Metazoa; phylum Chordata; class Mammalia; order Rodentia; family Cricetidae; genus Microtus; species Microtus oregoni. Next base: position 26,769,867 of record NW_024543086.1, on the reverse strand, counting down.
ACAGTTTGGGGTATAGCCCATTATTGCTGGGCAGTCACAGTTTGGGGTACAGCCCATTATTGCTGGGCAGTCACAGTTTGGGGTATATCCCATCCTTGCTGGCAGTCACAGTTTGGGGTATACCCCATCATTGCTGGGCAGTCATGGCAACAGGAGTGTGAAGCAGGCAGTTACAATGCAGCCCCTATCAGATGAACACTGATGCTCAGATCACTGACTGTCATTCAGTCCCTGACCCCAGCCTATGGGATTGTACCCCCCACATTCAAGGTGGATCCTTCCGCCTCAGTTAACATTCCTGGAAACACTCTTGTGAGCAACACACCTAGAGGTGTATCTCCACAATAATTCTAAATCCAGCTATCAAAATGTGCAAACCCCAGGTTCCATCTCCATCACTGAGAAAAACACTTAACCTTTAAATTTGGGGGATGCATTTTAACTATATTATGCATATTCTGGGAGAGTTTCAGCACTTCGACATTTTATCTGAGATGTAGATATTACAATGAAAGTGCCAGATAAAATTCAAGAAGTGCCTAGCTAAAAAGTAAAGTAGACCTTTCTCTTACACATTAAGAGACCCCTGGAAGTCCACACCGAGGACTAAAAATGGACAAAGCAACACCATTGAGCAGGGACTTCCCTGCTGCTACTGAAGTCAAAGCTGGGGTTTGAAACACTTGGAGGCAGCCTGACTTTGGGTGGCACTGGATGGGAGAGGAGTCCTTGCTCATCTTGGGACAGGAACGAGGAGGAGGAAGAAAGTGGTGGCTGGAATAGAAATGGGAGCAAAGAGACAGAGGAACAAGGCAAAAATGTGCAGAGTTGGTGAGATGGCTTCTCGGGGCTACAACCTGCCATGGGGGGCATGGAGACCTGAGTCTGAGCCCCAGAACCCACATGAAAAAGACAGCTGTGGTGGCTCACACTTGTAATCCCACCACAGTGAAGGCAGTGACCACTCTGGGCCAGCAACCTAGCATAATCCATGTTTCAAAAAACAAGACGGAGGGAGGACACCTGAGAAATGACACCAAGGTTGACCTTTGACCTCTACATGCACATATACACATGTGTCATGCACTACACACACACACACACATACAAAAGTGCACCCACACACTTATAAGTACATACATAGGCACACAAATATACAGAGAGAGAAAGTGGAAAGAAGAGGAATCAGAAAAATGGATTTATTGCATACTTCTTGGTTTCAGAGTTACAAGGCTATATCATATAAAGACTAAAATTCTACAAAGAAAGGTGAAATTCACTCATCGCCTTCTGTGCATTTTACTCAAGGTCCTTCTCACCTTCTGTCCACATAAGAGAGATTTTTAAATGGGTTTATATTTTGCAGGCAGCTTTTTAATCTAGCTGCAATTTATTTCTGATACAATAGGATGGAAATTTAATTTTTTTTCTACCAAATAACAAAATGTCCAGTGGTGTTAGGAAGGTGCGCCTTTTCTTTTACACTGTGCACTTTCCTCCACAAGCCATCAGCCACGTTATTAGAGTTCTACACTATGGTTCTGGCCTTTCTATTTGCACCGTAGCCTGGCATTAAAAGGCACATGTCTGGAATCAGACAAGCCAAGGTCAGAAACCAGTCCACTAACTAGCTCTCCCGCCATTGCTTGTCCTGTGAAATCTCTCATCCAATTCACGCTCATCTTCTGTCCATTTTCCTCAAGGTCCTTCTCACCTTTCTGTTTGCATATAAGAGATTTTAAATGGATTTGTATTTTGTAGCTAGTTCTTAAATCTAGTTGCTACTTATTTTTGATACACCAAGAATAGAGATTTAATTTTTCTTCATGAGTTTGTTAACAACTAAAGCATCTTTCTTTTTTAAAAAAAATATTTGTTATGCATACATGCATGTGTGCATTTGTTTGTGTGTGTGTATGTGGGTGTGCACATATGCAGGCTCTCATATGGTATACATCTGGAGGTCAGAGTCTTGGTGTCAGGCCTCATCTTATACCTTGTTAGAGACAGGCTCTTTAGTCATCCACTGAAATCTCCAGACTGGCTAGCTTATAAACTTCCCAGAATTCTCTCCTCTCTGTCTTTCCTTTCCCAATATAAGTCCTGGGGTTACAGATGTAAATAAAAATGTCCAGCTTGAAAGAGTGTTCTAGCTAGCCTTCTAGTAACTGCTATGGAACACTGACCAAAAGCAACTTGGGGAGCAAGAGGGTTCGTTTGGATTAATGTGCTATAGTCCACCATCAAGGGAAGTCAAGGTCGGAACTCAAGGCAGAAATCTGGGTGCAGAAACATAATCAAAGATAATGAGGGATGGACACTGCTTACCAGCTTTTTCTACCCCCTCCTACAGAGCTCAGAACCACCTGCCACGCCCTCCTGCCCCAACCAGCAATCAAGAAAATGCCCCCACATACTCATTGGCCAATCTGACAGAAGCAATTCCTCAGTTGAGACTCCACCCCAGGTATGTCTAGATTTGTACTAAACTGACAAATAACTATCGCACACAGGCTCTGGGAACCCAAACTGAGAGCCTCAATGGACCATCTCCCCAGCCCCAGTTAAAATTCTTTCACAGTTCCCAGAACATGATGAGAATCCAATAAATATTAACTCACAGGTATAATTTCGTTGTTCTGTAGCTCTGTTCTCACTATTCCTTCCAAAAATATTTTTTTCAAGTTTCTATCATGGACTAGAAACCACGCTGGGGCCCTCTGGGACAGGGAAGACTCAGAAAGTGCATCTTGTCTACATACATGCCTATCTTCTATGTGCAAATTTAGGGCTGCTACTGCTCCCCATATGGACCTGCTGGAACTGTGGTAAGGTGTTAGGGTGATGTGGGAGTCCCCTCTCTGTGCTGTAAATACTATTAATGAATAAAGAAACTTCCTTGGCCTGTTGATAGGGCAAAACTTAGGTAGGTAGGAAAGATGGAACTGAATGCTAGGAGAAGGAAGGCAGAAAGTGAAATGCCATGGATCCAGGGCTGGAGGTAGACATGCTGAAACTTTGCTGGTAGGCCATGACATCATGGGGATTCACAGATTAATGGAGATGGGTTAAACTAAGAAGTAAGAGTTAGCCAATAAGAAGCTAGAGCTAATGGGCCAAGCAGTGATTTAATTAATACAGTATCTATGAGATTATTTTGGGGCTAAGCTAGCTAGGCAACCAGGATGAACAAGCAGCCCCCTGCTCCTATGGTACTAACAGCCCTACCTTTAAAATGGTTAACTGAGAAACCAATATGGCTTAAGCAGTGACCACTAGCTGAGGAAAAGTTGCAGACTTTAGAACAGGTGGTACAAGAGCAACTAAATGCTCGACATATAGAAAAATCTACCAGCCCTTGGAATTCTCCTATATTTATTGTTAAAAAGAAATCTGGAAAATGGAAAATGGTGACAGATCTTAGGGCTATCAACAAGGTTATTCAACCTATGGGCCTTCTACAATCTGGAATTCCTCTGCCTTCTCTGTTACCAAAGGGATGGCCTCTCACAGTTAATGATTTAAAGGATTGTTTCTTTACTATACCTTTATAAGAAAAGGATAGAGAAAAGTTTGCCTTCACAGTGCCTACTTCAGCCTACTAGGAGATATCAATGGACTATTCTTCCATAAGGAATGCTCAATAGCCCCACTCTGTGCCAACACTTTTTAAGTCAGCCATTGGAAATAATACATAAGCAATTTCCTAAGTCTATAATCTACCATTACATGGATGACATTTTGTTATCTGACTCAAATACAGATACTTTAGAAAGGATGTTTGAAGAAGAAAGTCTTGCCTAAATGGGGATTACAAATTGCTCCTGAAAAGATTCAAAGGGGAAGTTCTTAATTACCTAGGTTACAGAATAGGTTTACAGAAAATTAGAACACAAAAGGCACAAATTAGGAGACACCAGTTGCGGACTCTTAATGACTTTCAAAGATTATCAGGAGACATTTCTAGTCTACGACCAGCTGTTGGGATAACACCTGATCTTATAATTCATTCAAACAAAACCTCAGATGGTGATAAAAACTTGAATAGTCCCAGAGAATTAACAGCTGAAGTGGAAAAGATATTGATGATTGTCGAGGAGAAATTAGAGGAAGTAGATGTGAATAGGGCAGAATTTAGGTAGGCAGGGAGGACTGGACTGAATACTGGGGGAAAAAAGGGTGGAGTCAAGGAGACATCATGGAGCCTCTGCCACCAGAGTCAAACATGATGAAACTTTGCTGGTAGGCCACAACCTTGTGGTGTTGCACAGGTTAATAGAGATGGGTTAGACTAAGATGTAAGAGTTAGCCAATAAGAATCTAGGGTCTTAGGTCAAGCAGTGATTTAATGAATACAGTTTCTCTGTGATTATCTTGGTTCTGGGTGGCAAAGATGAACATGCAGCCCCTCCTCTGACAGATTGGCACTCACCTGGCCAACTAAATCCACGTAAAACATGAGAGGGCTTGAAAAGGAATTCTAGACAACAACAAAACAAAAAAACAGAGTTTAACACGGATTCTTGCTGTATGCTGGCAGGGTGCCGCAGCTCTTTTAAGAGAGGTTTTCCTGACTCAGCAGCAGCAGCAGAAAAAAACCATGCCATTTTTAAATGCAGGCTTTCTGGGATGTGTTGCCGGCATGACCTCTGACTCTTTTGGGAGACCAAGTATTTGGATGAGGTTTGTGAACAGAGTGCTGCAGCTTGCTTGATGGCAACTTGGACCTACTATGTGCCTGGAAGCAGGGCGGTGTTTATGGCTCAGATGCGCAAGCGGCTCCACAATGCTGCACTGGGCAGGGCATGCAGGTAGTACCATATTTGACCTAGTAATGTTGCAGCTTAGGTTGTTAAGCACTTAGCATTTTAAGAAGTGCTTCTGGTCAGAAAATAATTACAAATATGCAATAAAGACAAATCCAGACAAGTCATAGTGTTGGATAAATGTACTTAGGTTTGAAAAAGAAAAGAATGCTTTAAAAAAGATGGGTAAAGTCTTTAAAGAGACAGAGTACAGATAGTCATAGATTAAAAGAAGTAAAGAAAATAAGCCATGTAAAAATGGAAATTCAAAGAGAGTCTGGATTATGTATATTATTATGTTTTCTTTAAATATTTTGACTGTGAATTAGCTAAATACAGAGAGACATTTCATTTTATGGGCTGTTAAGCTAAATCAGCATGTATTTATAAGGGTATCTTGACTTCAGAATTTGGGTCTAAGGATATGGTGCTTTGGAAAAAAAGTTCTTCTTTTATCTCCACAAAGGATGAGAACATGTGGGTTCATTCCAGGCTAATATGGTTTGATGGACCAAGAACCCCTGAAAGGTCACCATGAACACCCCAAAAATGCCCTCAAAAATTACTTTGCCCAGTAAACAGCAGGAAGCATTTGGAGATAAAAAAAACTATGCCCATAAGTCCAAATATTGTTTATAAATGTTTGTTTACATTTAAAGGGGGATATGCTATAGAGATGAACATTAGCTTTGGTTATGGATCTTGTTTTATTGATATAAATTTAAGGTAAATTTTGTTATACTGTATATGTATATTTCTGCCTTGATTAAGGTATTGCGTTTGTGCAGTTCATTTAAAAGTATAATGTATAATTAAGAAATATAGGTTAGTAGATAGTCATCTATAATAGTCAATGTTATAGTCATGTTAGTTAGGTTTTCTAGATATATAGAGTTATATTTCAGTTAGGTAGGTATTCTCCAAATCTTTCAGAGACCTTCAGAATATGGCATTTATATGTTTTAAAAATTTAGGAGTTTTCATGACAGTGAGACACATCTGCTCCTGGCAGCACCAAGCTATTTCAAAAGGATGATGGGCATTGAAGAGGCTCCTTATGGAGTTGGTTAGCCATTTGGGCAAGAAACTGCTCCTGCCTGAACTGCTTCACTGGACATGCAGGACCCACAGAAAAATGATTGCTAAGCTTGCCTAAAGGTGAGATGGTCCTTCATGGTTCCTGCTTCATGTAAGAGTCTATGGGACATCCTACAGGACACAGAAGAAACTGACTGGCAAACTGCCAATATAGGCAGACCTGTCTTTGGAATTTCCTGCTTCATGAAAAAGTCTGCTGGATACTGTGGGCCTGTATGCTGAAGATGGATGCCCCAACAGAACAGAAAATCTGGGTGACTGGGTAGCGAGATGTCTCTGTTAATTCTAGAGTTTTGGAAGTTGTTTACAATGTACTTCCTGTTTAATTAAGTAATATATCCTTCTGGAGTCTTTGATGATGTTGAAGAATTTATAGTTATAGTTATAGTTTTCCTTAGTTATGCTAAAAGATAAAGTAGATATAAATATTTTAACTGCAATTCTTATTTGACACCTGCTTTGTTATATGTAATTTGACTATGTTAAAATTAAAGCCTTCCTTTTTATTTAAACAGAAAAGAGGAGGTGATGTGGGACTCCCCTCTGTATGGTGTAAATACCATTAATGAATAAAGAAATTGCCTTGGCCTGTTGATAGGGCAGAATTTAAGTAGGCAGGGAAGATGGAACTGAATGTTGGGAGAAGAAAGGTGGAAAGGGAGATGCCATGGATCCAGGGCCGAAGGTAGACATGCTAAAACTTAGCTAGAGCTAATGGGTCAAGCAATGATTTAATGAATACAGTTTCTATGTGATTATTTCAGTTCTGGGCAGCCAGGACAAACAAGCAGTCTCTATCCTACACTAGGGTATCCTGGCTCTGAAAGATCAGATAGGGTTTCATCAGCAGTCTTTAGGGGAAAGAAGATGGGAATTGATAATCACAAGAGAGATACAGAATCTTTACATTGGAGTTATTCATCATCCCAAGTGTGAAACTGCCGGTGTCTTGGATACATGAGACCCCATGAAAACAGCTCTTCTCCTTCCATAGCTTCTTCCCTCCCCCAGATAAGCAGATTCCACTTTCGAGCATTAAAGTTGAAGAAATTGTCCCCACAAGGCTCTCCAACCAGAAGAATACTCACTATCTTCAGCATTGGAGACCAAGAACTAGGTTCAAGGTACCAGTAAAGATCATTTGACAGAATTTCAGTTCAGCAGGTATACCACATCATACAAACAGCATGGATTCTCCTCACACACTGCCCTCCCTCAGTTGCTGGCTCCCAGGAAAAAACGTTCCAATATCAAGCAGATGCAGAGATCCACAGCTAAGCACTGGGTTGAGCTCCTGGAGTTCAGTCAAAGAAGGGGGAGCAATAATATGAGCAAAGGGGTCAAGATCGTGATAGGGAAACCCACAGAGACATCTGGTGTGTGCTAGTGGATTGACAGCAAGGGAGCCTGCATAGGACCGAACTAGGCCCTCTGAATGCAGTGGCAGCTCTGTGACTTGGGCAATCTGTGGGCCCACTGGCAGTGGAGCCAGGATTTATCCCTAGAGAATGAACTGACTTTTTGAAGCCCACTCCCTATGGAGGGATACCTTGTTCAGCCTAGTTACAGGGGGCAGGGGCTTGTTTCTACCTCAACTTGATATGCCAGACTTTGTTGACTTCCTATAGGAGGCCTTACCCTTTGGGAGGAGTGGATGGGGGGGCTGGAAGGGATGGTGGGTAGGAGAGTGGGAGGAGGGAAAGGGAGGGGGAACTGTGGTTTGTATGCAAAATGAAAAACAAAAACTTTTAAATAAAAAAAAGAAAGAGATGAAGTTCCAATCTCAGTACCTCACTTCTGCTGTAAACCTAGGCTTAAACCAAAGCTAGCATGGCCTCCATGGCACCCTTCCTAGGCGTCTCTAAAGTCTGTTTCCCTGCCCCATGAAGCTCTTCTTTATACATTAAATGACCATGTACTTTTCCAAGAGGCAACCCCTGCTGTTCTCATTTGCACTCACCAAACAACAAATAAAACAGGGCCCAATTCAGCCATCTAGATCCACCCCAGATTCACAAACCTCACTGCAAAGCCCAAATACATTTAGTGGCTGCAGGATGATACACAGGTCTGTCCACATTTACAGGCCTCCTGGAACAGACAGAAGCCTCAGCAGTTTGGTTCCAGGGTAAATTCAGGCAGGTCCTGAACATATAAGAGAAATAAACAATTGAGAGGGAACAAATGACTTATTTACTCAATGTGTCTTTTCCCAGTGTATCTGTGCTCTTCCATGGTGCCCTGTTGTCTCTGTCTCTTGCCCCCTTGTCCTTTTGTCTCTTGCCCCCTTGTATCTCCACCCTTTGTAGGGTCTCCTGCAGCACCTTTCACTTTCTGTCTTTGTTCTTTGTGTGGTCTCCTGCTGCATCCTTTGTATCTTTTCACACAGCCCTTCCAGTGGAAAACTGCAGTCTCTCCTGCCGCCTGCCCTGTGACAGCTTCAGATGTTTACATCTCAGAATGAAGCTGAAGATGCTCTGAATGTATTAGAAGGAACAGAGAAAATAAAGGCAGGGGTCACTCAGCTTTACCCTCGGGCGCCTCAGAAAAGAGATTACAGCTAAGATTTCTCCTCCATTCCACTTTAAGATGCCTGTCGCTAAGCTAAGGTGTTTGAGTTGCAGGGAGGGGGCATCTGTCAAATGGTTTTCCTTCTTGTAGTCCGTTTAGGCCTCCTTTAAACTCCCTATGTCTGATGTACTTACGCCTTGATGTCTGCAGCCTTTATATACCCCTCTACGTTATATACCCCTCTATGTTATATACCCCTCTATATTATATACCCCTCTATATTATATACCCCTCTATGTTATATGCCCCTCTATGTTATATACCCCTCTATATTATATACCCCTCTATATTATATACCCCTCTACGTTATATACCCCTTTATATTATATACCCCTCTATGTTATATGCCCCTCTATGTTATATACCCCTCTATATTATATACCCCTCTATATTATATACCCCTCTATGTTATATGCCCCTCTATATTATATACCCCTCTATATTAGCTACTTGGAGGGCAGACTGCCTTGGTTTATACCCAGCCTTCCAACTTCCAAGATTTGACTCTCCAAGAAAGTTACTTCAACTGATTGTTTTTTGTCCTTAACTATGTAATAGGGATGGTTTTAATCATGCTCGCCTCACTGAGCAAGTGTATGGACTAGCTGATTTACCATAGGTAAGAAGGACAGACCAGCCAGTCAGTAAACTGCCTGTTACTCAAGCATCAAGACCTGAGATCAGATCCCAAGGCAGCACATGTCTACAACTCTAGGCTAAGGTGGTGGAGAAATGGTGAGCTCCAATCTCAGTGAATCTCTCAAAAACTTAAAGAACAATAGAAATTCAAAATTCTGCCCTCCTCATCTGCATGTGTGTGCACGCGCGTGCATGAGCGCACACACACACACACACACTAGACAAATGCACTCATACATAGATACAAACATGGCAAGGGTGCTGACCAACTAAAAGCGTTGAATAAACATGAATGCTGATGGTGGTGGTGGTGATGAGGAAAGAGGAGAAGGAGGTGGAGAAAGGTATGGTTGATTCCTGAGCACTCATTGTCCTTACTTCCCTGAAAACAGAATTAGTGTCTCATTCACGAATGGAGGATTCATCAATTTGATAAACAGACCTTCCCATCTGAAACATCTTGCCAAAAAAATATACAAAGTGAGTATTTGCTAAATCCTTGTTTTAAATGAGTTCATGAGGCTGGATAGATGTCTCTGTGGTTAAAAGCACTTACTGCTCTTTTAGAGGACCCAAACTGGGTTCTAGCACTCAAGTTGGGCAGCTCTTAGCTGCCTGGAACTTCTATCTATGGTCTTCTCATGTGCACATAGGCGCATGTGCATGTACACACATACACACACAACTAAAAATAAGTCTTTTAAAATTTTGATGAGTCATAAATCTATATATCTTTCTCAATACTCAGCATTAAATACGTCTCCAATCAGCATTAGTCAATATAATAAATTAATAAAGGAACAACCGCCAGAAAGTGTGCTAAGCCCATAGGTCCATCTTGGACTGCCACATTTTATCCTGGTAACTTTCTGTCAGGAAGGACATAGACCCTTATCTCCTGGAAGGTGTTCAAAAGAAACAATAGGCCCAATGTGTGGAGATTTCCAACGAACACTCTCGACTTTAATAAGTACCTTTGGGTCTAGCTGGATTCCCTCTGAGAGAAGCCAAAACTAATTTGGCACTCTTTTGCCTTCTGATACACTTTCAATAGGGACAAAAGCAACTTTAATCCCCCCAGGACCTATAAATAATTCAGTCCCATTTGTGTGTCACCAAATCTCTTTTAACAGAAACCGTACAAAAAGGTCAGGGCCAAATAAATGTCTCCTCAATGTTTGTGCATAATGTCAAAGTGTATTTTTAGGGCAGATAGTTCAGAGAAGAGCCAAAGAGAAACGTGTTCAGATGTAGATACTCTGGGTAGAGTGGGGTGGGCTTTCTGCACAGCTTTTAGAGACAGATAGATCTTGCCTGCACTGATAGCCTGAAAGGGGTCTACTGACCAAATGACATGGTGCCACTTAAACTTTCTCCCAAACTCAGAAATGGCACCAGAGTGTGTTTTACCTCAAGTTTCTTAAGCTTTCAGAATGTAGTGGTACTGAACAAGAGAAACCAACTCTCCCTGTTTATGAATTAAATACAGTAGGGGGAGAAATAGCAATGGGCAGGACCAAGGGCATACATTTCTTGGCTGTCACTCTGGTTGTGTGATGCTGGGTAAAGCACCTTAACAAAGCCTCCATTTCTCCATCACTAAAATGGAGGTAACTTCAAACCCTCTGCCTTAGTGAGGGTTTCTATTGCTATGATGAAAAAAACACCAGAAAGCAAGTTGGGAAGGAAAGGGTTTATTCAGTTTCCACTTCTTCCACAGTTCATCACTGAAAGAAATCAGGACAGGAGCCTGGAAGCAGGAGCTGATGCAGAAGCCATGGAGGGGAGCTGCTTACTGGCTTGCTCCCCATGGCTTGCTCAACTTGCTTTCTTATAGAACCCAGGACCAGCAGCCCAGGGATGACACCACCCACAATGGCTATACCCTCCCCATCAGTCACTAACTATGAAACTGTCCTGCAAACATGTATACAGCCTAATCTTATGGGGGCATTTTCTTAACTGAGGTTCCTCCTCTCAGATGAATTTACGTAGTGTCCAGTTGACATAAAACTGTCCAATACATTGTAATAGTTTAATAAAAATGCTGCATATCTCCGGTAACTATAGTGGCAGAAATGCTGCAAGTCTCTGAGTGGCAGCAGTGGGCAGCGGGCTGTGAGACCACTTTGCAGGTTTCCAAGCAGGGGAAGGCAGCAAACAGTGGGTCCCGAGAGCAGCCAGTCCCAGGCAGGGATGGTACAGTTCCCTGAGTGACTGCAGCAGGCCATGAGGAGAGACAGACAGATGAGCACACCACAAGACCTTGCCACAGGTCTCCGAAGGCGGTTGGTCCCAGGCAGGGAACCATGTGGAGGGTAGAGACAGACTAATAGGAATGCCATGCAAAGTGAGGTTGGATATTTATTTAGTGGGTTATGGAAGGGAAGAGGAAGAAGGAGAGAGAGAGAGAGAGAGAGAGAGAGAGAGAGAGAGAGAGAGAAACAGAAGGGGAGAAGTGGGCTGCCTCTTGGGGGAGAGACAGAAAGGGAAGAAACTCAGGCTGGAAGCTGAAAATCAGCTTGCCTTGGCAGACAAGGGAGGGAGTAGGCGTGGCTTGTCTCTTAAAGAGACAGAACAGATCATTACACATTCCCTGTGTCTTAGGGTTTGTTCTGAAATGTCCCCCCAAAGGATCATATGTTTGAATGTTTGGTCCCTGATATTTTGGGGAGGTTGTAGAACCTTAAGAAGAAGGAGTTTCATTGGAGGGAGTTGGTCCCTGGGACTGGGCTCTGAGGTTTTATAGTATAGTCTCACTTTTTATTTACTCTTTGTGTCTGGACTGCAGATGCAATGTGACCAGCTGCCTCCAGTGGCCTGCCTAGGTGGCTCACATGGAGCAAGAGGGCAAAGCCTGCCTGGGGATCCACCCAGGCTTCTCTCTGCTTTCTGGTCAAGCTGCATCTCATCTAAGGTCCCATCACTACACTCACCTTCCTGAAAGGGAGCTCAAGGAAATGCTTCTGTCCCCAAGCTGACTCTGCCAGACAGTTTGTCCCATGACTAGAAAAGAACTACTACAGAGTTCCTGTGAAGATTGCGGCAGTGGATGAAGACAAAGCTTAACACTCCTGGTGTGAAGTGAGAGCTCACTACAACAGGCAGCCCTTTGCAAGTCTCAGGAAGCTGTTCCCGCCGACTTCCTCCAAACTTGCAAACTGATTTTGTTCTGTCAGGAATGTTGATGGCATTCAGTCTTATTTTCCAATCTGTGGCTCTGCATAACTTCTTGTTCAGTTCCTCTGTCCCTCTCTCCCTTTCTTATCAAATCTTCAGATTGCAGGGTAAAAGAGAGACAAAAGACTGTGTTCCTTCGACTTCTGATCCTAACTCCTCAAATCTACTCTCCAGCCAAGAAAGGCTCTATTGGGCTGCTTGTCTTCAGGTAACAGAACCCCATTCTTAGAAAGAGTATTGAGAGCAAACATGCATTTTCCAAATGGAAACACCAAGGCTCAGAAGAGATGTGACCATCTTAGGAAAACCCTGTGGCCAGGCTTCTTGCCCTGGTGTCTACAGATGCCCAAAACATCCTGGGTAGACTTTAAGGAGTCCATAAATTTTAATAGGGAATGTTAGAGGAAGATTTCCCATAATCTCTAGCTGAATGCCTTTGTTATTTTCAGCTCACTGTGGGCAAAGCAACACAGTGTTTACTGTCTTGTGACTTTGTCGGCGAGGGAGACCCTGATACTATTCCATCAGATCACAGTTGTTGTAGTGCAGCAACTCAGTTATCACCCATTGACTGCTGCACACACAGCCATTCAGCCCACGCTCTTCAAGAATGGCTGTTGCCCCACCACACTGTTTGCCCGCCTAACAGAAACAGTCCCCCGCTTCTTCTCTACTACCTGCCCAGCCAGTGAGGACAAAAATGAGGAGGAAGAAGAAGAAGAGGGAAAGGAGAAGTGGAAAGAAAAGGGGGAAGAGGAGTTTTGAAACCACCACCCTGCTCTTAAACCTGTCCTGACCATTCCATGTGATTTGATTCACCATCATTCTCTCTACCAGATATGAGAAGCCAAGGGCTCGTTCAAAGCCACAGCCAGTGGAAGAAGAAGCGTAGCCCTCGAGCTCAGCCTGTTGAACACTGAAGCACTGATTCACATTGCCCCTTCAACCCTGGTACCTACCTATCTCTGCCAATAAGCAGTCAGGCTCCCGAAGCAAAATTACCACCATATTGCCTTATCTTTAATTTACCTAGAATGTTTAATGCCATGTAATTCCTTTTATTTCACATTTAAAAGTTTCATGGAGAAGATTTAATGTCAAGAAGGTTGTGTCCTGGACACAAGAGTTCCTTCCCATGCCTGCTAGGGATGCATCAGCTAGGACAGGCCAGGTGTTACCGCAGTCACAAATGACACCACAGCTCAGTGACTTACAGTAACCAAGCACCGTCTCTCGTTCCTGCTTCACTTCCATTGAGGTCAGCTATGGCTGTGCGCCACAGTTCTTCTCCTTGAAGCAGATGCAATCTGGAACAATATTTTATCAGGGGGACCAGAGAATGCAAGCCTTAAATATTCTGCTTGGAAGTGACCCAGATCTCTCCTGCTCATGTTGCATTAGCTAAGGCAAGTTAAAAAACATGACATCATTGGAGAACAGAAGCATTCCTATCCTCCAAGGAGGAAGAATGAATATTCTAGCCAATAATTCAGCAAACTCAGGGGAAGAAAACCCATCACAGGTGATACTTAATGCTGAAACTCTGACAGGTCTCCAAGTCAACCTCTGATGTATCAGCCACACATTGTCAAGGGTGACCTTTGTTTTCTCTAGTTTGCTCATCAGTGTTTGAGCAATTATTATAACAAATTGTCTTTGTGAATTATTGAAAAGGTGCTGCTTCAGAAAGCATGATGCAAGGAGGAGATATGCCCTGTCCCCGTCTTCCTGTGGAAGCTCCTTCAGGATTCTGGAACCGCAGGGTCACACAAAGCTTCTCTTTCCCCAACACAGCGCAGCCAGGGTAGAGTGGATGCTGAGCGCAGTCCCAGCCATTCACTTGGCCTCTGCTATTCAGTGAAGGTTGTGAGCTCCAGCAGCACAAGGACCCTACTGAAGCCTCAAACACTCCTCAAAACCCAGCTCCCTGGGGAAGGGTCTGCTTTGCGCTGATCTTGGTTCCCTGGGCATTTACACACCATTCAAAGAGAGGATGTCAGTATAGCAAGATGGATTAGCACAGGGGCTAAGGAGCTAGACCGCCAAAATGGGTTTCTTCTTTCACCTTGATTAATGAACAAGAGGCCAGGTTGAGCTTTTATCTCAGCTGGATCAAGCTGGACAAATGTTAATGATGTCATCAGGTGATGGATTTTCTCACACCTTCACTCACTGAGCTGTGCCAGATCCATCAAGCCTGGGACAAGGTGGGTGAAGAATGAAGAGCTGAGGTCTGCAAGAGAAATGCCATTATAATCAACTTGCTGAATGACACCAGATGTTGTGTGGTGGGATAAAGTGGAAAGAGACTATTCAAAAGCAGTACCCATTAGCAAGACTGTGCCCAAAAGGTAGGGTATCAGTCAGACCCTGCCCAAGCGTAGTAGGACTGGGAGTATGGGTGTGATTAGGCCCGAGTGTGTCAAGCTCTTACTTTGGTTTTATTTTTGTTTTTTGTGTGTTTGCTTGCTTGTTTTGCTCTTTTGAGACAGGGTTTCTCTGAACTTTGGACCCTGTCCTGGAACTAGCTCTTGTATACCACGCTGGCCTTGAACTCACAGAGATCAGCCTGCCTCTGCCTCCCCAGTGCTGGGATTAAAGGCATGCATCACCACCGCCCAGCACCTACTTTGGTTTTATTTTGCTAGTTTTCTCATCATTTTATTATGAAACATTTACATGTAAAGGCATAACAGTTCATGAGCATTTACTAAGCTTGATGCATCACAAGCCATTCATCTTTCCATCCATCAATCTGCATTATCCTTAGTTCACTTCAGAGTAACCTATGAACTTCAGTATGCTTCCTCCTAAGTGTCCCAGCATGCCTTTCAAGAACTAAACCTCAATATCTGCTTGTAGATTTTTGTACTGAATTTCCAAGTCTTTGTTTAAGTTGCTCTAGTTTAAGGTAAATTGTTAAGTTATCATAGGCTGTTTGCACTTGTTGAGTACAGACTTGGAGAGCTGAGAGGACTCTCTTATTTCACACTCGAGTATCAGTATCCAGCTGTCCTCCAAGGAAGGCTCTCTGTCCTGGGACAGGCTGGCCACACTGACCTGTAACAGGAAGGAATGGGAACAAAGAGCTAAGGGTATTAAAAACAGTGTGCCCTTGAGAACAGCTAGGAGATAAGCCATTCCCACAGGAGTTGCTATTGTTTATCCCATGACAGAAAAGTGTCTGTGGGAACAAGAAGCCAGAGCCACATCCACAAGATGACAGAGGATGTTCTGCTCTGCCACAAGATCTCAGTCAGGGGCTCCAGCATGTCTGTTTCAGGGGCTTCTCTGGCATTCTTGCTGGATGCTGTGAGTGCCTAGATTGGTATTGGCACCATCCCCTGCTTGCTACCTGTCTTTTTACTGCTGTGGGACAACGGTCTTTTATCCTATCACTTGTATTATTTTAATAAAACACAGATTGACCAATAGCCAGGAAGGAAGTATAGGTGGGCCCACCAAGCAGGAAGTAGAAGTGGGGTGGCAAGAACAGGAGAATTATGGGAAGAGAAAAGAGTCAGTCTCTAGTAGTCATCCAGTAACAAAGGAAGCCAGACACAGAGGAAGCAAGATGATACTGCCTCACTGATGAAAGGTAGCAAGACACATGCTAACACGGCTAATACAAGTTATAAGAGTTAATAAGAAGCCTGAGCTACTAGGCCAACCAGTTTATGATTAATGTAGACCTCTGTGTGTTTCTTTGGAACTGACCAGCTGTGGGACCAGGTGGGAGAGAAATCAGTGTCAACAGTTTTACCTTGCTTGCTCTCGTACTCAGCCTCCTCTAGTCATTCCTGTCGGATGTTGTAGACACCTGATTTGATGATGCTATCTGTCTACTGCTGGCTACTTTTTTTATTTTGGGTTTCTACATGCTTAATAAACTCATTCAAAACTGAAAGCATGGCTATGATAGATCATTTTTCTGGACAGAACAGTTGAGCTATGTTAATAACATTGATCTAATTGATCTAAAGACTCTGTCCTAGCTTCAGTTTGGGTATAAACTTTTTGAAATTTTTTCATTGTATATGTTCATTGGACATGATACTGTATGACACAGGACATTTTTATTACAAGCGCATGATATATGTTGAGAACACGCTCTCATTCATAATCCCATTCTCTCCCTTTTCTCACCCCTCCCATTAGTACCCTTTCTTCCCATAGAGTTTCCCTTCTTCATTCATGTCACATGCTAATTTGTGATTTATGCATCCATATAAAATATAGAACCCACCTATGAAATAAAATAGATAATGTTTATTCAATATGTTTGTCTTCAACTGCATCCACTTTCCTGCTAAACCTCATTCTTTGTGACTAAATATAATAACATTGTATGTGTAGAATATATTTTCTTTACCCATTCTTGTTGTTGAATGCATCAGAATGCTGTATAAAACACTGATATAAAAATATCTTTTTGGTATTTTTACAGACTTTCGCATGCAAGTTAAATAGATTGAAATACATCTTATGTATACATTCATAGAGTTTTGACAAATGTGCTTTCTGTTACTATAACAAAATACTTGAGATAATAAACTTACAAAGAATGAATTGTTTAGTCTCATGGTTCTGAAGTTATCACCTCATGATTGCTTGACACCATTAGGTTGGACCTAGAGAGACACGGTCCCTCCCAGCAGGAACACATGAAACACATGTGCTGTTGACATCACAGCAGCCAGAAAGAGTAAGGGGATGATGTGTAATCCCCCGTCTCTTTTAAAGGCACACCATGATGACCTAAAGTCTTCAATCATGCCTTATCTCTTAGAGGGCCCATGACTGCTACAGGGCCATGGACTACAGACCATGACTACAACACACATGGTTCTGGGGGATGGTCTAGATCCAGACTACATCAGCACATATCAGTGCTGCAGAAGACCATCTCTTGTGCACGAACCCATCGTCATCTCAGTCAGAACAGCTCTGTCAATCCACAAGAAAGTCCTGAGATCTGGCCTATTTCCTCACAGGAAGAGGGAGTAGGGAGGATCATCAGACCCTCCTGCAACATCTCCACCTCACCCCCTGCAGCTCCTTGCCAGCTGAATGCAATTCTGCCCCAGCTGTATATGATCTTATGCTCTCAGCAGGTAATAGAGTATACAGGGGGTAGAAGCTTCACTAAACTGGATGCTCCCTATATACTAGAGTCATGGAGATGTTATCATCCATGATGGGTGACTCTGGTGATCCAGCTGCACAGGAGTTACCCGCTCTCTTGTAAGTAACCCCTCCCCCATATTCTTTTGTTTTCTTTGTTTTTTGTTTTTGTTTTTTGAGACAGGGTTTCCCTGTGTAGCTTTGGACCCTGTCCTGGAACTTGCTCTATAGATCAGGCTGGCCTTGAACTCTCAGAGATCCATCTGCCTCTGCCTCTGCCTCTGCCTCTCGAGTGCTGAAATTAAAGAACTATACCACCACCACCACCCAGCTCCCCCATCCTCTTAAAGTAAGCACAGAAAATTCATTATCTCACCGAAGGCAGAATTTTCTGTCCTGCCAGCTAGTACCCAAATAACCACACAGAGTTATTATTAACCATAAATGCTCAGCCAATAGCTCTGGCTTATTACTAGCTAACTCCTATATTTTAAATTAACCCATATTCCTTATTTTCCCTCTGCCATATGGCAGTACATTCTTTCAACATGGCACATTCATCTTGCTTCTCTCACAGCCTCCTTGAGCCTCGCATGACTCTGCCCTTCTTCCCATCATCCTCCTAGTCTGGCTCTCCTGCCCAATGTCTTCCTACCCAGTTATAGGTCAGTCAGTTCTTTATTAATCAATGAGAGTAATACATATTTGTAGTGTACAAAGATCATTCCACAGCATTCATCAGATTGGACTTGAGTAGGATCATCCCACTGGATGTTGTTGGTGCTGTATCTGGGTGAGCAGACATGTTTGCATCTCCCCAGGAAAGAATCGTGCAAACATCTGTACAATCCAAACCAGTGTCAAGCTATGGAAATCACCACCACCTGGAAGAGCTTCCCCTCTAGGCCCCAGAAGTTCTTTCTCCCCCATGCACACAGTTGGCCTCTGCTCTTGTATGTTCTGTTTTCATGTTCTAGAATTTCAAACAAGTGGTCATATACCATGTGCCTCACTCTGCTCAGCATGCTGCTTCTGATTGCATTTGCATTTTTTTGTCTATCAGTAATCTATTTCTCTCACTGCTGAGTCAAATTAATTTAATAAGAAACTGTTTGCTTAGTGTACTATCTACAAGGGGAACTTTTAAGATTAAATATTGAGTTTTAAAGATCACACGCTGATAACTTTTATGATTTGTGGACATAGAAACATTTGAATATCCCACATAAAAATCCACCGGTCTTGTTTTCCTGAAGAAAAACAAAGAAAGAAATCTGAAAATTTGGCGATATTGATTCCATATCTAGGCTCCCTATTCACTATGTGATGTAGGGTCTTGGGCACAAGACAGCCAATGACATCATGCTCATGTCAGAGGGTGGTTGCTCACTGTGCAGACTGAAGGACTTGCGTTTTATCCCCAGCACCTATATAAAAAGGCTGAATATGGTGGCATATATCTGTGATCCCATCGCTAATTGTGTTCCACAGAAATTATGGATAAGGGACAGATGCTAAAAATCACATGAAATGCGCTCCCCTCTGCAATGACCCTCACCAACTCCTGTTACAGCCTCTCTGGGCAGCTTCATTCATCCAAGTTCCCTGTATGTCCCTAAAGATGCATGATTTCCTGACTCCTTTAAGGAACTTTGTCTAGTCTTTAGAGATTCTGAGTGTTTTTATACTCCTCCAAGTCCTCTGAAACATCAGTAGGACACCGGTCACTGAACAAGGAAGTGTGTGTGTGTGTGTGTGTGTGTGTGTGAGAGAGAGAGAGAGAGAGAGAGAGAGAGAGAGAGAGAAACTGTGTGAGTGAGTGTGAGGGAAAGTGTGAGTGTGTGTTGAGAGTGTGTGAAAAAAGAGTATGTGGATGAGTGTGTATATGTGTGTGTGAATGTATGTGTGTGTGAGTGTGTGAGAGTGTATTATGTGGGTTTGAGAGGGTGTGTGCATGTGAGTGTGTATGTGAGTGTGTGTTTGTATATGTTTGTGTGTGAGGGTGTGTGCTGCATATGTGCATGTCTGTTCACATTTTTTTCATTTGTATTTTTTTCTTTTTTTAATTAATTAATTTATTTATTAAAGATTTCTGTCTCTTTCCCGCCACTGCCTCCCATTTCCCTCCCCCTCCCCCAGTCAAGTCCCCCTCCCTCGTCAGCCCGAAGAGCAATCAGGGTTCCCTGCCCAGTGAGAAGTCCAAGGACCACCCACCTCCATCCAGGTCTAGTAAGGTGAGCATCCAAACTGCCTAGGCTCCCACAAAGCCAGTACGTGCAGTAGGATCAAAAACCCATTGCCATTGTTCTTGAGTTCTCAGTATTCCTCATTGTCCGCTATGTTCAGCAAGTCCGGTTTTATCCCAGGCTTTTTCGGACCCAGGCCAGCTGGCCTTAGTGAGTTCCCAGTAGAACATCCCCATTGTCTCAGTGTGTGGGTGCACCCCTCGCGGTCCTGAGTTCCTTGCTCGTGCTCTCTCTCCTTCTGCTCCTGATTTGGACCTTGAGATTTCTGTCTGGTGCTCCAATGTGGGTCTCTGTCTCTGTCTCCTTTCCTCTCCTGATGAAGGTTAATATTCAGGAGGATGCCTATATGTTTTTCTTTGGGTTCTCCTTCTTATTTAGCTTCTCTAGGATCACTAATTATAGGCTCAATGTCCTTTATTTATGGCTAGAAACCAAATATGAGTGAGTACATCCCATGTTCCTCTTTTTGGGTCTGGCTTACCTCACTCAGGATAGTGTTTTCTATTTCCATCCATTTGCATGCAATATTCAAGAAGTCCTTGTTTTTTACTGCTGAGTAGTACTCTAATATGTATATATTCCATAATTTCTTCATCCATTCTTCCATTGAAGGGCATCTAGGTTGTTTCCAGGTTCTGGCTATTACAAACAATGCTGCTATGAACATAGTTGAGCATATACTTTTGTCGTATGATAGGGCATCTCTTGGGTATATTCCCAAGAGTGGTATTGCTGGGTCCAGGGGTAAGTTGATCCCGAATTTCCTGAGAAACCGCCACACTGCTTTCCAAAGTGGTTGCACAAGTTTGCATTCCCACCAGCAATGGGTGAGTGTACCCCTTTCTCCACAACCTCTCCAGCAAAGGCTATCATTGGTGTTTTTGATTTTATCCATTCTGACAGGTGTAAGATGGTATCTTAAAGTTGTCTTGTTCACATTTTTTATGTCTTTCTCTACCACTTATCTCACCGAGTCTGAGGTCTACCATTTTGGCTAGGCTTGCCACTGAGTCCACAGCATCTGCCTGTCCCCATTGGTGGGGTCACAGACACATGCCATTGTGCCCAGCAATTTCTCATGTAGGTTCCAGGGATTAAACTCAGGACCTCCTGTTTACACAGTGAGCATTCTACCCGTTGGCCGTCTCCCTAACCTCTGACATCAATGTGATTTCCCTGGTTGTCTTGTGCCCAGAGGAAAACAGTTTTCCCTGAGTCCAAATCCTTTCTCCACTTCCTATCTACCTCACTTCCCTTTTAGGCAATTTGAGAATGCAAATGCTAATTTGTCCGTGCTGTAAGGATCAATGAAATAACCTATTTAAAATGCCTCCTGCCACGGGGATGGTAGTTAATAATCACAGATATTATCATTATCGTCATCATCTGTCTCTCTACAAAACAGGAGGTCAATTCATTTTTCATTCTGACTCTCCAGCGCAGCAATTTGAAACCTCACAAATCCTGCGGGAGAATACGATTTGCCTAATAGAAGGGAGGAATTCCCTAACCCCCATGCCCTTCTTCCCAATTATTCTCCATCTCAGGCCTGAAATTACTCCCAAATAGGAGCCATCGCTGAACAGAAACTGCCTTCAGTCTATTTGGGAGGACTTGTGAGAAAAAGCATCGAAGATGTCTAAAAACCAAATGAAGTCCCTCAAAGGGCAGAGAATGATCAAATACCATGCTAGAAACAAATCCATATACATGCATGATGTTAGCCCATAATGACATTGTGTTCATACCCATGGGGGAAAGACAGATTCCTCCGTAAAGGGTGGCAAGCGGGAAGCCATCTGTAGAGAAGTACTGAATCCTCATCTCACACCTTGCAGTAAAACAAATTCCAGATGGATCAAAGATTTAAACATAAAATAATGGAACCATTAAAATACTGAAAGAAGGGGTGGAAATGATTTTTATAAAGTCTAGAAGAACAAAAACATTCGGGGCTATTTTAAATTCCAATCCACATCTAACATATATTTAAACAAATAATCTATTTCTGACTTTTAAAACATGGAGTTTTAAGATTTTGATTTTACTTTTGTTTATGTGCACGTGTGTATCTGTTGAGTGTATATGCATAAGTGTACAGAAACCTGTGGGAGCCAGAAGAGGGCATCAGATCCCTGGAGCTCTAGTTGACTGTGATTGCGAGACTATGTAGTTGCCAAGGACTAACCTATGGTCCTCTGCAAGAGTAACAAATGTTCTTAACTGACGACCACTTCTCTAAGTTTTCAAAGGATACTTAGAAACGGGGTGGGCCAGGACAAACGTTCACTTCCTAAAGGCAAATCAGTAAATCAACCGGGAGCACTCTGAGGCTGTGGCCCAGTGGAGGCTCTTACCCCGTGTCTCAGGGAGGCTCCTACCCCATGTCTCAGGGAGGCTCTCACCTGTGTCTCAGGGGGGCTCTCATTCTGTGTCTCAGGGAGGCTCTCACCTGTGTCTCAGGGAGGCTCTCACCTGTGTCTCAGGGAGGCTCTCATTCTGTGTCTCAGGGAGGCTCCTACCCCGTGTCTCAGGGGGCTCTCACCTGTGTCTCAGGGAGGCTCTCATTCTGTGTCTCAGGGAGGCTCTCACCTGTGTCTCAGGGAGGCTCTCACCTGTGTCTCAGGGAGGCTCTCACCTGTGTCTCAGGGAGGCTCTCACCTGTGTCTCAGGGAGGCTCTCACCTGTGTCTCAGGGAGGCTCTCACCTGTGTCT
Organism: Microtus oregoni; assembly: GCF_018167655.1. Classification (NCBI taxonomy): domain Eukaryota; kingdom Metazoa; phylum Chordata; class Mammalia; order Rodentia; family Cricetidae; genus Microtus; species Microtus oregoni. The sequence goes on along the minus strand of NW_024543086.1, from coordinate 26,747,489 downwards.
CAGGGAGGCTCTCACCTGTGTCTCAGGGAGGCTCTCACCTGTGTCTCAGGGAGGCTCTCATTCTGTGTCTCAGTCATGGTGGTACAAGATCCTGGGTTCAAAAAAAATGGAAAAGACCAACAACTTAATAGAAAAGTAAGCCAACTTTCCTTCAGCTATAAGGAAAAAATAGATAAGTGGCTTTTAACCACTCAGAAATATGCTCACCCACACTAATTACAAAATAAATGCAAATAAAAACTATAGCCGCATATTTTTAACTTCTAACTGGCAAAAATCAACATGTTTGATAACAAATTGTGTCGTCAAGATTGCGCAGAAACAGCCAGTCTCCTAATTGCTTGTGAGATGATAAATGGATAAACATCTCTGAGGAGCAACTTTTAAACTTAAAAATGTACATGCCACATGACCCAGAAACTCCACTGAAAAAAATTAGCCTCCAATCACACTTGAACTTGTGTGGAATGCTATAATTATAAGGATTATCGGCAGCACTGCTTACAATACTGAAAAGGAGGACATTACCTAAGAACTAAAATTGATGATGATAGACCCAAGCAATGGCTTCTCCTCTTTGTAGCAGAGTAGAATAGTCTCTAAGATCTAGCACTGACCTTAGCACCGCAGAGGACAGGTAGGGTGGATACAGAGTGGGAAATACCTTCTGCTGGAAAGGTAAATACACAAAGCAGCGCTCACACACAAGTGTGTCATACTTTCCTGTTGCTCTCCTAAGACACTCTGGACAGCTAACCTTAGTGGGAAGGGATGCTATGGGAAAGAAGTCACAGAGGCAGGAGCAGGAGGGGTCTGGCCACCTCGCATCTATGGTAGAAGGCGGAGAGAGACGCATGCTAGTGCTTACCTCACTTTCTCTGCTTTACGCAGCCCAAGACCCACTGCCCAGGGAACAGCCTACTCAAAAGAAAACAAGGCTTTCCACATCAATTAACCAGTCAAGGTAATAAATCCCTCCTAGGCTTGCCCAACCCAGATAACCCCCACAGACGTGCCCAGAGTTCTGTATCTCATGTGAATCTAGATCCCGGTTGACAGCCCTAACCACCACACGTGAGTGCACAGACTCCATCGAGGACACTGAAGGAGGTAGCATGGATGGTGACTCAGGAGAACAAAATGCTGCAGATCTGACAAGCCACACAATCATGACAACTGCTCCTCAAACCACAAACCTGGTTTCTTACTTGCCATGACTTCCCCAACCTCAGGGGTCAGGGTTTCTCTATTGTGCCTGTCATAGCATAGGGGAGCTGTACAGCCACCAAATTTAATAGCATATAACCTAGTAAGTTTTTTCAGATGTCTGCTATCTCTAAATCATTTAAACTTGAATGAGTGTTTTAGCAGACTGTACCAAGAGCAGAAGCACCATGAAAACAGTACAGGTAGATTCCTTGGTAACTCAGGAATTCTAGAAAATGCCCCAAATTCTGTATCATTCACTGATTTTGCTACACTACAGAAGAAATGATCTGGCTCAATGGACAAAGCATTTGCTGCACAAGTACGGGGACTAGAGTTTGCCTCACCAGACCCAGGTAAAGCTGGGTACAGTAGCACACATCCACAATCAGTGCTCTTATGGCAAGATCGGGGCACAGACAAGAAACCCCCCAGATGCTTATTGGTCAACTAGCCTGGCATACACACGGCCATGAGACCCTGTCTCAGAAAATGTGGAAGGTGAAGAGGACACCAAAGGTGTCCTCTAACCTCTATATGTGTGCAATGGGGAGGCTAGATAGCACCACACACAAAGACAAGAACGAATAAAGGCAAGAAAGTTTCCTGGGAACCTGCAGGTCACATCAGCCAGGGAAGCAAGAAGGCTAATTGTTAGATCTTCACCTCTCCTTCTTCTCCAAATACAATATCAAGAAGACCATGTGTTGTGGCTTTCCCTTCCTCTGGTGGGGGGCCATCTCTAGGGGAGCATGCAGATCAACTCCCCTAACCTCTCTCCCCTCTCATCCCATTGTCCCAGTCCCCAACTCCAGCAGACATTCCTCAGGAACCCACCAGCCAACCCTGCCAGTGTGGTAATAAGGGCGGCGGGGCTGCGTCCCCAGCACCCCGGCTGCCTGGCTAGCTTATGCCCGAAATAACAACACACAAACTGTATTCATTTAATCATTGCTTGGCCCATTTCTATCTAGCCTCTTCTAGGCTAATTCTCACATATTAATTTAGCCCATTTCTAATCATCTGTGTAGCGCCCCTAGGTGCCCTTACCGGGAAGATTCTAGCCTATGTCCATCCTGGGTCGGAGCTTCATCGCTCTGCCTGGGAACTGGGAGCATGGCATCTCTCTGAAGCGTCTGCTCCCGAGAGGAGAGCTGTGGAGTCTGATCTCACTTCCTCTTCCTCCCAGCATTCTGTTCTGTTTACTCCTCCCACCTATCTTCTAACAAATGAGGGCCAAGCAGTTTCTTTTTATTTAACCAATGACCTTCCTCCATCATGCCAGAGAAGCAAGTACACCAGCAAAGCAGGGAGGCAAACTTTAGATCTTCACTCTCCCTCCTTTCTTTCAAATCCAGTTCCTTAGCCTCATCCCCAGTTCTACAGCAGATGGTCAGTTAAGATCTCTCCTCAGTGTCTGCACCCATTCCCAAGGATTAAGCAGTTCTGGGTGGAACACCTGCTTTTTCCTCCCTCCTCTGGTCCCCACCCAGTACTCCTTTCTAGCCCATCCACATCTCTAAGTGTCAGCTCCCAATACCTGGAAACACATTCTACCTAGAACCCACAATGCACACACCCGACAGGATCACTATCAGGCAACACATAGCCACCACACCCTTCTAAGTACCAGAAATAGAAAACCAGGAACATGACATCCATGAGATGAAGACAAGACAAAATATCAGCACCTCCCAAACTCAGATGCCTAAATACCAGCATAAAAGTACAACTAATGACAGAAAGGACAATGTCCCCACCAGAGCTCAGCAAGCCTACTGCAGCAGGCCCTGACAAATGCTGCAGAGCCGAAGCACAAGACAAGGACTTTATGAACATGGTAGAGGACCTTAAAGATGAAATTAATAAATCCCTTAAAGGAATCTATGAAAACACAAAAACAAACAGTGGAAGGAAATGAATAAAACAATTCAAGACCTGAAAGTAGAAATAGAATCAATAAAAGAAACCCAAACTGAGGGAAATGTGGAAAAGAAAACTTTGGAAATTTGAACAGGAACCTCAGAGGCATGTCTCACAACAAAATACCAGAGATAGAAGAAAGAATCCCAGGCATTGAAGACAAAATAGAAGAACTGGATAACTTGATCAAAAACTGTTAAATCTTAAAAAAAAATCCAGGAATAAAACATCCAAGAAATCTGGGACACTGTGAAAATACCAAATCTATGAATAATAGGAATACAGAGAAAAGAATAAACTCAGGTCAAAGGCACAGAAAAATATTTTCAACACAAGTATGGAAGAATAATTTCCTGACCTAAAGAAGGAGATACCTGTCAAGGTACAAGAATTATACACAACACTAAATAGAATGAGCCAGAAAAGAAACTCCCCATGACACATAATAATCAAAACACTAAACAAACAGAACAAATAAATCGTATTTTAAAATATAAGAGAAAAAGATTGAGTAACATATAAAGTTAACCTATTAGAATTACACCTGACTTCTCAATGGAGACTCTAAAAGCTAGAAAGGTCTAGATAGATGTTCTACAAGTTCTAAGAGATCATAGATGCCAGCAAAACTTTCAGTCACAATAGATGGAGGAAAAAGACATTAAGCGATGAAAAAAAAAAAACACTTAAGCAGTACCTATCTACAAATCCAGCCCTACAGAAGGCACTGGAAGGAAACATCAATCTAAATGGGTTAACAACACCAAAAAAAAACTAAAAGGAATAAATAATTTTAGCAGATTAAAAGAAGGTGGTAACACAGCATAACAACAAAATAACAGGAATCAATGAACACTGCTCATGGATAAGTCTTGGCATTGATGTTATCAAATCCCCAATAACAAGACACAGACTAACAAAATGGGTGCGAAAACTGGATCCATCCTTCTGCTGCATCCAAGAAACACACCTCATCATCAAGAACAGAAATTATTTCAGGGCAAAAGGATGGGAAAAGATATTACAAGGAAATGGACCCGAGAAGCAGGCTGTTGTAAATATTTTAGTATCTGACAAAATAACATCAAACCAAAACTAATCAGAAGAGAAAGGGAAGGACACTACATACTCATCAAGAAAAAAACTCACCATGAGGACTCTGCAATTCTTAACATCTGTGCCCCAAACACAAGGGCACCCAAGTTCATAAAAGAAACACTCGACAGCTTCAATCATATATTGACTCCACACACGCTGATAGTGGGAGATGTGGATACACAACTGTCACTAATAGACAGGTCATCCAGACAAGCACTAAACAGAGAAATGATGGGGCTAACTATTGAAAAATCAAATGGACCAAACAGGCATTTACAGAACTTTTCACTCAAATACAAAAGAATATACCTTCTTCTCAGTACCACATGGAACTTTCTCCAAAATTAGCTACATACTCAGGCACGAAGCAACTGTCAACAGATACAAGAAAATTGAAATAATTCCTTGCATCCTATCTAACCACCAAGGATCAAAGTTGGATATCAACAACAGGAAGATTACAAACGCGTGGAAACTGAACAACTCACTACTCAGTGGAAAAAAAAAATGGGTCAAGAGAGAAATGAAAGACATTCTAGAATTGAATGAAAATGAGCACACTGTATACCCAAATTCACGAGACACCACAATGGCAGTTCTGAGAGGCAACTTCTGGGCACTACGTGCCTACATAAAAATATTGGAAAGATCCCATACTAGAACTTAACAGCAAATATGAAAGCTCTAAAACAAAAGGAAGAAACTATACCCAAGAGGAGGAAATAGCACGAATTAATCAAACTCAGGACTGAACCCAATAAAATAGTAACCAAAAACAAAACAAAAAATCAATAAAATAGAATTGATTCTTTGAGAAAATCAGTGTATGGTTGACAAACACTTTTTCAAATTAACTAAAAGGCAGAGAGAAAATCCAAATTAATAGAATTAAAGATGAAAGGGGAACATGACCACAGAAGCCTGATGAACCCTGAGAACCAAAAGGACCACAGAAGCCTGATGAACCCTGAGAAATAAAAGGACTCACAGAAGCCTGATGAACCCTGAGAAACAAAAGGACTCACAGAAGCCTTATGAACCCTAAGAAACAAAAGGACATATTCTAATAAACTGTCCTTCAATTAATTGGAAAATCTAAGAGAAGTGTTGAATTTTCTTAATATACCACCTACTAAAGTAAATTAGGATTAGATAAGTAAGGAGAGGTTGTGGGGTAAAGGGAACACTTCTGCATTGCTGGTGGGAGTGTGAGCTGGTACAGCCCCTTTGGATATTTGTTATGGTAACTTCTCAGAAAATTAGGAAACAACCTTTTTCAAGACCCAGCAATACCACTTTTGGGTATTTAGCCAAAGGATGTTCAATCATACCAGGAAATCTGCTCAACTATGTTCATAGTAGCATTGTCTGTCATAGCCAGAACCTGGAAACAACCTAAATGCCCCTCAACTGAAGAATGGATAAGGAAAATGTGGTATATTTACACAATGGAGTACTACACAGCAGAAAAAAATAACGACATCTTGAAATTGCAGGCAAATAGATGGAGCTAGAAAACATCATATTGAGTGAGGTAACCTAGACACAGAAAGGCAATTATCATATGCACTCACTCATAGGTGGTTTTTAAACATAAAGCAAAGAAAACCAGCCTACAAATGACAATTCCTGAGAACCTAGACAACAAAGAGGACCCTAAGAGAGACATACATGGATCTAATCTACATGAGAAATAGAAAAAAAACCAAAACAAGATCTCTTGAGTAAATTGGGAGCATGGGGACTATGGGAGAGGGTTGAAGAGGAGGGGAGAGGAAGGGAGGAAAGCAGAGAAAATGTATACCTCAATAAAGTCAATTTTAAAAATCTAAATAAAATATTAGATAAGCAAGTTAAACAGACCTTTATCCCCTAGTGAAATATGAGCAATATTTACAAGTCTACCAACTAAAAAACAAAATCGCCCATGTCCAGATGACTTTAGCACAGAATTCTATCAGACTTTCACAGAGGAGTTAATACCAATACTCCTCAAAATGCTCCACAAAAGAGAAATAGGGGCAACCATTGTCCAATTCATTTTATGAGGCCTCGGTTACCCTGATACCCAAACTACATAAAGGCCCAACAAAGAAAGACAATTACAGATCAATTTCCCTTATGAACATAAATGCAAAAATCCTCAAAAAAACTGCTTGTTAATTGAATCCAAGAACACATCAAAAAGATCATCCACCAAGTCAGATGGTGATAGTGCTCACCTTTAATCCCAGCACTAAGGAAGCAGAGGCAAAGGAATTTCTTGAGGTAGAGACCAACCGGGTATATAGAATGAGTTCCAGGACAGCCAGGGTTACACAGAGAGACTCTCAAAATATAAAAATAAAAAATCATCTACCATTATTAAATAGGATTCATCTGAGAGATGCCGAGATGGTTCAACAAATGTAAATCAATAAACACAATCTACCATATGAACAAATTAAAAGATAAAACACATGATCATCTCATTAGATGCAGAAAAGACCTTTGACAAAATCCAACACTTCTTCAAGATAAAAGTCCTGAAAGATTAGGGATACAAGGGTCATACCTCAACATAATAAAGGCAATTTAGGGCAAGCCCATAACAAATATTAACTTAAAGGCAGAGAAACTCAAAGTAATTCCTAAAACTAGGAAGAAAACAAGGTTGTCCATATCTCCATATCTATTCAATATAGTGCTTGAAGTATTAGCTAGAGCAGAAAGACAACTAAAGAAGATCAAGGGGTTGCAAATTAGAAAGGAAGAAGTCAAAGTATCTTTATTTGCAGATGGTTTAGCACACATAAATTACCCTAAAAATTCCACCAGGAGTCTCCTATAGCACATAAACACTTTCAGCAAAGTAGCAGGATATAAAATTAACTTGCAAAAATCAGTAACCCTCCTTTATACAAACAACAAATGGTCTGAGAAAGAAATCAGGGAAAAGAGTACCTTTCACAAGAGCCTCAAAAAATATAAAGTATCTTTAGGTAACTCTAACCAAGCAAGTGAAAGACTTGTATGATTAAAAAAAAACAAACAAACAAACTTTCAAGTCTTTCAAGAAAGATATTGAAGAAAATACCAGAAAATGGAAAGATTCCCCCATGCTCATGGATCACTAGAATTAAAACAGTAAATATAGACATTTTACCCAAGCAATCTACAGATTCAACTTAATCCCCATCAAAATTCCAACACAATTATTCACAGAATTTGAAAAGAATTTTCAGCTTCATATGGTAGAAAACAAGAGGATAGCTAAAACTATCCTGAATAATAAAAGAACTGCAGGAGGTATCACAAATCCCCAACCTCAAATTGTACTACAGAGCTATAGTAATAAAAACAGTGTGGTATTGGCACAGAAACAGACATGTTGATCACTAGAATCAAACTAAAGACTTGGACAAAAATTCACACACATATGGACACCTGATTTTTTTTTATAAAGAAGCCAGAAATACACATGTGAATAAAGAAAGCATCTTCATCAAATAGTGCTGGTCAAACTGGATGTCTGCTTATAAAAGAAACCAAATACTTATCACCCTGCACGAACTTCAACTCCAAATGTATCTAAGATCTCAACATAAACCAGATACACTGAACCTAATAGAAAAGAAAATAAGGAATAACCTTGAAGACATTGGCACAGAAAGTGGTTTTCTGAACTGAAGGCATGTAGTGCAAGTGCAATGATTAATAAATACATGGGACCTCTTAAAACTGAAAATCTTCTGCATGGCAAAGGACTCCATCATTTGAACAGAGCAGCAGCCTACAGAATGAGAAAAGATTTCACCAACTACAAAACCAATAGAGAGCTAATATCCAAAATAAATAAAGAACTCAAATACTGAATAACAAGAAAACAACCCAATTAAAAATAGTGTACAGAGCTAAAGAGAGAATTCTCAAAAGATGAAAGTCAAATGACTGAGAAAGACTAAATAATATTCAAATCTTTAGTCCATGGAAATGTAAATCAAAGTTACTTTGAGATTTTATCTTACATCAGTCAGAATAGCTAAGAGCAATAGAAACAAATAGCAGTTTAGGCAGTCATGATGTGGAGCAAGGGGAATACCCATCCGTTGCTGGTGCAGCTGCAAACTTGTACAGACACCATGGAGATCAGTATGGCAATTCCTCGGAGAGCTGTCAATAGATCTGCCTGAAGATCCAGCTATACCATTATCAGGAATATACCCAAAGGACGCTTCATCCCACCTCAGAGATACTTGCTCAAACATGCTCATTGTTGTTCTATTCATAAAAGCCAGAAATCGGAAACAACATAGATGTCCCTCAACTGATGAATGAATAAAGAAAATGTGATACATTTGCACAATGGAATATTACTCAGCAATTTAAAAAATGAAATGAAATTCACAAGTAAATGGATAGAACTAGAAAAAAAATCATCCTGAGTAAGGTAACCAAGAAACAAATGTGGTATAAATTCACACATATTAGCTGTTTAAGACAAAGATAAGCAAGCTACAATATGTAGAACCACAGAAGCTAAGTACAGAGTAAGGAACTAGAGGGGATAGATGGATCTCTCTAGGAAAGGGAGAAAGAGTTGTGGGGGGGGGGGGCTGGGATGGAAGGATCAAGTGGGGAAGGGTTGAGAAAGAGGGGATGAGAGAGGATATACTGGGACAGACAACTAAAACTAAGGAACATTTGAGAGTGGTATGGAAACCCAATACAGTAGAAGCTTCCTAAAATACACATACATATGTGAAGGTGATCTAAATAAAATTATCAAATAACAAGGAAGACATAGCCCCATATAGACAGTTATTGTCACCAAATCAAGTTTCTAGCATCATGAATGGGTTACATCTAATTGGCCAAGGAGTCCCATGGGAACCCCCAAACAACCCAGGGACTCTAGTTTGCTCTCCACAAACTGATGGCAAGGCCCTATTGCAAAGATAACACCTACTCATGACTGACTTGTGACATTGTTGCCCCGGCAAGATCCCTTCCTGCCCTTGCCATGCCCCTGCCCCCATCCCAAGCCAAATTCCTCATTCAAGGGCTATATAAGCCACAACCATTTCGCTAATAAAGAGAGACCTTGACAAATCAAAGAAAAAAAAAGATAACACCTACACAACTCATTGAGCATGAACACAGAGAAGTCAAGCTGGCGCCTACCTAGAGCCTTAACCCCTATGAGCAAGTGTTCTTGTTACTGGAAAATATTTGGTATGTTACCAAAAGAGATATGTAAACACAAAGCCGACTGCAAACCCTTCAGCCTTTAATGGTGTTCTGCCTGCAAGATGTGCTAGCAAAATGTCAGTACAAAGCATATAGGTAATCAACAATATCTTATTTGACTTAAGGCCTGTTCCATGAGGTGGAATCCATACCTGACATTGCCTGTGTGTCCAAGCACCTGAGACCAGATAGCCCAGGGACCCAGGGTAAAACTAAATACTATGTTCTACTAAAGGAGCATAGCAATCAAATGACTCCAAATGACATTCTGCTATGCCCATAGATCACTGCCTTGCTCAACCATTATCAGAAGAGCTTCCTCCTGCAGCAGATGGGAACAATACAGAGACCACAGCCAGACAATGAGCGGAGAGTTTAGAGACTTTAGAATACTCATCTCTAAATGGTATGGCTCCATCAAATCCCTCCACTCAGGGCTCAGGGAACCCTGAGGAAGAGAGCAGAAAGAGGGTAAGAACCAGAGGAGATGGGGGACACACCAAAGAAAGAAGGCCTTCTAAACCTAACAGAATGGACGCATGGGTCTGTATTAGATGGGGTCTCAGAGTTGAAACACACGCCCCCTTCCTTAACCCAGAAGCTATCTCCAAATGATAACCACTTGCAAATGACAAATCAGTTTTTTCCAAGGGAGTCACACTAGAGAAACAAATGACCCTTACAGAAAGGCCCTACGCCTGCCTGGAGACAGCCAACAGAAGACGGACTCCATGGCATCTTTGAAGACTCCTTCACTCATAATGTCACATCAGGGCCTTTTCTTTTTCTTTCTGTTGTGTTTTCTAATTTTGTATTTTTTTCCTTTTTTATTTATATTTTTAAATGTTTTCCCCTCTTTTTTTATCCTACAGTATCTTTGTGTGTATATTATAGCTTTGGTTTTGTATTTTTATGGATTCCCAAGTGTATGAACAAGAGGGTCTCCCTGCTTCTATTTCTGCTTCCTGTGCCCTTTCTTGGGCATTTTTTACTCTGTTTTCTTGTTTTGTCCTCTACTCTGATGTGTTAGTTTTTGTTTTCTCTTACTATATTTTATTATTATGCCTCAGAAGCCTGTTTGTTTTCTAATGAGACAGAAAGGAGGTGGATCCAGATGTGAGGGGAGATGGGAGGATCTGGGAAGAGTAGACACAGGGCTAACTGGAATCGGGATATATTGTTATATAAAAAAATCTGTTTTCCATAAGAAAAAAATAAGGAAGTAGGGGAGAGGAGGAGCCTTTCTTTTTTTTCTAATTTAGCTTTTTATTGATTCTTTGTGAATTTCATATCACATAGCTCAATTCCACTCATCTTCTGGCCCCTTCATATCTACCCTCTCTGCCTTTGCAATTTCCCCACTAAGATAAAATAAAATAAAATTTAAAAGAAACAAAAAGTAAAATCTCACTGTGGAAGCTGTACTGTTGGTGTAGGACCATGGTCTGAATTCTGTCAATTATGTTTTAAATAAACGCTGATTGACCAGTAGCCAGGCAGGAAGTCTAGGTGGGACAACCAGATGGGAAGTAGAGGTGGGGCAATGAGAACAGGAGAACTCATAGAAGGAAGAAGCCTATTTCTCCTCAGTCCTGCCCAGTCACAAGGCAGAAGATAGGAAGATGTGACCTGCTCTGCTGAAAAAGGTACTGAGCCATGTGGCTAACATAGAGAAGAATAATGGGTTAATATAAGGTAGAGGAGTTAATAAGAAGCCTGAGCTAATGGGCCAGTTTATCATTAATATAGACCTCTGTGTGATTTCTTTGGGACTAAACAGCTGTGGGACTTGGTGGGAAAACAGAAACCTCAGTCAACATACTGTGACACAGTGAGTCACACAGTATACTCTTACTCCACACATCTTCACTTGCAAGTGTTCATTGAAATGAGTCATTGGTCTGGTTTAAGGCCTCTGGTTTCTGCTACACTATCGATACTGGGCCCTCACTGAGACACCTATTGGATTTCCTGTTGCTATCGTGTGTCATGGAGATCCTGAAGCTTTGGATATGTATAGTAGGAGCAGCAGGCTGTATTCCTGCCACCCGGCTCCCAGCCACCAGCTAGCTTTACCTGAAATAACAACACACAAATTGTATTCTTTTAAACACTGCCTGGCCCATTAGTTCTAGCCTCTTCTTGGCTAATTCTCATATCTTGATTAAACCATTTCTAATAATCTGTGTAGCACCACGAGGTGATGACTTACCGGGAAAGATTCAGCATGTCTGACCTGGTGGCTGGCTCCATCGCATCCTCACTTCCCTTCTTCCCAGCATTCTGTTCTGTCTACTCCACCTACCTATGTTCTGACCTATCAGGCCAAGCAGTTTCTTTATTAATTAACCAATGAAAGCAACAGATAGATAAATGACCTTCCCACATCAGATATGCAGGACTGGGCCCTTCACTTGCTCCAGCAGATCATAGATGGGTGGATGTTGGGGTGGTACAATACATAACCCTACTTCTGGGCCTGGGTGTTTGCTGGGTTGGTCAACCTGCCAGCTCTCTCTCATCCTCACCACCAGGGTAAGCTCTCCAGCACTGCCCTGACTCACCCACACCTACACCACAGGGCCAGCTCTGTGTTGCCCAGGTGAGGTCCAAAGGCCATTCTGCCAAGGGCTGCAGGTGGTGAGAGGCAGGGCTAGCTCTCTTACTCTTGTGACCTCAGGGATAGTTCTCCCACCTGCCACAGGAGGTCAGAGCGCTTCTCTGTCTCACCCATTCCACCTGATGGCAGATGAAGGGTGAGGCCGAATCTCTCATGCCTACGTTCTCAGGCAGCTCACCCATGCCTCTGCCAATAGGGTCAGCTCTACGGTGGTGCCCAGGCAAGAAGCAGGGCCCACTTTCCCAAGTACTACAGCTGGTGGGGTGCAGGGTCAGCTTTCCCACATGCCACAGGTGAAGAGTGGCAAAAGAGGAAGGAAGGAGAATCTTCCCTCTCCCTCACCAGCACATGGCCAGATCTGCCACATGCACACCCTGGGGCCAGCTCACCTGCACCTCTGCCTACACGGTCAGTTCTACTGTGCTGCCCAGCAAGGTGCCAGACCTGCTCTCCTGCGTGCTGCAGGTGATGAGATACTGCGTAACTATTCCATTTTCATGACCTCAGGCCCAGCTCTCCTACCTTGTACAGGTGGTGAGTGTACGGGCAACAGCATCTCTCCCTAGCCCACACCACTTTATGGCAGATGAGGGGGAAGCCAGTTCTTCCAAGCTCACATTCTCGGGCAGGCTGTCCTGAGCCCCTGTCAACAGGATCAGTTGCACTGTGTTGCCCAGGTGAAATGCAGGACCCGCTCTCCCAAGTCCTGAAGCCAGTGAGGGACAGGGACAGTTCTCCCTAATGTTGTAGCCAATGAAGAGTAGGGCCCAATCTGTGAGCTCCTATCTTCTCTACCCTTGGTGGTAACAGGAGTCACAGACATCAACACAGACCAAGGCTGCACTGGGCCAAGGGCCCAGATATGGCCCTTGGCAGCAGCCCAGGCCAGGCATCACTATGACCCCAGATGGCAAGCAAGTCACCCACCTCAGCCCGCTCCTTACTGCCCTCAGCTCTTCAGATCTGCCTCTCTCCCTCCACAAGACATGAATCATTCTGTCTCTCTCTTCCATACCCCATCATGTATTTGTTCACCATAATAATGCCTGGCACCACAAGGTGCTGAGTGGCATATGTTTTCTCCTCATTGCCCAGGGTGGAGAGCCCCAGGTGGGTATGTGGGTCTCCTCCAGCTGAGCCTCAATGGCACTGGGCATGCTCCTGTTTTCTCCCTGCCACCCAGGGCTGAGAGGAGGAAGAGCCTTTCTATGAGGCTGTAGAATCACACACTCTGGGGCTTTAAGTCCACAAATGTAAGCCTGTAGCAGCTTATCTCAGGCATCACTTAGCATCCTGCCAGGGCCTGCTGAGCGGGCAAGACTTCCCCACACACATCTTGATAGCCACTCAACTCTGGAAAACCATGACACAGATTTGCACTCACACAAATGCAGGGTCAGGGTGGGATACCATGTTCCTTGACATAAATGGCATCAGGAGTTCTTTTCAAATTTAGAAAGCATTCATGCCATAATGCAAAGCCATTTTTAGCTTCCAAATGGTAACTGACATTTGCAGCTTTACTATGTCTGCCAAAGTTCTACAAGCATTATCCTTTCTAATCCTCACCGTGACTTTTGAGAGGTGTGTCTTGCATTTCCTCCACCTGCAGGTGAAGAAAGCAGCGCAGCATGGTGGTTCCAGAAACTTGTCGTACTACTTCCGCTAATGTATCAGCCACCTTTGCACCACGGTGATGGAATGTGCAACAGAATGACTCAAAGGAGGAAAGACTGACTTGAGATGATGAGTTCAGAGGCTCTCTGCCCAGCACGACAGCATGGCCATGGAAGAGCAGCTCAGCTCATTGGCAGCAGGAGGATCAGGCAATGACTGACTGTTCACATGGTAGCAGACCAGGAAACGGAATACACAATAGGAGCTTCCTCCAACAAGGTCCCGCCTCCTAAAGGTTCCATGTCCTCCAAAATTAGCCCTACCATCCAGAAAACTAGAATTCACAGCTTGACCCTGTGAGGACTTGCAGATTCAACTAAGCATGATAATTGCTTTACAAACCACAAACCCAGCCTCTTCCATCCTTGTGGATCATGGTTCCTCCACTGTGTCTTGACATGGAACACTAGATAGTCAGGCTGGGAGAATGAAGATCGCAGAACTGCCTGCCCAACCTAAGTGAGGTAATCCAGACCTAGAAATATAAACATGGTATGTACTCACTCATAAGTGGGTATTAGATGTAAAGCAAAGGATAACCAGGCTACAATCCACAACCCCAGAGAAGCTAGGTAACAAGGAAGACCCTAAGAGGGACACACATGGAAGGCCCCAGGAAAGGGAAATAGTTAAGATCTTCTGGGTAAACTGGGAGGAGGGGTAGAAGGGAGGGGATGGGGGATGGGAACATGAGCACTCTAGAGGGCCAAGTTGAGGGAGGGACAGAGAGGGGGAACAATGAAAGAGATCCCTAAGGAATTTCCACAAGGAAGACCCCTAGCAATAGTGGAGGGGGTGTCTGAACGTCACCTTCCCCTGTAGTCAGATTGGTGACTATCCTAATTGTCATCATAGACCCTACATCCAGTAACTGATGGAAGCAGATGCTAAGATTCACAGCCAAGCACTGGGCTGAGCTCTTGGACCTTACCTGAAGAGAGGGAGGAGCTAATATGAGCAAGGGAGTGAAGAGTCAAGATCATGATTGGGAAAACCACAGAGACAGCTGACCCGAGCTAGTGGGAGCTCAGGGACTCTGGACTGGGGATCCTGCATGGTGACAAACTAAGCCCTCTCTGAATGTGGGTGACAGTTATGTGGCTTGATGTGTTGGGGGGCCCTGGTAATGGGACCAGGACTTACTTATCCAGGCTGCATGGACTGGCTTTTGGAGCCCATTCCCTATGGTGACATACTTTATTTAGGCTTGATACAGGGGGAAGGGACTTGGCACTGCCTCAACTTAATATACTAGACTTTGTTGACTCCCCAAGGGAGGCCTTACCCCCTCTGAGGAGTGGATGGGGGTGTGATGGGGAGAAGTAGGGAGGGCAGGAGAAGAGGAATGAGGGGGAACTACAGCTAGAAACTCAAGCCACACGTTAGCCGCTTCTCTGAAAAAGTTTATGGGTCCTGGGAAAGAGCTGGCTGCTCTTACAGAGGCAAGTTCAGTCCCCAGCACCCATGTAGCGTGGTGCACAACTGCCTGCAAACCCACTCCAGGGAATATGATGCCCCTTTCCTCCACGATGTGAGAAATAAGTTCATGGTCCAAAGAGGGAGAGCATCACTCCAGCTGATGTGTTTCAACAAGATAAACTTTACTCCTGATCAGCAGGATGTGCTCAGAAAACCAAACACACAGAGTGAAGACATACACTTGGTTTTATTATTCAAGTGGTAACTGTGTCTTTTCTCATTGGCTGGAGTCAGACCTCAGTCTTTGAAACTGGCTAATTTAAAAAGAATCAACACAAAGGAAAGGAGGGGAAAGGGTCGAGGCCTGTGCTCCAGGCTAAGTTCCTGGATGCAGCAGGGCTTTTGTAAATGTGTTACAAGGTGGGGAGACAAAAAGAAAAGAAAAAGACTTGAATTCCTTGCTGTAAACACACACATGCACACACATGTACACACAAATTTTAATAAAACTTATTACCTTCAAATGAGATGGCCTATGTCAAAGGTCCTGGTCTACAGCAATGGGCAGGAAGGTGTTCTTTCTCTGCACCCTGTCATTTGCTTAGGGAGCTCCTGCACTGAACTGGGATTCACCTTGCATGCTCCCCTATTTATCAACATCCAACAAAGCAGCTGGTGCACAGCAGAGACGTGGTGGAAATGTGTGAGTGGAATTGAATCTGTTTAAGTGTAAAAGCTTTAAATGCTTGATGCTGTGCGGATAACTTTAAGTTTTAAATATGCTGAGATTGAAAGTTCATAGGAGACACATCTCCCTGCAACTGAGAAAGCCCAAGCTGGGACAGGGGCCATTTGAGAAAAGAAATATTCTCCTTCCCTTCCATCCCACTTCAAAAGCTACCTGTCCCACCAGCCCACGACACTGATAGCTTTCACCAAAAAATCAAGAGCCTTAGCTAGGTGTGGAGACAACTCCTGCCATCCCAGGCAGGGGAAGGGGGCTACAGTGTGGTGCAGGGCTGAAGTTGATTCCTGACGGCCTTGGCTAAGCTGGGTGGATACAGACTGTGACCCAATCTGCCTGTGCTCAGACCCATAGCAGCCACTGAGGCTGCCACAATGGCCCCAGTCGTGACCAGGGAGCCACAGCCCACTGGCTTCTCTGCGTGATTTGAAAGAGAATGTAGAACTCCCCTTCCGTGTTTAGGGTGAGAAAAGGAACAGAATGGGGAGTTCTGGCCATGAGTGAATTTGCCTATACACCAGTGGAGCTTCAAGTGACTCCAGAACAAGGTCCCCTCTGGGCTAACGAGGGTCCTGAAATTGAGCCATTAGTAAGAGCTGACAAAGGGCAGGACAGAGAATGGTTATTGAAGAGAGGGTGACCTAGTCTCTCCAGAGAGTAGAAAGGATGAGGGGGAGGAAACAGTTTGAGGGTCACAGGACTGGGTAAGAAGAGCTACTACAAGGGGTTGTTGCAGGGGAGCACACAGGAAGCATGAGGTTCTATCAAAAGATGCATTTAGAATAGTCTTCGGGAAGACTATGTAAGGACAGATCACACGCAGAAGGCTGGGCTAGGGAAGACCGAGTGCAGAAGACAGGGTTAGGACAGGTCACATGCAGCTGGACTGAAGAATGGATTCAGATTTAATAGCTTTTGACACCAGATGTAAGTAAGGGCTCGTTCAGTGAAACCATGGAACTAGACCACTCTGTGGATGTAAGGTAAGGTTTATTTAAATTGCCGAGGCAATCCCTCAGGAGATACAGAGACTATCAAAAGGCAGGGAAAGGATTGCAGGCTTTAAAGGGGTATGATTGCAGCAGTGGGAGAGAACATGTAGGTGGGAAGAGCCTGGAAGTTCAGAGTCCTGGTGGGGAGGATGTTTTCAGGACAGAAGAGTCTGGGAGGTAGGTGGGGATTTGATACGTGTTGATATGTGTTGCAGATATGTGTTAATAGGGAACTAGATGCCCATTGCCTGTGAAAGCAGATAAGGGAGGTAGTGGCTCTTTCTGTTAAACAGAAACCTGATATCATTTGCCATTTGGGGGGCCCACATTGGACCTAAAACCCAGCACCCTGGAGGAGGAGACAGGAGGGTCACAAGTCCCAATCCAGTGTGGGTTACAAAGTGAGATTCTCTCTCTCTCTCTCTCTCTCTCTCTCTCTCTCTCTCTCTCTCACACACACACACACACACACACACACACACACACACACACACACATACACACTTGATTAAGTCTGTTTTGTTCCCATGACTAGCAAAGACTAAAACATTATGGGAAGAGGAATGGATGGTTTGGACCCATGCTAAACGGGGAAGCACCCATCTGGTAGAAGTTGAGTTCTCCCACCTTGCTGCAGTTAGAATGTGCTGAGTTTTCTTAAGATGCCGGGGGATCAGAGCTCCAAGCTCCTGCTGACTTGAAAGTGCAGGGATTGAGAAGGCAGCCATGACACAGCTGACCGGCTCCTTCCTTTTGGCTCTTCCTTCTCCTCATTAATGCGTGGCCACTTTGAAACCTACCATTCCGTGGAGCTTCACACAGTACTGCATAGTCCTAAGACATTTTCATTGTCCCCAAAAGAAACCCTGCTCCCCTTTAAGCAGGCCCCACCCTCACCCTCTGCTGGCTCAAAGTTCCAACTCTATCACTTAAGAGAAAACGCAACCAATGCCACATTGGGAGCCCCAGAATCCCACTGTCCTCCAAACCCAAGAACCCACTGGCTCAGCCTCCTCCTGACCCCTCTCCGAGACAAACTGAGAGAAATGGTCTCTTTGTGGCTATAATTCTTCCCCCCAGCTCCACAATCCAGTAGCAATCCCAGCTAAGTGTTCTGACATGTTCCGGCCCTTTACCTGCCCCCTCCCCCCTCCCCATGAAACTCGGGAAGTTAATTCAGGACAGATGAAAACTGGTCTGCCCTCAGTCATTTTCAATCTTGGAAACCTCCAAAAATAGCTAAACTCTAATGCATATTTCAGGTTGGACTTGTTTACTTTTTCTCCGTCCGAGCCAGCAAGCTAATTTCCCCAGAGGGCAAAAGAAAGCAAAGGCTTCATCCTGAACACTCTGTGTGTGTCTCCCTTGATTACCGTGAGGAAGCAAGGGGTCCTGCATCTTCACCTCACGGAGGCCAGAGAGCGAAACCTTTCTTCCCCGTGGGCAAGGCATTCAAGCATATCCAACTAAGAGGTCCCTCAAAAGTCTAAGAGTGAACTTGGGCTTCCAGCCTTCTCCATTTGCAAGAGAAGCAGCAGCTGTACCTCACCCTTGAACTCTCTTAGCACCCAGGCAGGAAAAAGTAAGAAAAAATATGACCACGATTCAAATTCCAAAAGGAGAAAGAGTCACAGCAGACCTGATGACTACAGTTAGTGCCAGCGACGGAGTGACCGGAGTGATGACGGGCTGACCCTGCAAACTGAAAGTCACTAGATGTATTCCTATCACAGAAGATCCTGCAAACTGAAAGTCACTAGATGGATTCCTATCACAGAAGCTCAACCAGGTGCGAGAAGAATGGAATGAGGACAAAAGGAAGCCGCAGGAGGGGCAGAGAGCTCAACTGGTAAAGCGCTTACCATGCCACTGTGAGGACTTGAGTTCAGTACTCTGAAACCCCCACATACAAACATAATAATAATAGAGCCAAGTGTAGCGATGCATGCTGGACCCCAGGACTGGGGACGCAGAGACAATCAGCTCCTGGGGACCTCCTGACCTGCTGCCCCAGCCTACTTGACAAGTTCCAAATCAATGGGAGACTGTCTCAAAAAATCAAAATAGATGGTATCTGAGGAATGACAGTTGGGGTTGTCCTCTACCCTCTACACACATGGGCACACAAGTGCATTCCCTTCTACACACATGCACCTGTACATAGAGAAACAGACACATAGAAGCACCCACAAAGGAAACATGGAGTTCTATCCATTCACTGCTAACGATGTGACTCACCTCATGGCAATCACAACTGTAGGTCCTGACACCTCATAACCTTTCTTTCGCTAATGGAGCCACTGGGAAAGAGAGCAATTGCCCTACCCACACCCCACAGCCTTTGTACATGATGTTTTTTGGGTTTCTGATGGAAACCTCACACTCCTTGGTCACATAAGCATTGCAGGGCATGAAAACTTCAAAAATGAGGAACAGAATTTTGATCCTGAAAGAAAGAGATCAGAAAATACGTGGTGGTCACTCCACCTGCAGTTGTGTAAGGGCCTGACCACAGCAGAGTCTTTGTCTCCCTCTTCCAAATAGAAGAAATCAGAAAAACAAATCCCCCGTATCCAGGGTGGGGAGCTGGCTCAGCTGGAAAAGCACTTGCCTGGCAAACATGGAAACCTAAATTAAATCCTAAGAAACTATGCAGTTGTTTTGTTTTTAAAGCCAAGCAAGGGATGCACATTTGTAATCCCAGCACTAGGGAGGAGCAGACAAGGGGGTCTGTGGGTCTCTCTTACCAATCTAGTTTATTCAGCAAGTTCCAGGCCAGTGGGATGCCCTATCTCAAGAAAGCAAAATGAGTGGCACTGAGGAATGCCAACCAAAGGTGACCTTTGACCTCCCCATACACACAGGCACAAGCACACCCATACATATACACACACCAAGAAAAGCTCCAGTGTCTAGAACATCCATAAAGAACAGCGTTCAGTAATTCAGACATCTCGGCCAAAACATGTCCTCTGAGAAGAACTTGAGCCAGCATACTGCTTTTGTTTGGTTTGCTTTTTAGTACTGGTATTGAACCCAGGGCCTCACTCTGTCACTGAGTACATTCTTACCCTGCCACATGGCTTTATCTGGTTGTTTTTCAGTTTCACAAAAATCATAATGCCCAGAACCATCAGCATCTACAGTCGTTATTCTTTTTTTTTACAGACAATCCAGAAAGCATATCCTCTGAAAGAGAGATCCAAGTAACTTAGGATAGGAACAAAAGAGAAGGCAAACACCAAGACAGTGTGTCCCCGAGGGACTTGCCCATCCTCACACACACACTCCAACACACATTGTATTCCCTGTGCTGTGCTGGCCCTGTCCAGGGAACATGATATCCTCTGTGAGCAAAAGCTTCTACGTTAAACATATTTTTACTCTTCAATTGACATGTGACAAAAATAAGACCCAGAAGGTCCAAAAGTCCTGTCCAAGGATCTTTAGGTAAGTTACAAAGTCAGCAGTTGGATCTGCACCCAAAGTCGAACACACTCTTGCTCTTCTCTGGAAGAAGCTAGAGGGCCAGGGAAATTCGCATCACTGTTCTGGGTGTGTGACTCTGCTAACCTCTCTGGTCCCTCCTGTGCCTGAAAGCCTCTTAATGCTTTTGTCTCATCCTCCCAGGAAATATTGGTGTGAAGGATGGAAAAACTAGCTTTTGTGGGAATCTGCCAATGTCTAAATCAAAAGTTTGCCTCCCATAACGGACAGTAAGGATGGATAATATCCAGTTATTTCTTGCTTTGGGGACAGTTTCTGTTTGTTCTGCCTGCCCTGTTTTTCTAGACGACTACGTTGTTGCGAACAGATAGCAGCTCTGTGAGTACTAGTTCCTCTCCTCCTTTGTCCGTGGCAGACATTGCTAATCAATCTTGACATTCTTTCTCATCAACAATCCTTGTTGACTCAACCTGTCTTTATTATTTACCCAAGTTCCAGTATCATTCCAAAGAAGTCTACTTTCCACCCTTTTTCTGGAGCTGCTCTGCATGGAGCTGAGTTTGCAGACCATCTTTTTGGATAACATGTTGCCTTTTCTCTCCCCACCCCCTTACCCACTGAAAACACTTCTCACTATAAAAATCTTGATATGGATTTTATCATCAAACCATTTAATCCTGTAATTATTAATTACATAGGAACAGAACTTGTTCCCGTGTGATTTCATGACAGATCCGTTCCACATGGCTTCACCTAAATGCTTAGACACATTGTTAATTAAAGTAAATTGAAAATGAGTTTCCTTTGAAATGGAACTTCAGAACTTCACAATGTCTCTGGATACAAAGGGGCATTATTTGGGGCATTTTGAAATCTACAAAGTTTGGGTTGAAATGGAAATGTGAATCTAAATCCCCTCACTGCAGTGAGCCTAAGTTCTAGGATGCATTGTAGTCTATACAAACTCCCAATTCAAGGACAGAAGGGACTGCATTATTTATAATTTGTGTTCAGCATTCCTCACAGGGGGATGAGCATCTTCACCACAACCTGGGCTCCCTGTCTCCTTCTCCATTTGCAGGAAGTTTAAAACAAAACAAACAACAACAACAAAAAAAAAAAACAAAAAACAAAAAAAAAACAGCCTCCAATAATTAGAAGCTGCCATTGCTCTTGGATGAAGCCAGGATGCTATAGGAAGAAAACTGCAGACAGAAGTCTCTTTTCTGGAAAATCAAATAATAGTGGGGATTGTGAAGTCTACTCAACAGAGAGCAACATAGCCGGTGGACAAAAGCCTCTCGGAACATGTCTCCAATCTCTCTCTCTTCTTTTTCTGCACGTGTCGTCTCCTCTCTCTCTCTCTCTCTCTCTCTCTCTCTCTCTCTCTCTCTGTCTCCCTCTCCTCTTCCTCTGCACGTGTGACACTCAAGGTTTTCTATGGTGTTTCCTGTCTTATTGTGCCCATCAGGAGCTATAATGAATTTTGTATTTTGCTTCATCTGCCATATGCATTCCAATTAAAAATAAATTTTACTACTTGTTTAAGAGCAAATGCTATTTGGATTGTAAATGTGCCTCAGTCTTAAGAAGAGTCTTCTGACTTGTATTAGAATTCAGTCTGTTCCAAGTGAGATATGTGCTAATACTATGCACTCCCATGCCTGAGCAGACATCACTAATCGAGCATGACTCTCTGGGTTCATATGTACACGAGGCCACAGGAATCCCTGTTAAGTTAGTGAGAGAGGCACAGAAGTCACACTGCTGCATGGGATGTGGCTATGTGGAAGCCAAGCGCGTACTTTCCACTGCTGGGAGTGACATATAACTCCTCCTACTTCCACGGACATCTGTAACAGAACTTAGCTATGTCCGGACTCCCAAGCATCTTGCACACCCTGTGCTCACTTCCATCCACACTCGTCCTCGCCCACTGACAAGACATGACATGATTTACACTAGATGCTTGTTCATGTTCCTTTGGTGTCTTTGAATCCTAGCACAAACACTCTCCAACTCTCCTGTCAAATTTCTGCTTGACTTATCACCTCCACTTAAAAGAAAAGTTTTGACAAGGCCCATTCTAGAAAGTAATGCTGACATATTCCTTTATTTGGAAATACCTTCAGACCCCTGGTTTTGACAATAGCCCACATACTCTTTGGAGGCAGTATTAAATATGAAATATTGATATGAAAAGAAAGCTACCCAAGCCTTAACTCTACCACTGAGAAGTGAGGACTCAGACATGTCTAAGCCTTGTCTTCTTCATCTTGGCTTCACGACAGTGCCCACCTTGCATGGAGACATTGCATAAACATGCTCATCACAAGCCAGGCCATCAGAACCGGGTGGCTGTACTTATGTTTGCTCAGCAGATACTGTCTTACATTGCTTTCCTAGAAGAAGACCCACCAGGATTTGAATGCAAACAATTTCTTTATAAGAAAATGTCAAGACAGCAACTGAATAAATGGGAGCCCCTTCTCTACAAAGCCACATAAGAGATGGGGTGTGGAGAGCAGATGCAGCACATGTTCCTGCTGACGATGCTGAGAAGGAAGGACCCAGAGGGCACCAGAGAGTGGTGGATCAGCCAGTCTAGACAAATGAGAAAGCTCCAGGTTCCATGAGAGACCGTCTCCATAAAATAAGGAGGAGAGCAACCGAGGAAGATGCCATCTATCTCTAGCCTCCACATGCACACATGCGCGCACACACGCATGCTCACAAAGCAGTAAGACAAAGAAAGGGGAAGGCAATACTATGCTTCCCACAGGTCCCAGCATAGCTTTCTGGTCTCCGCCCCAAGAACAGCACTGGGAGATGGCACGCAGAACACTTTTTCTCCTGTGTCATTCACTACATGGGCATTTATTCAACACCTCCTGGTGGCTACAGGCTGAGGGCTGTTCCTGAGCCCTTTATCCCTGGCACTTACAACTTCTGGGACAAGCAGTCCCTATGGTCAGAGATCCCTCTGGCAGAGCCACAGGCTGCTTGCAGGCAGCAACTGCTGGCAGGAACCCTGGGCACAGGGAAGTATGAGGCCAACACCAGAGTGTCTAATGTTGCATGGCAGACACAAGATAAAGATACAAACCCAAGTGCACACTTAACACTGAGACAGTGCAGCAAACAAATACATGGGGTTTGAGACACATGGGGTTCACGTTGTTAGCCCCCAAACATCTTTAAGATGGTAGTAGTACTACCAACCAGGTAACATATTATGGGAGCAAGTTGCCTGATATCAGTCACTCACCTCCCACAAATTAAGTGTTCAAATTAAAAGAAATATTGAAGGCAACAGAATGGCTCAGTGACCTTTCTTTTACCTCCTGACCTAGAATTCTCCCCCTAGAATTGCTACCTCTCTGACAAGCAGAGAAACTTGTTTCTGCTGTCCATCCATCCATTGAGTGGTTGTTAAATACCCACTAGACATCAGGCACTTTGTAGGAGATAGAGGCTCACAGAAGAGTAGACGTGACCTCGGTCCTCCTTCCAGACATGGTGAGCGATATAAATGATGGTGGTGGATACAGGAGCAGTTTCTTCAATTGTTCCTTAACCCTTAATCTGCATGTGCCTGAGCCTAAGGGTGATGACTGACATGTAGATTCACGGGCTGAGTAACACAACCAGCAGCTGACCACATGCTACACATTGTGAGCAGAGGAGATTACCCTCTCTCACACACACACACACACACACACACACACACACACAAAAAAAAAAAAAAAGTTGGGAAGAAAGAAAGAACTCACTCTTGGGAGAAGGTGCTGACTTGCTATCATCTATTTACCTAAATATTGGTTTTGTAGAAAGGAGAGAAAAAGGAAGTCTATGAGTTGGGAAGGATCATTTGGAGCATTCTGATCCAGATGACGAGAAAGGGACTGTCACCATTTCCCCAAAGAAGATATTCCCTCACCATCTCTTAACATTGTATGAACTCTTGGGTGAGCAAAACATTGTCCTGGGCCTAGTTCTTAACATGGAGCTGAGTAGAGGAAACTGTTAAAAAAAAAAATCTATAAGCCTGGAGTGGCTCTGCTTGCCCCACGGGATGCTACTGAAGTCCAGCCATTGGCCACCTAAGCCGTAACTAGCTGAGCTCGCCTACTATGCTCCTGTTCACCACGTATCCTTTGCTCCCCGAGAAACTTTCCAGCCCCCTCGTTCTCCTCCAACACAGCCATCTAATTAAGCCAAAAGGAGCCAGCTGGAAACGCATGCAAATAGGGTTAGATTTTATTTGAAGTTCCCTAAACGTAAGTATAATGACGGAACAGAGTGTATACCTGGGAAGGCAGGCGGGAGCTGCTGAGCAAGCTGCAGAGGCCTCAGGTGTCAATCAATATGTCCAATACAGGCAGGGTCATTGCTAGTAAACACATCGTCATATGGGAAGCCGTGGGAGAGCAGAGGATGAGATAGAGACCGCTGGACCCTTACACCCCCTTCTGTTCTTGCCGAAACAAGCTTCTGTGGATCTCTATTACTCGCAGCTAAAAAAAAAAAAAGCCTCTTGATTGGGAGACAGGTTTCCAGATGGGCCAAGCGAGTCAATGTTCCCAGCTCAGTGAATATGTAGTTTTGAATGAATGAGCAGTACTGTAACCCAAAAGAAAATAATTATGAGCATTTTTTCATATCAGCAAAATGTGAAGGGGACCTTCTCTCACTCTGTGGATAGCTGTCCACCAGTGACAAAGAGATTTCAAGTTCAACATCAGTAAAGGGCAGAGAGAATTTAGCTTATGAAAAGAACTCTGGACACAGAGGTGCCTGGGTCTAGTCTCTGACCCTCTACCAAGCAATCAAATACTTTCTAATAAGTCTTTCAGCCCTTGGGTCTTCCCATATAAAGTCAATCTGTAGCAGAGGCTGGCTAATTCCCTGACCTCTATCCCCTCTTTCTTTCCCCTAGCAGCTTCAGAGAACATCGCCTCCAAGCCCTGCAGCAGGAAAGTTCTAACTGGCTTCAACCTGTCAGCATCTTTTAACACTCCCACCACAGCCATCGGTGCCAGTGTGGGCACAGGAGGCACAGAGGGACTGTCAAGGTGAGTCTCAAGACTCATGCTTGCAAAGCAGAAAGGAATGTCCTCTTCATGCCCTGGGCATGAATGAGAAAGCGTAAAGGAAGTGTCATTTGTTGGAATCACATTGCGGTCATGAAATAAGACATCTTGGGAATGAATTTTACTGCAAAATAGAAGAAGGGACTGAGAAACAACTGCGGAGCAATGACGCCAGAGGCATCATTGCGCTTAACCTGGGGCTGATGCTTGCTCTGACATCGCAGTTGAATAAACTCGTTCCTTTTCCTTTATGCATTTTTCTCTTCTTCTTCCTCTTTCTCCTCTTCCTCCTCTCCCTCCTCTTTCTCCTCCTCCCCTTTCTTTGTGGTCTGAGGATGAAACCTAGGACTTCAGGAACACTAGGCAAGTACTATTCCACTGAACTACACCACAACCATGCAGTTAAGTTTTTTTTTTTTCATTTTTATTTATTCTTCTTTCCTCAGCTTCCCCTCCCTCCACTCCTCCCAATTCCTTCCATCTCCCCTCTCCCTAAATCTCCACTCCATCTTCCCCTCCTGGGGACATCAACCAAACACAGCACAGCATAATACAATAATACCGGGCACAAGCCCTCACACCAAAGCAACCCAATATAAGGAAAATCTTTAACCTATAATCTGTCCTGCATGCAAAACGTGCTGGTGAAATGGTGGGGCAGAATTTGTGGAAATTGTCAACCTAGGACTGGTCTAGTTTGAAGCCCACGCCGTGAGAGGAAGCCCATGCCTGACACTGCCTGGCCAACCAGTTGAGGTTTTCTCAGGGGAAAGTTGATGCATTCCCTAAACACCCAGTGTTTAAAAGCAACCTATATGCACCAGCCCATGTTATAAAAGTGAAATCATATGTGGAGGTTTTTGCAAACCCATAACTTATGTAGAAAAGGAAGAAATTGCTGGTGGCTCTGGAGACATCTGGAAGTTAAAGACCTCGTCTTTCTTCTGAGCCCCCAAACACAAGTTGATTCCAAGTAATGAAAGAGACAGAACCAATGATTCATTTTGATAACAGTTGAAGAACAGCTGTCAGGCAGGAAGGATTTTCCCACATTGGCCTGGCTCGGAGAAAGCTGTGAAGCAGCAAGCAGCGTACTAAGGCAACCTATCCCCTCAGTATCTGGGCTGGGCAGAGACAAATAGAGTCAGCTCCCATGAGAGTCTCAGGCAGGGGCCATCCTTGGTGCAGCTCAGGGAAGTTTCATGTTGAACACAGTAAAGGAGATTCAGGAGGGTGTGGGCCTCACCTGCTGGTCCTCCTATGGGTGGCTGGAGCTCTGTCCAATTGACTAATGTTGTGTGATTTTGACCCTCTCTCAGCTCTGGCTCTTCATCTGGAAAATGAGGGCAATCTCGCTTACTCTGCTTAGCTACAGTCAGGGAACACATCTGCTGGAGATGGGTATGAAGTCAGTCTTCTGGCCATTTGTGGGAGAGGAAAGAGGGATGCTAGCTCACAAAGGAAATTACAGGAGGAGGGAAGCACCAGGCACCAATGGCATGGATTTTGTAGCAGGTGTAGACTTCTTTCCTTGTTCTGGGGGCATTTGGCAAACACTGGATACCTACAGTGATGGGGGACAATGGGTAAGCAACAGTCAGATATGGTCCCTGCCTCACACTTATGCTCTAGGAGAATGAAGAGAACAATCAATAGGCATGCGAATAAAAAAGACTATTTCAAGAAACTGTCCTAACTCAGCTTATCTCTCTAGGGAGGTGTAGCTTCTGCCCTATGGATGCATAATCCTGCCCATCCCTCACAATACCCTAACCTGACCATACCTTTGCCTCTGTTACTCGTGACCTTCTCACCTCTGATGACGTTTATCTCTGTGTTGCAAGGTTTCCACCATTCCTGTGTGGATGCAAGCTTCATGAAGGCAATGATTTTGACTGTTGTTCCTCGGGTGCACTCCACCTCATTTTCTGAGACCAAGTCTCTCACTGGCCTGGAACTCCTCAAGCAGACTAGGCTGGCTGTCCAATGTGTCCCCTGCTCTGCAGTCTCAAGTGCGCAACGCCACATTTAGCCTCTTTTGACATGGGAGTTCTAAGATTGAACTCTTATCAACGCGCTGGCAAGGCAAGCCCTTCACCAACTGAGTCATCTCCCCAATCTAATGGTCACTGTTTTGTTCACTAATGCAACCCAAGTGTGCAGAACAAAAGCTGATTGACACTAGCTGTTCAGGAAATACGTGATGGTTGACTGCTTTCATAGAAAAGCCACCAGAAAAATGAAACAGACCGATGGGGTGGTGAGTACTGTGACCTAGACGTGTGTGCCCACATCAGATGCTGGAAGTGATGATGACACCTCTGAAGATCATAAAATAGATCATAAAATATAGTCCTCACAAATGAGACCAACGCCACATGCATGCTTACTTAGCTCATTGCTATGACCAAATACCTGACAAGAAGCAACTTAAGAGAGAAAGGGATGATTAGGAACACAGTTCAAGGGTATCGTCCATCTGGGTAAGGATGGCAAGGCTGCAGAAGCAGCGCTAAGCATGTTGTGCCCGGAGTCAAGACCCCTAAAGACTACCAAGAGACCAGATCCAATGCAAAAGCAAAGAGTCTTTATTATTATTGTTGTTGTTGTTATTGTTATTATTATATTATTATTCCAGCATGCTGGGGCCGGCCACCCTACACAAAGGCAAGATGATTGTGGCCCCAAGAGGGAGGTAGGGGCTTCTTTTAAATCTTACTGAGAGGAATGCCTGAGGAAGTTAGGTCATTTTACATATGCTTGGCTTAGGTAAGTGAAAATTACATTAATACATTCTAATTGGCTAGGGCTAGTCAGGGCTGCAGTTTTCCATTTTGGGACAGATCTGGACAAGTCCCAGGCCCTGTCATTGAGCTGCTATGGGGGCTGTCTTAGGCCTGGCGGGCCTAGTACTGCGTGTCCCAGGCCTCCTTCTCACTGTTGGGGGTGTTGGGGATTGATGATCTTTTATTCCTGGCTTTCCTCAGAAACCGCTTGTTCAGTCTCGGAAAATGGAAGTTGAGGCCTGGTCTCTGCGAGAAGACTGAGCAGCCTGGTATGGCATCTGCTCAGGCCTTTCATTCCCCCTTGAGTAGTGCATCAGCTCAAATCCTTGAAATGGGTTTGGTCCAGGGACTGATATTGGGATTTTAGCATCATCAGCTCAATGGTAGCCAGACAGAAATTATCATTTAGTTATGTTTCAAGGATGCAAGAGCCAACAGCAATTAGCAGAGGCAGGAGGGCCAAAAGAATCGTCATGGCTGACGGAGTTCTTTATCTAAAAGGAATTTGGGAGTGAGAATAAGGACAAGTTATTATCTTATCTCAGGTTGTCTATGACAGGAAATTCCTTTTAGATCTAACTTTTTTTTTCTGTTTTGGTTTTTCGAGACAGGGTTTCTCTGTAGCTTTGGAGCCTGTCCTGGAATTAGCTCTTGTAGACCAGGCTGGCCTCAGACTCACAGAGATCCGCCTGCCTCTGCCTCCTGAGTGCTGGGATTAAAGGTGTGCACCACCACCGCCCAGCTTTGATCTAACATTTTTATCTACAAAGGTGACATATTCGCCTCTGTAATTACTTCCTGCTGACATTGGGTCGTTGTGAGGCCCCTGGGAAGCTAGACTGCTAGTCAAAGGCAAGGAGGGAATTTAGGATCATCTGGTTCGTTGACCGGCTGAGGAGACAGCATTTATATCAGCTGGATTAGTCCATATCAACTTTCAGCAAGTTTAGGGCTCACAGTCATTTGGAGCAGGTTATCACCTGATGCTTGGAGGTGTCTGTCAGACCAGTGGAAACCTGTCAAGACAGATACAAACTGGGAACAGAAGGTAAAGTTTATGAATTCATTTAAAGCTTGTAGTTCCATAGTCTCAGTAATGGAGGAAGGGGAGGAGTCCCAAGACCAGAGGAGAAAAAAAAAATCCCATCCTCAGGAATAAACAAGAGGGGAAACTTAGGCTAGATTTATCTGGAGTCCTCGTGACTTGTGAGAAGTTGATCCAAGTTTTATGACTTTCTTGAATTTTTGAGGTTTGTATGAATCCCTATTTTATGAAATGACATAAAAAATTAAATATATTAGCATTATCGATCTGTACTGAGACCCATACTGTAGAAAAAGCAGGTAACAGGTGTCTGTAAAACAGCGGGAATGGGCTCACATCCTTGAGTCCTAGCAGAAGCTGTAGATTTGGGTTAAGAAGCAAAGCCTGTACATTTTTCTTTTGTCCTGAGAGCCAGGGATAGATTAAACTGAAATGTTTTTAGACCAATGGAAAGCATCTGTAAGTCTGCATTCAGAAAACAATCAAAAGAAATCTAAAATCTCGAGCTTGTAACCCAAGTATTAAGAAGTCATGGCTCTATTAGCTTGGTAGAATTCTATTGAAGCTAACATTGAACTTTTGAACTTTTAATGTAATGATAGCATGGCAAAGGAAAGAAATTTTACAGTATTTTTGTTTTATAAATTATATTAATATTTTAAAAACATTTTTTAGACTTTCATAACCCAAGACTTTATGTCCTCAGACC